>NC_081379.1:33445946-34660946 GCF_030684315.1 Stegostoma tigrinum
TAATTTCAGCTTTCCAGAAACCACAGTAGTATACAAACTCAACACATCTAGCAGCATCCAGTGAGAAAGAGTAACTTCTGAGTTTCCAACACTTTTTGTTTTCATACGTTTGACCATTGTGATTATTAAGCAAAAAGAGTCTACAATGCTAACACACTAGATATAATTCTGGACAAGGGGTACACTTTTGCAAGACTGCCTCTTGAAAACCTTTCTGAATTTTATGCAATTGTAACGGATGGCAGGCAGTTCAGGAAGAAAAATATAGCAAGAGCAAGATCATATTGTTCAACATAGCTGTAATTCATTGACACCTGCTCTTTTGGGTGGTTTTAAGGTGAAGTAAAAATCAAATCTAGGGATCTTATTTGAATAATTACTCTTTAAAATGTTGTTCCAAAAATGAAGTTTCATCCTGTGTTTGCATCATGTTATCGTCAAACAATGCATGCCACAATACATAATACTACAGAAACTGAACTTGCCACAGACGGGAAAATATTGATAATTTACAGTTAGAGAGAAATAAACAAAGGCAAAGTATCTCAAAGGTTACAAAAAGCATTGTCAATGCCTCGGAATTGGAAAGATAGCTGGCACCTCCGTAAGCAACTCATTGGGGTATTATGCGACCCTTTTTTTGTTTTGAATTCCTGTTTATCACTCATAAAAATAAAAATGAAAGTGCTGCCTAACGATCAAGAAATACCAAAGGGGTTACAAAGAATGATTTCGGTTTCGGATCGGTATGGGATGGTTGTGCATCCTGAGGATGAATGTATGTGAGCGGCTCCCTCTAGGAAGCTAACAGAGGCAGAAATGCACAACGGCTGGAATGAGAACTTTCTGCGGCGGTGCGCGGGGGTGGAAAATAAACAGACAAAGAGGGGGCAAAAACACACACAGGAACAATAAGCATACAACTAGGAAAAGGACAGTGATCATCAAAGAGCGTAAAAAAAAAACTGGGTTGAAGTAGTGTGGTGTGATGCATCCGTTAAAATGGTCCAGTTCGATCAGAAGGTTCATTGGTTCGGAACTCTGAGGATGCAAGTCGTTTATTTCTAACGCAGAACGTTATGAATTATGTCCGGGGGTGGGGTGGGGGCGGCCGGGGGTAACTAAGAAATCGATAACTAATGAAAACACTGCAGTCACAACACAACCACCCTGAAAGCGATAATCGATTCAACACTTCAGCTTCCAAGGTCAAAATAATTACCCGATAATAAAATGATTTAAATTAGGCGCTCAGCTCCTTTACCGATTTTGAATGTTAGTGTTTTTGGTTTTGCTCAGAAATGATTCAACTGCAATATCCTGTCCACGCGAAAACATTTCGCCAGAACGTTGATGCAAATAAATAGTTTTAGACACCTTTGGTGTCAGTAAAATTAAAGAACTCTAATGATCTCATTATGTTTACGTGTTCTGCTCAGTGTTTGCAATAAAAATGACTAACTTCTTAATTTGCGCCACAATCTCAAACACTTGCCTGTAAGGCATACACTTTTCCCTTAGAGATTACATCAAGAACGCATAAATAACATACTTTACACTTCAGTTGATCATTAACGTGCTGCAAATTAATCTTGCTCGAGACCGAACAAGCCCAGTCCGGTTATTAAATAAGGTGGCGTTATTTATAAGGCGGCAGTAATTCTAAACGGCTCCCACGAGTTTACCTTCTTCAGTTGCATCTGATCTAGTAGCCAGGTTTCCTCATAACTTTGTCACCAAATGGATTGCAGAGGACTAAACATAAAATTACCTGGGGGGGAAATGAGTATCAGCACGATAACATACTGCACATCTGGGGACATGATGAACAGTATGTCAATGAAACAAGCTGGTATCTAACTAGATTTTGCCGATTTATAAACGGATACAATTTCTTAGAAGGCAACTTTTCACGTACCGAATTATACTAAAGCGCTTCAGGGTGACAGTGCAGATACTGACCCACAATTAGGGAAAGCATAGATGAGTAAATGGTTTTGTATAACAAAAGGATTTGTATAGGAGAGAAACGGGGAGGAAAAATACCTACAAGAGGCTGAACCCGTTGTCCAATCTATTTCGGGGGTGGTGGGGGCGGGTAGTTGGCTATGGAGGAGAGTGGAAAGAAGCAAAAATCTGAGGAAAAATCAGGCAAAATCTTACCAGCTACCTGGAGATAGTTTTTGTGGTAAAGGCTAGGCAGTCAAGGTAAAAGTTTTGTGGGGCAGCAGCAGATAACAGAAGGGAAGTAAATCCTGCATTCTGGATCACTTTACCTTATGAGGCATCATGTCTCATCCGGGGTACTGTGTCCAGTTCCAGTCACCCTGTCATAGGAAGTATATTATTAAGCTAAAGAGGGTTCAGAAGAGATCTCCCAGGATGTTACCAGGTATGGAAGGTTTGAGACATCAAGAAAGACTGGATAGGCTGGGACTATTTTCCATTGGAACATAGAAGGTTGAGGTGACCTTACAGAGCTTCCTGAAGTCATGACGGGTATAGATAGGATCAGTGGTAGGGTCTTTTCCCTAGGATGGGGGATTTCAAGACGAGGGGGGCACATTTTTAAGGTCTGAGAGAGATTTTTAAAAAAAGACATGGAGGCAAATGTTTTACACAGACGGTGGTTTGCACGTGGAAAGAACTTCTTGAGGAAGTGGTGGATGTGGGCAGTTACAACGTTCGAAAGATGCTTTGATAAAAACATGAATCGGAAGAGTTTGGAGGGATAAGAGCTGGGACCAGGTGGGTGGAATTAGTTTTTCCGGCATTATGTTCGGTTGGACCAAAGGGTCTGTTTCCATGCTGGTTGACTATGTGTATCATGATCTATTGGTCCAGAAACAGTGTGTTCAGTCACATGAACACCCATGGTAGAAACTCAATACCCTAAGTTGGCATCTTCAAACTGCAGGACTTCCAATAGTACTGAGACCATCCCCGGACTCTTTATTCAATGACATCCTGACCATTTGTTGCAGCATTGATATGTCCACCCTAACCATACTAACACTTGCATACAAGAAAAAAATGCGAAGTGGCTGATGACTAGAGGTGATTAATTTGAGGCCAGAAGAAAAAGACAAGCATCATTTCAGCACAGCAGGAAGCATAAGACAGAGGGATCCAAGGCATCTAAGATGATGGAGAATCAAAATTCCAAGTCATCGAAAGTATCAAATTTGAGGTGTACATGCCCATTATTGGGGGTATGAATGAACAAAAAAGACTTTGTCCTGATACGATATCAGGAACACCTGTCAGGGTATCTCAGCACTCAACATTCGATGAAAAACATTTGACTCAAGATAAAGCTTTAAGACACTTGTGGCCTTTCCCAGTTCAGATGCAACAACTATTTTATAGTAACCGTAAATCGTTATACACTTACTCTGCTGTCACTGTGGACTTATGTACACAATTCTGTAAAGGCCCTTGGATGCAAATATCATATGTAGACACATTCTGAGATTTGTTTGGGAATATTGGTATACACTAGAGCAATTTGCAATATGCTACAAGTGAGACTAATTAAGCTTTACACAGGACAATTTCAAACTGGATTCTGTTGTATTTAGTTTATCGCAAATGTACACATCATATGTGGTGGTTTTGGAAAAGCAATAATGTGGATTCTTTATTTGGAAGCTAAATGGACACATCTGACCTGTAGGCTCTGCTGCTGTGTTCTATTTGCAGAATCATAGGCAAGCCACATACACATCATGTTCTCTATATTTGCAATGCACTTTGACTAGCCACAGCAGCTGCCCTATTTTTGATCAAAGTAGAACATGTAACAATAACAAATAAATTATTTTTTTCTAAAAAAACTTATCAGTGTACATTTCACTGTCTGGGTTAGCATACATTACCCAACCTGAGGTGTTTTCCTGCCTTCTTGAACTGTTGTTCATGTGCTGTAGGTCCAGTCACAATGCTGTTATGGAGTTTCAGGACATTAATCACTGTTCCTTCAGTGTCGGTGTGACAACGTCCAAGTTGGACGGTGGCACTGTTCCTATGTATTCACTGCCCTTGTCATTCTGGATGGCAGGGTTATGGGTTTAAAAAGGTGCTGCCGAGAAATATTTGGTGAATTTCTGCAGTGCCTCTCTAGATGGTGTCAAACTTGATGAGCAATAATGGAGCTGCACTCACGCTGGTAAGTGAGGAGCATGCTATTACAGTCCTGACCTGGGCCTTGTGGACAGTAGTCAGTAAGTATTAACCAGTTACTTTCCTATTGCTCAATTTAAATTCAGAAACTGCAAAAAATCCTGTACTCTTCTATTTCAATTACTTAAAGCAAATATTTTATGATATGAACAACTGTATTAACAGGTATAAAATGTACAGTTGCTGATATATCTCAAGGGGGGGGGAACAATCAAAAGATTAAAATCGCTTGCATTGATTTTTTTCACTACAGTCACCCACACTTGACAAATAAAGGGATAGTAAAGAATCTCCCCCCGTTTCCTACATTTGATTTATTCTATAACTCACTCAGCATAGATCCTACAATGGGAAAACAATGTATTACTTTTCCAGGGACAATGAATACATTAAGGGCTTTGGGAAATCCCATAGAATTCTTTTAAAAAGTTCTTTCAAGGTAATGTATAATCTTCCCCTAATATGTGTATCTATTGAGTAATAAAAGGTTCATTGCCTGTAAAGCACTTGAGATATTTGGTATTTGTGAAAGGTGATGTGCAATAAAAATGCAAATTTCTTAACCATGCACGTAATATTTCAGATCAGAACAATATTCATTAAATTAATGAGAATATACTATCAACACTGAGCACTTTTGTCAACTACAAAGAATAAAATAATTTCTTTTCCATTTTGTCATTAAACATGCAAAAAAAATGTAATATTGGAAATGTGAGCACATGAAATGCAGTTATTTTGCACTTTACAAATTAGATCATAGAGTCCCTACAGTGTGAAGACAGGGCCTTCGGCCCAACAAGTCCACACCAGCCCTCCAAGCACCCCACCCAGAACAGTCCCCCTATAACCCACCTAATCTATACATCCCTGAACACTATGGGCAATTTAGCATGGCCAATCCATCTAAGCCTGCACATCTTTGGACTGTGGGAAGAAACCAGAGCACCCGGAGAAACCCACACAGACACGGGGAGATTGTGCAAACCCACATAGACAGTTGCCTCAGGGTGGAATCGAACCTGGATCCCTGGCACTGTGAGGCAGCAGTACTAATCACTGAGCCACCATGCTGCCCCTCGATTCTATACTTGTTCAACATCCAGACTGGCAATTTTGACTACATAATGACAGTTGACGAACTTTTGTTGGATGTGAAAATAGACATTACAAAGTTAAAATACTGTAGAAGACAAGGTTCTGTCAGATGTTTTGTTTGTACATCCCAAACTACCTGGTACATAAAATTCAGCTGAGCTTATCATCATTTGCAAATTCTCTCATCGATGTCCATTTCGACCTAAGCGCTTCTGCAGCATTCTAATGGTATTCATCTTTTTGTCCTGCAATTTACAGCCCCTCTTACTGGAAAAAGAAACAGGAGAAGCAAAGTAAAAAGACAAACAAAAAAAATGTTGCAATTGCTGTTGGCGGGGTTGGGCGGGGGGGGGGGGGGGGGGGGGGGAGAGAAACGGGTTCCTTGGCTTTCAGGCAACTCCATATTTACAGTCAGTGAACGATCGCTGCACCCAGCTCACATCTATTAGAACCAGGTCACAATTAACTTGTCTCTAGCTTGTTGCATCCAACACTGCATTAGTCCATGCTGAAGTGAATGCTCTTTCTTCTCAATGATCTCATTGTTCTCCTTGGAAGACTGCTGTCACTCTCCCAGGTCTTCAGAGGCCGTCACATTCCCTCTTTGCTTGTTCCAGTTCTGTAGAAATTACCATAAGTCTGCACATGATCTACTAAGCTCTCTCAAACTTCATTTTTGGTCTACACATGTTCAATTAGCAGCTAAGTTGTTAATAACTTGGTCAGTTTAGCAAAGGTATGAACAGTTGTATACCATCTGGAAGCGTAAAGACTAAAATCTCATTGAAAATGAGATGAGATATGAGCCCAACTACAACCTCAGTATGTACAACTTCCGAAGTATTTTTTAAAAAAAGTCAAATTCAGAGTACTGCAATACGTGTGCATATAGGAGTTTGATGACAAATCTATTCAACTGTTGATTATTTGAAGTGCAATAGTTTTGCTAGCTTCCTCCTTCTCTGTTGACACCTGAAAAAAAGCTGTTGAAGTAGGAGTTACAACTGGCTTATGTTCAGGGCATTATCTTTGATTTTATCATTGGCTAGGCCAGCATTTATAGCCCACACCTAATTGTCCTGGAGAAGATGGTGATGAGTTGTCTTCTTGAACCACTGCAGTCCTAAAAGTAGGAAGATCTATCTAAAATCATACAAGATACTAATCAGATCACTGCTGGAATACCGAGAGGTGTTAGACTCCATAGCAAAGGAAATATATGCTGGTTTTGGAAACAGTTCAGAGAAGGTTCACTCGGCTGATACTAGCTATGGAAGGGCTGTTTTATAAGGAGACATTGAGTAGGTTGGGTCTGTACTCATTTGAGTTTAGGATGAGGCAAAATTATTGAAACACATTGTATTCTCTGGGACTTGACAGGTAGGACACAAAGATTGTTTCCCTTGTGGGAGAGCCTAGGACGAGACAGCATAATCTCAGGAGTAACGAGTTGCACATTTTAGATGTGGAGTAAGTTCTTCTGAGGGTTGGGAATCTGCAGAATTCTTTATTGTAGAGGGATGTGGAGGCTGAGTCATTGAATATATTCAAGGCCATAACAGACTGTTTTAAAACAGTCAGAGAATCAAGGGTTATAAGGAAAATGCAGGAAAGTGGAGTTAAGGATGATCAGATCAGCCATGTTCTCAAAGAATGGCTGAGCGGACTTGATGGGCTGAATGGCCTACTTTTGCTCCTATATATCTTACCTTCCAAGGGTCCTTGACTTCGTGTACTGGATTCCTTCTTATTCTTACCATTAATTCTAAAATGAAAATGTTTTCTTTGTAATTCATGTTTACTTTCAGTATAAACACAATTACTAATGATCCTTAGTCATAACAAAATTGGTGCAGTTTCTGGCTAGGGTTCCGTGGAGTGACATACGTAGACCATACAGCCCATGCTTGTATCACCATACAAATTAGATTATGGTTACTATTTTAGCGGTCATCCTGCCTTGGTTCAAAAACACAAGATAATGGTCTAACCAAAATTTGTGAAATAATAGTTTTGCATTTTGAGTGATCCAGTTTAGACAATTCATTTCTGCATCATCCTTCATGTGATGTACCCTGGCCTTACTCTGAACAACCTAGTTTTAATTTTGATAAGTATGCCACCTTTCAAAACGCATCAGAAGTGATTCCTCTCCATCCAATCTATAATTCTTCAATCATCTTAACCTTCTCAATTAGGCCATTCATCATTTAAGTGAATACAGACTTGATCAATTTAAGCTGGGCTTAATTAAAATCTTTTGGTCACAGATAACATTCTGGTAAATCTGCTTTTACCACCTTCCAAGCATAATATTCTTCTTGATGTATAGATTCCAGAATTGAATTTGTTTAAAACTTTATACAATTAACTGCCTGAACACATCTGAACTGCAGCTAGTGAGATTAAAGCAAATTTTTAATTTGACCTTGCAAACTGGTTTCTGTTGATGAACTTTGTGCTCTCTGTACTTCAACCTTAAACCTCTCTGCATCTTCACAGTTCCTGTTTTTTCACCATTTAAAAATTGTGATAATGACCTCAATGTAACTCTCTCTGCCAGTCTCAAACTCAGTTTAGCAATGAAAGCTCTTGCACAATTGTCTGCAAATGTACATTTCACTGTACCACGTAAGCATCAGGAATCCTGAAAATGTGGCTATTACCTTTCAAATTCATTTCATAAATCTAGTGAAAATCTACAAACTCAGCAGAGCCTTGGAAATGGGCACATAACACTATCAGCTGCATTGGTGGAAGTTCACACCTATTACAGCTACTGTATCCCACCTCCTTCCCAATTTCAAGCAGAAGGCATGTTTAACTCTAGCAGTTTCTGCACATTTAGTCAACTGTACATTTCAAAATTATTCAGTCCAATCCCTTATTTTCATGTAATCAGTCTGTTGAGCACCACTAAGTTTCAGTGACATTATCTGAAGGAGCCAGATATATTGGACATCCATGATACTGTAAGAACAATCCAACTTACAGGTAAACTGTTATATGCTTCTCCACCATGATGAAACACAAATTACAAATTTATTATTATGTATTTATTTTCCTAAGATTAAGACAGACTCCATTCAGGAGTCATTAATTCCAATCCACACCAGCCAAGGATTCTCCCATTCATTTGCACCTCTCAAACACTAAATCTGAAGTTCTTTCAATTTCTGCAAAGTGGACAATTATCTTTACAACATTTAAAATATATTCATAGAAGATACAAGTTTTGACTGCTCTCTGTAGACTTCTTTAAAAAGTATTAATGATTTTAAACTTTAATTTTAGGAGACAGACATAATTAACTTCGGATTGTTCACTTTTATAACAAACTTATGCATCAGAAATCTGTTAAAGCTTTGAAAGTGTACCAAAAACAAAAATGTACTTGAAATTGCTAGACAAATGCTCTGGTGAAGTGGGTCAAAAAGTCAGCGATTTCAAGGTGGAGATCAAGTTCAATATCTTTGTTCTCAACAGAAGGTCAACCAACCTCAAAAGATTCATTAGATAAATTCTCCAAGCTGCTGTCATTTCCAGCAGTGGCTCTGACAACTGATTTTCTTTGACAGTCTCTTGCAACTACTTAGGTTTAATCTGGTGAGATTCATAACTTGTTAGCGCATGCAGTTTGCTGTAAAATTTATCCCCCACTACATTAAATTCTGCTTTTGACTAGATATATTTTAATTTGCCTACATTAATACAGATGGACTTTCGCATAAAAATGATGTTATTGATGAATCAATTTTAATTTTTGTTTCAACTATTTATCTATCTTACTGTGCTAAGCTTATGACACTGGTAAATAATGAAAATCTTGTTCAACTTTCAGCAGTTTGTAAAATCTAGCATAAAACACAGCAGATTGAAATAGATACAAGAATATCAAAGCAAATATTTTAACAGATGAACAATCATTCCTTTCAATGGACCATGGAACTGTCATGCAATTTGAGAAGAATTTGGTTTCCTGTAAACTTCAGCTTATGTAAAAATCATACCTTTAGCATTTGAACTTGCCTTTATCAAAGAAAGTCAGCTCTTTGAATCAGCACATATATTATCTATTAAAAGACCATTGTCTTATCAGGTTGTTGAAAAGTAATACTGACAAACAGGTTACTGTATCCCTTCATTTAAAAGTCGTAGTATGCCAGAAGCTCTTGAGCCATTCTCCTGATCTGCTACAGTAACTCTGGCAGATTGGCAGAAATCAGAGATAGAATCAAAAATGATGTAACAGAATATCAGGTGTATAGGTTTCTAAATATATCCACTTAATTTACATAACACTGATGTTACGAACAAAATAACCACAAGGAAATGCGTGGGCACATCAACATTCTTCAAAATTTGTTTCGACATTAAAGTATTTGCCTACCTGGTAGAACTGAACTGCACTGGTGAGATCATTTGCATCCAGTTGCTACAAAGCACAAGTATGCTGCTGCAATAAGCGTATGGACATTTATTTTTGCAAGCTTCATTTTGTCCCCCTTTCCATTCATCACTGTCCATGATGGCCATCAAGATAGGGAACTTCAACTTAATGAGGAGCGAAAAAAGCATTACGATGGCATTCTAGTTTCAGATGTACTTTTCAGATGTACTTTTCTCATGGGATATATAATTCTTGTGTTCACAGCCCAATAGACTTGCTAATGAAAGACTCCTGAGCTGTCAATTCATAACATGTTCTTCAGCTGTGAAATTTACCCTCTGGCACCTTTCCACCCATGAATAGAAATCACATGCTCTAGGGTAGATAGACATGTAGAATCACATTTTAGTCATTCTACTGAAACCGTACAGAAAGTTCACTGGGGATGAATGAGTAAATAAAGGCTGCTGGAGAAAAGACTGCTGCTGCAACATATTTTTCTTCCATGTGTTCTAAGGTTTTTTTTGAAAAACCTCTGTATCATGCTGAATTAATAAAGTGATCATCTTTTAAAATAGCTTTTTCACTATCCTACCATTTTTGAATAGTCTGCATAATTAGCTAAAACTAGGACAGCAATCTAATTAATTAAAGTATTCAACTACAGAGCACAAAGGTACTAACCCCATAATCGAAACAAAAACCCTCAGGTCACAAAAGTCAAGAAAGGATTTTCTTTGTTGTTTCCAGTGATAGATTTATCTTACAGAACAATATGAAGTTTCCAATGTACACAAAGTATCCTCGAATCATGCAATCTTTACTGTAGCTTGCTACAAAAGTTTCTATAAGGAAATGTACCCGGAGATTGTATTTCGATAATTTAATAATTTATTAATCTAAAAAAGTGTGTAAAAGTATAGCTCTCATCCACAAGATATATGAATGACATTAAAATGCCTGCAGGTTTATCAAACTCGCTTTTAGTGTATTTGTTTCAGCAATACAGAATTAAAATGAACTTCACTTATTTTATTTTATATAAAAGAAGCCCACAGCAAAATGCTCAGAAGAAAAAACTTCATATTGGCGTGAAATGTACAGCTTTTACATTTAAAAATGTTCTGAAATATACATACAAGCATGCTAGCAAATCCAGGTTATCACAAGACAAACTGGTATGCCATTTATGAACTTTGAATGTGTTCTAACAGAAGAAAAATGAAAATCTTCTGCAAAGGGATTCTGTTGTTCAACTGGGGCTTGTATGCTCAAATTTTTAAAAATCCACAACTAAAATATGCATATCCATGTGAAATATACATACAACTTTCTCACATTGAAGTACATAATATAGGATTTTATCTATTGCCATTTATTTATTTTTTTGCACAAAAACCTATAAATATTACTTCACCAGAATCTTTTAACTTAAATCTTAAATAAAATGACAGAGGTCTGAGTTTGCACCTCCAAAAATATGAAGATGAGTATTTATCTTCATCAGTAAAGTCCTAGATAAAAATGGCCTTGAAATCGAAACAACCCACTTTCATCTATAGCTGATGAATTCTGGGAGGGAGAATGACAATAAAATGGAAAAATTACAAACTTCTACTTACAATTCTCACCAAGTTAACTTTTTGTACAATTTTACAATCTTGATTTTCCTCTTCAAAAGACCTTGTGAAATTTTTCTGATTAAGAAAAAATAGTACTGCAATTTGTCAATTTTACACTGTACACAATAGATACAAACTTTTGATATATCTGGTTTATATCTACAATACAAAGGAAGCCACCAACGGTGACTCAAATGCACAATAAAATATCATTTACAAGCACTAGCTAGTTGATATTCTCCACTATATTTTCTTCAATTTCACAATACTGTGTTTTTTTTAAAAGAATGTACAATTTATCATGAAAAATAAATTCTGTGTTGTAGCAATGATGACAAGTATTGTTTCAGAAGCTGTAACATAAGAATTCCAAAAAAGTTACTGATGTGGAAGAGCTTTACAACATATGCCGCTGATGCACCAATATCCAAGAAAAGTTCTTTGCAGGTTAACGCTCACACATTTGAGAAAGTTAGATGGAGTGAATTCAATTCTCTTGGAAATGATACTTGCTCAAATTCTGATATTTCCCCTTGCAAGGTCTTCATGTCATTGATGTACAGCTGATGATGCATATTATTGGTCAGGGAAAGGGATTAGGTCCGTGTATAACACGATTCCTAGTTTCAAAGTAAATTCATAATGGCATTGTACATTTGAGTAAGCACCACAAAGTGGACGGGTAGACAGGACTGGCGATCTTGTGTGGCAGGGTTGCAGTTGAGCCATGATAAGGCATTATACTGTTCCAGTACAAATCTGGAAAAGGAAGAACCAGTGTATTAATATTCATTTGAGTAATAAAACGGTTTTGTTAAAGAGTAGGTGACAGATAGTTATGACAAACCTCAAAACATCTGAAGTTCTATTGGAATCCAGCGGGTGAGGATGAGTGTGTTTGCCAGGAAGTAGTTCATCAGATTGTGCCAAGGAGACATGGTGATGTAAAGAAGCCTACAATAAAAAGGAATACAGTAACAGATTAATCAATTTTACCACAATAACTATAAACAATTTTTGAAACAATGTGGAACACCATAGACTTTTTTCAAACTCCATTGCCAGCCAATTTTAATTCTGTTTTGGGGTGTTTCTTGCTATAGAAGTTTTACACTGTGAAACAGCTAAGGTACAAAAGATTTATTTACTGCGCAAAGTCATTTCAGTGCTACTTTACTCTGGCAACAAGTACAGATCTGCTCCAGAGAATGTGGATGAAGGGAGTGCAAAAGGATCTTTAACTGTTCCTTCAGCAGAAGGATAATTGATGGAGGAGGGGCCAGCAAGTGAACATAATATCATTAATTTTCTATTTGCTGCATATAAATGTTTCTGCAAATACTCAACAGCACAGGTTTATGACAGCAGAATATTAAATACATGAGACTGATTCTAAAAAATGGAAACAAATGTATGTTTCACTATTAGATTTGCCTGAAACTACCTCCATGTATGCATTTTAACAGTCTTGGCAAACTTCATGGCAAACATTAAAAATAGACAGACACTTCAAATGATGATTGACAAATCTTAACATTTGAAGAAACAGCACTCACCTTTAGAAACAATGGGCACTGATTTTGGGCATGGGGACAGGCAGACCAGAACCACTGAGGAAGATTCTCAGCTTTGGCAGTTGACACAAAATATCCAAGAGCAAGCGGTTGCTGCAATACATTCGCCACTTCCTCATGAGCTTCTGTGGAGAGGAGTCGTTCACCTCCTTGGCCCTGAAAGAATGCAGATATTTAAAAGAAGTCAACTTTTGAGGTGATAATCATTAGATTATTTGCTCGCTAAACACCTTACCCATTAACCAATTTATGCATTATGCACGACACTAAATGGTGTCCCACTCCAACTGAATCATGAATGAACAACAGAAAATAGAGCAAATTCTTCTGTTCTTGATATTTGTTAGCATTTAGTCACAAAGTCTTCTAATGGATTTTCTCCCCCCATGAGCAGGTGCAGCACAAAAGACACATTATGCAAAGCGTGGGTAACTTAACATACAAAACCATAACATAACCCGCAATAAAACAGAATCGCACTGAATGGTGCGTACTTTGCTTCGCTTTCAAACAGAATATAACATGGCATGCATTTTCATCAAGTCAGTGTTTAATTTATAATCACAATAGCAAGTTTTGAGAAGATTTATAATTTATTTTTAATTTATAATCACAATGCTTTCACTTCCAGTGTTGTGAAGTTGGGTACAGTATTTGTGGACTGACAGGCAGGACAGTAGAATTTGGTATATTTAAAATATTGGTGTTTGTAAAGTGGGGGTGGGGAAGGAGGCACAGAAAGCATTGGATGATCCCTTTAAAAGATTGTGCTTTTCCATGCTTGGAGATGTCTGTGAGCAGTTTACAATTACCCAAATACACAGAACACCCAAATTGAAACATTTGTGTGGAAAGGTCATACTGTTAGTGGATCAAGCAGCATTTTTGCCATGACAGTGTGTTTCTGAATTTTGGACTGAATTTGAACCAGGAACCAAGATCCCAAAACTTATCAAATTTGAATCTGATAGTTTTGACAATCCAATTGTAAAAAAATGATAGGTCATCAAGGGTATAAAAGAAAGGGCAGTTGGGCACAGCCAGGAGAACTAACTGCTTTCTGCTTGAAAACTCAGCTCAGAAAAAGCAGCATGTCTATTCACAACAGTACCACAGCACTCCTAAGATTCCTGACAGAATTAACAGAGAAAAAAATCTTGACAGAAGAAGTGACAGAGAACACAGAACATTCCGGAAGACATGAACTGGATGTCATTTCGAGAGACCAAATTCGATTGTTTGTTATACAAGTGGGGCTTGTATTTATTGGAACAGCATACTATTAGAATCTGGAGTTATTCAAGAATAGTTAGTATTTAGAATGGATTTATTCTGTATGTTAATAAGTTAGTTAATTTTTTCCACTGCTAGAGTTAGGTAACAGGCCGAATGTATTAGTCTATGATTCTTCTAAATAAACGGTTACTTGATTATAAATTGAATATCAGAGATTTATTTGATTTAACCACTAGAAGTTGCGGAAATACAGGTTACACCCCTTCGTGTATACACAGATTATTGGACGAAGTGTTCCTCTTTGGGTGCTTCAGTTTTGGATCTCGGTGGGGTGGGGGAGGGGGGGGGGGGTCAACCTCCACTTTATAACACTCGGAAACCCCATTGTTGCATACAGATGTTCTGAAATGGCAACTATATGACCAATTTATTTCTGTATATTTAGATCCAAAAATGTTAAAAGGCCCGAAACGTCAGCTTTTGGGCTAAGATGCTGCTTGGCCTGCTATGTTCTCCAGCTCCACACTTTGTTATCTCAGATTCTCCAGCATTTGCAGTTCCCATCATCTCTCTCACTAAATAATTTACGTTCATTTTGAAGTTGAACAGAGGCGTAGGAATTGTTTATAAATATGTCACAGAATCTTCTACCTATAAATGTATTTTGACATGCTACTTAAAACAGAGAGTCCTTGCAACTGGAACCAGAGGCAATATAGAAAGTACAGCGTTCCACATGATCTCATCGGACTGAAGCAAGTAATTCCAAAAAAATTCACCTAAAGTAGTGACAAACCAGTGAGATTAACTATTGCACTTGTTCAAATTTATATCCTTTGTTCTGGCCAAACTGTAAGCAGTTTTTAACTATCCTTTCCCTAACTGATTAATTCACCTCCAGCCAAAGAGAAGTGAATTGGACAAAAAAGGTACACAGCAAGTCAACAGAGTCATCACAGAAGGTTCGATCCAAGAATTTAAAACACGCCCAATTCAAACTTCAGAATATTTGCATATTCTGTGCTATTTCCTAAAGCAAGGCAGATATGCCTCTGAATGCTGCAAAAATATATACATAGTTGGTCCAGCACAAAATGTCGTCATTCAACTCATCAACTCTCGCAAGAACTTTTATGCCCTTCAAAACTATCCTTGCGTGTATTTATCCAAATTCCATTTTGATAGTTTCTATTTAACCTGTTTCCAGTACTTTCAAACAGTATATCCAGATTATAACCCATTATGAAGAAAATTCTCATTCTCTCTAGTTACTTTGTGAAGGACTTTAAATCCAAGTCTCCTCAACTGATATGTACAAAACACATTAAAATGTGAACAATAAATCTCTCCTTAAACCTTCCTTTTCTCTGAAACAGAAAAGGGGTCTAGCTTCACTAACATGTAAACAGAATGTGTGTATGCGCACATACAAGTCTTATAAAGTTTATAAAGAGATCAGCAATTTAATTTGTAGTGCTGATGGTTTGTATCTATTCACCTAAAGCTTGAGTGTCATTACTTAATAAACAGTCATTCTTGTTAAGTCCATAAACTTGCTACGTGGTTTTCCCAGCAACCTGAGTCGAAATCAGGTAAATTGGGACATCTTTTAGACTTTATTTTAAAAATTTTAACTGGTGTTAACTTCAGCAATAACCGGACTTGATTTCCAAAGCACTACCCCAATGAGCCATGATAATATTTATCAAGTTCACTCCACAAATAAAGTTTAGCCACCTACTCAGAATCCCAAAGATGATTTGCAACACCTTGTAAGAAACAGCTTAAAATTAACAGGGCAATCTCTATGCTTTTCAGTTGGGCATCACCAGGCATCCTGCAAAATACCTGATTATTTCAGCAGCACTGTTGATGATTTGCTATGTAGTCCAACTTGATACTGAATTTACTTGCTACTATCCAGTTTCCCACATTGTTTACTTTATGGAACTTTTGAAATAGATCATGTATTGTTAATACTTTAAATCAGAGATTCTTGACATGCGTTAAACATGTTTCACTGATGTCTACACGTGCTATGGATTCTTTTTCCCTTTAGACCCTCTTATTGTGATTCAAAAAGAAATGTAACTGTTTTCATTTTCTAATGCTCACTCCTGTTATTGATTTGCTTGGGACAGACTCGAGATTCCATTGTTCATTAATTGAGGTGTGTCCTTTTTGCAGATTGCCTTTTAAAAAGGCAGAAACATATTTCATAATGTTTCACTGACAATAAAATAGGGAACTTCAACTACATCCTTTGTTTTTTTCAAAAACTCAAGCCATAGTAAATGTCAAGGCAAAATGCAGCCCTACAGTTAAGATGGCAGCATAAATTAAAAGATTAACCTGTAGAAATTAGACAGACTACTTAGTTTCTAAGCACTGAATTATTTTTAAAGGTTTTGCACTAAAAATAAAATACAATTCAATAGACTGATTTATCTGTTTAATTCTTTAATGAAATTGAAAGTGGTGCATTTTAATTGAGAAAATAGATTATTCATTAGTAATTACTCACAAAAATAAACTTGATTTAATTTGGTATCACTCTCAGGCAAAAGTATTTGTTGCAAGAAATATTAACTACTCCCAAGTTCTTGGAAGGGAATTTACACTGACAATAATCAGGTTTGTGCACTCCAAGGCCATTCTCTTTCCCACAACTTCAGGATAAGATCACAGTCAGTCCACAGGATTTAACTGATGAACAAAGCCGTGTTTTGTATTTGCAAGAGAAGAAAGTACATGGAAGAATCTGACACTCAACCAAGATATTTGACCTGGCCTAGAAGTTTTCAGAATGCCAAGATAACTGTTCTGACAATATTATGGCTTTAAGAAGTGTACTTTGCCCTTTTTTTATAAACGAAGAAAGGTTGGGACAAAAAGTACCAAGTGGTCTGCTCAAAGATCATGTAAACATGGCAGATGGAATTTAACCCTGAAAAGTGAAGTGACAAGTACTTTACGAACGGCAGTAGGAAGGTCAGAAGAACCGAGGGATTTTAAAGTGTTTGTCCATAGATCCCTGAAGATGGCAGGACAGGTTTATATAATTCCTCCACTGCCGCTGGATTCAAATGTTATGCATTTGTAGCTTTTCTTATTTTGTCGACCTTATATTTGGCCTAGAAGGTTAATATTTAAAGGATCTTCTAAACTGGATTTAATACTGTATTATCATTTGATCCAAGATCAGCATACAAAAGATAGTGCTTCATGTTAGCTTACAGTTGCTTACAGTTCACTAAGGGAGATAATGTTCTAAATATTAAATTATTCTAAAAAATTAACTTAAGAGGAGCAGAATTGTGGCCTGGGCACCAGCAGAATAACTTCTAATCCAAGTTTTTCCAAAATCAAGATCTCTTTTCTTTAAATATGTTATCTGCTATTGTTGCACTTATTTCACTCTACCAGCTGGTGGCGTTGCTTCAGGGAAAAAAAGTTCATTGTTCAAATTTCATCACCTGAAAAGGCACAACATTTTTGGAAATATTGATTGATTTTATGTGGATTCAAACAATATCAGAATTTAAACTGTCTCAAGGAGCCAGCTGGAAAAGTTGAATGATACATTTAGAAATAAATGTTTTAAAAACAAAACATATTAGGAAGGAATGAGGCAACTAAAAGCACATTTTGGCCCATTTTGTTGTTTTAGTACCCCCAAATAAGGAAAGCGGTCCATGGAACATGCTCTGCCAAATCTATGCAATGATTTAAACAAAAACTTTTGTTCCAAGGTTAAGTTAAAAAAAACTCAAGTTAAAAGCAGCCTGTATTATTCAGAAATTACATCATCCACACTTCTGCCAGTCTGGCTTTACATCTATCCCTAATTGGTTATTTCAACTGCTAAAATGTACCTTTAAACCTACAAAGTATAAGGAACAGAGAAAAATTAGGAACAAACAAATAGCAGACTCTGTGAATATTTAAATTTTTATGCAGAATGTGTTATTTGGGGTTTATTCATTGTTTGAGGGGATGGAGATCTAAAAATTTACATTGTGCACCTAACTAAATGGCACATCATAAATCAAATTTGAAATGCAAATTTGTCATTTGTACTCTTTGTAGGAGTTGCGATTTATAGTATTGACAATATTTTATGGCAAATGATAAAAATTCAATAATTAACTGGGCAACACAGGTTGAAAACAAAAACCAAGTACTTCAGATTATTAGATGATAAAATGTGAGGCTGGATGAACACAGCAGGCCAAGCAGCATCTCAGGAGCACAAAAGCTGACGTTTCGGGCCTAGACCCTTCATCTGATGAAGGGTCTAGGCCCGAAACGTCAGCTTTTGTGCTCCTGAGATGCTGCTTGGCCTGCTGTGGTCATCCAGCCTCACATTTTATTATCTTGGAATTCTCCAGCATCTGCAGTTCCCATTATCTCTGATACTTCAGATTATTTATCCTTGTCCTTCACAGATCTCAAACTCTCTCATCTTGAACAAATTGTTTGGAATATCCATTTTACGACTGCAAGATAACATGATTGAGTAATGCCAACCTAAGCATGCCAAGATTTCAGAGTCACTTCCAAAATCTGAAACAGTTGAGTAGCATACCAAACCATTCAAAACCTAACAAAAGTGACTCAAGTATTAGAGATAATGGGAACTGCAGATGCTGGAGATTCCAAGATAATAAAATGTGAGGCTGGATGAACACAGCAGGCCAAGCAGCATCTCAGGAGCACAAAAGCTGACGTTTCGGGCCTAGACCCTTCATCAGAGAGGGGGATGGGGGGAGGGAACTGGAATAAATAGGGAGAGAGGGGGAGGCAGACCGAAGATGGAGAGTAAAGAAGATAGGTGGAGAGGGTGTAGGTGGGGAGGTAGGGAGGGGATAGGTCAGTCCAGGGAAGACGGACAGGTCAAGGAGGTGGGATGAGGTTAGTAGGTAGCTGGGGGTGCGGCTTGGGGTGGGAGGAAGGGATGGGTGAGAGGAAGAACCGGTTAGGGAGGCAGAGACAGGTTGGACTGGTTTTGGGATGCAGTGGGTGGGGGGGAAGAGCTGGGCTGGTTGTGTGGTCCCCTCCCCCCACTGCACCACACAACCAGCCCAGCTCTTCCCCCCCACCCACTGCATCCCAAAACCAGTCCAACCTGTCTCTGCCTCCCTAACCGGTTCTTCCTCTCACCCATCCCTTCCTCCCACCCCAAGCCGCACCCCCAGCTACCTACTAACCTCATCCCACCTCCTTGACCTGTCCGTCTTCCCTGGACTGACCTATCCCCTCCCTACCTCCCCACCTACACCCTCTCCACCTATCTTCTTTACTCTCCATCTTCGGTCCGCCTCCCCCTCTCTCCCTATTTATTCCAGTTCCCTCCCCCCATCCCCCTCTCTGATGAAGGGTCTAGGCCCGAAACGTCAGCTTTTGTGCTCCTGAGATGCTGCTTGGCCTGCTGTGTTCATCCAGCCTCACATTTTATTGACTCAAGTATTAAACTTGTATACACAAAACACTAAAAACCTGCCTGTCACAGAGGGCACAAAATTTTCTAAGAAACTTGAAGCAATCCACACATCCATTAAGCTGACCTGAAAGGAGATTCAATTTTGAATGTAAAAGCTACGAACATTTCTCCATTAAAAATCTGCTTTTGCGATTATCACCTTACCCTGCCACCTTCACTGCTGTGTTGAAAATGAGAGCCTGCTCCTGTGCCAGTAGGTGAACCAGGAGACAGTACAGGAGAAGAAGTGGGAGATGGATGAAGATTACCAGTGATCAGAATCCGAATGTCATTGTCAAAATCTTCTGCAAAAATATCTTCTTCCAAAATTCCTATACCATCTGTTTATGATAACAGAAATAAAATAAACACCACAGCAAATAAAATAAATGCAAGAAGACATGAAATCACATTTTTAAAGCCAAATTACTGATCAATATTGCATGCTTGACTTTCTGAACAAATATTTTAAAAACAGTATTTCATACAATCCTTGTTATCATTATATTGAACTTCCCAGGGTATAGAACATAGAACAGTACAGCACAGAACAGGCCCTTCAGCCCACGATGTTGTGCAAATGTTGTGCTGTATTAATTGTAGAGGGGTCCACAACTGTTGACTAGCCATGGCTCTGTATCTGTATGCATGTGCTCAGCTTCTAAATATCTCTTCATGGGTGGATACAACATCAGAAAGTCTACAGTGTGAGCAATAATGGGTAAGGGTAGTTCGCAAATCAGTGCCCAACAACCGCTTTCCCCAGATTCCATGCAATTATGGGGTTAAAATAATTCTAGAACTATAACCAGAGGCTTAAAGCCCAGGCAGAAACCTCTGACTGGCTCTTTAAAAGAGCAATCGTGCTGAGTTCAATATCCATGGCTTTTGTCCTTATTAAATCTATTGTTAAAACCTATTCGTGGAATCAGCTTCCATTGCCTTTTCAGATAGACCATTCCAGATCCTTACAATTCCCTGAAAAAAACGTTCCTTATTTTCCTTTTAGATCTTTTGGCAATTATGTCAAATTTATGACCTTTGGTTATTGACATCTTGTTAAAGTTAATACTTGTTTCTCTATCAAATCCTCCCATCACCTTTAAAATATCACATTGGCCAATTCTCAACCGTTTGTGTTATAAGATGAATATCTAACTTATCAAATTTTCCCAAACAACAGATAATCATCACTCTTGGTACCTTCTTGGTTCTCCAATCCCAGATCCAAACCCAAGCCACTTATCACCCCGCTTACAACCATCACTACCACCACACACTAACCCTCCCATCTCTTTCTAAAAATGTTTGCATTTTACAGATGTGTGGCGGCCTGAATTATTCACAATACTCTGGTTGAGGCCGAACGTGATTTATAAAGTTTAGCATAACTTCTTTGTTTTTTTTAACGTTTTATGGCTCTTGTTTAGAAATAATAAATTGCAATTTCAACATGTTTCCCAAGATTCAACATTTCTTTAAAAGATAGTTTTTAATCAAAAAAAAAGACATTGGCAGCCATAAGCCAATCTACATTCCATGTTGTGGAGACCCCAACAGAGACTGGAGGTGCGAACAGCTCTCTTATCAAGAAAATAAGTAGATCATTCAGTAGTTAATGGCTGGAACATTTTTCAAAAATCTCAGCTACCACAACTGCCGAGGGACCTGGGCCAAACACAAGTTGATCAATTATGTTTTAGAATATAGCGCAAAAATGGGATAACAGTCATATGCTACAACCTATTGCATTAACATTCGAATTTTGGATTTGCACCAACAGCACACAAGCATTTCTCTATAACATATCATCTGAGCTTTTGCTGGAAAGAAGTATGCCTACTGTCTTAGAATGGACAGAGCTTTGTGAAAGTCACTGGAGTTCTACAAATGGTACCCTCCACAAAAAAAATACCAGCCCCAACATCAAGCTAAATAAAAGCAAAATGCTGAATATCTGAAACAGAAAGAACATGGTGGAGAAACTCAGCATGTCTGTCATCACCTGTGAACAGAGAAACAAAGTTAATATGCAGTCCAATCTTACTTCAGAAGTAATCTGTTTCTCTCTCCACAGATATTGCCAGACTCAGTAAATTTCTCCAGCATTTTCCATGGTTGCTTCACATGATCAGACTACTGCTTTTGTTGAATAAATCGCACATTTGGATACAACAAATAATTATTGATTGTTCCTTGTTCTAAAATAAACAATTTTTAAACTCTGTCTGTATCTGCTACTCAAATATTATTTTAGCATGCTTTAGGTCAGACTGTTTGTGGCAAGTAGGATACGTTTATAAATTTTTGTTTTAATATTTCATTGAATATGGGTGGGTTTTAGCACAATAAAATTAATTCATGTTGAATTTAAGTGTACCTGCCTGGCACTGAAAATGCAAGTCCTTGTTAAAAAGTATTCTTCACACTAAGCAGAAAAGTGCATCTACACTAATTGACAGGAATGTATCTTGATACAAAAATCCATTTTCTTTACCTTTCATAGTAATCAAACTTCTTACTTACAACCAGCTTCTTCCCAATTAACCGTGTTTTGGTGAAATTGCACATTCTGCAGCTTTAAAAACCTCAAATTAGTCACTAAATAAGCCTACTGACCTTGGTTACCAAGAGGTTCCAAAGCTTCAGTATTGGCAACAACTGTAGCGGCAGATGTTGGAAAAACCAGAATGTGCGTACAGGATGCATCTTGTGGAGTGTTCAACTGAGATGTTTGCAAATTGAGAGCTGTACCACGTCCAAACACGGAACCCATTGTGACAGCATCTTAAAGACCCAAAATAAAAATAATTGTCAATTGGAGTTCAACTTTATGAGATACCAATTGGGTAATTATTTTGAAACTATTATAAAATACACATCATTGTAAATATTTAAAATTTATTTTCAAAATAAAATCCATACCAGGCATAACAACAAATGAACCCTGTGGTTCCAGGGCAACCAAGCAGGCACTGAGAATTGTGGGAGAATCTGCTGCAGATATACCACACATTGTGCAAGTCTCCTTCAATTGCTTACTGGTAGACTGCAGTGAGCGGCGCCCAATTAGGATACTCCAATCTGCAGAAAGATGAATTATATTAAGTAGAAAAAGGAAACAGATTTTCTTTAGGATGTGTATTTGGCAAACAAGTTTACATAAACTGCCACACATATGCCAAACTCAGTGAACTACTTTTGTATTTTAGAAAAATGTATGCGTTTCCCCTTTGGGTACATACATTGCAAAATTAAGGGTGCATAACTCTGCACTAAAATGAATGGGCATATCATTGCAATAAGCATATTTCTGATTATCTGAAATGTACTCTTCATAGAACCAAAAACATCTATTTTGAAAAAAAATCTCCAATTTGCACAACACTGTCACTGTCATTGTCCCTTTACAGCTCACGTTGTTGTTCACCTTACTTAAGAATGCTTTACTGCTATTCTAACAAATAATTCGATACATCTATTTTTAACATCTTTGATAATACAGCTTGGTTTAAAGAGACCATCCACAAATAGGTACAGTAATGGCGAAGTGCAAGAATATACTTGCCAAATACTTTATTCATATTTTGTTAAACTTTAAAAAATAAATCAAATATCAGGACAGTTTATTTTCATTTTTGACTCTCTGATAAATAACGCTGTATTACTCAATTGATGCTGGAACGCAAATAAATGAATTGATTGATAGCGTATTTGAAGACAGCTACAATTGTGCTGCAAGAAATAAGGATGGATAATGATTCTGAAACTGTTTTCTGAAGTTTTAAGGCATGTGAAAAATAATTTCTGAATTAAAGCAGAGTTGCCTACCTTTCAGTTCTCCATGACCTACTCGCCCAAGTCTCCCCATTACAATTCTCCATGGCAGCGATGTCATCTGCATAATTCCAACACACCATTCCCATAGCTTTTGCAAGCCAATTTTACGAGCAGGCACTTTACTTCTCCTTGACCTGAAAACATGATGTTGTATTAGTTCAATGTTTCAGCTGTGTACCTTGCAATTTCTGGCAAAGTTAGGTTGTTCTCTGCATCTGCTGGCATGCACAGACACGAATATTATAATGTGCTATTACACAGACTGGAATGATCCAAATGCTCATGAATTAAAATTCAGAGTGAATGCACCACAGTTGCTTTCAAAAGATATATTCACACTATTCATTCTTTGAGTAAGTGAAACTAAGCACAGAAACCGTACCTGTTTATCATTTTTAGAAAAGGGTTAAAAACTTGACAATACGTATAGTTTTCACTGAGCTTGTCAAGAATAAAAAAATAAATAAATTCTCCCACTCTTTAAAAGGCCTTTAATTTTCATATTCTTGCACACTAAAGTGATCAATCATCAAACCATCCATTCTCATGTTAGATCAAAAACATTCAAACATCTGCTTTGCTTTATAAAGGTGAGCATACAGATTAATTTTCTTCTGACACAAACTGCATAATCTAAAGATGACAGAACGTTTATAGGACAATTTAAGAGACTGATGCACAAATTCTAACTCCAATAGTACTGTGTTTAGATACATAAGCCCCAGAACTCTTACATTTTTGTGCCATATTTAAGCTTCTTATTCAGGAACAAAATTGGTTGTGATAAAAACCAAACTCCAAGATTTATATTGGTAACTAACACATATAAACAAACATACAAATTAGGAGGAGTGGATCACCTGGCCCCTCTAGCCTGCTCCGCCATTCAATGAAATCAAAACTGAGCTGATCATTTCAACACAGAGGTCCCTAATCTGTCACCTTAGATAACATGTTTTTATTCTTTCTGCCAATATGGACAACTTCACATTTTCTCAAATTACACTCCCCATTTGACAGACCTTTGTCTGCTCACTCCTCCTGTTTAGATCTCTTTAAAGCCTAGTAACTTCCACTTCACAACTGAATTTCCTACTTATCCTTGCGTCAGCAACAAATTCAACAGCCGTACCTTTAGTCCCTTCATCCAAGTCATTTTTATAGATTGCAAAATGTTGAGGTCCCAAAACTAAGCCCTGTGGCATACCATCTGTTACAGTGCATCAACTGACAAATGGCCCATTTAGATATACTGTGTCCTGTTTGTGGCCAATCTTCCATCCATGCCAAAATCCATCTGCTACATATTGAGATTTTATTTCCCATAACCTTTGATATAACAACTTGTCAAATGCTTCATGTAAAGCATGTTACTTCCTAAACAACTCGACAAACTCATGAAAAACCATCCCATTTCGGAAATAAATGTAGACTCTGCCCAATTATCGTGATTTTTCCAGAATATTGTGAATATTTTCTAACATCTTCCCCAAGATAGATATTAAGTTAATCCGTAGTTTTGCCTGCAGAGCTAAGTGTTCAGAATATATTATATTGCAGTTGTTTTATGTATAATGTCTGCTGATTATTGTTTTAACAACATTATTTGAAGTAAACATTTGTCAGTTTAGGAAGGAGTCTTATAAAAAGACTAATGCACATGTTGTCATTATGCAGAGATAGTAGGAACTGCAGATGCTGGAGAATCTGAGATAACAAGGTGTAGAGCTGCATGAACAGAGCAGGTCAAGCAGTATCAGAGAAGGAGGAAAGCTGACGTTTTGGGTCTAGAGAAGGGTCTCGGCCCGAAGCTTCAGCTTTCCTGCTCTACACCTTGTTATCATGCGGTTACTTTTCACCTACTTGAAGTAAACAGTGATTCTTAAAGTCAATTTGAACTTGAATTCTTACCTGTTTGGGACATCAATGTTCAGGATGCAAGTCTCCAGTAATTCCCCATGAAGGTCAGTACACGATGCTAGAAGCCACCTCTGATCATGCGATAAACAATAACCAACAAAGAGCACATTGTACTTCTGGCTTGCTTCTCCAAATGTCTCACCTAGCTCTGTCTGTTTGTCTTTAATCGGTGCCAAGATATAAGGAGGTGAATATACTTGGATTGGATGGGGACGCTGGAATTCAAAAAAAAAATTGACAGTGCATACAAAGAAAACGTGTTTCTCCTTTTTATATTTAAGGGAAGAGTAACTTTAGACAGGAGATTGGGCGACAGCTAGTTTCTTCACAACGAGGGGGGAATAATGAAGGTACATATTAGATTTCAACAGTGAAAGCAACATCAGAAGAGAACATGAATTGTCTGGTTTACCATTCTCTTAACAAAGATTACAGCAGAAGAAATCACATCACTGATTACAAAACTATCAGACAAGAACCGGTTCCGCAGCACCGTAACAAAATAATTCTTTCATATGAGGGTGGAATGAGATAATTAACAAGTATTCTGTATCAGTTGAGATTACATTTAAAAGAATGAAGGAAACAACAACTGTTCAGAACTTAATATGAAACAGTTAATAAATAATGATTTCTCTTGCATTTCAAATAGTATGAAACACAAGCAGACATCAAGACAGTACGTAAATGGAAACAAACTCTACATCAAGTTGTCACAAGGTTAGAATAACTAACATTCTTATAACTGGTATACACCTGATCTTTTACTCAAAGAATTTTACTCAAAGAGCATACAGTGGACAATAAGACTGGTGATGTGCAATAATTAGTGCAAGAACGGTAAACAGGAACAGAAGTTAAAACTAATACGCACCTCTGAATGCTTAAGGGTCATATCTATTGTTGAAGCAGGACCAAAGCCAGTTAGTGATTTAATGTGGATCTGTGTGGGAAGCGGCCGTCTGCATTGAGTGTAAACCGAGAATGCCAGTGATTTTAAGTGCTGGATATAGAAAGTGTGATCATCTTTCACTGGTTGTAGTAGGTACTGGCAAGGCACAATCTGAAATGAAACAGAAGTTTTACGCTTTTATGTATCACATTGCGAGGTAACAACTTTAAATTATGGAAGATTTCAAATTGCTGGAAGCATGCTCATTTACAACTTGAATGCTTTGCAAGAAGGTTAGCCATTCCAATGTTCTGTATTAATCCATGATGGAGTATTCAATGAAAACAAAAATTGAAGTGCTACAGACCATTCAGCAAGTTGTAAAAATTGACATACAATAGATATTGAAAAAGTTAAATTTCAATTTACCTGGACAGTGAATGCATTCCTCATATGCTCTGGTAGATTATCTAGCATCTCCATATAGCACCTTAACAGGCCTAACAGCCATCCACTTGTAAAAGATGACTCCTCTTCTGAGGAATACGTAAAAGGATCAACAAGATAAATGATGACAGCTGGTGGATATGCATTGCTGTCAGCTGACTCAGCTTCAGTAGGAATCCCTATCCGCTCTCTTTCCGTAATACTATAATAGAAGAATATATAATGCAAAACGACTGTCAAACAATTGCTCAATTAATTTATGATAACACATATTTTAACATAACATTCTGTCTAAAGTGAAAAGGCACACTTCAAAATCAATAATTCTATTAATAGTAGTCTCCCACAGCATTACTGCGAGCAAGTAGATGCAACCTGCTCTTCAATTGATTGCTGTTGCCTGGTCTTGTCCTGTCCTCCATTTCCCAGTGTCTCAGTATGTGATTGAATGTATTTCCCTTTGAAGGGAGTTAATAAAATTCTCAATTGAAGGATTGGAAGTTTTTTCAAAGATGAATTAAATACTTGACAATCAATTTGCTACTATATAGTTTTGTTAAGTGTATCTAACAGATTAATAACTAACCACTGAAAAACTTTCAGCAGCTGCCAAATTTTGAAAGTATATGTTCAGCGATGTGAAACTACACATTTCTATGTACTATTTATTCAAATTTTACATCATGCATACACCAGGTAAGCCAACTAGCATAGTTCAAATACTTCACATTGCTGTGAATATACAGGTCTTCAGGCTGCTTGTTAACAAATCCCACTGAGTAATCATAGAAGCTCTTAACTGGGGTTATAATGTGTACAAATCCCTATAAACAAATTCATTTGTTACTAATATGTACTTTACATCACACTTACCTCTCTTGCACTTCTTGCTGCTGTGCAGAAATCTGGGCATCTGAATCTCCACTTCCACTGGGTGTACTTGCTGGAGGTCTCTCAGTAGTGGTGCCTGAGCTGCCACTCTGCACTTGTGTAGCCCCAACAGTTCCACCAAATCCTGAAGAGGATGTACCTGTTTGATGCAAAATGGGGGTAGTTGTTGTGGTGGCAGTGGAGGTAGTAGAAGTGGAGCAGGTACCTGTTGACCCACTTCCAACAGCAGTGCTGCCAGCTGTTGCACTGTTACTGCCAGTGCTAGTTGTGGACGTAGCTGTGGTGCCAGTTGTCACTGGTGTGGAAGTAACCCCTGTTCCCAGCAGTGGCCCACTGCTTCCAGTTGTTGTCTGCCCCTGGGTACTAGATGATGTCGGTTGGTGTTTAGGTGGAATCAGCAAGTTGTTGTCCAGCTGAAGTGTAGCCAGGTAAGGGGCTGGATGAAAAGGGATAAAAGATAAAAATTACAGAATTTGAAGGACTAAGTTCAAATCGGTTTTCAGCAGTATTTGTTATATAAACATGTACATAAATTGCACTTAAGTAATAAAAAGCTTAAAACCAAATCGATGTCCGTACTATACAACTTAATATCCTACAGTAAAACTATAAATAAAATCAATCAACTCAAGAACAAAGTTGACCTTTAATGAGAACATATTGCTCATTCTTTTCAAAAGCATTGATATCAATTATTTTACTTACCCAAGTGATGGCGGCAGACTTGAGCATATAGCTTTAACTTGGCAAGATTGTCATTTTCATCACTAACCCAAGCTTGAGAGAACCATTCGTCAACAGATTCATCTGCCAGCTTTTTTGCAGAACTCTTACCAACCCGCATAATGCCATCTCTCAATACTTTGCAGATAGGTCTATGCTCGCCAAGTCTGCATGTCTGTTACAACAAAAAAAATCCAAGTCAATATGCAAATACTAAGAGAATTTTTGATTAAATGGGAAAGAATAATTACCAAAAACTGTAGCCACTCCTGCATTTCCTGAAGTTCTAAGTGTACTTAAAATTCTACAAGCCAATACCCTGCATCATCCATACACAATCTAACTTAGCTCTTAATACATACAAGTGATAAAATGTTAACTTCTATCCTTTGTACATCTATAAAAAACCTACTCCTGTTTAATCATGTATGTTGATTATATTTTATGAAAATGGTTCAGAACCTCAAAGTATTTGTTGACATTTTTTTAAAAAATTACAAAATGTTCTGCTTTCAAGAGGATGACAAAACTAGCATTCTGTGAGGATCACAGGTGAAGAACTAGCCCTTAGTTACCACTGTGATGCCAGTAGAGACCACCTCTAACTCAAACCAATTTTAAAAGAAGTAACAGAACAATGAAAGACTCAAATGCTGAATTTCATTCACGATCCAAAGGTATCCAAGACAACAGAAACTGAAATAATCTCCAAGACTATGGATCATGATATCATCAATGTCACCAGCAGCTTCCATGACAACAGCCGCAAAGCTCAAAAATTCACTCTTGACAGAAGATTCAGAGATGAATCTTTGGTATAAAAAAAATCTCGTTTTAACTCATCTCATTTCTAATCCAATTGTGCGTGTGTTGCTGATTCTCCTCACATGTATAGCAAATACACTTTGTTAATTCAATGAGCCTGGTTAAATATGCTCCTTTTAAAGCAAAGGGGGACATTTGGATCTGGGAGAAAGGGAAGCAATCCTTTTTAAAGTAACCTTGTTACAAACCACAAAGGGGTGGGTTAACAGTAAAAAGAGAGTTTGTTCTTCCTTCCTCCCTCCCCTGGGAGCATAAAAGTTTGAAGCATCTAATCTGGAACTCTAATGAATTTGGAAATTTCACACAGGTCTGCTTGCAACAATTTTTAAAAAATTATCCACAGGTTTAATCTGAGCAACTCAATCTACTATATAAAAAACTGCATTCCCCATTTAGTCTTGGTTCAAATTACAGTTGCTCAGTTTTATTTTGAAATACTGAAGATTACTTCAAGTGAAATACACCAAAAGTTTCTGAAAGCCCAAAATAGCGAATTAGCCATGTTGCATTACCAATAATTTAACTTTTTTTGCAGTAATACTGAAAAACTAAATAACGATATTAATTTATTTGTAACGATTAAAATTCTTACAATCTTCGAAGTTTTTTTTGCACAGTAATAGCAATATTAGACAATTACATACATATTATTGATGCAGTTAAGCATTTGTTCTGACCTCATACACAGCACTAAGATCCCTGAAGAAATTTTTGGCTCCAGTGAGCAAGGCCTCATTTTCTGGACAGACCACAATGTAGGCTACATCACGCTGAGAACCATATGGTTCCAGAAGCAGCTTCTCCCAAAAGGGCAGTGCAAAAGGAGAGATCATCAGGAAGTCTTTGTCATAACCCAGAAGCAGTGTGGGGATGGGAAGTGGCTCTGGTGATTCTTCTGAACCTGAACAACAGACAATTACAGAACATTTAGTTTGACATAATAGCAGAATTTTGCAAATACCAGGATTATTTTCACACTATCATTTCCCTCATATTATGGCACAATTAAATATAATCAGCATGGATTTGTGAGGGGTAGATCATGCCTCACAAACCTTACTGAATTCTTTGAGGACGTGACTAAACACGTGGATGAAGTATTCATGGATTTAAGTAAGGCGTTTGATAAGGTTCCCCATGATAGGCTCATGCAGAAAGTAAGGAAGCATGGGACAGGAGAAATTTAGCAGACTGGATTCAGAACTGGCTGACTCTTTGACGACAAAGGGTGGTAGCAGATGGAAAATACTCAACATGGTGCTCAGTTACAAGTTGTGTACCATAAAGATCTGTTCTGGGTCCTCTTCTATTTGTGATTTTTGTAAATGATTTGGATGAGAGAGTGGAAGGGTGGATTAGTAAGTTCGTGGACAATACGAAGGTGGGTCGAGTTGTCAATAGCGCAGAGGGCTGGTCTTGGTTACAAAGGGACATTGATAGGATGTAGAGCTGGGCTGAGAAGTGGCAGATGGAGTTTAACCCTGAGAAGTGTGAGGTGATTCATTTTGGAGAACAAATTTGAAAGCAGAATACAGGGCAAACGGAAAGATTCTTGACAGTGACGAGGAGCAGGAGGATCTCGGGGCTCATGTCCACAGTTCCTTGAAAGCTGCCACCCAAGTGGATAGAGTTGTTAAGGTGGCACATGGTGTGTTAGCTTTCAATAATTGAGGGATGGAGTTCAAGAGCCATGAAATCATGCTCAAGTATTGTGTCCAATTCTGGTTGCCTCATTGCAGGAAAGAGATGGAAGCATTGGAAAAGGTGCAGAGGAGATTTACCAGGATGCTGCCTGGAATGGAGGGAAGGTGTTAGGGGGAAAGGTTGAGGGGGCTGGGACTTTTCTCTTTAGAACGACGAAGGATGAGAGGTGACTTGATAGAAGTTTACAAAATGATCAGAGGTAATATATAGAGTGGATAACCAAACTTTTTCCTAGGATGGAGGTAGCTATTACGAAGGGGGATAGTTTTAAAAGTGAGAGGAGTTAGATATAGGGGAGACGTCTGAGGTAGGTTCTTTACTCAGGAGTGCGGTAGGGGCGTGGAATGCATTGCCGGAGAGGGTAGTGGATTTGGCCTCATTAGGAGCATTTAAGCGTCAATAGATAGGCATATGGATGACAGTATAAGGTCAGGGTTGAGGTTAGATAGACCTTCGATTTCGGGTAAAGGTTCGGCACAACATAGTGGGCCGAAAGGCCTGTACCTTTCTATGTTCTATAATTTTCAAACGTCAACACATACTCATTGATATTTGATAACAACCCATATTACCTATAAAATACTTATCCGTTTTTGGATAAATTGCCTCAGACTCTTGTCTCAATTATTTCACTATTCCATTCATCAACCTTACTAAATTATGAATACTACTACTAAACTACATTCCTCTAGGCTAGAATTCAATTCCATTTCAATTTTCTACTAGTGAAGTCCTGAAGAATGGTAATGCCTGAAACGTTGACTTATTTCCTCCAGGTGCTGCCTGGTTCTTCCAGCCTCCTGTTTGGCTACCTTGGATGCCAGCATCTGCAGTTTTTTTTGTTTCTATTTCTTCCTGTGTCATTTTATTTGGAATTATTGAGTCTGATCAGGATTATTACAACATTCACCACTGTCATGAACTAAAAAGTTATAAGACTGTATCAAACCAAGAAAAAGTTATGCAATAATGAGTGGCTGCTTACAGGATTGGGCAGAACAAACAGAAATTAATGGTTAAAAGATTAACAGGGAGGAGAAAAAGGTGACAAAGCCATCTGGAAAAATAAATTCAGAAAGCATGAACTTCCACAGATGCTTACATAAACATTAAGGGAGCACTGATTCTACAGAAAATGCACCTGAAAAATTAATAATGGAATAATTAATAATAATGGAAATGGTAGATGAATAGAACTGGCAATTTACATTGGTCTTCAAGGATACCAGTAACAGCTCAGAAATCGTTGTAAATCAGGAAATGGAACAGAAGGAGGTACCTTAAGAAAGCACAATCACCAGGGAAGTGGTACTAAACAAATTGTGGGAGCTGTGGACTGACAAGCTCCCAGGTCCTGATGGATAAAATGTTAACTTCTATCTTTTTGCAAATCTATATATAATCTACTCATGTTTCATCATGTATGTTGTTTATATTTTGTCTCAGAACCCTAAAGTACTTATTGACATTTTAAAAAATTTTCAATTACAAAATGTGTTGCTTTGAAAAGGAAGACAAAACCAGCATTCTGAGAGGATCATAGATGAACAACTATCCCTTAGTTACCCCTGTGATGCCTGTAGAGATTCCCTTGGGTCTTCAAAGCAGCAGTGACTGAGATACTTGATATGTTGGTTTCAGTTTTCCAAAAGGTTCAGTTAGTTTAGAAAATTGAGCGTGTGCATCTTGAACTCAAAAAGGCAGGGACAAAAAGAATATAAGACATAGGGGTAGAATTATATCATTCTGCCCAATACGTCTGCTCCACCTTTTAATCATGGCTGATAAGTTCCTCAACCCCGTACTCTTGCCTCCTCACCGTAACCGCTAAACCTCATATCAAAAACCTATCCATTTCTGCCTTATATACACTCGATGAGTTGGCCTCCACTGCTCTCTGCGGTAATAAATTCCACAGATTAGCCATCCTCTGGGTGAAGAAATTCCTCATCAGTTCTAAAGGGTCATCCCTTCCCTGACATTGCGCATTTGGGTCCTAGTCTGTCCTATTCATCAAAATTTTTTCTCCAGGTCCACTCAATCCAGGGATCTCAATATTCTGCAAGTTTCATTCAGATTCCCACTCATCCTTCCAAACTCCAAGTACAGACCCAGCATCCTCAACTGCTCCTCATATGACAAGCCCTTCATTCCGGTAACCTCCTTCAGACCCCCTCCAACAACAGCATATCTGTCCTTTTCTATGGGGCGCAAAACTGCTCATAGTATCAAAAACAGGAAAGCACAGGTAAATCAGCTTAACATTTGACACAGGAATACTAGAAGCTATTATTAAAAAAGGGCACTTAGATAGGTTCAAGGTAATCAGGCAGTCAGGTATGGCATTGTGAAAGGGAAATCATGTTTAACCAAGTTTAGGAGTTTAGGTGCAATCATCCCAAGGGCCCAACTCCCAATATTAGTCCCACTGTCCCATTAAATGGGAACTCCACTGTTCCACACAATTTGTTTTGTCACATGTTGAGCTTTGTGAACATTTGTCTCATTTAACATGCATGTCCGGATAATTCTACAGTACATGTTTTTAACAAGTATGAAAGTGATAGAACAGAGTCTACAAAATGTAGAAAATGTTTTAAACTTTCACAAATATCTCCTGGTATCATCAGGAAACAGAATAATTGAAATGCTTACTTGGTGAATGCTAGATTATATCTTGGGAGGCAACTTAAATAGGAACAGCAAAAATCCAAACGTGGTTCAGAATTTTCTTCTACTGTGTATAAAAGTGAATACTGGAATTTACCATAGGATCCTCTGCCTATCTTGTGGAATTGTTGCCAGGTGAGAGGTCCTTGCACATGTTGGATATTTTCCCATGTCCTTCCTGTCCGTTTCTTTTGAATGGCATCTTGTAGAAAAGGCTGCAGTGAAAGTAGCATACGGACCACATCCTGGGAGGAAAGGATGCTTATATCCAGAACTGCAGACAAGAAACTCTGTTATTGCAATGTTTTAAAAAGCCAAATCCTGGATGCAAATTTACCACCATCAATATTTAGCCATGAAGTACACAAACTATCTTTTGCTTTTGAAAATTAAATCTTCCTCACCCTTTGAAATTTGTCATCTTAAGCCCATCTGCAATTAATCTGTCTTTGATCCTTCTGGCCTTGCAAACTTGCACTCAATCTCCAACCTTCCTCCTCCAACGTTTGACACACGTTACTGATGTTTTCCATACAGGTGTTAACTCTTTCCAGTGAACGGAAGTTTGAATTTCTCTAAATCAGATTTCTGGACCTGCTTTAATGACCTTGACAGAGGTAAAAATTTAATGAAATCCAGCCTGAATGTAATCATGGTGACTTTACTTTTCCGTATCCTTCTCAGCACATCTGCAAGATCCAACAACTACAATATTCTCCAATTTATCCTACACAGTCCTGGTATGCAAAGTTGCCCTTGTCTGGTTTCAACTAATTCCCTGTAGCCGGCAAACATCCTGTAATGCCTTTTTCTCTGGGTACTGATGACACCCAACTCTACATCACCGCTACTTATCCAAAATACTTTACAGCTCATTTAACATGCATGGATTAGTCAATGCTTCCTCCAAAGAACCACCATGGATATTGAAACTATTGTCTTGTTTCCCGGTCACAAATTTTGCTTCCTCGCCACAAACTCTAAATCCCTCTTCACCTGTTTCAGCTTGAACCAAACCTGATTTTTGAACTCAGCCTTCAACCCCATCTCTCAATCATGAGACTCATCATCTACTACAACTCTATGTACTATCACCAACTCCACCAACACCTCAGCTGATGAAATGCTCAGGTCAGGTACTATTGTAATTAATTTGTGCTTTTAATCACTCCAGATTCTACTATTCCATTGTTTTCTTAGTCAAATTCCTCTCCAGCATCCTTCATAAACTGAAGTTGACCCAAAACACTTACCTGTATTTAAACTCAATGCATTCATCTATAGCTGCTCTACTTAAATCATCTGAAAGGGGATCATCCAGCTGGAATCAAAACAAAACACTTTCTGCTCCATTCCTGTCACTCTGAAAAATTCTGAAACCTCTTCTACCAGGAAGCCAACAAGGAAATGCACACATTGTGATTGCCATCAGTGTCCATTTTACAACAAGTGAATGTAATATTTATTGACACCTTTTGAAATTAGATACATTTCATATATCAATCCAATATTGTACTGCTACAATAGCCTCCAGATCAAGTATCATGTTTTTAATGCATCAGGAACAATGCCAAGGCCATAAATCTGATGCCATCTAACAGGCAGACCCGGGAAGGTGATAAACTAAGTTATGAAGGACCAAATTTACCACCGGTGCTATTTCAATGCTGCGCTAAGAAAATTAAGGCTTACTCAAGACTTAAAATTAATAAACAATATCACAACACTGATGCAGTGGAGGGAATCGAAAGTAAATCAGTAGAAAAATATGGATAGGTATTGCTGATTGAACAGAGATATGGTGTAGAGAATGTTCTCTGTAAATTCAGAATCAGTATTTATGTTTGTGGGTGACGTCAACAAGCAATGTGGAGGTAAGGAAGAGGAGCTATACAAGAATTCCTGGAGAATTCTACTGGTGTGAAGAGAAAATATTGAGATGCTCAGGTTTCAACCAATATGCAAATATGGAAACCAGCAACAACAGTTGCAGGAAGCATAGCAGCACAGGAGGGGTGTCGTAGAAGAATTATGCGGTTGAATTCTCTAGAGCTGTGAAGACAAACAGGGGGATAAATGCACAGCCACAGAATTTCACTTGCTTTTGTGCGACAAGAGAGACGGAGAGTCAACTAGAGGGATTGAAACATGGAACTGAGGGAGGTAGGAAACCAAATTCAAGCACAAGGCAGAGACTGACATTATTTGGTAATGCTGAAGCTCTTTACTATATTGATGGACTATGGTGAAAAAAAATGGAAGGTAGAGAACAGTGTTAACATGGTCTGGATTAAAAGGAGTTTAGGTCAACAGTTCAACATAGGCATAATTTTTGAAACAGCTAAACAAAGCTCTAAAGGAGACTAAAAATGGGGTTTTAACCTTAACTGCTGGAAAACCTAGTTGGAAGAGACTACAGAGACATGTGCTGAATCCTTTCCAGTCTTGCTTTTGGTTCAATATCTCAGGAGTCAGAGACGTACAGCACAGAAACAGAGCCTTTGGTCCAACTCATCCATGCCGACCAGATATCCTAAATAAATCTAGCACCATCTGTTAGCATTTGGTCAATATTCCTACTCAGACCTTCTTATTAATATACCCATCAAGATGCTTTTTAAATGTTGTAATTGCACCTGCCACCACCAACTCCTCTTGCAGCTCATGCCATGCACTCACCACCCGATGAGAAAAAGTTGCCCCTTAGGCCCCCTTTAAATCTTTCCCCTCTCACTTCAAACCTATACCCTCTAGGTTTGGACTTCCCCACCATGTAGAAAAGACCTTGGTTGTTCACCTATCCATGTCCGTCATGATTTTATAAACCTCTATAAGGTCACCCTCAGCATCTGGCACTCAGGCAAAGTATCCCCAGGCAATTCTTCAGCCTCTCCCAATAGATCAAGGCCTCCAACCCTGGCTACATCCTTGTGAATCTTTTCTGAACCCTTCCAAGTTTCACAACATCTTTCCTATATCAGGGGGACCAAAACTGAATGCAGTATTCCAAATTTGGTTTCACCATGACTGGAACATGATGTCTCTACTACCATACTCAATGCACTGACCAATAAAGGCGAGCATACCAAACACCACCTTCGCTAACTGTCTACCTGTGACTCCACTTTCAAGGAACTATGGACTTGCATTTCGAGATCTCTTTACTCAGCAACACTTCCCAGGGCCTTACCATTAAGTGTACAAGTCCTGCCCTGATTTGCCATAATAAAATGTAGTACCTCACATTATCTAGATTAAATACCATCTGCCACTCCTCAATCCACTGGCCCATATGATCAAAGTCCCATTGTACTCTCAGATAACCTTCTTCGCTGTCCATTACACCACCAATTTTGGTGTTATCTGCAAATGTATAAACCATACGTCAGATATTCATATGTAATTCACTTACATAAATGTCAAAAAGCAATGGAGCCAGCACCCAATCCTTGCGGCATACTGCTGACCACAGACCTTCAATCCGAAAAGCACACCTCCACTACCACAACCTCCTCCCGTCTACCATGAAGGAAAAAAAATCTTCCAAAGCTCATGAAGGGAAGTTTCTCTTCCTAAAACACTCTCTTGGCTAACTAAATGAAAACCTGGAAGCTTACTTGTCTACCTTGTACACCGCAAGAACCTAAACTGTGAACGCTTTAAGACTTTCAATCCAAGCCAAAGCTTGCTTTGAAAAAACTTAAACCTGTCGACAGCCATCATCAGTCTGATTTAGTGAAAACAGGCCAATGGGACTGAGAGAATTTGCCAAATTGTGACTCAATTTTCAGCGTTATTTCTTGTCACATTTTAGTGTACCCTTACAAGCTGTTTCTATTCACATAATCATTACTGCCCTCTTGAACGCCTCAACTGACTCTGCCTCCTGCACATTTCCAAATAGTCCAGAATTCAACCATACGTTCAGTCTTTTTTCTCCTGATCACGTGAAAATCATTAAATCTGTCATCTCGTTCTTAAACCTTTTTAAAACTGGAACAGCTTTTCCTCGTCTACTGTACACAGATCATTCTTAACTACCTTCTAGGCAATCGTGAGTTAATCACATTGAAATTCTGAAGCAAGCTGCTGATCTCCTGAATCCCCAAAGTTAAACTATAAATTGCAAGCAATAAGCACGATAGAAAACTTTTCAGTTTCCAAGTGGAGTAGAGGTCCACCTCAAGACGTTTGACACCATTCAGGTCAAAACAGTTGGCTTGATCACACCTGATCATTCGCTCCCTCCACCAATGCAGCAGTATGCATTAGACACAAGATGTAGAGCTGAATTTAGCAAGGTTACCATGACAGCATTTTACAAACCCATGATCTCTATCGCTCAGAGGGGCAAGGGCTGCAGCCACAATGTGCAAGGTTCTTTCCTAGCCACACGTTTCCGATATGGAATGAAAACAATTGCTCATTTACTGTCGCTCAAAACCTTGGAAGTTCCTAACAGCACGGTGGGAACACATATCATACAAAACACACCAAAACAGAAGCAGCAATTGGTTCTGCTTTAATATCTTAGCCATTTCTACCATTCAACCAGATTGTGCTGATATCCTTGTGGTCTTAGATCCACATTTCTGCTCATCACTGATAGCTGATGATTCCAATGTTAATCAAGAATCTACTTAAATTACTCTCAGTATCTGATTATTAGTTTTTTGTAATTGATGTACCAGGACACCTAGGGAGTCCTGAGTTGTCCAATCTTTCTTCATTGAAGTAGCCTGCTGCTCATCTACCCCTTGCCTTGCTGGTTTTAAAACTGGCTTGTGAGACTTCAATAAACAGTTGGACATCTGTTTTTAAAATTTTAGAAATTCAACTTTCCAGCTATCCAAAACCCACTGATGTTTGGAAGTTAAAATTACCCACATATATATTTGAACATTGGATAATTCATTGAAGTAAAAACATTCTGCAGCTTGGTCTTTTTCTGTGAAGTTCAAAATCCCAATTCTTATCTGCGGTTATAATGGTGAACTTCATGTTTTTGGTCAAAGATAAATAGTTAGACAGTTCTTCTTGAAAACAACATGGACAGCAACCGAAAAAGAGGGCCATCTAAGCAGTTGGACGATAGATGCTGCAGAGGCAAGTGACTGAGGTGTCAGTGGGGGGCGGGGGGGCACTTTGGAGCAAGTGATCTCCACTTTTATTAGTTATGGAAAAGGTTAGAACAGATCAAAAAGATAAAGTTCTAAACTGGAATAAGGCCAATTTTTGACAGTGTTAGTCGGGAACTTTCAAAAGTTGATCGAGGGAACTGTTTACAGGTAAAGGGAGAGTTAGGAAGTGGGAGGCCTTTAAAAATGAGATAACGAGGCCTCAGGCACTACATTCCTGTTAGCGTGAAGGGCAAGGCTGGTAGGTGTAGGGAACGCTGGACAACTGGAGACATTGAGGCGTTGCTGAAAGCAAAAAAGAGAAAAATGTCAGGTTGCAACAGCTGGCATCAAGTAAATCCTTGGAGCAGTACAACAGCAATAGGAGTATATTTGAGAGGGCAAAAAGGGGACATAAGATAGCTCTAGCATAGAGAGAGTTCGAAGAATCCAGAGAGATTCTATAAGTACATTAAGGCCAAGAGTAACTAGGGACAGAACAGGAGACCTTTAAGATTAACACGGCTGTCTATGCATGGAAACACAGGAGATGGACAAGATACTAATCAAATATTTCATGTCAATATTTACTGTGGAGTACATGGAAGTTAGGGAACTTGGGGAAATAAATAGTGATGCCTTGAAAAGAGTTCATATTACAGAAGAGGTGGTGTGGGAGATCTTAAAATACATAAAGGTAGATTTATTTTCCCAGACCTGTGTATGAGGCTAGGAAAGAGACTGCTGGGCCCCTCGCTGAGATACTTATATCATTGACTGACAGCATGGGTGAAGACTGAGGCCAGGCTAATTTGGAGTTGTTATTGAAAAAAGGCTGAGGGGAAAAGCCAGGGAACTATACCAGTGAGCCTTACGTCAATGGTGGCTAAGTTGGAGGGGATTCGGAGGTATAAGATACACATGTATTTGGAAATGCAAACACTGATTAGAGATAGTCAGCATAGTTTGTGCATGGGAAACTGGGGGTCACTAACTTCTTGAAAATAAAACTCAAGATTGAAGGCGGCGGCACTGGTCAGACATTATCTACATGGGTCTTCAGCAAAGCATTCGACAAGGTAGATGGTTAGTAAGGTTAGGTCACATGGGCTACAGGGGGATTTAGCCAACTGGACACAAAATTGGACTGAATGTAGAAGACAGAGGGTGATGGTCGAGTGTTACTGTTTGGACCAGAGGCCTGTGACCAGAAATGTACCACAAAGATCACTGCTGGTCTCACTGCTTTTTGTCTTTTGTATAAATGATTTGGATGTGAATATAGCAGACATGGTTAATAAGTTTGCAGACGACACCAAAATAGGCAGTGTGGTGGAAAGTAAGACACTCTCAGAGTACAACAGGACCTCGATCAAATGGGCCAATGGGCCGAGGAATGGCAAATGGCGATTATTTAGATAAATGTGGGGGTTTACATTTTGGTAAGGCAAACCAGGGCAGGATTTTATACAGGGGCGTGTTTCCAAACAAAGAAACCAGGGGATGCAGGTGCACATATCCTTAACATGAAGTTGTAGGTAAACAGGGTGGTGAATGTGGCGTTTAGCATGCTTGCCTTCACTGGTTAGAACATTTAGTGTCGGCATTGGGACGTCATATTGCTGCTGTACAGGATATTTATGATGCCATTTTTAGAATACCACGTACAATTCTGGTCACCCTTCCATAGGAAGGATGCTATTAAACTTGAGAGCGTGCAGATAATATTTACAACAACGTTGCCAGAACAAGACGAGATTGAGTCATAGGGAGAGGCTGAATACGCTGGAGCTTTTCCCTCTGGAACTTTGGATGCTGAAGGGTGGCTATTTAGAGGTATACAAAATCATGAGGGACATGGATAAGGTGAATAGCCAGATCTTTTGCCACAGGCGGAGTTGTCCAAAACCAGAGGGCACAGATTTATGGGGGTAGGGGAAGATTTAAAAAGGACCCGGGTGTAATTTTTTCACGCAGAGGGTGGTGCATGGATCAAACAACTGCCAGAGGAAGTGGCGGAGATAAATATAATTACATCCGTTCAGATACCTTTTAGAGTTTAGAGGGATATTGACCAAATGCTGGCAAATGGGACTAGGTCAGATTGGATAGCTGTTCGGTGTATGCGAGTTGGAAGAAGTCTGCTCCCGTGTTGCATGACTCTACTTCTCCCTTAAAAATAATGAATGCCCTGAACCTCTGCTGCTCTACAGGGCAGAGAGTTCCAAAGGCCTCTAAGAGGAAGAATTCCTCCCCATCTCCAACTAAATGGGAGACCCATTATTCCTAATCCATATTCCTTCATACTAGTTCCTCCAACAAGGAGAGCGCATCTTTCATCATTCATGCTGTCAATTTTCGAGAAGACCTTGCGTTCCTGTTGAACTTTATCTCATTCTCAAATAGATAATATGGAAAGACTAACCTTTCCTCTTAAAATAATCCCTCCATCCAGGAATCAGTCAAGCGACCTTCTTGGAACAGTTCCTAATAGATTTATTTTGTTTCTTACACATGACTAAAACTATGCACAGCATTCCACCAACATTCTGCACAACTACAGCAAAATATTCTTAGTCTTATATTGAATTCTGCTTACTACAAATAACATTGCATTTCTCTTCCCATCTGTCGCTTGCTATACATGCGTATTGACTTGATAAGTCAGGGACTAGCACACTAAGATTTCTCTGCAACTCAGAAATTCTATCATAGCAGCAAAACATGTTCTCTTCTTTCCAGGATTCACATTTTGCTGCACAATTTGTGATCTGCTAAAAGCTTTTTCCCATTCATTATACTTATCCATAGTCCTTTATACACTGATGTTCTCTAGACAACTTATTTTCCTGTCGTTGTATTATTGACAAATTTAGCCGTACATTAGAGTCTGCTTCAGCCAAGCTATTTATACAGATTGTGAACCAGAGGTCCCAACACTGATTCCTCACAGCATGCAGTCAATCTGAAAAATATTTTATGCCATTCTCTGCTTCTGATTATCAATCAATTCTTCTAAGCATGTCCATATGTTGCCCCTACACAATAAGCTGCTATTTTGTCTAATAACATTTGATGTGACACCTTGACAAATACCTTCTGGAAATCCAAATACAGTACAGTCATTGGCTGCCCTTTATCTTGATACTTGCTCAATAATATGAATAAATTAGTCAAACATGATTTCCCTTTTAAAAAGCCAGCTTGATTCTAGTTGATCGCATGAAGATTTTCAGACTGCTGTGCTACAACCTCTGCAATAGAATCCAGCATACTGGACTTCATCAAATGACAAATGCAATTCCTCAATGGTAATAAAGAATGGGCCACGAAACTCTGACTTTGCAGTGATATTGACATTCTGTGAAAGAATAATAAACTAAAATGGTGGTAGGGGATTTTTGATTGTTTTCCCACGTAGGAATGGGCAAGTATATTGGCCTTGTAATTGGAGAGTACAAGTTGCCTACAAAATTATGTTTAATGTCAAGACAGAGGACATGAGGAAAGTGCTAGGAATTGAATTCCACTATTCGCACTATTAGTACGAACGCTTGGATTCAATCAAAATGACCAATTGCTATCCAGAATAGAGTCACAGAGCTGTACAGCACGGAAACAGACCCTTCAACCCAACTTGTCCAACGTGACCAGATATCCTAAATTACTCTAGTCCCATTTGCCAGCATTTGGCCTATATCCCTCTAAACCTTTCCTAATCATATACAGAACCAGTTGCCTTTTAACGTTGTAATTGTACCAGCCTCCACCAATTCCTCTGGCAGCTCATGCCATGTATGCACCATCCACTGTGAAAAGGTTGCTCCTTAGATCCCTTTTAAATCTTTCCCCCTCACCTTAAAACTATGCCCTCTAGTTTTGGATCCCCCTCCCCTCACCCGAGAGAAAAGACCTTGGCAATTCACCCTAAACATGTCCCTCGCGATTTTATAAACTTTAAAAGAAGTTGTCGCACACCCCTCTCCACCACCTCAGCCTCCAATGATCCACGGAACACAGTTCCAGCCTATTCAACTTCTCCCTACAACTCAAACCCTCTAACCCTGACAACATCCTTGTAAATCTTTGTGGAACTTGGAAGGTTCAAATAAGTCCTTTCTATAGGAGGGAGACCTGCATACGGTATTCCAAAAGTAGAAAACACTTTCACTAGTTTTCTTTAATAAGGTCAAAACTAAACCATGATCAAATTGCAAAACTGGCCAACAACTAAGCTTTAAACCAGAATTAAAGCAACATCCACTTTAATTCCCAACAAACATTCAAATTGGCAGAGATGCTATTTATAAAGAACAAAAAAGATAAAATACCTTTACTGGCCAATACTCTGAAAAACAAAAGATTAACTCGCCAAACACCAGGTTTCTGGTGACTAACTCAAATTGTTGAAAGCATAAATTGATAGAAGACTTTCCAATCAAGTTTTGGCTCTAGAGAACATGGGCTACACCCAAGTCTTTAGAAAGCAGTCAGAACTCAACATTTCAGGGTTAGCAATGTAGTCAAGATATTGTGATATGGAATTTAATCAGGTTCCTAAACACTTCAACCAAAGGACAATTTCAGCACAGGCTTTGAAAGATTTGTTCCTTCTAATTCTTTGGGCTTTGAAACAAATTTCTAAGATCAGTGCAGGGGCCCTCAGTTTCTTTCAACCAGTTTTTCCAGCAATTAAGGGCAATATATCATCTCTTATTTCACTAACATCTTTGCTTGACGTTCTTCACAAGTTACTTGACTTTCTGTAATTAGTGACGGTTTAAGAGTTCTTTACTCAACTGTCTGACTTCATTTTTCGTTTGTTGCTGTAATCCCAAAATTCGTCACTGTTGCTTTTAGTTTGTTACTACAAACATTAAAACTTGAAACCTAGTCATGTGATTCTGTAAGTAGGTCCTGCAATTTAAGTCTTTTTAAGGTCAATTTCTACAGACATCATAAAATAATAAAATTCTGGGCACTGCTCTTTCAGCAGGACATGAAGGTTGTACAGTTGGTTTTAAAAAGATTTGTAAATGGCTCCACAGTAGAGGTATTTTAGTTACATGGATTGATTAGAAAAGGAAAGTTGTTCTCCTCAGAGATACTGGAGAAGGAATTTGATACTGATATTCAAAATCAAAGATCTAAATTAGTTCTTCACTTTTCTGGCAGGGGAAACATAGGGCACCTATTTTAAGGTAACAGTCCAATATTATTACATTGCGACAGGAAAAGGGGAGTAGGTCTAGCTAAAGTTGCTCTTGCAAAAAACAAGCATGAGCATGAAGGGCCAGATGGTCATAGTCACTACTGAAATTATTCTTTAAAGACAATCTCTCAGTACTGCACAAAGAATACTGTGGTTTGGAAGCAGCAGCAACACAAGTTTTAGGATGCTGCCTGGTATTGGAAATTGCAAATACAAAAATTAATTTATTTTAAAAATTGAGGCTGTTCTTTTAAAATGTTAGGGTTTACAGGGTGATATATTTATTGCTTAAAACTTCAAACCATTCAGATGGAGAATGTGAAAACAAGACTGTTTCTAATGGTTGTTGGGTCTGCAGTAAAGGGCCACAGACTTAGCAGTTTTTGAAATGGCGAGAGTGAGTATGTGGAATCATAACTGCATAAAACAAAGGGGAGTTGTTCTTCATGGCTTATGGGTGAGTAGTTCAGGGTAAAATTTGACAGATGAGTGAAAGCGAGGAGGGCAATGAGACATCGGAACAGGTTGGCTAATTGCGCCTACTCATAGGTACTTTATGAGATTGGATGGGCTGAATATTTTTATGCTGTAATTTTAGTGTCCTTCACCACAGGTCCTTATAGCTGGTTCATGAAGTGTATATTCAGTTTTGCATTTGTTTCAGCACTGAATTAGATCATAGCTGATCAGAGCCTCAATCTGATGTCTGAGAACATTTCCAATATGATTGGCTGATTAGCTGTTTTGATTACATGTTTTCTGTTGGATTCCAAACATCCAGGGCTCTCAGCTCTCAAGATCTTTATAGGTTGCCTTCTTCAAACATTACCCATAAAATCCAGGCCTATGTATTTTCAAAACGCCTCAATTACATGACTTTGACGCCAGGTACTCAAGTTAAATGCATACACCTATCCTTACACTGAATCCTTTAAAATCTGGTAACACTATGGGAAATCTGCTCTACCTTTGATGAAATCAAAAAATCTTTCCTGAGGTACGTGCCAAGACTTGAACACAATAGTCAAGGCCAGGTCTGAGGAAGAGTTTATCTAATTTAATCTACCTTAATTTCCTTTGCATTTGATTTCCAATCATTGTCAAGTGGCCTTCATCAATCTCTTTCAGTTACAAAAGGCAAGTTTTAGTTCACTTTAGTACATAAGACTGCTTCAAACTTTTCAAATTTATTTTGCCATATGAACCTCAAAGTACGTTCGTGCTGATTTTACTCATAAACCAATATCCTAAACTGCAGTCAGAAGAACCCATGATATCCTCACAATCCGACCAGAATCAAAAAATCACAAGTTTATACATTTCAATGCAAAGCTCCTTCCAATTCTCTAACGTTCCCAAACTATATTGTTGAATATAATTGAGCCTTAGCTGCAAGATGAATCTTCTATAATGAAGGACAGCACATTCATAATTGATGAAGCAGTTAAATAGCAGGTCAGTTATAATTTTCCCGTCTCTAGCAAACAAAGTAAAACTCTGTCTAGGTCTTGAAATGCTTAAGGTTTCAAGTTCAACCCTCTCTCGATAGTGCCCCAAAAATTAATTTAACCAATAAACCTTAGCGAGAAGCATACAGATTAACATGGCAAGAAAGTGGTGGAACAAAAAAATTTCCTTAATAACTCGGTCCAAAACGATACTCAAACCCAAAATTCTATCACCAAGACTTCCCCTTTACAAACAAAACCCAACTACTGTCCATAACCAAGCTTCCCCATTCCCAGATATAACACTCAGTACAGGCCTAAAATATCAATGCATATTCTGATAGCAACATGAAAACTGTAGCATTTTTAGATATCAGATATTATAGATTCCCATTTCCAAATACTGTTGTAGAAACAATGGCAATGCATGGCTTCAGCATAAATTATGTTTATAACATTTTCCAGAGTAAGGGATAGCACAAATTGATGACTTCAGGACTTTGCTTTAAAGCCTTTCTCGCACAATAGATTGAAAAACATTTTGTTACAATGATTCAATATCTTGAAGACGACATTTGTCAAAATTTGCTGGAAATTTAAAAATCGTACTTATTATAATTTCAGTAGATTAAAAAAGTTAAATTACATATTGAGATTGCATTGCAACAGAAAACTTACCATTACTATTGGGCCATGGGTGCAAACTCCTACTCCTAATTAGTGCTTCATCTATCCTTCCACCAGATGGATTATCCACATATTGTCGACCCTGCTCCAGGGCATTGAAACACTCTGTGCAAGAATCGCTATTATCTGCTCTCAGTTTGTCATAGTTCCAATTTGCTGATTGAAGTGCTGATCTATCTAAGGAAATGTAGTCCAGAGAACTTAGAGAAGTGAAAGGTCCTGTACACTGATCCTGTACAAGGAAAATTAAGCTTGCTGTTAGGTCTTGTAGCCTCTTTGACCCATCAAATCCTTGGGGAACAACAGAATTCCGACACAATATCAATCGTCTTTCTGCAGCTTGACCAATCTCAGATGTCCTCCCAAAAATATCGAATTCATCTTCGAGAAAGAGGCCTGCATTATATCCAAGTCTGCGGTTTACGACAGCACTAAATCCACAGGTGCATCCACACTGGGCTTCATTGGTTGGATCTGGGATGTACAAACCAACATCTGCCCCTTTGATATTCATATTACAAACACAGATACAGCAGCTATCAAAGTTGCGATCTTTGAAGAAATTCATTACTGAATCCGACAGGATTAGCGTAACATACAAGCTGTGTGCCTGTGGAATTGACTGTATGGTTGCTGGTTCCACGGAGTTCAATGGCCGCGTAGTTGAGGGCGTTGAAGCAGGAGAACACATATCAGCACTGTCATACTTCACTGATCCTTGCCCACTGGCAGTGCCCCCACCCCGTGGAGTTCGTGGTGTCCTTGGTGTACGAGGTGTTGGGACAGAGAAACGAGGGGTTGCTGGAGATGGCAACACACCAGCACCACTGTTGCTGGCAGGTGCAGTAGAACTTACTGCCAAAGGTGTGCTCATTTGAGGAGTGCTCATTTGAATATAATCTTCTGTCAGACTCCCAACACTAGGCACATTGCTGTAAGAAGAAGAGCCAGTTGTAGAAAAATGTTGATATGCTTCTCCAATGTAAGTCGAGCAAACCACTTCAACTCCCCCTTCCACTCCCTGGATGACATGTCCATCCTGGGCCTCCTCCAGTGTCACCATGACGCCACCCAGAAACTGGAGGAGCAGCACCTCATATTCTGACTTGGGAGCCTATAACCCAATGTTCTCAATGCAGCCTTTACTAGCTTTAAATTCTCTCCACCCCGACCTCATCCCTGCCTCCTTGACCTGTTGTCTTCTCTCCCACCAACACCCTCCTCCCAACTTACTGACCAAACAGCACCATTGCCTACTTACATTCACCAATTGCAAATTCACCCTCCTTGCCCAGCACCACCCCTCCCCTCTCTCTCCATTTCAGAGCCCTCACCCCCTCCCAATTTCTAAAGAAGGATCCCAACCCGAAACGTCAGCTTTCCTGTTGTTCTGATACTGCCTGGCTCGTCGTGTTCCTCCAGCTCCACACGGTGGTACCTCTTTTAAGAGAGACTTTTTTCAAATTTTAACTTGCAAAGTTAGAAATATTTTCTATACTTAGGTAGTTCCTACCCAGTTCCATGCATGTAACTTGCCACAAAGGTTTTCCAGCACTTACACATATCCATCCCGATTTAATGAAGCAGGTGGTGGTACAGGCAGTTGTTCGATTTTTGGAGGAATAGCCCATGATGGTCGGTAAATGCAGGCATCTGGCATTTTCAGTGGAGCAAGGCATTGACTGGGCACAGCCTTCAGTGGTGCAAACATTGAAGACCCAACAAAAGCCTTAGCTTTTGGGGGCTTGTGCACATACGAGAAATCCTATAATACATAGAATCATAAAAAATTGCCTTAGAGACAGATATCATGTAGTCAAAAAGGCGTAACAAAATTCAGGATTTATTGAAACATTTGTAAAATGGTAACAAACTCCTTTAAAAATATTAAAAAGAATTCACAAGATCCAACTACAACTTTCCAAATTTACTAACTGTTATTTCTTCAGGCTTAGGACTGCCCAGTCGATCTTCCACTTGCATTTTGAATTCTGTGAATTGAGTTGCAGTCATAGTACCCACTGGATTCTCCAAGCTATTCATCCCGGTAGGCATCTCAGAATTAACACCATCTTTATAATTCATTACTGGAGAAAATGCCGGATGTTGCTCCAGGGATGGAGGGGTTGGAAACATTCTTTGCAGATCTGCGACAGCTGGAAGAAACCAAGCTCATCATTATTAGCAAACAAATCCAAATTTATACTTGCTCAGGAAGAGATCAAAATTTGGCTTCAACAAGATTATTTTTCTCAAAATATCAAAATCACCCCAAAGTCATGTGTATTTCATTTTCAAATTTTCTTTAAAAAATTATTTTTTTTTGAATAGTTTAATGAATATTTTAAGTACTATGTCCTGTAACATCCTGACAAGCCGTAACAGTACCATAAACACTTACTTGGAGGATAAGGCCCTGTTGTCTTCACATCTTTCCCAACAGCTTTGTCTTCTGATCCCGTATTTACCTGCTTAGAGCGTGTTGGAGAAGACGTCTGTAATAGATAGTTGTTGTCTTTTAATAAACTTTTTTTCATTTCTGAAAATAATTCCTGGTAATATTTTGGCTTAGTTTGGACCCTCTAAATGAGTTTAGGAATTATGGACCAAAAGGAAAATTAACTGTAGGATAACCGAAAAAAGTTAACGCATTTTGCACTATTTCTTCAAGTGCATTCTCACAAGTGTGTGAGTACACTGTAGTAGTTTTACTTCAAGGCTTAACTAAATTTTAGCTGCAGCAAAAAAAATTAGAATTACAGCCACTGAACTTTTACTTCATTCCTTTCTCTATCAAAATTAAATGTTCAAGCCCAGCAGAAGTTCAATTCTCAAGGTCCAATAATTCAAGAAAGAAAGTTATCTTAATGCAGTCAAAATAACTGCAAAGCTATATATTCCTGCAATTGATATTCTCAGCAGAACTGGAGTTATCCAAGTGTGATGCAGACTTAATAGGTTTCAACCCTATTTCCAGCAACCGATTATTTTGAAGGCATATTTGAGAATTTGTGCTTTTTGCAGCAATATTAAGCAGCATGCAGAGTGAAAGACAACATCTAGACATTGATATGAAAACGTTACATTGGTTGGTAGTCGAACGAAGCTGACATTCCTATGTTGACGAGCAACACAAACATATCCTGTTCCTTCATATGTTGTGAAAAGAATGAAACATCTGAAACTAGTTGTGACTTGAAACTGGGATGAATATTTTAATAGAAGAGTCAGGATTGTCATCAGTATTAAAACTTCCTAGTTTTGGTTTTTAAACAATAGGTTCTCATTTACTAAGTATTCCAGGGATATATCAGTGTCTTAAATGATCGGATGTGCAGGAAGAGCTTTTAGTTGCAGAAACCTGAGCTCTGGCTTTCAGAGTTAGGTGGAAATGTGATCACACTGCAACTTATGAGCCCAGAGAAAAGAAGGGAATGAGATAACAAAGTGTGAAGCTGGAGAGGGTTCTGGAATAAACAGAACCGTCTCCCCATCCCCCTCTCTGAAGAAGGGTCTAGGCCCGAAACGTCAGCTTTTGTGCTCCTGAGATGCTGCTTGACCTGCTGTGTTCATCCAGTTTCGCACTTTGTTATCTTGGATTCTCCAGCATCTGCAGTTCCCATTATCTCCAAAAAGGGAATGGATGACTTTCAGGCAGTCCAAGAGAACTAGGCTAGGTAGTGCAGAATCCCCAAGGATCCCACTCACAAATCAGTTATCCCTTTTGGAAACCGGTTCCTAAAGCGACTAAAGTTAGATCGATGTTCATGGCACCACAAACAACTCAGCTGTAGAAGAGGGGAGGAAGAAGAAAGGAGGAATGATAGTGATGGAGGACTGAATAGTTCGGGCAATGAACAAGCTTTTCTGTGGCTATGAATGTGACTCCAGGATGGCACGTTGCTTCCCTTGTGCCAGTAACAAATGTGTCACAGAACCGCTGGAAGAAGTCTTACATGCGTGGCGAGAGAGAGTGTGTGCGCGCGTGTGCGCGCGTGCATGTGCAGTGATGTGGAACAGTCACAGGTTTCGGTCCACATTATTACTAATGACATACACAAGGACAGGCACCTGGTCCCACAATCAGAACTTATGGAGCTGAGTACAAAAGTTAGCAAGGAGTTCAAAGCAGTAATCTTTGAATCACTCCCAGTGACATGTTAAAGTGACTACAGAAAGAAGAGAATGTGTGGCCAGGAAGATGAAGCAGAATAGGGAGCTTCAGATTCCTGGGGCACTTGGGCTGGCTCTGGAGAAGATGGAACCTGTACAATGATGGAATTTAAGCTCCTTGTGGGTTGTTTTGCTAGTTCTGTTGGGAGGGCTTTAAAAGTTTCTGGATTGTGTGCAAGAGGGTTTCCTACAGTAGTGTGTGTCCAGTTCAACAAGAATGTATTATTTGACACGGTTCTTGGAAAAAGAAGAAGGCCAAGTGCCTGTGGTTGAACACTTACAAGAAACGATCATGAGAACAAGACTCAGGATGATGAAGAATGACAAGCATCCATTCAGAATAAGAAAAATAAATTGGCAGGTTGTTGGCTTCAATGATTCAAGAAAAACCGAACTGTGAATACTGTAAATCAGAAATTGCTGGAAAAGATCAGCAGGTCTGGCAGCATCTGTGGAGAAAAATCAGAGTTAACCTTTTGAGTTGAGTGAATTCTGCAGAAGGGTTACTGAACTGAAAACAGTAACTCCGATTTTTCTGCACCGATGTTGCCAGACCTGCTGAACTTTTCTAGCAATTTCTCTTTTTATTTTCAATGGGACAAGGTTTGAGCAGGGCAGGATTGACAAGCGGCCGACAGAAAAATTGTAACTGAGCAACGGACTACCTTCAAAAAGTAGACAGTTGAAGTATACCGCCTCAAATAGGAAAGGTAGGAAATACAAATCTAGAGCTTCCTGGATGACAAAGGACATAGAAATAAAAATAAAGATGTGTTAAATGATAGGTGTCAGATAGAAAATATAATTGACAGCCAAGAAAAATACAGAAGGTTCAAACAGTAAGTGAAAAGACAAATGAGCGAAACAAAGAGGAACGTGAAAAGTTTGGCAGACAACATAAAGGGGTTTCTGACATACATCTGGTAAAGGAAGGCAACAGGAAAAATAGGGCTCAAAGGAGACCAGAAGGAGATTTTACAGACACAGGCAGCAGGCATGGTTGAGGCATTAAATGAATACATTTTGTTTTTACAAAGGAGAGAAATGCCACCCAGGTCTTGGTGACTAAGGATGAAACTCTGCCACTATTAGGGTTTAAAATTGACATAGAAATTGTGTTGGATAGAGTGTTGATATTTAAAATTAACAAGGCACCAGATTTGGACGTGATGTATCCAAGAAAGCAAGAGTAGAGATTGCAGAGTTACTGGCCATTATCTTTCCAGTCTTCCCAGACGTGAAGGAGGGTTAGAAAACTGGAAAATTGTTGAAGGATGGCCGTCAGAGAAAGCACACCAATTATGGACCAGTCAGTTCAATTTTGGTAGTGGTGAAGCTTCAAGAAACAATTAGCTAGGAGAGCATTAATAGTCACATGGGAAAGAAAAGTGGGTTGATCAGGAAGCATCAGTATAGATTTCTGAAGTGGAAATCATGTTTGACAAACTTGGAGATTTTTGAATAACTAACAGAAAAGCTCAATGAAGGTAACAAACATTATTGATGGTGGCTACATGATCTTCTGTAAGGCATCTGACACATTTCCAAACAAGCTTGTGATAGAACTAACAGGTCATGAAATAAAAGGGACAGTAGCAAGGTGGCTACAATACCAGTTGAAAGAAAGGAAACAATGCAGTGATCAAGAGATTATTTTTTGGGCTGGAGGAACATTGCAGTGGAGTCCCCCAAGTATTCAGTATTAGCATCATTACTTTTCCTGATATACATATGTTATTGACCTAGATCTTGGTTTGTAAGGGACAATTTTAAAATACGCAGAGGTCAGAAAACATGGAAGAACTGCAAACCGTGAGGAGAACAGTGTCAAACTCCAAAAGGATACGGACATAATGTAGGGAAGTGTGAGGCAATGCATTTTGATAGAAAGAATAGAGACAAACAATTTAAAATAGAGAGCATAATTCCAATGAGAGTGTAGCAGCAGAAAAACCCAGGTGCATATGTGCTCAGATCATTGAAGAAGGCAGATCAGTTTGAAGAAGAGCCATTAATAAAGAACGCAGGATCTTTGGCTTTATTAAGAAGGATATAGAGCAAAAGAGAAAAGAAGAATGTTGAACTTGTAGGAGTCACTCGTTAGATCTCTACTGGCACACTGCATACTATTCTGGGCACCGCATTATAGGAAGATGTAAATGCACTGGAGATGGTGTAGAAATGATTTATACAAATGGCTCAAGGGATGAAAAATTTCAGTTATGAGGATAGATTAAGAAAGTTGGGACTATACTCCTGAACAGAAAATGACAGGGAAGAGGTCTGATAGAAGTTTCCAAAATCATGAGGGATCTAAATAGAGTAGATGAGGAGAAACTGTTTCAACCCGTAACAAAAATTTAAAAACCCAGAAGGTACGGACTTAAAGTGATTTACAAAAGAACCAAATACAAGGTGAGAAGCTTTTTCTCACAGTGAATGGTTAGGGTCTGGAATGCACCACCATGAAGTGAGGGCAGTTCAACTGAGGCATTCAAAAATGTTAAGGAGTATTTGATTTCTTGAACAAAGATAACGTAAAAGGTTATGGGGAAGCGGCACGGGATTGGCAGATCTTAAAGCTCACGTGAAGAGTAACTGCAGACACAATGGGCCAAATGGTCTGCATGTCCACAGTAATACCTCTGGGAATTTAGATATCCAAATATGGCTAAAAGCTTTTTTGTAGTCTTCATTTTGAATAAAGCAAACAGCTAGGTTTGACACCACATTTTAATTCCTTCCTTGTAATGTAGCTCTGTAAAAATCAATAATATTATAAGAATATTTGCAAGTGTTCAAATAAGGATTCCATTTTCACCGAGTTTTGTTTATTTCCTGTTATTAGCAACTGCTTCAGAGGCTCTTTGTGACAGGTTCCACGCTGGATCAATGGAATCAAGAATCTGGACCTACTATTTCAATGCCAGGAACAGCACTTGCATTTTTAAATAATATTTTTATTGCAAGATTATAATGCCAATAAAAAGGAAAAATGCAAATATAAAAATAACCTGAAGGAAAGTGAAGAAATTTCCACAGTTTAAAAAAAACAATAAAAGCTAGAATTGCAAAACCATTATAAAAAATGGTGAGTTTTAGCTCAGGTGTATGGAACCTTATTAAAACAAATAACTGCTACATAGAGAGATCAGATTTGATAGTCTATCCAAATTCTGTTCAAAAACAATTCAAGTACTGCATAAAATTAGAAATGCACACTGATAAAAAGACAATTTGTATGTTCACGTGAGAAATAAAATACTGGCATGAAAACAATCTGACTTCTCACTAATTAGCTAGCTATTGTTGTATGCTTTATAATTGAGAAATAGGAGCTAAAGCAATAATTTTAATTAATTAACCCTGAGAGAAATTTACTTTGGGTAACTTATCAGCTCTGAAAGCATTTTGTTGGGAAACTAAATCAAAAAAGTGTTCATAGCTTTCTAGATTGTTTCATTAATTTATGGATTTATTCTCATGCATACATAAGCACTTAATTGTCAAGTATTTGGGAACTCAATAAATTAACAGTGAGCAGCATTCCTAACTCTTGAAACAAGCCAATAGAAATAAATTGGTGACATTTAGATCTCATTAGCAACAGATGCTCAAATATGATGCATTATTTCTTAATTTATGTCACCTTCTGCAAATATAAAATTGCACTTACCCCATTTTCCTCATCATCAGAGTTGTCAAAAAGATTGTCCAGGTCATTCAAAGATACCACTAGGTCAGTCTCACGTGTGAGGCTTGCAGGAACTAACCGCCCTGTCGGAGATTGTCGTGTTTCTAAAGAAAAAATAAATCACTAATAGTTTTAGCAATTAAGTGATTTGTAAATTTTTTTTGATTGGTTTGAAGAGAGGTTAATGTAATCAGATGCTCTTTAATATAATTGGGAATGTCAGATACCTGATTTTGGAGCAGTGTTAAAAATAGACATGGCATCTTTTCCATCAAGCAACTGTGTAGCATGACTAGACTGAGTTTCCCTAGTACCAAATCCATCTTCGAGCTGTAAAGGAAATCAATATAACCTGAAATATGTTCACTCTTATCTACAAGATTATATTTCTGTCTTTGCATAATTTGTAAATTACACATTCTATCCAACAAGCAGGGTTTAAACATTCTAGGATATTTTCCTCCTACTACTTCCTTCAGGTTAAACATTCAAGCCAGGTGTATTCTTTTGGTGGAATGTTATTAGCAACACAGGCTCAGGAATAAATCTGTTCTACTCCATTGTTTTAAACTATATTTGCACTCTGGAACCCAAATCTATTTTTTTTTCCTTTTAAAAAAGCCTGTATACAACACAATGAATTTGTTTGAATTATCCATGATGCGAAAAAAAATTTAGTTGAACCTCACCAATTTTACAATTGGATTCTCCGTCAAAGTGAAATAGAAGAACATACTTTGAGGTTGCCAGTTAACTAAATCAATCGCAAAATAACATGATTTAAAGGTGAATCTTCTACACAACTGGATTGTATAATGATCCTAAATGTGTTTCACAGGCATAAAAAGATCCTAAATGTGTTTCACAGGCAACCTGGATAGTTACAGAAGAGCTTATTTTGACAGACTATTTTCACATGATTAACAACAGCTTCAAATCAAATAATACATATTGTGCAGTCAAAATATAAATGTCTTAAATTTCAAGTTTGAAAATATTGCAGCTGCACTAAGGTTTTTGGTTTTCCTTAGCCTATCCATGTCACAGGCATTATGAACCCAGCAGATATAATTTAAATCCCAGAGTGAAACCTGGCTTGACAATTCATCAGTGATAATGGGAACTGCAGATGCTGGAGAATCCAAGATAACAAAGTGTGGAGCTGGATGAACACAGCAGGCCAAGCAGCATCTCAGGAGCACATCTCAGGTGCTCCTGAGATGCTGCTTGGCCTGCTGTGTTCATCCAGCTCCACACTTTGTTATCTTGACAATTCATCAGTTTTTTTTTGAAATTTGGTTCTAGTGATGGCCAGTCCCTGAACGTATTCACGTGCTAATGCTCTTTTAATGAAATAACTTAATTTATTTCACAAAAGAAAACACAGATTTATATATTTCAGAAAGGTGTCATCTTAAACAGCTAAAAGAAAAATTCAACTCTTTTCCCAGCAATATCCTTTTCAAACTCCAGTAAAATATCACTCCCTTCTTCACTTCTAAGATTTTGTACTTAACTGACTCTCTGCACACATTCATCAGATATGATTAGGTCTCATTCTCCCAGACACATTCAAATACAGACTAACTCACTCTTTGCCATTTTCTTCCTCGACTGTTGAAATAGTTCAAGACTTATTTTCAGCTCTGACATGGTCAGACAGCCACCTCGATCAGCCATGAGGCTTGTACAAACAAACTTGCTCCACTGGTCTAACAACTTGTTTTCTAAACTTAACGTCATTCGCCCCCTAACCAACTATTTCTGGATTCACAAAGCTGAACTTGGGAAACATTCAGCAACTAATTCCCCAGGCTAATTCACTTGATCACTGAGCTCATGTTACATGGCTTCATGGAAATTTTGAACATTGTCCAAAAGTTACTTTCTGCTCTACTTTAAAGAAATTGCCAAAGAATTAAAACTAAAAGCACAGTCATCAATCTGTTATGGATGAACACATTCAAAGGATGGTCAGCCTTCATTTAATAAGTGTACCCCTAACTTCATGACTTAAAAACTTTAATATTTTGCATGATGTTAAACGAACTGGTCCAAATTTTCTTGTTTTTAGTCTTTACTTTTGAATAAAGGAGTTATGTTTGCTATTGACCTATCCTTGAACTTAATTTGCCCGTTCATTTTAGCCAGCTCTGCTTTCATACCTCATAAATGACCTCATTTAAATTTTTAAAAATAGCCTTGGACACATTTCCTTCTTATCGTTGTAACTGTGCCCACATTCACCAAATCTTTACAAAGTTCATGCTATACACGAACAACCTCATGTATTTTTTAAATCTCTCTCCTCTCACCTTAAAAATACACCACCTAGTTTTGAAATTCCCCAGTTCCTAGAGGAAAGGCACCAACTCATTAACCCTATCTATATGCCTCATGATTTTATGAACTTCTATAAAGTCACCTCAACTTTGTATGCTCCAGTGAAAAGTTTCCGCTAGCTAGCCTTTCATCGTAACTCAAACATCCTAGTAAATTTCTTCCGAAACCTCTCGAGCTTAATTATATCCTTCCTATGACAGGGCGTCTTGTTCAAAAGGTGAAGGCAGGAAATCAGTTAGTTCCTCCCAAAATTAACTAATTTACAACCAGATTGAAAAGAAAAATTTGAAACTTGATCAATGGGTCAAATGGCACACAGATCTGAACTAAAGAATAACAAGGCCGAATAGGTCAAGCTATTATGAAAGGAAAATGATGTTTCAGTAACTCAGTGAAAAGATTCCAACATATGTCATCGTGCCAGATTTTAAAATAAAGTTGTTTTAGGCTTTTAAACCCAGAAACACCCCTGCAACTTTTCACACAAAGGTGTTTTTATCCTTATGAAATGCCCTTTATTGTTAATTTTTCTGTAGACATTTTTGGAACAAAAACAAAGTTGCTGGAAGAGTCCAGCATGTCTGGCAGCATCTGTGAAGGAAAAAACAGTTAACGTTGCAGGTCCGGTGACCTTTCCTCAGACTCTGTTTTTCCCTTCTCAGATGCTGCCAGATCTGCTGAGCTTTTCCAGCAACTTTGTTTTTGTTCCTGATTTACAGCATCCACAGCTGTTTCGGTTCTATTTTAAGTAGAGTTTTTTGACTGCTTTAGAGGCTACAAATTAGCAATATAAATTAGATGTACATTTAGAATAACCATTGTCATAAACAAGGTCATATCCGTAGTTTAAAACTTCCATTCCACTTGAACTTAAGCTAAAAAGCACTTCAGTAGAATCACAGAAAGTAAAATTTAATCATATTACGATTGCTGCTACTTGTGGGCACCTTGGTCAAGATCATTAACCAATCTGATTTCATTTCACAATACCAAGTCGAGGGTAACCTGTTTGCTAGTCAGCTGCAAATGTGCTGCTCTAAATGCCATCCTGAAAATATATGAATTCATTTAGGCTTTCTTTGTGCATTTGACTTTGCCCAAAATCTCCCCATGATTATCCTTTTCTGACACGCTCTCACTATTTCTTCCGTCATATCGATCCTTCTGTGTGATTAGTGTTATGGCTTGTACACCACTCCTGCAATTGAATTCTTACCCTCATTTCTAAATTCTACCCAAACCATTTCCATAGTTTGGTTTCCTAAAGTTAGGCCATCCTTCTCTTTTGTGCTAACACCATCATTACCTAAGATAACCATCATTTCACTTTAATTTCCTATCATCCTCAAATGTCCTGTTTTATTCAAGATTTAGGTCATTTTACAGCCAAGTCTCTGACAACTACCAGATCGTACTGATTCATTTCTATTTGTGAACTGCTTCATTTCAAATGGTATTTGCATTCAGATGCAAAATCTTTTTATCGTTTGAGTCATTGTAAACTCTAGTCCTATCTGTTAGCTGACACATATTCACACCGTTTGTCATTTCCTGTAATAACATCTTCCTCTTTCGCCTTGACCGCATTATTTGCTAAATTACATCTTCCCTACCATTCGGCTTAAAATCCTCTCCCCTTCCTTCATGGCGCAGTTGGCAAAAACACTGGTCACATCAAGCTTCAGGTGGAGGCTGACCAATCAGTACACATCCCATTTTTCCCCCGAGTACTGGTGCCCAGTGTCCCAGGAACAGGAAGCCAATTCTTCCACATGGCTTCAAGCCACACACTGATCTGTCTAATCTGACTGTCCTATTACAACTTGTACGTGGCTCATACAATAATGTACAGATTATGAACTTTGAGGCTCTACTACTCAATTTGGCATTTGCTGCTCATGCTGATTATGCAGAATCATTGGTGGAACAACACCAAAATCCTATGACAAGCTAAGCCGAGACAGGCACGGGAACTCCTAGAAGCCTGGCACTCCACACAGAAAGTCATTAATAAACAGATAGAACTCGACCCCATATATACCCTACTATGAAGGAAAACCAGAAGTGACGCAACCCAGTTCAATGGACTCGAGTTGTAAAACCATGCGAGAAAACACACAGACACGTCATCAGAGGCTGCACTGAGGACATTACTCAGCACAGTTGCGAAACATCTGCGGAACAACAAACCAGCTTGACGAGCCAACCAACGTTACCACCCGAAACCCGAGCTACAAATCTGCTCAAACCTGTAAGATTACTGTCCCATCATTTTTAACATGTTCCAAGTAACTGCTTAATTCTTGCATGTAACTCTGTATTTACGTATATTTTTATATATTCCATTAACCTTTCCAATAGCTAAATCTTAGGAACAAAATAAACCACTTACAAGATACTCACCAATTAATGAGAATTTTCTCTTGTTACAGAGTAAGAATCAAGTCCTGGAGGCTGAAAGTGCTTAGGCAAAAAACAACAGAAGACCTCTTTCCACTTCTCTATTCAATCCCTGAAGCACTTAGCTCCAACACACTATTCTCAGTCACATTTCGGTGCTGAACTGCAACAAAAAACTTAATTTTTTATGGTCCTAGCACAAAAGGCCGACCTAACTCATTTCGCAAGGAATCAATTTTAGCTAATCTTTCACTGGAACCTTTGAAAGTAACCTGGCTTAAGGCTAGCAACTACATAAACTGTAACTTTCAGTTTAGTATCAAGTGCAAACTCCAGACTAAATTAGATTTGGGCAAAATAAATATTTGGATTTTCCTACCCAATAACTGCATGGAATCAATCCCAGGATCATTTAAATCTAGAGTTACCCTAAGAGTGTCCACAAATTGAAAACATGCTGCTGTGCCAAATTTGAGAACAATATTGTACCGATGAAAATCGTTGGTGAATGGCTCGGATGCATAAAATAGTAAAAGTATGTGCAAAGGAAAACAAATTGCAGCACTGAAATGAGATTCTAAATCATCCTTCAAAGTTAAGAATTGTACCCACTTAGTTCACCATTGTATCATAGAATATCAGGAACCATTTGTTTTATAACCAATGTTCCATCTTTCATAACATTGAAATGAACAGTCTAACTCAAACAAAAAAATTTGATGAAACCTGACTCTGAAAAATGCATCCCACAAAATAGGATGCACCCCTGCATGTATACTTGCATAGTGATTTTAAAACATTACCTTGTTCGGTTGTGATTTCTTTGATGTATCTTTCTCAGAGCCAAGTTTTGACTTTTTAATCGACGTGAAGCTGTATTCAATATCGCCATCCACAAAAGTGTAAGGGTCATTAAGTTCTCCGGGACCTTCACTACACTGCTGGGTAAGTCTAGTTGGATCCAGATAATGAATTTCCTGGATTTGCATTTGTATTCTTTCTTCTGAAACTTTGAATCGCTTATGGGGCTGTGCTAGAAGTCTAAAAATGAAGCAAAGAACTTTAGATGAAAAGTAGATGATGCTGAAAATAAACATGCCACTCAACATCAGTTAAGAATATGGGCAGCTTAGGAAAGAGGTTGAAAAGACAATTTATTAGTTAAAGAGGAAGTATAAAGTGCAAGCATCAACAAGTTTACTTATGACAACATCTTTAACATAATAAACCATTTTGAGAAGCTTCACGAGAGTATTCTAAAATATGAAACCAAGCCACATATGAAGATAAGCATAAGACGACCAGAAGTTAGACCCTGGGGGAGATTTAAAGGGGTGACCCTCCAGGCAGAAAGTGAGATACAGAGATGAAAAGGCAGAGAGGGGAATTCCGGAGCTTAGGGCTGAGGCAGCTGAAAGCATTATCACGAACTACACAGCAATTAAAATTGGGGATGCTCAAGAGGCCAGAATTAAAGGACCTTGGTCATCTCAAATGGTTGTGAAGGTGGAGGGGAATTAGAGATAGGGAGGGTCAAGGCTAACCTTAGAGAACAGGACATGGGGAGACCAATTATCAGCACACTGGAATACGCAAATGCAAAAAAAAACATAAGCTTGAATAAGGGCTTCAGCAGAAGAACCAGACAGTGGTAAAGTCAGACAATGTCACAGGGTGAAAATAAGCTGCTTTACTGCTGGAACAAACGTTCGGAAGCTCATCTATGGGTCAAATGTAACATCAAGGTTGCATATAGACTTGTTCCATCTTAGACTTTTGTCAAAGGGAGGAACAGAATTAGTAAGCTTGTCAAAATATGGAACAGCAGCCGAAAGCAGATTTGCTCCCAATGTTTAACTGGAAGAAACTTCTGATTATGAACCACCTGTTTTTAAATTACTCTGATAATTTACTAACAGGAAAAGAGTTGCAAAGAGTGATGGGGAGGGAGAATTTGATAGTGTCAGCTCACATATGAAAATTGAGTTATTTTGGATGTTGTCACCAAGGGATGGCCTGTAAATAGGAAATACATCAGAGATAATGGGAACTGCAGATGCTGGAGAATCCAAGATAATAAAATGTGAGGCTGGATGAACACAGCAGGACAAGCAGCATCTCAGGAGCACAAAAGCTGACGTTTCGGGCCTAGACCCTTCATCAGAGAGGGGGATGGGGAGAGGGAACTGAAATAAATAGGGAGAGAGGGGGAGGCGGACCGAAGATGGAGAGAAAAGAAGATAGGTGGAGAGAGTATAGGTGGGGAGGTAGGGAGGGGATAGGTCAGTCCAGGGAACACGGACAGGTCAAGGAGGTGAGATGAGGTGAGTAGGTAGATGGGGGTGCGGCTTGGGGTGGGAGGAAGGGATGGGAGAGAGGAAGAACCGGTTAGGGAGGCAGAGACAGGTTGGACTGGTTTTGGGATGCAGTGGGTGGAGGGGAAGAGCTGGGCTGGTTGTGTGGTGCAGTGGGGGGAGCGGACGAACTGGGCTGGTTTAGGGATGCAGTTGGGGAAGGGGAGATTTTGAAACTGGTGAAGTCCACATTGATACCATTAAGCTGCAGGGTTCCCAAGTGGAATATGAGTTGCTGTTCCTGCAACCTTCGGGTGGCATCATTGTGGCACTGCAGGAGGCCCATGATGGACATGTCATCTAAAGAATGGGAGGGGGAGTGGAAATGGTTTGCGACTGGGAGGTGCAGTTGTTTGTTGCGAACTGAGCGGAGGTGTTCAGCAAAGCGGTCTCCAAGCCTCCGCTTGGTTTCCCCAATGTAGAGGTAGCCACACCGGGTACAGTGGATGCAGTATACCACATTGGCAGATGTGCAGGTGAACATCTGCTTAATATGGAAAGTCATCTTGGGGCCTGGGATAGGGGTGAGGGAGGTGGTGTGGGGGCAAGTGTAGCATTTCCTGCGGTTGCAGGGGAAGGTGCTGGGTGTGGTGGGGTTGGAGGGCAGTGTGGAGCGAACAAGGGAGTCACGGAGAGAGTGGTCTCTCCGGAAAGCGGACAGGGGTGGGGATGGAAAAATGTCTTGGGTGGTGGGGTCGGATTGTAGATGGCGGAAGTGTCGGAGGATGATGCGTTGTATCCGGAGGTTGGTGGGGTGGTGTCCAAGTTCTTCAAGGACCGCAACTTTCCCCCCACAGTGATCGAGAACGCCCTTGGCCACGTCTCCCGCATTTCCCGCAACACATCCCTCACACCCCGCCCCCGCCACAACCGCCCAAAAAGAGGATCCCCCTCATTCTCACACACCACCCAAAACATCAGCTTTTGTGCTCCTGAGATGCTGCTTGGCCTGCTGTGTTCATCCAGCCTCACATTTTATTATTAATAGGAAATACATGGTGGCCAACAATAGAACCTTTAAGGATACCGAGGCAACAGTGAGAGAATGGCTTGTACAAATAATTTAAAATTTCTAAAAATCTTTCATAGTAACATTATTCCTTAGTACTGTGTTTCATGAGCTAATTTTTATTCCCACTTCTTCAAAAATATCCACTTACACATTAATTCCAAGTAGTCACTTTGCCTCCTTTCTTTTATTAAGTTTCAACTATATTTTTGACCTTTTTTTGTTTCTTGCTTCCTAGACAAAGGCAACTATTTTAACTTCCTCTCATTAATCTTCCCAGTTACTAATGCAAAAAAGGCCATATTAGTTTCCCATTCAATTTCACTCATCCTCCAAATTCTTGGAATTCCTGAAAAATTCAAGCCATTATTTTCTAGAAATAGCCATGATGAAATGATCTTTTTCAACATCACCTTATTTGAAAAATGAAAAAAAAATCACTGCACAGTCTCTCAAATTCATTCAAAAAATTCAGTACTAAAGCACTTACTGAAAAACAGCCTAACAGTTACTGCCTAAATTGCCAAAAATTGCAATTTGCTCTTTTATAGTTTTTCATAAAAACAGTGCAGTAAATATGCTTTATTATTGGTAACAATTCTGAATGTGAACTGATCAGGTATTGGCTAATAAAAAGTTTAGTATTTGAGAAAGTGAAAAGGTCCACTATGTAATACCACTAAAATGTTTTAGGGTGTGTGGACATGTGCACAGGTTGGGTGGTGTTCAACAACAGCTAGATACTGTTTTATCAGTGAAAGAAAATGTAAATAAACTACAACAGAGCCTGGAGTGTAAAATAGATTTTTTTAGCACCATATTTGAATTTAAAGTGTCTTTTCAACTATCAATTTGGATCCAAGACGACATTTGAGAAATTGTATGCCTCTACTGCTCTCCAATTTACAATCTGATTATGCAAGACACAAGAGATAACAAGGTGTAGTGCTGGATGAACACAGCAGGTCAAGCAGCATCAGAGGAGCAGGAAGGCTGACGTTTCGGGCCCAGACCCTTATTCAGACCCTCCTCTGATGCTGCTTGGCCTGTTGCGTTCATCCAGCCCTACACCTTGTTATCTCAGATTCTCCAGCATCTGCATTTCCTACTATCTATGTGCAAGACACAATTTTGGTTTACAGAGTCAAACTGCCTATTGACCATCTCAACTAAACTGTCCATTGCCACATCTACCAGCCCCTGAGCATCCATCTTGAATTAGATTCAGCTAATTTAAATAATAGTGTTGAATAGCACATTAAATGCTCTCTAAACCTCGCAGGTTTTAAATGCACGAACCCTTATAAATGGGCAGATCCTGGATTATGTACATTTTAAAAAACCTCAAATTAAGCTTCAGTGGGTCACCTGAAAAACTTGAATGCAATAAAAAGGGACAAGTCAAATCAACACAAAAGGAAACAGTATACCAAAAATATTACCTTCTTAGTGCTGAGCCATCTGGATTATCAATTTTATTGTCACATCTGTCACAGTGCAGTTCTGGTGGCCTGAACTCTCCCTCGACATGGGTTGGAGTCTTGTAACACTGCCATGAGATTCTGTCCGATGATTCCAAATTTTGTGCAGTGATACCACTGTATAGAGTAGTCTCACTGACCTCTGGCACCGGTGGTAGTCTTTGTGATAAAAGCCCAGTCTTATCATCAAGGCTGGGAATCGCCTGAAGTTCTAGACCATTACTATACAGTAATGGATTAATGGGCACAGGAGCTCCTTCCAAGCCTTCTGTCTCTGGACCTCTTGGTTGGGGGCTGAGAGTTGGTGGAAGTGGAGAGATGGGAGAATGTGGAGAATCCATAGGATTCAAATTTAGTGGCTTGCTCTGGTTTCCTGGATGTCCAGATGCTGGCTTGCCATACTTTCTGCTGCTGTGCATTTCTAAGGAGACATCAATACCAACTAATCCAAGCTTCTGTCCTGTTGGATCTTGCTCCATGCAAAGCTCATCAGTTAACGAAGGTCGATGATGAAATGGAGTCATCGGACGCTTCTGCTGCTTATCTCCCTTTTCCTGCTTCTCATTTGTTTTGTGCTTAGAAGATGCAGACGATGGCAAGGAAGAAGCAGAAGGGAGCCCAGCATTAAAGCCAGGCTGAGAGATGGATGGAGGGCGGTTTGTGCCTGTAGTATTTCGCTGTTTTAGAAGCTTTTGCCTGAAAAATAAGATCAGTCATATTCGGCAATAATGGAATTAACAATGTACAGTAGCAGTGTGTCAAACATAATCGAGATAATAGACTTTCTATGAGAAGTCAAAGTACTTTTTCCAAGCATTACAGGAAAACTGCATTCATAACATACAGTTTAACCGCATATTTTCAAACTCCATATTGAAACAGCAATACAAAAAAATTATAGAAATTAAGATTTATTTCACATTTAGAGTCTGCAACAATAACCGTGCAAAGTGGCTGAAGCTCAAAGAAAATAGATCCACAGCACAGATACTACACAAACAAAGCGTTAGTGCCTGTTCTCTGTCAATGCTGGACAGCTATGTTGTTGAATACATTTGGCATAAAGCCATCGCCACTGCTGTATCAGCAGAGTTGGCAACACCATTGTCCTTAGGCAGAAGACTGTGGGTTCACTCCAGCAGTGGAGCACAAAAGCAAACTCCATTAATGTAATAAGGAAGTGGCATAGCCTTGAAAAAGCTTCTTTCAGAATCTTTGAATTCAGTGCCCGGCTAATGTCTCAGACAATCATAAAAGATCACATGGCACTATTTCAAAGAACAGAACAGAAGCTATCTCCAGTGACCCTATTCAAAACTTATCTCTCAATCAATCTCACAAAACAGATCATTATCCCACTTCAGCTTGTGGGAGCTGGCTGCATACAAATTGGCTGCCTTGTTTCCTAGATTACAACAGTACATTTCAAAACATTTAGTTAATTGTCCAGCATTTGGGACTGTCTTACAGTTGAGAAAGGCATAGTGGAAAATACAGGATTTAAAAGAGTTTTTTTTCTACACAAGTAAACATGATTAACTTTGGGCCAAGGAGGGAAGTGGTCTCCCGATAAGTTAATGGTACTTCGAAGTCCCATATGATAAATCTCCCTGTATTCTATTCTAGAAAGAAGTCACCCTGAACCGCAGCTTTAGTTTTTTGATAAGGGAATGATGGGAGAATAATGGCAATTTCAGAAGCAGTTCCAAGCAACACCAGGTCAGAAAGGTACTGAGAAAAACCATGAAATGAAATATTTTGGGATGCTTTTTACAAGCTCATAATTCATGCAAAACTATCAAAAACTGATGACTCTCTTTTTTTTGAATGGTTAATTATCAAAATAGAACTAAATTACACTGAGGAACAACTAGAGAGGGTGTATTAGGACACCATTTTCAGCTGCTACCTACAACACAGCATCATGGCAAATGCATTGGAACCTGACCCAAATCAAGAATGCCGTAAAGCAAGTTTTGAGTTGACAATATCTCACGTCAACTGCACCTGACCACCGAGAAACACTGGTTGATACCACTAAACCTACATATTTACTATAAGCATAACAGTCAATTGATTTTAATACCAGTTTTTCTTTCAGAAAATGGTCACAGTACAATGATTCCTCCCAACAGTCATTCTATGCCATGACACTGCTTAAAATCTTTAGTGTTTCAAATGTCTTTAACATTTTATCTGGTGGCTCATGACTCAAAGTGTTACTTCAAAATGAATGTTATTACTATAATTCTATTGATCAGCATATTCCCATCAACAAGAAATAGCTATTTGCGGTTTAAGTCTAGCTGCTTTGGGCAGACTAAAGTTAAGTTTTAAAGAAGAATAAAAAGATTCAATGCTCATAATATCATAACCTCAATGTACAAATTTTTACAAGACTTGACTGTTTAGGTTTAATCAAAATGAACACTCTTGGAACTAGCAGTTGAAAATTTACTACTCAAAAGTAGTAGTGAGTGCGAACCTGAGATTACCCAAGATCCATACTCAACTCCCTGAAGCGATACTTCTTATGTTACAATGGGGTGATGCTCCTTTCTTAAGGAAGTTTGGGAATGGGAATTTTTAGTTTGAGAGTGGGGATGGAATAGGTGAGAAAACAGAGAAGGAAGAGGAAAGTCACCTTGACTAGCTTTTCTCACTCAAGTCATTTTGTGCCATTAAACAAGCAGAATTGTTGCAAGATTGGGAGGGGGGGGCAGGGGAGAATAGCAAGAAATATCTGCTGTGCAATCCAGCCTCATCTATCCAGTTGGAGGAGATTTCTGTGTGTTGCTTCGGCTTCAGTAAGACAGTCTGGAGACAGGGAACGAAGAATATTCAAAATGCCATCATCGGACTTGCAAAATCAGAGCAATGCATAAAGTATGTTTGCTAAATATGAAGTAATATCCTACCTTGAACAAGAACAATTCACTCTTTGGCCTGGCTCTGTAAAATCCCACAAAGCAGCATTGCTGGCCATCTCTTCCTCAGAATTTTCACTCGTTGAATGTCTTCTTTAATACATACACATTTTTTTAAAAAGTCAGTGACACTTCATCCCTCTTAAAATATTCAACTTCCATCTTAATATACCATTACATGGATGATTAAATTTTGCTGATCAAGACAGAATGTGTCCGTTTTATAAATTCCACTCCATTGATACCAATGTTGTTACTTGAGCTGGCAAATCCCTTCTAACATTTAGAAAATTGGAGATTCTTCAATTTAATATTCTTTTCATTAAATGTACAAATTCATTTATATACTTTAATGGAATGAAAATTAGGCTAATTTAAGAGTGCTTCTGCTTTTAGTAGAAATTCTAGCATCTTCAGTCTAAAGTACATTTTCAAAGTAAAGCCAAAGATGCAAAAATATTCTCTATTCTCTCTGTAATTATACTAAATTAAAATCACCAGAACTAAACACCTTTTCTCTTCATTCATGGGATGTGGTTATTGTTGGCATTTGTTGCCTTTTGTTGCCTATTCCTAACTGCTGTTGAAATAAGCATCTCGCTAGGCAACTTCAGACATCAGTTAAGAATCAACCATGATACTTTGGGTCTGGAGTTCACATAGCTAATTTCCTTGCCTCGTGAGCCAGATGGATTATGACAACTGTTTGCAGCTTCATGGCACTATTAATGAAACTAGCTTTAAGCTCCAGACTTTCCCAAGCATACTCCTCTGCATTATTTGTCTAGTGACTTGATCATTTCACCACCACCTTCCCCTGCATGTTATAGAAGCACAAGTGCAGATCAAACTTGAAGATTCAGACAAGATGAGCTTATCTAGTTTTTCTGGGAAATATCTGTTCACAAATCAAAAGTGCCAAGAATATAGGATTTTAACGTATAAACACACAAAATTGGCAAATACATCAGATCACATTAGGCTTAATGATGTGAGCGTGTTCCTGGAAAGTGAGCTGGTATAGAGAAAACATAATAAGCCATTAAACAAACATCAGCAACAATGTCAACCATCTGTCATGTGACATTCATGTCAACGGTAGCAAACAGCATCACTGCTTCAGGTGTAGGTAAAGAAAGCCAGTTTCCGTGCTGCCGCTTCTGACCTTTGGGCAATTTTGAGGTTCAAATTTTGTTTTTAAAAAGCCACAAAGTTGTGAAGAGGTTAGTAGCAACAGTTCCTATTGGCAGGCTTGCAGCAACCATCAGGAATGTGCTTCGTTGGAAATCTGGTTGAAAAGCGTGAAGCTATATCCCTGGTATCATTTTATAGCCATGTGGTGGCACGGGGTTAGATATTAAGTTTTAGTACCACAAAAAAAAACTGCTACACTTCTGCAGGGTTTGAAAGGGTGCAAAGAAGATTGATGAAATGGTTTCAGCAATAACGATCTTTAGTAATGAAGACAGGTGTTAGCAATGAAGTAAGGACTGCTTTCCTTAGAGAAAGGATGATTTGATAGAGCTATTCCAAATCATAAGTGGTCTGAACAGAGCTGATGAGGAGAAATTGTTCCCACTTGTTGACAAACCAAGAGCAAAGGGCACAGATTTAAAGTAATTACCAAAAGGGGAAAAGGTGAGATGAGTAAAAGTTTGTTTTCACAGTGAATTGATGCAACCTGGAATACATTGCGACCAGACATTGTAGAATAAAAGCTACAGGGCAGAAAAGCTCATTGCAAAAATCAGCAACAAGGTTTACCTTGTACATGATTCTTAAGGGTCTTTTAGATTGATTTGAATATTGTCCTTAGGCCTAGGTACCAATGATCTCATTCTACCTTGATGCTTCAATGAGGTTTTTTTTGAAAATTTGAAATAGTGTGATAATATACTATGTGGTGTTACATACTGAAAATATAGTGGAGTGTGCAGCAATGATCATGGAGACTTCAGGCTTGCTGATCAAGCAACTAAATAAGATATGAACAATTCAGGCCTTGTTCTTGGGACCCTCAAAAGCTGTACGTACAGAAAGACATTTGAGAGCTCCAAGGACTCACTCTGACAATAAAGTCTCATGATGTCCAATTATTCCACTTTATTGCTCGGCAGTCATTTGACCTTTCTGCACTATAAAGATTACTCTTTAAACAGGATTACATCCTTGCATGAAGTACGTATGTAGAAAAGTATAAAAAATGTTCCAGATCTTTGGGCAGCACGGTGGCTCAGTGGTTAGCACTGCAGCCTCACAGCGCCAGGGATCCGGGTTCGATTCCAGCTGTGGGCAACTGTCTGTGCAGAGTTTGCACATTCTTCCCGTGTCTGCGTGGGTTTCCTCCGGGTGCTCCGGTTTCCTCCCACAGTCCAAAGATGTGCGGGTTTAGTCGACTGGCCATGCTAAATTGGCTGTATTCTTCAGGAGTGTGTGGGTTATAGGGGGATGGGTCTGGGTGGGATGTTCCAAAGGGCGGTGTGGACTTGTTGGGCCGACGGGCCTGTTTCCACACTGTAGAGAATTAATCTAATCTTGTATCATTTTTCTAGGTTGCAAGCATTAGTATTGAATCTTTTCTCTAAATGAGTTCACTGTCACTGTGTTTACATGGTGCAAATGCAGAACATGTTGATGAGATTGTGACAAAAATAAATATAACATGGTATGGATGGTAACAAGCTAATGGCATGCTTTCTTGTGAAGTTAACAAGATTGCATGATGCTGTGAAACTAAAATGTGTACTCTCTGGTTTACTGAACTCCAGTGAGTTAATGTTGAACTAACACAGCAGCATATTGTTCATCTTAATATTATTGATCCATTCCACTCGATACTTCTAATCAGATGTCAACCATAGGAATTATTGTTTTATTATTACCCTACTGCAATTGTTGAAGAACTGCTTTGTAAATCTTGACATGGAACAAAAATAACACACATGGCCGACTATAAGAGCTGACAGGGATGTGCTGAGAATCAGGGGCCTTTATGATAACTCAAGATTTTCCTACCTGGGTCAGAATGGCCATGTCATTGCTAAATTCCAATTAAGAGGCAACACTACAGTCTAAAATAACAAGATGGTAGATGGTAACTCTATTTACATGAGTACTTAACAAGAACTTTATAATGATTATCAAAGAGGCTGTTAGGGATAAGACAGGTCCCACATTGATCAAAGTGAGGCAACAGCTATAATAGCTACAAGAGCATTAGTTAAGCTGTTGAGTTAAACTAAAGGAGGTCCAAGTTTCAAAACATAATGACAAAAACACAGGTCTTCCTTTTCACAGAAAGCCAGCTGATGTAATCTTTTATAATTATTTTGAGCAAAAAAAGTCAATTTTATACCCAGCTTATCTCTGACATCTAACTGGTACCGTTTATCTGCCTCTAGCTGAACCTAATTCTCTATTCTTAAATTGGACAGTCTGATGACCAAAAACTGCAGTTGCCTTTGTTTTCTATGTAAAACTCTAATGCTGTAAATCTGGCATTTTTTTTAAAGTTAACTATTTAATTTGCAACCTGATTACACAAGTAAGCTTTGGAAGAGATTGCTGGGCCCCTTGCTGAAATATTTGTATCATCAACAGCCACAATTGAGGTGCCGGTAGACTGGAGGTTGACTAATGTGGTGCCATTACTTAAAGTTGTAAGCAAAAGCCAGGGAACTATAGACGTCAGTGGTAAGTTTTGCAGCAGATCCTAAGGAATAGGATTTACATGTACTTGGAAAAGCAAGGTAGATAGGATTGTGAAGTTGGCATTTGGTATGCATACCTTGATTGTGCGTGCGTGCGCGTGCGCCCCAAACTAGAGGGTGGTGCATATCTGGTACGCGCTGCCAGATGGGGTGATGGAGTCTGGTACAACTACAACATTTCAAAGGCATCTGGATGGGTATGTGAATAGGAGGGGTTAAGAGAGATAACGATTAAATATTAACAAGTGGGACTAAGACAGATTGTGGTGTCTGGTCAGCGCAGACAAGTTGGACCAAAGGGTCTGTTTCCATTTAAAGTTTTAGCAAAGATCTGTAGCTTGGATTTTGGGTGAGATTGTTGACTTGCTTGCCAAGCTGGCTTTTTCTGAACAAAAACAAGCCAGTTCTGTAAGCAGGTCTGTTTCCATGTTATATGACTCTAAGCATAGAGGTACAAGTAGACAGGAATTTCTGCCTACTCTTGGAATTGAGCACACCTTACATTTTACCATTTTATGGCACATAATGCTGAGTTAAACTTACTTCAGTTGTGTTTTGTTCAAATTGCATTCTTTCCAAACTTTCTGAACCATCTGATTGGTTACTTTCTGAGGAATTCTACCAGAATGTTTTGGGCTTGATGTAGTTGCCACTCCTTCTTGTCCACTCATTTGACCAGTCTGTGCAATCGCATCACCTGCTTTACAAAAAAGCAAACATGGAAGTCATGACAGTATCCAAACAATACTCAAGATGGACTTCTGTTAGTTGCTAAAGTTCTTGTCCCGATCAAGTATAAAATCTATCACAGGCTAACAGGAGATAAACATTTTTTACAAAATGGGAAAAGACAAGTCTAAAAATAGATCAGAAGTGGACCTTGCCAATCTTCTCAGTTTATCGTAAAGTATATTTTTGCTTTCAACATGCAGAGAAAGTTTTTAAATCAAGATTAATTTTGCTAAGCTTCTTAAACTCAAGGACATTCAGTGAAATTTTACACACTGAGCACTTACAACTGCCTGAAAATAAACCACATCATGGCACTTGAGAAAAAGGTAATCCTCTAGGTTTTACGGCAATTTTGGTTCAACGGCCAGATTTCCTGACAACCAGTGTGATGCTTAGTTTGTCCAAGAAGTTATCACCTACAATATGTTTTAAAATCAGACCAGTGTATCAGCCTTCTTAATGCATCATACAAAAAATACTTTTGTCCAGTAATCATGATTGAGGGATGTACTTTTGTTTCTTAGTTTTGTAATAGTTTTGAACTTGAGGTAATTTTCAGTGATAACTTAATATTACTCAGCTCAACAAAAATTTTCTATTGACATTTTTCCCTTTGACTAATTTGACGAGAATACTTGTATCTATATTCATAATATATGAATAAGGAATAGATGTCAGTCACTTGGTCCTTGAGTCTGCTCCATCATTCAATAAGATAATGGCTGATCTATTTATGTTTTGAATTCCACATTTTCCATTCATCCCCAATAATCTCTGGTCCCCTTGTCTAAGATACCTCTGCCTTACTAACATACAATGAGTGCCACCCTCTTGATGCAGCAGCTCCAAAGTCTCTACCTTACAAAATAATTCTTATCTCTATCGTAATAGGGGAACCCTTAACTTTTAAACAGTGCATTTGGTTTGCATAAAGTTGAGTAAAGTGAGGGCACTCACCACTGGCTTCAAATTGCAAGCAGCTTTTAAGATTAGTGGCAAGAAAAAGTCTGTGATGATAACTTCACTTTTATAACATTCATTTCATTTTGCCATCGCTACTGTAGATACCTAACATCCAGTAACAGCTATGTCATCCAGTAGGTTATGTAGTCAATCTTACTTAAGAATTTGCTAATGACGAACCAGGAAATGATAAAGGAAAAAGAGTCATTTGTGGAAGTGGCATAGTAAACAAAAGGTGGGATAGATTATAAAGTAAGAAACGATGTGAGCTTGTCAGAAAGGTATAGTGTTCATCATTGGGGATCTTAATCTACCTAAAATTTCAAAAAAAAAATCATTTGAGCGAAGGTAGCCGAGATGAGGAATTTATAAAATGTTTTGGGGATAGATTATGAGAATAGTAAATTCTGGAGTTGATCACAAAGCAGGCTTTCCTTATTCTGGTATTGTGCAAAAGAATGGGATTAATTAATGACATCATCGTGAAGAGACTCCTATGTAGCAATTATCATATTATGATTGAATTTTAGTTCAGTCTGAGGGGGTGAAGACGGAGTCCAAGATTAATAGCTTAAAATTAAGGCAATACAAGGGCATGTAAATAGCACTGAAGCGTAATGGCAATTTTGCTTAAGAGACAGATCAGTACAGATGCAGTGGCAAAACACCTATATGGACATTTCAGGATAGTCAAAATAGATACATTCTAATTAGAAGGAAAAATCCTTATGGGAAGATCTACCATTTATGGTTATTTTTAAAAATAAAGATTCCATCAAACTTAAAAAAAAAACATGTTTGCACAAAGATGGATGGCAAATCAGATTTACAAAATATAGAAAACTGCAAAGAATGACTAAAAGATTAATGAGGGGAAAATTTGAGTAGAGAGAAAGACAACCAGAAATATAAAAAAGCAGACAAGAGTTTTAGATAAGACATTTTGAAGAGGAAAATATAATGTGAATAGGAAACAAAAAATGGAAAATAAGAGGATGCAACGGTATTTTGCATCTGCTTTGCAATAAAGGGTATGGGTAACAAACCAGAAAGTGCTCCAAATCAGGAAATGGAAGGGGGGGACAAATAGGAAAATTAAAAATCACCAGGCAAGTGGTAAGGGGAAACTGTTGGAACTGCAGACGTAAAGGTCCCTGGGTCCTCATGGAATTGTTCCTAGGATCGCCCACAAAGCAGCTGAAACTAATTAATGCATTAGTTTTAATCTTCCAAAGTTTTCTACATTTGAAGAGAGTTCCTTTAGATTGAAAGATAGTTAATCAACTCAATTTCTTCAAAGATTAGTAGAGACAGAAAGCTGGAAGCCACAAGCCAGTTGACATAACATCTACTGTAAGAAAGACGTTAGAATCTAAAGGCGTGATAGCAGGACACTTAGAATAGTTCAAGATAACCAGGCAGAGTCAGCATGGTTTTCCAAAAGAGAAATCACAAGTAACAAATTTATCGGAGATCTCTGAGGAGGTGACATCGCTAAAGGAATTAAGGTGGATGCACTGCACTTAGACTTCAAGAAGGTATTTAATAACATGCTATATCGAAATGTTTTTATAGTCAGTAAAAGCTGAGTGTACAAAAAAGTACCAAAATGCAAAAAATGGCAACAATTCTAGCTACTTAGTCGGGGTGCGTCACAGTCCAAAGTGATAAAGAGAGAAATTCACAATTTATTTCAACAGATGAATCAGATTGAAACAGAGTAAACACCAGTCTACATTTCAAAACAGCATACCTAATTTGAGCATGCTTCAAAAGTTTCCTTAGGTACAGGCATATCTAAAATAAATAATGAATTCTCAAAATAATTAAGCATTTATGACCCTAAACATCAAAAAAAATCCGATGCTGTAAGTTACCCGAAGTAAGTGAAAGACTGCTTCAGATCAAAGGAAGTTGATAATAGTGCCAGAAATAGTGGCAATTTTGAGCACAAGAACAATTCATGACCCAGCAAATAAGTCCAAGAACATAGATATGAAGGAGGTAGGGAGATCAAGAAAGCAAAGTAGTGAGGAACATAAAGGCAGATTGCAAAAACATACCAATATCTGAAAAGAAGAGGTTTGACAAAAATAAATGCTGCTCCACAATAATGGGAGACAGGAGAATTTAGAACAGCAAACAGGGAAATGGCGGAGAAACGAAACAAATACACTGCAGATAACAAGGTGCAGAGCTGGATGAACACAGCAGGCCAGGCAGCAGATGAGCAGGAAAGCTGACGTTTTGGGTCTGGGCCCTTCTTCAGAAAAATGGTCCAGACTTGAAACATCAGCTTTTCCGCTCCTCTGATATTTCCTGGCCTGTGTTCATCTATCTCTACACTTTGTTATCTCAGACTCCAGCACTGGCAGTCCCTACTATCACAATACAGAAAATCACCCAGAAATACCAGATAACCAAAGGGTGTGTGCAACTGAAAAGGTCAAAGAAATTAATTTGTAAGTGGGGAGTACGTGACAAATTAGCTTGATTAAAGAGTTGATAAATCTCCTGGGCCAGATCACTATCACCCCGGGGTTTTGAAGGAATAGCGAGAGACAGCAAATGCATTTATGTTTATCTTGCATAATGCTATAGTTTCTAGAAAGGTTCCTGCTGACTAGAAGGTAGCAAATGCTACCTCACTTTCTAAGGAAAGGAAAAGAGACAATGGAGAACGGAAGGCTGGTTAGCACGCCATCTATAGATGAAGTGTTATAATCTGTTATAAAGGATAATGGTAGCAGGACTTTTGGAAAATAACAGCAAAAGATGGACTGAATCAACATGGATTTAAAAGAAAGTGTTTGACAAAAACTATATTTTTGAGGGTTTTGTTTTGAAGTGTGAAGAAGAACCAATAGATATGGTGCATTTGAGTGTTCAGATGGCTTTCAATAAAGTCCGTTGAGAGATTTTGGAGAGATATACTCGCATGGATTGAGAATTAGTTAATAGAAAGCAGAGATTAGAGAATATTAGAAGATATAGAGAAGATTGGAGACTCTTGTGATGTTTACTGTTACCAGAGGCAAATGAGAAGTATCACTGCTAGATTCACAATACTTGCAAACTGTGAATGATCTGGATTTGGGGATCAAAAATAATATTTCCAAACTTGATGATACCAAACTGTGAGGGAACCCAAGTTGTGAGGAGGTGCAAGGTGACATCAAGAGGGCTTTGACAGGCCGAATGAATGATAAAATAAGGTTGATGAAATGTGAATGAGTGTGACAGACCTCTACTTTGATCGAGTAAACAGAAATGCAGAATATTTAAGTGGTGAAAAACTGGGAAGTACAGGTGCCCAAAATGATTCGCGTGCCCAAGTGCATGAGTCATTGCAAGTTAGCATCCATTTGCAACAAGCAATTAGAAAGGCAAACAGTATTTTGGCAGTCATTTCAAGGGCATCTGAGTACAGAAGTAAAGATGTCTTAATGCAGTTGCACATAGCCTCGCTAAGACGTCGTCTGGAGTACTGTGCACACTTTTTGTCTTCTTGCCTAAAGTATATACTTGCCAGAAGACATGCAACAACGGTTCATCCAGTCACTCCCTGAGGTGGCAGTACTGTCTTGAGAAGTTGAGAAAGCTCTACTTGTAGAATTTCTAACAATGAGAGGCGGTTTCATTGAAATTTGTAAACTTCATGCAGAGCAGTACAGTGCCAATATAGATAGATTGTTTCCCCTGCTTGTGCCTCAGAAGAAGGGTAAGGCCATTTAACACAGACATGGTGGAATTTTTTCCACTGAAGATAATAAATATTTGGAATCCTCTCTCCCAGAGGGCTATGGAGGCTCAGTCACTGAGCATGTTCAAGACAGAAATGGATAGGTTTCTGGACACTAATGATATTAGGGGATATGGAGATAATCCCGAAACTGACATTGAGGACATGATCAGCCAGGATCTAGAATGATGGCTCAGGGCTAACGGGCTGATGGTCTATTCCTGCTCCTATCAAAGAATAATACATAAAACGGAAAATCATCTTGCAACTCTACAAATTTAAGGTTTAATCTATGGAATTGCGTTGTGATTTCAAAATCATGTTAAATTTCCTCATTTTTGTTTTTAAAAGGAATCCATAATTAGTCGACTTTTTGTAGAAGTATTTACTCACGACACTACAAAATTTAATGGCTGATTAATTGGACTAGATTGGCAGTGATAATTATACCATGCATACAGCGTGGCTCCACTTGCACATCTAAAAATATAAATAAATACCATTTCTTTTCATCAGTATAGATGAAGATATTCTAAATGAAAAAGGCAAGAAAAGGCAAGTCAAATGAAATTTGTCCAACTTTCACAAAAAGTAATAATTTAAAAATCTCCGACTGCCTAACATCATCAGTAGGGGGAGCTCATAGTTCAAAATTAAACTAAGCCAACCCATTTTTGCACAGTGATGCCAAAAAAGCTGACTGAAGTATACAGGTCACTGTTATTTGTAGAATTACTTGTAATCAACGGTTATAGTGCTACAAGCTCAGAAAAGCAAAAGCTATCTATTCTCAATACATTATATTTTTCTTTAAATAACATGTGCCACTTAAAGTAACACACCCAACACACTTTTTTTAAAAAATAAGATATTGAGGACAAGCAGTTTAACGTACTTTATTTTAAACATGGCCACAAGATAGAGGAAAAATGGATAATGCTTAAATAGTTACCTTTCAAGCTTCCAATTTAACACATCAGTAAAGTTAGGCCTCGCATAATGACATAAACACTAACAGTGCCATTGACAACAGGCTTTACTGTAAGGTCAGAGTCAGCTCGGGATAAGACTGATACAGGACACAAACTGTCTAGTCCGGTATCCAAAAATCTCTGGTTTAATAAAAGCAACTTTTCAATAAAATTGGAATGAAGGCGGAAATTAAATACTAATGTCAGTTTTGCTCATGGATCAATTTATATTAAGTTAACAATTTATCAAGTTACATAATGATTCCAAACATTACATTAAATGGGACTTCAGAAGGGGGCTCTATTTTCACATTTTACTCAACTCTCTATAAATGATTTAATGTTAGGAAATGTGCAGTTTCTACCACATAACATCCATTAAGGGAGTTAGAGATTAAAATTCACTGAATGCATTTCACAACTTTAAACATAAATGTGGTCACATTGGAAATTATGATGTTTTGCATCACATGGTAAATACTCATGCAGGAAGAACAGGTTGCTGTGCTGTCATATCCTAAAAGAGCAGAGCAGAGTCATGATGAGGAGAAAGCAAATCAAGAAAAATAAAACATCCATGGCACATCCTTTTGAATCATCACAGAACAGCCTTCAGAGCACTAAGATCAAATAAATCAATATTCACATCGTGCGACTGACCTAAATATTTTATATACTTGGTTTAAAAATGTCCCAAGCTTGCACAGCATTTATTCATTTAAGTAGCTTGCTATCGCAGAAATATACAGCATCTAAATTTCACAAAGGGGGGCTGGTAAGGAAAGAGAAGGGCAGAAAAGATTTAAGTTTTACTTCAAATGCTTAGAAAATAGATTATCTGCTCTGTATCCTGAAACAGTGGTTCACGTGCACAAAAGAAAATTCTCCCCCCCGTAATTATGAAGAGCCTTTGCTTTAATCTGCAAAAAAGGTTTATAAACAAATGTGGAGAAAAGTGATCCAAAAATGAAAATACATTCCAGATAGAAACTTTTCAGTAACTGTATTGGTCACCAATGTAGACCAGTGAACTCAAAATCAGAGCTCCAGAACTCAACAAATGTTTAATACGTATCTGTTAGCATAATTGCTGACGGTAAAATAATCATTTTGCAACAAAATGTAACAAGTATAAATCACTAATGTTAAGATATAACAAACTCCACTATTAGTGGAGAACATACCTATTATAGTCTGCTCAGGAGAAGTGGGTGGTGTGAGTGGCAATCCACAACTTAAGGAGTCCTTCACACTTACTGATCCTTGTGTTGGATTTGTATGGCCTCCTGCATTAGCAGCATTTGAAACTACAGGGATATCCCCCTGAGGAATCAATACGAAAGCTGATGGGTATACCATTCTCACTCCACCTACAGAAATGCAAAAACAAATAATTCTGCACAAATAATAATACAAGGAAGCGTTAAAGCAACATGCTGGGAGATCACAATGCAACATCATCTTAACATGACAGGTGACGTGTTTGGTTTATTCCAAGGAACATTCCTCCCCTTTTTTTGGCTAGCAGTAAAATATTTTCAATTTTTAAATCATCTTAATTTCAAATAAGAGACTATATGCACATTAGAAGATAAAAGTTTCGAAACAATTATCCAAATAAGTAATTTCGAAGTATTTAAATTATTTGTTTTATCTCAATACTATGGCCTTTAAGACGTGTTGTGTGTCCTGGTTTTGTTTCATGAAGTGAGGTTGAGGAAAAGACACCAATATGTTCCAAGCCAATAAAGCACACAGCTTGTGAGGCCTTGGGTTTTTGTTTTAAAAGGTCAGAACAGAAGCAACATGAATGGGTAGAGTCAGGGTTCCACAGAACTAGGGCTTTAGTTTAGCTTTTAGTAGTTATTGGGGTTTTCAAGATGCTAACATCCCTCTCGGCTACAGTTAAAGCTTCAGTTCTCTCTCTCCGCCAGAATTTTGTCTTGATGTCCTTTTCTACTAGGTTGGAGAAATGTTCCATGTGAGATAATCTATTTGATTGCTTTGCAATTGCCAAAGTTGTATTTTTGGCATGTTTCTATATTGGAACAATTGCTGTTTGCAAGTTAAATAGCTTATTATTCTGTTAAGTTTTCCAATAGGGTTAAAATTTCAATAAATTCTTCTTGCTTTTATTTTATTTTAACTATAGGCTGAGAGTAAAGCGTATTTTGCTTACCGCCAAGTAGTGTAACTAACTGAATTACATCTGGAATACTGCACCTTACATTTGCCTTTAAATAAGCTAAAAGTTTAGGTGTAGGCCGTATCTGGACATAGTTGAAGGGGGCTTGGTCTGGTCCATAACAGTTATGGCGTGCTACTGTACAAGTGGTAGTGAGTGTAATTTCATCCTTCTTTTCAGCTAAAGGCACAAACAAGACAAAATGCAACCAGTTTCATCATCACAACCGTTTTTTGAAGCAAATCTTCCATACATCATTCTCAGCGATAAAAGCCATTACCATAAACAGAGACTACTTGTGACTACGCAAGTTACAGAAGGATTACATCTCATCAATTCTGACTTGATGACTGATTAAATACAAAATACACAAAGTTCTCTTCACATGTGAATGTAGTCACAGTTCACAACTGAACTATCAATCATAATGAGCGAAGACTTGTGTGATTATTGCAAAGCAATAGTATGATGCTCAATTACTTAATTTTAATCTTATAGATTATCAAAATTTGGACAAGCAAAAAAATTTCTAGATTCTTTCTAAAATTTTGTTTTGTTTTAAAACACGAATGGAAAATGTGAACCAATTCACAGAAGCTGAGAGAATTCTAACTAATCTCTTCTTGCTTTTAAGCAGCTCAAAGCCAAGTGGAAATTAGTTTTATTATTTGACTGGGAAAAGACTTTGTGAAAAAAATATTGTTTACTTTACTGCCTCATTGCAATGTCTCATTTAGAAAAATGATCAAAACTTATTTCAGCAAGAAATGAATAGCTCATGATGTGGCTGATAAATTTAATCCCAGATTTGATCAAAAGCCCAAGGTTACAAACGAGTGAAAATTCCAACTAGAATTTCTATTAAAAAAATTAGTTCAAATACTTAGCTGTGATTGATTAAGTTTTTGAGGGGTAACATTACTATATATTTAATATTTTGTATGGAATTTTTAACTAATTGAAAGACAAAGGATTTTTTTCAATGCAAGAGAAACTTTAGTCGTATGGTTCCAATGTACTAGGCTATTTTAAAGAGATACTCGACATAGACCTCTGCTTGCCACATCAATGCATACAATTTTCTTTATTAATCAAAAGATACGCCCGTGACAAGCTAAAGGTGGCTGAACAATGATACCTGTAATATTCAAGAGGAAGCAGAAACTGCACTAGCACAATCCCTTAACAATTAAAATAATCTTGGAATGGCAGTGTTTTAGTAACATTACTCCACACTCACCAACAATAACCTCAACAGCTACAGGGAAGTCATCATCACAATCCATCTCTTCTTCCTCCCTTGTTTCCTTCTTTTTCAGTACCATTGGATAGAAGTATTGCCATTCTTCAATCAATTTCCTTGTAGCTGGATCAGACATCTTGTATGTCTGGCCTGTAAGTGTGCCATTCAGTCCAAATGGGCTAATGATCACTGCAAAAAGCACATACATTTTGAATTTTTTTCAGAAAAATAGCAATCTTTTCTGGTATTGAGGCTTAATGTAGCACTTTTTTTCAGAATCATGAACTAGTTCAGATGCACTACACTGAGGTTTGGTTTTCAAAGTATATCAAAAGTTCTGGATGTGAGTTTGCTCGCTGAGCTGGAAGGTTCGTTTTCAGATGTTTCGTCACCATATTAGGTAACATCATCAGTGAGCGTCTGACGAAGCGCTTGTGTTATGTCCCGCTTTCTATTTATCTGGTTAGGTTTCCTTGGGTTGGTGATGTCATTCCCTGTTCTTTTTCTCAGGGGATGGTAGATTGGCTCCAAGTCAATGTGTTTGTTGATGGAGTTCCGGTTGTAATGCCATGCTTCTAGGAATTCTCGTGCATGTCTCTGTTTGGCTTGTCCTAGGATGGATTTGTGGGCTACCCTGATGCCAAGAGGTCCGAGTAGTCTGGCAGTCATTTCAGAAATGCCCACAAACCCACCAACACACTAAAATAGCAGCTAATGAACTTAAAAGACCCTATTACAGACAACAAATAAAACAAACGTCATCTACAAAATACCTTGCAAGAACTGTGACAAACACTACATTGGACAAACTGGCAGAAAGCTAGCCACCAGGATACATGAACATCAACTAGCCACAAAACGACATGACACATTATCACTCGTATGCTTACATACAGATGAGGAAGGACACCACTTTGATTGGGACAACACATCCATCCTAGGACAAGCCAAACAGAGGCACGCACGAGAATTCCTAAAAGCATGGCATTCCAACTGGAACTCCATCAACAAACACATTGGCTCCAAATCAATCTACCATCCCCTGAGAAAAAGAACAGGGAATGACATCACCAACACAGGAAATGACATCACCAACCCAAGGAAACCTAACCAGATAAATAGAAAGCGGGACATAACACCAGCGCTTCGTCAGAGGCTCACTGATGTTACCTAGCGTGGTGATGAAATGTCTGAAAACAAACCTTCCAGCTCAGCGAGCAAACTCACATCCAGAACCTCAACCTGAGCTACAAATCTTCTCAAAACTCACTATATCAAATCATTCCAAAACTACATTCAGAAGAGTCACTTAATTCTCAAAAACAAAAGATTTCTGTAGGTACCTCCGTTAAATCTGGATTTAGTAGCAAGACCAAGTCCATGCATGTTTCTTGCATACAATAAGACAAATTTTCACAGGATTAGTCTCGCCTATCCCCCAAAACCAAACACATCAGTTCCCTGGCATCAATCCCTGTCCTCAGCCACTGTCTCAGTTTGAGCAAGGCTGTACACAACCTTGGTATTCTACGTGATCCTAAAGAAGCTTTCAAACATACATTCGCTCCATTGCGAACACCACCAAACCTCTTCAGCGTCACTGAGACATTTTACAAATATGTACAACCTCATTCCACTGATCCAACCTTTCATTTGTCTTTTTGATCTTATTGTCTGCATCTTTTCCAGCAACAAGGTTTCCACTTCAACACTTCAAAACTAAAAAATTGAACTTATTAAAATCCTATGCTAGTTTCATGCTGTCATGCTCTCCAAATCAAACAAAAAAACAACTGTGGATGCTGGAAATCAAACAATTTTTTTGCTGGAATTTGTCAGAAAAAAAAACACAGGTCTGGCAGCATCTGCAGAGAAACAGCAGCATTAACATTTCAGGTCCAATGAAATTCTCCAGTTCTTAAGATTAGTCACTGGACCCAAAACATTAACTTTGCTTTCTCTCTACAGATGCCACCATACCTGCTGTGTTTCTCCAGGGATTTCTGTTTTTGTTTATGCTCTCATGATTTAATTCACTATTGCTTAAACTTTGGGCTGTTGTATATCTATCCTTCCAGCACCATAAAATATTGGTGAAATCAGAAAGATGTATAATTCCCTGCCTAATCATTCTACCTCCAGTTTGTCCGTTAGCCTCTCCTTAAGAGTGTCTCGAACAAGTTTTTGGTTATCCTTCTGACCATCTCCTTCTCCTGCTTGGTCACAATTTTAGTCAAAGGACTAAGAAACTCTTGGGAATGTCATTCTATATGTTATTACACCATAAATGCCATCAGCTTTGCCCTCAGCACAAAATGTCAATGCACTGAGCTTAAAAATAAATATGAACATATAAATTAGGATCAGGAGGAACCATTCAGCCCCAGCTATGCCATTCAAGATCCTGGCTGATAGAATTGTCACCTCAACTCTACTTTTCAAGCTACTCATTTACTGATTCACTTGCCAATCAAAAATCTAACTTAATTATGAATATAATTGATGATTTAGCTTCCTCTGCTCAGTACAGTGTGAATTGGAGCATGCTCGAAGTTTTAAAGAACAATGAAAATAAGTATGCGCCTGAGAAGCAAGATCTCTGAACTTCACAGAATATTCAACACGTAATTGCTGAGTCTCACTTAGTTCAAACTTGTACATCAATCTTAAAAAAATGGCAAAAAAAAGGAGTATTGTTAGCATAAATGGCACTTCAGACTGCAAAGCTCAACTTTATTTGTTACAGAAAAAATATTTCAGTAATCAACCTTGGAAAGGTGTGGCTGATGATAGTGCCATGTTGATGTGCTCTTCATTAACAAGGTACACAGGTTGGTGTTGGGCAATTTCAACACTTGTGCAGACATTGCTCTCTCCGTGCAGAAAGAAGGTGAAGGAACAGGAAAGGTGTTCACTGTGAAAGAATACAATGAAGAAGTCAATACAAGTTATTACTGTTTAATTCTAATCTTTTTCAAGACCTAAAGGAAGCAAGTAATGGCAAATAGAGAAAGAAACACTAAAGAAATGGTGGACAATTATAGTTCCTAAGATAATGCAATAAAAAAGGAGAGGAAAAAGGAGGGGAGTAAGAACATTAGCATTAAATATAAACCACGATCAGTGCAAAGATTGTTTATGATCCGGCAAAAATCTAGGTGCTGTTTCAAGGTTCCTAAGAAATGTAACTGTCCTAAGAAATGCAAATCAAATACAGAACACGAGGAAAATTTATAAGTTACTTACCATCAGGGGAGTGACTTTGTTTTTAAAAATGAAATTTCACAAGTCATTTTTTACACATTGAAAATAGTTGATTCAATTTTGGCCAAAGGGAAATTAACACCTAAAAATCAGCAATGCATCTTTTGGGTTAAGGATGTATCTAAAGGATGGTAAAAATTGGAGCAGATCACAACCGATGCTTGTAGAATGGAATTAGCATCCATCCTAAAAATCTTGTACTAAATCGGTTTTATTTTTAGAGCAGTATTTCACATTCCATTAATGTGCCATCTTCAAAACTTGCCAAGTTTGGAAACAAAACACAGAAGTTAGCTGATTTGCATTCTGAATCCAAACCAGGGACCTAACCTGTAATGTCAGCGAAACCAGCCCACACCAGAATCAAAGCTGAAAGCTGCATTTTTCTTTCAAGTAAAAAGTTACATTGTTTTTGTATGTGAATAAAAACTGAAGCCATATAAGGATGTGCACTTTATGATGAGTACATAATTGCGGTATTCACAAATAAAACATTTATCATCTATTTAATGTTTCAAATAGAAATCTACTTTTAATAAGATTTGAAACTTACAACATGTAGCACAAAGATATGATCATTTTAGACAAATCAAGTGATTTTACAAGATCTGTGAATAAACTCACCTCCATGTTTAGCACTACTTATCAAAACATACCAAGATAAAAGAAAGTAAACACTGACTATTAGTGCACTCTGTTAAACAGTTATGATTTTACTACTTACAATTCCTGTGCAAGAACACAGATAATATCATACAATATGCTTCACATTTTTAAAACTGTGGAATAATGTCCCTGATGCAAACTACTGCCCTTTTGATGAAAAAAAAATGTCAAAAGTTTAAACTGCAAATAAACCAGCTATGGGTGAATAGTTTGTGCACAAGTTTTATCCCTTATGAATGGCATTCAACTTAGCACAGGGCTGCAGGAATCAGCTACAGCATTAATCAAAACACGGAAGAAAGCTAGAATACTAACAAACTTATTAAGTACATTCCAACTTTTCAGATGACAGAAATTTAAATTTAAGCACCAAGGTGAGCTGCAGTTCAGTACTAAATGGAGCTCTGTAGCCACTCTGGCATTTCAGTATTGCTATCAAAAAAGGATAACTGAGGTTTATTTTTAAATCTTGGAGATTGTTTTACAACTGTGCTTGGAGCTCAAAATGTTTGTTTCCAAATCGCCTGTTCATCAGTTCTGGCAGAATATCAAATTCCACAACTACATAAATTGGCATCTGTTCTAAACTTTTTGTTTCATTCAAATGACAGATTTACTGCAGTCCTCTATGGGGTTGGATTGAATGTTGTAGGTTAAGAGCAATTGTTCACTATGTACATGCCAACCTAGCTAGAAGTAACTGAGTAGAATTAGATTTTAGTGAATACTAAAACTGCATTGAATGTACTCAAAACAAATTCTAGACAAAAGGAATTTTAGTTCAGTACCGAGCAATAGATGTGCAAAGTTGCATTTAATGCATCATGTATAGAATTTGCAGCCAAAGTAGTCAACACAATTTTTGCCTGTGTAACTTAGCAGATAAGAAAGACTGGCATGACATTTAAAGGATTTATCTGGAAACACATCAATAAGGGTGAAGGAAGACATGAAGTTTCTTAATTTCATGCCAATCTCCAGCCTAGCCCTGCCATTTTATAAACATGGATGAAAGCAAGTAAACTTGCGGTCATTAACTATTTCTACACTGATATATAGTTATTCGGCTTATTCCTGGAAATGAACTGGATTGACATTAGAATAAGTCAATTTTGATGGAGTACTTAAATTCAAAATACTTGTATGTATATATTGATATGTAATGCTCATTTTACAAATGATATTTTTAAAAAGGCAAAACTTAAAATATTGTGTAATATGCACATATTATACCATTACATATCTGGCCACACAATAATGCAACTAAGTGGCTTGTCTTTGCAAGTCAATAATCACAGCTCTGGATCAATTCAACTATTGACCTACACAATTTAACTCAAAACAGTTAAGTAAAATCATAAATTACTGTTACTCTCGAACCAAACCTATTTCTAGTGTATCACACATTAGCAAAATTGCTTGTTACCATTACTTCACAATGGCAGTCAATACGTTTTCTTTCCAGCACTGAATTACTTGATTTATCTTCCATCGGTCCCCAGCTACCCTCAAGCATTTTAAAAACGTGAACGCTGTGCAATATTCACAAACCTTGTGGCACAGTATTCTAATCCCTTAAAATATAAAATGCTTTTATTTATTTTCCAAAAAACAAGATGGCACATTGACACAATTGAAATTAATGGAAAAAATGTTTAAGGAGTTTTGTGTTTCTTTATGGGTCAATTTTAGATGAGAATTTTGAAAATCATACTTTACGATATTTCTTCACAGTCTGTAAAATAATGCATGATGATCTTTCACCCTTCTGTGTTAGATGATCATCGCTGTTCCAAACATGTCCAGTGTTTGAAATAATTTGTTTTTCTCTAGTCCACGCCCCACCCCCAAACCCAGTTAACAGCTACTGGTAATACTTCAGCACTGCCATTTACACCTCTTCCGAGTCCTCTTTTGTTTCTTTACCCCTCAGTAGAACCTGTTGTTGTCTTGCACCATCTTCGCTTTGGCACTATTTTGTCCTCCACCCTAACAAACACCTTCCTTTTGTTTCTTCTCTTTGTAGTTGCTTAAATCCTGTTGACATCTAACTTTTTCTACTGGTGGTGAAAAGTCATGATCTGAAACCCAGTGCATCAAATAGTTCCAGTTTTATTTCATTTTAGGCGCACACATACAATGTCTGCATCACCCTACTGCCATGAATTACACCAAGTTATCATGGATTTTCCCCAGATCGCTTAGCAGCAGCATTCCAAAATGCATAACGGAAACAATCTATATGCTTCATTTTTTAAAAACTGCCCCCAAAACTAATATTTAATTCTGATACAATTTAGCCTTGATGAGCCAAATAGTTTTCTAATGACCATGGCTATGCATTAATTTCTTTCAAAATGAGAATATCCAGCCAATACCTGCAATTTTATGCTAAGTAATAGCTTTTTAAAAAATACATAAGCAGTATCTAATGCACTTTAAATCAAAAGATTTTCCATATCCAAGACTGACCAGCACTTGCTTTGAAGCCCAGAGACACCCTATATGCAGCACAGTGGCTCAGTGGTTAGCACTGCTGAATCAGTGCCAAGGACCCGGGTTCAATTCTACCCTCGGGCCACTGTCTGTTTGGAGTTTGCACATTCTCCTCATGTCTGTGTGGGTTTCCTCCAGGTGCTCCAGCTTCGTCCCACAGTCCAAAGATGTGCCTGCTAGGTGGATTGGCCATGATAAATTGCCCATATAGTGTTCAGAGATGTGTGGGTTTTAGCAGGACGGGTCTGAGTGGAATGCTTTGAGGTTCAGTGTGGACTAGTTGAGCCAAAGGGCATGTTTCCACGCTATTGGGATTCTATGATACACCACTGCTAAGAAGTAACACTGTCAAGTGAAAGGAGTTTAATATATTTAGCATGCATCTTGAAGTAGCTTTGCAAATGGTTTACTGCCAATGATGGAACACCGTTCACACACAGTGCCACATACATTAATAAGGCAACACCTGAGATATTTTCAATTTTTCATATGAACCTATTTATTTTTCTGGAATGACTAACAACTTTCATTCATTAGAAGATTAATTCAGTAAATGTGAACCCTTATTTTGTTAAATGCCCAATTTAGATTTTATGTCAACTTAAAATTCACAAGCAGTCAAATTAACAATTGTATTGAATTCATTTAAAAAATGAAATGGATCAGGTTTGTCTTAAAGTATAACTCAATCTTACTTAATAAAGTGGCCACAATAATTCCATAAGACTTAGATTCCACAATGCTATGCAGTTAAGAGAAGAGAAAATGTGATCTACGTGTTGGCTGCATCATTTACAGAACTAACCACTCAAGTTAACTCATAACTAGCTTGAAATTAATTTCCCCATATTTGAGTTTAAAGTGAATGAAGTGAACACAGGTTGGAGGTGCCCCGAGTACATCAACGGGCAAACAAAGGAACCAGGTTCAATTCTACCCTCGGGCGACTGACTGTGTGGAGTAAAACAAGAAAAAAAGCAAAAGTTAACCATATAACACCTCATGGTCACCAATCACTTATCAGGTAAAGGTGCTACCGTCCTACTGAACCATAGGGTTGCTCTCTCATTACAGACAACTGATAGTGGTTTAACTTGAGGTTTAACCACATGGCAAGGTGAGCGAAGAGGTTAGGAAGGAGAGTCCTTCATAGTAACCCAAGCAAGAATTGAACCCAAATTGTTGGCAATTACTCCACACCAAAAACCAGCTATCTAGCTAACCAACCCCAGAAACACTTATTATCTGTGTCCAGTGCATATTTTCATACTGACTGCCCATTATGTTTACAGCATGATCGTACCATAACTGAAATTAATCTTTAAATTTATGCAGAGAAAAATAAGCAAACAGGTTCCAAACTTAGTATAGATACTGGATCTGAAGAAGGGTCCCGACCCAAAACGTCAATCTTTCCTCATCCTCTGATGCTGCATGGCCCACTGTGTTCATCCAGCTTCACACTGTGTTATCATAGATGCTGGATTCTGTTCTTAGTTTCATTATTTATTTGTGGGATGTAGAGATCACTGGCTGGTCTGTCCCTATTTACCCTTGAGGTGATGGTGAGCCACTTTCTTGAACCACTGCAGTCCATCTGCTGAGGGTTGATTTAAAATGCCGTTAGGGAGGGAACTGCAGGATTTTAACCCAGTGATAGTGAAGGAATAGCAATGTATTTCCAATTCAGGATGGACAGTGATTAGGAGGGGAGCTTGCAGGTGGTCGTGTTCCCAACTACCTACTGCCCTTGTTCTTCTAAGTGGAAGTGGTCACCCTTTTCTGAAAAGTGCTATCTAAGGATCTTTAGTGTATTTTTGCAATACATCTTCTAGGAAGTACACACTGTGTTAGTGGTGGACAGAGTCAATGCTGGTGGAAGTGTGCCAATCAAGCGGCTGCTTTGTCCTGGATGGTAGCAAGCTTACAGAGCATCATTGGGGCCGCACCCATCCAGGCAAGTGGGGACTATTCCATCACCCTCCTGACTTGTGCAATGTAGATGGCAGACAGGCTCTGGGGAGTCAGGTGGCGAGTTAGTTGCTGTGGTATTCCTAGCCTCTGGCTTGCCCTTGTAGACACAGTGCAGTTCCATCACAATTTACTCATACTGTTCACATTTATCACTTTTTATTCAATCAACTAATTGAAATGAGCAAATTATTCAGGAATTTTTTCCTATTTCTTACACTGACGCTGTATTTACTTATTTCCTAAGAATCATTAAAATTACAACCAAAGCTATATTGATGCTTCCCTTTAAATTACACCCTGTTATATTCAGGATTATTTTCTTATTCAGATATCTAATAATCCCTTTTCCATGAATTCTTTAGTAAACATTTATCCAACGTGTCCTTGATTGAGTGCCCACCCTGATTATGTTCATTTAATCTCAATTCACAAATCTGTACAAGTCTTCCAAAACCCCTCTGTACTGATATGTATGGAACAATTATTAGCACAACTACGTTGAAAGCTCAGCATTGTTCTTCCTCCACTTAAGTTTTCTTTCCTTTAGAACGTTGGTTTTCATTACCTATTTCCCAAAATATTTTCCACCTTTTTGGCACTGAATTAAATCTATCATCTATCTATTCAGTCAATTGTACCCTTTCACCGTAATCCATTTGTATCACTTAAGTTTAAATAAGCAATTTGGATTATTATTCATTTGCCTTTGCCCAAAACGAAAAACATCCAGTCTCGATAAATGTCTAAAGCTATGTTTCAATCACGCACATACCCAGTACAGTCCTCTGCTAAAGAGTGTTACGCAAGTGCAGGCTGCTTTTGCTGTCCAACAGTCAAGTATAAACTGTGTGTGTGTATTTTTTTGATTTACCATTGGGCTAAGTTGCTAACGAATACAAATTGTGCATTAAGTATTGTTTGGCACAAAACACAAAGTGAATCAGTCAAGATACTAAGTTCTAAATCGTTATACATCTGAAATGGCAAACTGAAAACGAGGCGAAGTTTATTTGACTGTCCACCTAATAACTATCATCTGCACTAAAAAAGCTTCACAACATTTTCATCGCGTTCACATCTTTAAAATAAATGCATTATTGACATTTAGGCAAGTTAAGAAGAAAATATTTTTCTCCAATATGTTTCACTGATCTGGTTACTGGAGTAAAGTGCAAACAAGATTAGGCAGGTGAAGGCTGCTACTCAACCTAATATTTATACCAAGTCTTAGGGCCCTCTTTTGGTGCACAGAGAGAGAGTCCCTGCCTCTGGGTTGAGAGGCCCAAGCTCAAGTCCCACCTGCTCCACAGGTGCTCAATAACATCTCTGAACACCTTTACTAGAAAATACCAACATTGCATACAGCAGTATCCTGCACAGAGCAAAGTGGCTCTGCCATTTCCTCGGTTACTATGGTGACTGTATTTCAAACATTGTGGCGCAGTGGTACTGTCTCTGTCTTCGAACTGAGAGATCTGCTCCAAAGGAGTGTAATAATATCTCTGAATGGATTGGTTAAAAAAAATAAAAATGTGTTTTAAAATTTTGCATCAAGTCCCAGGGGCCCTCTTGTGGAGCAGTGGTAGCATCCCTAGCCAGAGGCAGGGAGGCCCGGGTTCAAGTTCCACCTGCTCAAGGGAGGTGTATAATTACATCTCTGAACAGGTTGATTAGGAAGATAGGCCAATAAAAAAAATTATATCAAGCCCCATTCCTCAGCTGTGCTTGCTGAATTATACTAGCTCCAGGTACAGCGAAGTCTGGAGTTTAAAATTCTAAATCAGGTTTTCAAATTCATCTCCAACTCCACATCACCTTAAGAAATCTATAGTGATCTAAATCCTATATCAAGTGTCATTTTAATCACTCCACCATCGGTGCGGGTTGGGACTGATGGGGTGGGGTGGGGGGGGGGGGGAAGAGAGAGAGAGAGAGAGAGAGAGAGAGAGAGAGAGAGAGAGAGAGAGAGAGAGAGAGAGAGAGAGAGAGAGAGAGAGAGAGAGAGAGAGCGCGAGAGAGCGCGAGAGAGAGAGAGAGAGAGAGAGAGAGAGAGAGAGAGAGAGAGAGAGAAAGCAAGACTTTACTGCATTTGTCTCCTTTAAAGCATTCCCAAAATGCTACCTCTATTCTTTGAAATGGTAAAATGCATTGCATTAAATTTTCTACTGCTCTGCGTAGTTCCTCTGTGCTGCAGTGTGTGGTGGCTCGTTGGAATAATGTTCTCATGCAGCTTCGTTTGTGGGTGTTGGGATGGTTGCTCCTGTAGTTCAGTATTTGGTCCGTATGTGTTGTTTTCCTGTAGACGCTGGTTTGAAGTTCCCCATTGACTGTTCGCTCTACTGTGACATCTAGGAATGGCAGTTTGTTATTGTTTTCCTCCTCTTTTGTGAATGTTATGCCAGTAAAGGGTATTATTGATGGTCTTGAAGGTTTCCTCTAATTTGTTTTGTTTAGTGATGACAAAGGTGTCATCCACGTAGCGGACCCAAAGTTTGGGTTGATGATTGGCAGAGCTGTTTGTTCGAGTCTCTGCATTACTGCCTCTGCTAAGAGGCCTGCTATCAGGTGCCACCACACACAGAAAATCACCTATACAGCGTATTCAGAAAGAATGGGTGCCCTATGAACACAGTCCGCCAATTTCTCAGCAACAAACCCAAACAAACAGACAAAACGGGCCCAGAAACCATAACCACTCTCCCCTACATCAAAGACATTTCTGAAATGACTGCCAGACTACTCAGACCTCTTGGCATCAGGGTAGCCCACAAACCCACCAACACACTAAAATAGCAGCTAATGAACTTAAAAGACCCTATACAGACAACAAGCAAAACGAACGTCATCTACAAAATACCTTGCAAGAACTGTGACAAACACTACATTGGACAAACTGGCAGAAAGCTAGCCACCAGGATACATGAACATCAACTAGCCACAAAACGACATGACCCACTATCACTCGTATCCTTACATACAGATGAGGAAGGACACCACTTTGATTGGGACAACACATCCATCCTAGGACAAGCCAAATACAAACACGCACGAGAATTCCTAGAAGAATGGCATTCCAACTGGAACTCCATCAACAAACACATTAGCTCCAAATCAATCTACCACCCTCTGAGAAAAAGAACAGGAAATGACACCACCAACCCAAGGAAACCTAAACAGATAAATAGAAAGCGGGACATAACACCAGCGCTTCGTCAGAGGCTCACTAATGATGTTACCTAGAATGGTGTCAAAACGTCTGAAAACTGAGCTTCCAGCTGAGCGAGCAAACTCACATCCACAAATGGCATTTTTCAGATACTGATTCCATCCCTCTTCCTGCCAACTGACCTAGATTGTTCCTAACCTTGGTGGCATAAATGGCCATGGATTAAGATTCCAACCACATATCTGTACCAAAGATTGCTTAGTTCCACCTCAGTAATGTTCCTAACCTTGCTCAAATCCTTATCAGTTTCCTCTAAAATCAATTATCAAACAGACTCCCCTCAAGATCCTTTAAAGTACCACTGTCCATGTATAAACACACAAAAGAACTCGTGAATAGGAGTTAGCCATTCAGCCTCTCAAGCCTGTTCTGTTATTCAATGAGGTCATGGCTGATCTGTGGCCTAACTCCATATTCTTGCCTTTGACATAGTTGTCAGCTTGTTCCTACCTCAACAATCATCAACAATCCCAACAATTATCAGATATCTGCATTTCTCCAGATCTGGAATTTTGAGCACACAATCCTTGCTCAATCTTTCTGGTGTCAAAGCCTTAAAGTCATAAATAAAATAAATAGTAGTAGACGACAAGTCTGCTTCAAAATTCAATGAGATCATGGCTAGTCATCCACTTCAACATCATTTTTCTGCACAGTCCCCATATTCCACGATATTTAATATATGTGAAAGTGTCTCAATCTCAGTCTTAAGCATACTCAGTGTAGTAAGCCTCTACAGCCCTTTGGGGCACAGAATTTTATACAGAATGAAGAAATTCCTCAATTTAATCCAACATGGTTTACACTTTATTCTGAGGCCAATTTCTTTCTCCATCTACTCATCAGGACATGTAAAAATTTTGTATGTTTGAATTATATTACTTTTCATTGTTCCCAACTCCACAGAATACAGGTCCAATACATTTAATCCGTTTTCACAGAATAATCCCTCCATCTCAGCAATTAGTTTGGTTAACTGTTGAACACTCCCTCCATAGCGAGTGCCACCATTCTACGGGTGAGATGAAAACTGCAAACATCACAACAGGTGTTATCTCAAAGCTCTACACTATTACAAGATGGCTCACTTTAATTAAGACCAACAGGCTATCTGTCTAAATGCGTGCTGTACCTGTTAGCTTTCAGTGACATATGAACAAAGCCATCAAAATTCCTTTTAAGTTCAACACTTACCTCGTGCTGTTTAAGTAGTGCACAGTATTGCTGTTTTCCTATTGAAGTGAGTAACAGCTTAGTGCTCCACACTATTCCACTGGCCAATTTTTCTGCCCTTTGTTACAACCCACTGGCGTAGCATGCTCTCAATACAGTCCTACTATCCCAGGAATTGTACCTAACATATCAAGTTTTAAAAAGGGATGCACACTGCTCCAAACTACTTGAAATTCAGACCAAAGTTGATAGAAAGCATGGTCTAGGTTCTTCCCTGAACAGCTATTCTTTGTTAGAAGTAACTGGGCTACAAACACAAGTAAATAGATATAAATCACTAGCATATTACACAAATTACAAACTTTGTTCACACAGACGAGAAATTAATTATTGGCAGAGGTAGACAAAAACTGTGAAGTTGGGTCAGTCTTTCTTTGCTTCCCAATTTAGATTTTGAGATGATCCTACTTTGGCTAGCCAGGGCATTGGTTTTCAGTTGTCTTTCTCTGGAAGATTCCACTGGTTTTTTTAGTAGTAGAGTGACTGATTCACTTGGAAAATGTCAAATTTGTCAGAAGTCACAGCACCTAGCACCTTCTTCAGACAAGGTAACTAGTTTTCTTCAAGTTTAAACTGAGCTTATTTTTAAAGCAGCAAAAAGGCACATTTTGCTGGAGAACCATAACAACAACCTTGTGTTTTTCTTTGTGCGTCTGTAGCTGTCTCCAGATTCTTTATTAGCTGAAAATCAGCTTCCCCTTGTAAGCAATTCCTCTGCCTATCATTTGCTTTTTGCAGAAACTAACAGCCACAAAACAGAGTTGTGAAATTATGCAGCCATCCAGGTAAATCCCTGTTTCTAGTAACAAATAACCTCTCCTTGCAGTCCACAGACTTTAATGACACAAAAATAAGAAACTTAATTTTCTCTATTTCTGATTCATCAACCTGCAACATGACAATATCCAGCCTCAAAATCACAAACATCACGTGCTATTTTCAAAGGTCTGGAAAAACCACGGGAAGCCAATACTGATTCATTTAAGGTTACCTTCGACTTCTCAAATGCTGCTTGGTATTCTGACATACCGTTTTTGAGAGTTTTTTTCAACAATTTATTCAAGGTACAGCTATCACTCCTAAATCTCACTAATTTCTAGGAAAATCCACACATTCCTAAAAAACCTCGATTTCTCATTTAGCTAAAAGGAACAAGGAATTCTACTAAAGACTTCACTTTTGCTTGCCTTGGCAACATCAGTCCTTTTCCAACCATAATCCCAAGCAAGTCACACTCACTTTCACAAAATCACTTTGTTAAATTTATCACTAAACCAGCCAACTGCAATTGCTTAAACAAGTCTCGACTTGTCTTTGCATTCTCTAAGTGTTATCACAAACTACGACAACATCGAAATATATCAAAGGAAAAGAATGAACTGCAGATGCTGGAGGATCTGAAACAAGAACAGAAATTGCTGGCGAAACTCAGCAGGTCTGGCAACATCTGTTGGAAGAAAGTAGAGTTATTGTTCTAAGTCCAGTGACTTTTCATCACAAAAACAACTTTCACTTGAACGCAGAAAAACAAGCTTGTGTTAGTTTCTGAACCAGATGGATCAACTAGATTGTGTGTACATCAGAGAAAGGCAACTCTCCTACTTTCACATCAGAGTTAGCTAATGTGGCACATCCTGGTATATCTTTACAGATTATTTTTACTTTCCCAGTAGTCTTACAAGACCCACTTGTCCTTCCTCTAAATGAGAAAAATATCTAACCATCCCAGTATTCTCACGTAAGCTAGTCAAATTGTAGGAGATTCACTTTACACCACCTTCTCATGTCTCTATCACTGTCATTTTCTTTTACTCTTACCACCCGAACACATTTGTTCCTTCCCCACGTCTCCATATTAATACCCTTTCAGCATGTTTATAACATAACCAATTTTTCTTCCTACAATCAGGAGTCTTTATCAGAAAGATCACTTTATTAAGCCTTCCAATTGAAGGTTAAGGACCAACTAATTTCACTTTCAAAGGCTCACCATCTAAAGGCAACAATTCCAAAACTGCATTTCTCATTTAAAACACGACTTGCTAAATGTTAGTTTTCAAACAAAAAGGAGGCCATGGTAAAACTTATGACATTTATGATCCTTCCAAGCATCTTCCCATCTTTCCACATGTAACAATCAACTATTTCCTCATTGCTATTTTTATCCAACTGCCCTTTAAACACAGCTAAAGTGCTAGGCTCAATACGAGATACAGGCAATTCTGAACCAATTGATTTCTTTGTGATCATCCAACATTGACAGCTCCAAATTTTGTTATTTGCATCAAAATAAACTCTTCATCTACTCTGAGAAAGTTTTTCATATTAGGGCAGCACGGTGGCTCAGTGGTTAGCATTGCTGCCACACAGCACCAGGGACCCAGGTTCGATTCCATCCTTGGGTGGCTGTCAGTGGGCAATGTGCATTCTCCGTGTCTGCGTGTGGTTCCTCTGGATGCTCCGGTTTCCTCCCACAGTCCAAAGATGTTCAGGCTAGGTGAACTGGTCATGCTAAATTGCTCATAGTGTTCAGGACTATATAGATCAGGTGGGCTATTGGGGGATGGGTCTGGGGTCGACGCTCTGATGGTCGATGTCAACTTGTTGGGCTGAAGGGCCTGTTTCTACACTGTAGGAATTCTATGATTGATTGAATGACTGAAGACCGCTGTTCAGTGACTCCAAATCCTTAATTAAAACAAAATTGACACCCAGCTTCCTGTTCCTTTGCTAACAGAAATAACTTTATTTGTCCTCTCGGCAATGTCCCTTTGTCCTTTGTATACAATATTCCATATGGTTTTGGTGCATTAATTGTGTCTTTTTAAAATAGTCCTATTAAACTGAGTAATGACTTTTAATGATTCATGTTTCTACTTGCAGGTCTTGTTTGTTTTCTTCCATTCCTGTACTTGATCGCAAAAAAAGAACAATCTAGTGCTGCAATGAGGGAATGCTGCCCTATTGAGATGCCTCCATCAGATTTTGGATGAGCTGTTTACACCAGGCCCTATCTGCCTTCTGTGGTAAATATGAATGCCAGTATTTATGCGTCAATCAACACCATCAAAATAGGTAAATCTTACATTTTAGGTATACTCACTGAAGTGTAAGAGATATGCGGGCAATATGCACATTCCCACAAACAGCCATATGATAGTGATTATAATTGGTTGTAAAGTGCACTGGGTGTTCTGAAAGACACACTGAATGCAATCATTTTCATTTTCCCATTTATTTTCCAGTAAAGTGCAATAAAGACGTCATGGGTTTTGCCATTTATTTGCCTAGTATGTTTAATCATTGGCGTATGTTTTAATGCTGTCTTGTAATTTAGTTCTGTTCTTTTCAGTCTTGATTATCCTTCATTACTGCACCACCCAGCCACCTCAAATACTCATTTGACTTCATCTACAAAACTGCAAAATGGTTTCAGAATTTTAAATTATTTATAAGGCTCGTATGCTGAGATTCTTAGCACTCTACGTCCCAGCTTCTGCCACAGAGAAGCTCCCTTAAAGCTCACTCAATCTTTGCTTTCCTGCAGGTCCAACTGCCAATCCAGTGAAACGCCCCTGCTTTGCGTGCTCTGATCTTATTCATTAGTTTATGTTACTCTTTAACAAACACCCTTTGGGATCTTGATATGGGTAAAACAGATCTAAGTTATCAACCTTCTCTATTCTGGATACTTGCTCTATTAATACGGATGCAGTTATTTTTCCTAACGTCAAGCTTTAGAACATAGAACAATACAGTACAGAACAGGCCCTTCGGCCCTCAATGTTGCGCCAACCTGTGAGCTAATCTAAGCCCTTCCACCTACACTCTCTCATCATTATCCATATGCTTATCCAAGGACTGTTTAAATGCCACTAATGTGGCTGAGTTAACTACATTGGCAGGCAGGGCGTTCCACACCCTTACCACTCTCCGAGTAAAGAACCTGCCTCTGACATCTGTCTTAAATCCATCACCCCTCAATTTGTAGCTATGCCCCCTTGTACAAGCTGAAGTCATCATCCTCAGAAAAAGCCTCTCACTGTCCACCATATCTAGTCCTCTGATCATCTTGTATGTCTCTATTAAATTCGCTCTTCGCCTCCTTCTCTCCAGTGAGAACAGACCCAAGTCCCTCGGCCTTTCTTCATAGGGCCTGTGCTCCACACCAGGCAACATCCTGGTAAATCTCCTCTGAACCTTTTCCAACGCTTCCACATCCTTCCTGTAATGGGGCGACCAGAACTGCACGCAATATTCCAAATGAGGCCGCACTAGAGTTTTATACAGTTGCAGCATGACATCACAGCTCTGGAACTCAATCTCTCTACCAATACAACCTAACACATCATAAGCCTTCTTAACAGGACTATCAACCTGGGTGGCAACTTTCAGGGATGTATGTACATGGACACCAAGATCCCTCTGCACATTCACACTACCAAAAATCTTTCCACTGATCTGGCATTCTGCCTTCCTATTATTCCTTCCAAAGTAAATCACCTCACATTTATCCGCATTGAACTCCATTTGCCACTTTTCAGCCCAATTCTGCAGTTTATCCAAGTCTCCCTGCAATATTCTTCCACACTGTCCACCACTCCACCGACTTTAGTGTCATCTGCAAACTTACTAACCCATCCACCTAAGCCTGCGTCCAAGTCATTTATAAAAATGACAAACAGCAGTGGTCCCAAAACAGATCCTTGAGGCACACCACTAGAGACCTGACTCCAGGCTGAATATTTTTCATCAACCACCAATCGTTGCCTTCTTACAGAAAGCCAGTTTCTAATCCAAACTGCTAAATCTCCCTCAATCCCGTACCTCTGTATTTTCTCCAATAGCCTAACATGTGGAACCTTATCAAAGACTTTACTGAAGTCCATGTACAGCACGTCAACTGCCCTTTCCTCATCCACATGCTTGGTCATCTTCTCAAAAAACTCAGAGGTTTGTGAGACATGACCTGCCCTTAACGAATCCATGCTGACTATCTCCAATCAAATTGTTGCTTGCTAGAAGATTATAAATCCTATCTCTTATAATCTTTTCCAAAACTTTTCCTACAACAGACGCAAGGTTCACAGGTCTATAATTACCTGGCATCCCCTTAGCATCATGGACATGTTTCCTCTCTCCAAAATATAAAGACAATGTCAACTAATTGCTTGTTCTCAAGCAGGACGTTTCTTTTTTTTGAAGAAGTATGTTCATACATCTCTCTGTTCTCCAGATTATTTTAAAATCTTTCAAGGTAATCCAGCAGGAGCACGGTTTTATCCATCTTGAATCCGATTAGTTATTAGATATTCATTTGTTTTTAAATGAGAATATGCCATTCCTAACCTGCTGTAATGTTCATTGGTTTTCTCCACGTAATAGTTTCGAAAATTAAGATATTACTTCTTTATATATGTAACAAAGCAAATTGAGATTTCTGCCATTTTGCAATCTCACTGCAATTTTATCCTGGCTACAGCCTTAAGGCCATATTGCGCCCTAATCTTCCCAATAATTTTTCTTTCAGAATTAAATTTTGTGGACATAATTATTTTGTTCATTTATAACTTTATAATTATAGTTATCCATAATTTCCTTTTGACATTCTTAATAAGACGTAGGAGCTGATGTAGTCCACACCGCCCAGAGACTGCTCTGCCTTAATGAAACCATGGTTGATCTCACTCTACTTTCCTACCTTGTCCTCTTAACCCTTGATACCTTTACTAATTCAAAACTTTTCTATCTCAGTCTTAAATATATTTATAGGTCCAATCTCAACAGCCTTCTGTCATAAAGAATTCCACACATTCATAACTCTCAGATGACACTCCTCCTCAACCTGTATCTTAAATGTGTGACCCCTTATTTTGAGATCATACCAGCTGGCCCAAGCTCATTCACAAGAGGAATAACATTTCCCCACAACTATCAAATGAGCTTCTCTACTTCATGTTACATCACCATAACATGCCCATCCTGAATGAATCATGCCTTGCGATAAGAATTGAAAAGAATTGCTGTCCCATGCAAAAACCCAGCTTTGAAGGGGAAAAAAAACACTTGAACCAATCTTATTATACCCTAACCAGTGACTTTTGAAGCTTTAAAAGATCCTTCCAAAAAAACAGACGTCAACTTACAAGCCACTGTTTAGGTGTGAATGATCAACATTTTGAAATGTTATCAGCACCAGACAGATGTCTTGAACAGCCATGATTCCTTGCTAACAAAGATACTAGGTCAGGTTACATTTGAGCATTTACAAAAAGCATAATTTTCAAGTCCAGTAAAATAGGATTTCCTGAAATGCTGTGATTTATAGAACATAGAACATAGAACAGTACAGCACAGAACAGGCCCTTCAGCCCACAATGTTGTGCCGACCATTGATCCTCATGGATGCACCCTCAAATTTCTGTGACCATATGCATGTCCAGCAGTCTCTTAAATGACCCCAATGACCTTGCTTCCACAACTGCTGCTGGCAACGCATTCCATGCTCTCACAACTCTCTGCGTAAAGAACCTGCCTCTGACATCCCCTCTATACTTTCCACCAACCAGCTTAAAACTATGACCCCTCGTGCTAGCCATTTCTGCCCTGGGAAATAGTCTCTGGCTATCGACTCTATCTATGCCTCTCATTATCTTGTATACCTCAATTAGGTCCCCTCTCCTCCTCCTTTTCTCCAATGAAAAGAGACGGAGCTCAGTCAACCTCTCTTCATAAGATAAGCCCTCCAGTCCAGGCAGCATCCTGGTAAACCTCCTCTGAACCCTCTCCAAAGCATCCACATCTTTCCTATAATAGGGCGCCCAGAACTGGACGCAGTATTCCAAGTGCGGTCTAACCAAAGTTTTATAGAGCTGCAACAAGATCTCACGACTCTTAAACTCAATCCCCCTGTTAATGAAAGCCAAAACACCATATGCTTTCTTAACAACCCTGTCCACTTGGGTGGCCATTTTAAGGGATCTATGTATCTGCACACCAAGATCCCTCTGTTCCTCCACGCTGCCAAGAATCCTATCCTTAATCCTGTACTCAGCTTTCAAATTCGACCTTCCAAAATGCATCACCTCGCATTTATCCAGGTTGAACTCCATCTGCCACCTCTCAGCCCATCTCTGCATCCTGTCAATGTCCCGCTGCAGCCTACAACAGCCCTCTACACTGTCAACGACACCTCCGACCTTTGTGTCGTCTGCAAACTTGCTGACCCATCCTTCAATTCCCTCGTCCAAGTCATTAATAAAAATTACAAACAGTAGAGGCCCAAGGACAGAGCCCTGTGGAACCCCACTCACCACTGACTTCCAGGCAGAATATTTTCCTTCTACTACCACTCGCTGTCTTCTGTTGGCCAGCCAATTCTGTATCCAAGCAGCTAAGTTCCCCTGTATCCCATTCCTCCTGACCTTCTGAATGAGCCTTCCATGGGGAACCTTATCAAATGCCTTACTGAAGTCCATATACACCACATCCACAGCTTGACCCTCATCAACCTTACTAGTCACATCCTCAAAAAACTCGATAAGGTTTGTAAGGCATGACCTACCCCTCACAAAGCCGTGTTGACTGTATTTGATCAAGCCATGCTCTTCCAGATGGTCATAAATCTTATCCCTCAGAATCCTTTCTAACACCTTGCAGACGACAGACGTGAGACTTACCGGTCTATAATTGCCGGGGATTTCCCTATTTCCTTTCTTGAAGAGAGGAATTACATTTGCCTCTCTCCAGTCCTCAGGTACGACTCCAGTGGAGAGCGAGGATGCAAAGATCTTCGCAAGTGGCGAAGCAATTGCATTTCTCGCTTCCCAAAGCAGCCGAGGACAAATCTGATCCGGGCCTGGCGACTTGTCAATCTTAATGTTTGACAAAATTTTCAGTACATCAGCTTCCTCTATCTCTATCCATTCCAGCATGCACACCTGCTCTTCAAAGGTTTCATTCACTACACAGGTCGTTTCTTTCGTAAAGACAGAAGCAAAAAACTCATTTAGGGCTTCCCCTACCTCCTCAGGCTCCACACACAAGTTCCCTATGCTATCCCTGATCGGCCCTACTCTTTCTTTGACCATTCTCTTATTCCTCACGTAAGTGTAAAATGCCTTTGTGTTTTCCCGGATTCCTTCTGCCAAGTCTTTCTCGTGCCCCCTCCTGGCTCTCCTCAGACCATTTTTGAGCTCCTTCCTTGCCTGCATGTAATCCTCTCATTTATCTCAAATATTTACAAAGACAAATATTACAAGTATACATCTCCAACATTCTTTTTATTATAAAGTCTGTACCTCCTAACGACCATGGTTTCAGTTGATTAAGGAGCACAAAAGAATTGCCAATTAACATCTACACACAACTAAATATACTTAACACTATTAGTAGGTTGAATTATTCCTTTTAACAAACAGCCTTTCCACTAATATAACAAAGTGTGGAGCTGGATGAACACAGCAGGCCAAGCAGCATCTCAGGAGCACAAGCTTTTGTGCTCCTGAGATGCTGCTTGGCCTGCTGTGTTCATCCAGCTCCACACTTTGTTATCTTGGATTCTCCAGCATCTGCAGTTCCCATTATCACTGATACAATTTTAGCCTTTCCACTAATGTCTAGCATGTTAGTAATTAGTGAACAAAAGCACAGAAAGGAAATTTTTTAAAAAAGAGGTTCTTCCATTCATCTCAAAGGAAACTCTTCCAAGAGATCCAAGTTTCTCACTGATGCCAAACTTGATATCCTAATGTACAATGGTTTACACTGCTCAAGTTGGAATTGGATTCATGCTCAAGGTAAGGTATTTTCAGGAAGAAAAACAGGCCCACATTTGAATTGTTTTCATGCACATATTTACACAGATGCAGCCAAAGATCAGGATGGAATTCAAAACAAATAAATTTATAATTATCAAACAATCTGTTAAAGAAATTAGCAATCATTAATGCAGACAGCATCCCATAAATTGTTTCAGTCCAGATTGGTTGTTCAGAAGCAGTCACTCAGATTTCCATGCAGGATGTGGTGGTGGTGGTGGTAGGGGATGAGGGTAGAGGGGGTAAAAAGAGTGGAGAGAGATGAATGCTTTTTTTAGATCAATTGGTACATTCCATCTTGATTGGCTCCCAGAAAATAGTTTGTGACAGCCTCAATGAACAGCAGCCCTCAATTTCATGATTTTCTCATCAATATGCACTTCTGTCAAGTACTGAAGGAATGTCAAACAAACAGATTCAGATGAATAAGGACCATAATTGTTGTTGGTTCAAACTTGGACCAGCAGACTCAATACCCAAATGACTGGACTTCAGGGCTACTCAGAAGTCTCCCACAGATTAGTCAACCTTACTGGCACTCTTGTACAGCTCATCTTTCTGTACATGTTAAATCGTAAAGGAATATGAAGAATGTTTTCAAAGATTTCCATTGTTTACAAGTAAGATGCACCACACACTGCCAGACAATGGCCAACTAGAAAATCTGACCACATCCTGTTCGCAATACCATCAATATCCTGGAGCATTACCTTCAACTTGAAACTTACACGAACAATCCATGTCAATATTGCGGCCGCAAGAGTAAGTCAGAAGATGGAAGTCATGAAGCAAGTAAAACACACTTGCATCCCCAAAGTCTAGCCATTACATACAAAATACAAATCAGTGTTTAATGGAATCCCACTTGTTGGATGAATGCAGTGCCAACAACATGCAAAGATGATAGAAACATCCATGAAAAAAGTTTGATTGGTACTTCACCTAGCATTTTAAACATTCATGCCTTCCACCACCAGTACACCAGCCATTCTGTTGATGATCAAGACCAGACTGATGGAGTGAAGAGTAGCTGGGTTGGATGCATTCTATTTTTTGTACATGCATCATGCTTGGCCAGCTTTCAACGTTGTGTTGGAGGCAATTCAGAGAATGATTCCTAGACAATCACCTAGAATGAGCAGATTGCCTCACGAGCAAAGGCCAGACAGGCTATGCATGTATTATCAGGAGCTTAGAAGAGTCAGAGGTGACTAATCAAACCACATGATCCTGAAAAAAAGACTTGACTGGATGGATGTCAAAAGGATATTTCCGCTAATGGGAAAATACAGAACCGAGGGTCATAGCTGAAAAATAAAGGGGTACCAATTTAAAAAGAAAGAGATGAGGAAACATTTTTCCGGCACTGAAAGTTTTTTGGAATTCTCCTCCTCAAAAGGCACTGGATGTAGAATCTTTACACACTGCTAAGACAGAGGTAGATAGTTATCAGGAATCTAAGGAGGATGAAAGATTATCAGGGATATTAGGAGATGTAGAGATTAAAGTTAGATCAAGCACAATCTTAATGAATGGCTGAGTAAGGGCAAAGGGGTCTGCTCTTGTTCCATGTTTGCATTGCTGGGTACAGGCCAATATTATAACTGTATTGGAACAATTTAGCTAGAGTCACAGCTAATTTTGGAGTGAGTATCAAGTCTCATCTTTTGCACTAAGGTGCTCAGCTCTCGCGTCATCGAGGTTAGAAAGATATGTGGAGCAACCTTTTCAGTTAGTTATTCAAATGTCCACCACAATTGGACATGACAAGAGCAGAGCGCTTTGATCTGATCTACAGGATTGCTTAGTCCTGTCCAAATCTCCGCGAGCAAAGTCAAATCTCCGCGAGCAAAGTCAAATCTCCGCGAGCAAAGTCAAATCTCCGCGAGCAAAGTCAAATCTCCGCGAGCAAAGTCAAATCTCCGCGAGCAAAGTCAAATCTCCGCGAGCAAAGTCAAATCTCCGCGAGCAAAGTCAAATCTCCGCGAGCAAAGTCAAATCTCCGCGAGCAAAGTCAAATCTCCGCGAGCAAAGTCAAATCTCCGCGAGCAAAGTCAAATCTCCGCGAGCAAAGTCAAATCTCCGCGAGCAAAGTCAAATCTCCGCGAGCAAAGTCAAATCTCCGCGAGCAAAGTCAAATCATACCAGACAAAATGTCAGGTTTTGCATGAATCTGTGGGACTGTCATCCAAATTTCTGCATTAAACCCCTAGTTGTTAGTAAGGAAGGCTTTGCAGTATTACTGGAAGTGGAATTACCAATATCTTTTCCAAAGTCGAACTCTCAAGGTTAGGTAATCTGTCCAGTTTCATTCCTCTATCAAAACTATGCAGTGGCTTGATACAAAGAGAGCCTTGTCAGGCTATTACAAAGGTCATTTAAGAGTTAACCATATCACAGAGTCTGTCCTGAATCACTGGACTGGTGAATATCTCTGGAATAAATAACTAAATGAAACCTTTCAATGTCATTGCGAGAAAATGGTGTACTCTGCTGTTAGATCTGTGGAGATGTGGTGTACCACTTTTTTTTATAACTCTTCGAATTTGGCATCTGCAAAAATAGTTTGAAAAATTTGTGGAACAAATGGCATGTAAAGTTCAACATCCAGAAATGGAACACTTTGTGGTATTAAATACAGTGTGAAATCTCAGCTGCAGAATTATCTATTCTAAACCATTAAATAATGAGGTTGAATCAGTTCAGTTAATCAGGAATCAAAAATCAAACTACAGACTGCAAATGCACTGCCACATCGATTTGGAGGCAATGTGAGAAAATGGGCTGTTCAAATTATATCTGAGAGTTTCATAGCCTAAAATAATAAACAAAATGCTTGAACCACATTCAAAATAATCTGACATAATATTTACAAGTTTAACTGAACTCAACTGTTACATAAAGCATTGTCAATAAAAACAACAGCCTATCAAGTTCTACACTTAAAATTTATTTGGAATGAGACAGTCTTCAATGAAACAGATCAGGCTACATCTACCTGTGGCATTGCCTTTGTACAGTTTCCTTATTTGCTCTTATTCTGTACAGTAACCAGAGCATTCAGTACTTAGACTATGTGCTCATATTCCTTCTGGTCTGCATTTTAAGGTAGAATTAATCAGCTGGCCAAAACTAATTGTGCTGCACAGCTGAAAGCTGCACAATTTGGACAATGTCTGTACATTTTTGGCTCCCAGTTACCATCACTGCTGAAAGCACTGACTTATTAGTGTCACATAAATCTAGTCTACACAATTTCCATTGCCACGCATCGTAAAACAGAGGAAACTGTTTTGGCGATAACTGTGCTGAAAGCATTAAAAACCAGTTTAACTAAGTCTCTAAATCCTCATATAATAAAACGAGAAACTGCAGATGCTGAAGATCTGGAATGAAAACAAAAATTGGTGGCAAATCTCAACATGTTTGGCAGTGGTATTTATAAAGACGACAAGATCTTGCCATCTCGTGGATTGTTGAGGTGGGGGCTCTGCGCAGTAGCTGGATAGCTATCCATACTGTCATTGTTTACACACCCTTTTCATATCTTTCTTGCTCTCTCTGTTCTATCGCCATCCATGCTGCCAGACCTGATGAGTTTTGTCAACTATTTTTCACTCTAACTCTTGGTCACTTGCTTTACGCTGTTTACAAGTAATGCTACATAATTTTTGATTCTGAAGATAAAGCAGAATTTATATAGTACTGGAGTAAAGTTTAGACAGACCTGCAAAAAACAATGCTAAGCTTCTTTGGAAATAGTGGCATGCTAATATTCATCAACAAGTCACATTTTCTTTAATCCTTTCATGGGTTGACAGCATCACTGAACACCCAGAGTTCATGGGCCATCCCTAGGCCACTTCAGTGTCAAATCACATTGCTATGGGTCTGGAGTCATGTATAGGCCAGACCAAGGAAGGATGGCAGATTTCCTTTCCTAAAAGGCATTAGTGAACTAAAAGTGAAACAATAGTCACATGATCATCATTAGCCTTGCGCTTGAGTACATCATGCACTTTTAAACATTTTCTACTTCAAGACTGATCTTCTCCTTGTAGTTTTGAAGTGTATAGATACCAAATACAGAAACATACGTTAGTGAGCACGGGCATCAATAAAGTAATAAATCCCTCTTACTAATGCTTACCTTTTGTTGACAGGCTTCTCATTTTTCTCATAGGGTTTGACAAACCATTTTCCAATTCTCACAAAGTTCTTATCCATCAGACATCTAGAAAAATGACAAGAAATAAATTCAAACTAAACATTTCCTCCACCCCATAGCTAAATATTATGTTCTGCAAAGATGGTTTTATGAATATAACTTATGATCCCAGACAATGGGAACACTAGATATCCCAGATATGTTGGATCTGTTTAGAGATCCTAAACGTTTAAAGAATAAATGTGTGAAGAATCAAAGGTCTAAAACAAAAACAGGACTCCAGGACAATACTGAAATAGCCAAAGAATCTTTACTATACAAATTAGAACAAAACAAACTTATGTATATATGTACACCAAATGCAAAAGATAGCAATTATAAACAATTAAGTATTCTAACACTCAATTCAATGAATTAACCCAGTATAATTTTGGTTTTACTGCATCCTTCACTCCAGTAGGCTTTTCGATATACTCATACATATACCGGAACGAAGTCCTTTTTTTTTCCTGCATCTGGCTGTGTAGGTCACAGTTCATTGTATGCTGTATCCCGCCAATATGACACCCCTGCCCAAGTGTAGGCTTCACTGGGAATTATGCGCCGCAACCCATCAAGTTATCTATGGGCATCTAATGTTACTGAATTTCTCTTTACAAAGCTACGTGACCCTACCTAAAGGTTTACAACTCACTTTTTCTTTCTGAACACACAAAACTGAGTAGTTTTGTTAAGCATAACAGAATTCATTCATGTAATGTCCAGGTCAGCTTTCTTATGTTTTTTTTAAGCAAAAACCAAGTAGTCTTTTTTTAAAAATAGGATAGCACCAACCTCAGCCACCTTCTCCATAGTAATCTCAAAGCATCCTTGCTTCTAAAAGTCTCTAAACTAGGTCAAAAATTCAAACACTATAATCACTCACAGGCACATAAGAAATTGAAAGTAAACAACTCTACTTCACTTTAAACAGAAACCAAAACTATTTTTTTAAACACTTAACATAACCAACAGAAACAGTTAGAATAAACCAGATATGACACAAGGATACAATAATGAATGAGGGATCTTCAAAGGCAGAGGGGTGTCCCTATCAATTGATCAGGTGGCTTGGGTTCACGTTCCACCTGTGCCAGTGCTGTGTAATAACATCTCAGAACAGGTTGATGAGAAAATAGCTACAGTAATGCATGAACAAACCATCTAATTATCTTAATTAATATCAAAAACATGCAGCTTCCACCAAAAAATAACTACGAAGCACTTGAGATTGCCCTGCGACTGTGACAAGTGTCATGCTTTGGTCACCAGATTAAGTGTTCATAGGGCTTCAAACATGTTGTTCTGTTACAGATAGGCAGCAGTTTGGGAGGTGGCAACACACAAAGGATAGGCTCAAGGTTGGAGATGGGGCAAGAGTTTACCAAGACAAAAGGATCAAAGGGTCCAGTTGTCCACCAGAACTGATGGAATCAGGTTTCTTGATGAGAGATGCTTAGTATGGATGAAAGAACTAATATAAATTACGTGGGATCCAGAAAGAAAGCTGGAGTTCAGAAGCTGCTGGGGACTAAGTCTCTTTGGCAAGATGAGCTTGAAGAGTCAGCGAAGACAGGACAGAAACAAGAGCAAGATGAAAAATCAGGGCGGGGGGGGCGCGTGGCAGGGAGAGAAACCTTAAAGGACGTTTGTCTAGGGAACAAGGTAAGGGAGAGAAATGACCTAGACAACTGACTGCGATATCTTAAGCTCAGTAGATGAAGTAGTCAAGCTTGTTGAAAGTACAACTGGAAGGAACAGAGGAGTGGCGCTTGCAGTAGACAACAGAAGGTAGGATAATGGTGAATCTTGAACAGTTGTGGCTCACAACAGCAGGACTCAATATTGCTTTACATAATTCACCTGATAAAGTAATGGATGGCTGTATCCACTTAAATGCACGCTCCTGGACTTAATGGGGCAGAGATTTAGCTTGGATCAGGGCGAAAGATAGAAACAGTCATTACGATGACTAGGATTAAAGAAAGGCATGGAGGAATTCATTGGCAGCTACAGAAACTTCAAGTGAGGTCAACAATTAAGACAACCTACTTCTCGAACATTGTGGTTCTTATCTTGCATTTGTGGCAATCAATCAACATACACATCATGTCTCCATTAACAGAGATTAAACAATGAGATTATCTCTATTTTAATGAAAATAGTTGAAGGAAATAGCTAGGACACTAGGAGAATTCCGATATTCTTCTTAGAAGCCCTAAAGAATCCAGCTCATATCAAAACTGCTCACATTCCAACCACGGACATACAAGATCTTGGCTTCAGGCTTCATCTGAAGGACAATAAACAACTCCCTCAATGCTCATTCAACCTCCAGAATACTTGAAGTTTCTGCAACAAGACCCCAAGCTGATAAATTGTGCTCTGAAGAAAATTCATATCAGACTCAAAACTTTAACTTTTTCTCTCTTTTAATAATGTTGATATGATGGGCTAGCTTGAAGAAAGGGTTGACAGGACTGAGGAGGAACGGCACAAGTCAAAATTGCCGCAGTTCAAAAGGCCTTACTCATCCGTGCATAGGTAGTACAAGGATAACTTGATGAGAAACAAGTAAATGAAAGCATTAAGAATAACTAAAAAGAGGAAGCTCATAAACCAAAGTTGACAACTAAGGAATTTAATTTATACAATTATGCTTTTTCTTAAAACATTGCATTGATGTCTACTGCAAGACAGGCAAAATTCACCAACACTAAATAAGAATCATCTGAGACTGTTTGCGGGCATGCATTCTTTAGTGGAACGTTGTGTAAACCACATTGAACACTTTGTTCGACCCTAAGTATCATTTTGCATCACAAGCTGAAAAATTAAGCTCGTGTTTTCTTAGATATTTTGTGCCATTTTTTCAGATGCCCACTCCCATAGCCACCCCAGAAAAAATTAATTTTAGTCCAGGCAAACACATTTCAACTTAAGACATAATTTAAGTATTAAGGCATGTGATCAATGTCGTGCTTCAATATTCAGTGATTCCAGACAAATCAAATCAGATCTGAACGAAACCTGATCCGACAGATCATAAGTTAGTTTTTATTCTGCAGTCTGATAATCATGGTGGTCAGTCACCAAACAAACTGAACGTTGACTGATTTCTATTGAACAAAAGAACAATTTTATTACACTGCTGCGTGCATAGTGTATAACAAATTTAGAAGGCTCTCAGTATAAGCAAAAGAAAAATTCAACTCTTCCTGAAATATCCTTTATAGACATTCAACCAGCATGAAGTAACTGCTTAACTTTAATTTTTAAAATTAACTGCAAATTATTCACAAACATTTCCTTTCAACAACTTTCTGTATATTCACCAGACATGATCCTCTCCATTCCACAGGCATGGACAATCACAGGCTACATCACCCACTTTTCCTAACAGGGGCTTTCTTAATGCTCTGTTTAAACTGCTAAAGCAATTCTAAGACTTGTTTCCAGTCTAAAGGCCTAAACGGGCAGAAGCTCAAGTATCTTGCTGTTTGTATGAATCCATCTCAACTGAAACTTGATTGAGGCCTCTGATCTGTCTTTGCATACATCCTAAAAGTTCAACTTGGTAAACAGCCATTAATTAATCCAGACTGGTTCATCGAGTTAGTTAGATTAAAATGGTGTAATTTTTTTGGACATTATCCTGGAACCTCTGCTATTCGTAATTAATTTTGATATCTTGTCAAAGACAAGAGTAATTTCACAGATCTAAAATGAAAAATCCTGCTTTAAAATTCACCACACTGTCAATTGATCATTTCTTGAAATGCTGCAATTGGTCTCGCACTTTAGATTGTATTCTAGAATCATCAACCAATTTGAACTCAAAACAGATCTGTGAAACCAATGAATGTGTCCAGATAACAATGCAGAAATTTAATCCAACTGTTTAAAATAATGCAGGACTGATGTTTTCATCAGGCCACATGAGCAAAGTAAGCATTCATTCATTGTACTCAAAATTTAGTTACGTCACTGGATGGTGTTTCTCAAATGAGGAAGAGCTGGGCTTTTCTGAAATTTTAGCGTAATTAGCTCGCAGAGAAAGAAAGTGGCTTTTGGGAGTTTAAAAACATAATCACTTTTTGCTTGAACACTTTGATAACCATTAACTGCAGCTCAATTTTCAAATAAAAGTGAAATCCAAAAGCAAACATTCAAAAATGTGTTCCAGATTCAGACTACAATTAGTCCATCTGGCCACGAAATAAATGAATAGAAGGGTATACATTTCAATAATTAAAGCTTCAAGGTGTAATGCAGACTGCATAAGGCAACTCAAAAAGCAACACCAACATTTGAATTAATTAAGCATGTGCTTCACAGAAGAAATTGGGGGTTGCATAAGATTAAAGATAAAGACCGACAAATTTGTAGAAATATTCAGGAGAGTGCCTAATGTCAGTCATAGGGACACACCAGAATCCATAATAAAGGATGTCCAAGTAGGACACTCGGGAAATAATGTTAGGATTGAACACAGTTAACACAGTGAACTTTCAAATAAAAATCAGGTTTAGCAAACCTGAAGTTTTTTTGAGCACATAACATGCAGAATGGATAAAGGGGAAAACAGGAAATACTGTATATTTACATTTTCAGATGGCATTTTACTAGACCCCAGATGAGACTGTAAACAAGATTAAAGCTTTTGAGGCTAGGTTTTAGGGGACATTATACAAACAAGGGCTGAGAACTAATTAACACAGTAGATAGTTGGAATAAACAGGTGACTTGCAGGTTGACAGGTTGTGCCTCAATAGCCTTCAAAGATTGTTGCTTGGGCCGTAGCTATTTACAACCTAGTGTCATCGACGATCATTTACTAACAAGTAAGGTTGTCCACCAAGGAAACTCTATCACCAGTGATGGGTTCTGCAGATCTTATGTGGCTGATGAGCACAACTCTTCAGTCACATATCTGATTACATATTTGGCACGTGGAAATGGTATTTGGCCTCAAGATCACTGGCATTCCTTTCTCCAGTTCCTTTTTCCGTACTCTCTTACCAATGACTGTTTGAAGAATTGTGTACCTTTATGCAGAAGATTCTTCAAAGCTGATTTCTTCTGAACGAGTCTCCCATGTGTTACCATCATAGAATCCCTACAGTGTGGATGCTGATGTTAGGACACCTGTGCTTCTAAACGATGCAGAGAACCCGACTCAAACACCACTTCTGTTACTTCGACGGCCTTGAGGCGGTATGTGGTGTCTCCCAAAGTTTTGGAACCAAATGATGATTGCCTTATTCACAAGGATCTTGATATCTGCACAAATGTCAGTCGAAAACTCATCCTTAGGCATCTGAAGGTGTTTCTCGCAGATTGAGTACAGTAGTGTATATCTACATTGCTATCAGCCTTATGAGAGAGGTAGCTTCCCAGTTAAGGAAAATGTTCCACGTTTGGGAGGATTTTTCTGCCACCTTAAACGGAGAGATGGACCGGAATTCGACCTGCAGTAGGTTGGTAAAGGGGTGGAGTCTTCTTGAGGTAGAGACCAATTCTTTGGTATGCTTTCATCAAGGCGCCAAGCAAAGCTTGAAGATTCTCAATAGCACGGAGGCAACTGCATAATCCACATTCTGAAGTTCCATAAAATAGGTCGGCATCAGTTTCTTCTCAGATTTCAACTAGTTAAGGTTTGAAACATTTCTATCCAGCCTATTGACAATGTCTACAATACTGGGAAGCTTGTTCTTGACAAGAATGGTGATGAAGGAGGTGGGGAAAAAGATGAGGACAATGACATCCGTGTTTGACCCATGCTGACCTTAAAGAATTCTGTCACATTACAGTCATTGGAGGACCATTGCCAATATTTTGTCACAGAGGGGGTTGATGAATTTCTCTGGACAGCTAGCCTTTAACATCTTCCACAGCATTTCATGATTGACCGAGTCAAAAACCTTGGTCAGATCAATGAAGTCCACGTACAGCAGTTGGTGTTACTCTTGGCATTTCTCTTGGAGTTGCCAATCTGTGAAAATCACATTCATTGCTCCAGGTCATGGTCAAAAGCTGCACTGGCTTTCATGAAGGATTTCCTCAGAAGCTGGGAGAACATAACCAGAGAGGATTTGAGCAATGATCTTCCCAGCAATGGAGTCTAAGAGATTCCTCTAATTCCTATCTTTCCATGAACTGCCACATTGCTGCAGGAGAGAGGCTGAAGTGTTTTGCTGATTCCAAAGGCGATGCTGCCAGGAGTTCTCAACTCCTGGTAGAGTCAGCCATTACACTAAGGTCTGGCAGGAGGAACCAAACAAAGTGTGATCCCCAAAAAGCTTTCCAGGTAGAATAATGAAGCCTGAAGCAGTAGCAGATCTCTGGTTATCACAATCGGTATCATGGACTTTGATGCAAGGATCAAATGCAAAATTTTCCAAGAATGGAGGTGACACAAAATCAGGTGGGAGGATGCAACAAGGATGCTTCCAAAGGGATTGGGAGAGAGAAATGTCAGGTTATCCACACTGCAGTGGTTGAAAGAGAAACCCCATTCTTGCTTCAAGACAAACACCAACCATGCCAATACTATACATATCCTAACAAGTAACTTCCTGGTGAAATGCAATCAACTTTGCCTGCATCAAGATCACAAGTATAACACTGAACCATGGTGCAAGTCTGAGAAAAGATAATGTAAAAAAGCCTGTGCCAGTTCATCTAACAGGCCATGATTTGTGCAATTAAGTTTCACGAGTATCCCTCAAGACTAGTAAAAGTGCCATCCTTCGAAATATCAGCTGGAGTGGGCTTTCGACAGCAAGACGCAATCTGAACAGAATTGACTGAGGAGCAGAAAATGCCTCTGCGAAAGGACTGTAAAACTCACACCAAATCACAGTCACCTGACAGACCTTTCTTAGAGAACTAATCAATTGTTAGCTCAAGGCTTTTTGCTATTTTCTATATGTCTCTGAAACAATGATACTATTAAATTGATTCAATGATTTCCTTTCTTCAGAAGATCCATTGGGGAGAGCCTCTGCCAAAAATGTTGCAGGGCCTTGAAGTAGAAATCCCATAGAAAAACTTGACCGCATATAGAATCAGGGAGCCAACAGAACTGATAGCGATACGATAACAATTCTGACTTGGAAGCAGCATTCACACTTATGACTTAGAAGGCTAAGTTCATGAAGAATTATTGACTCTGACTGCAGCATCTGCAGTTCTTGCTAAATTCACGAAGAACATTTTAGAAATAGCAGTTTCTGTCAGTTAGGTTAAGGTTTTGCTACTCAGATTGACAAAAGTTGGGAAGCGATCTTCCTAAGATCACGGTGGGGGGTGTTGTCCACAATTCACAATAATGAAGAGGACCCAAGGATTCGAAGTACATTTTTAAAATATGTACCTCGCATCAAAAGTGGGAATGAGGTTATTTATTGGATTGGAAGACTGTATCAAAATAAGAGGCCATTAAGCAGCTTGCAGAATGATACATTAGTAAATTTTATTTCACCTTAATCAGAGATACGGCTATGACAGCACTCCAGGCCATCAAGAATTCATGAAAAAAGAGAAAGAAAAAAAGACAAGAGGACGAGGTATGACAGCATTATTAAGACTGCATTTCTTTAAAAAAATGTTTGGATTCTGTGGACAAAAATGGAGAAGGATACACCATCTTTTAAACCGAAGAAACTGTGGAAGGATATGTTTCAGTTTTAAAACAAGCTATTGAGATTCATCATAGAGTTGCATTTCTATGGTCACTTTCTTCAAACATTGGGGGAGGATGATTGTTGGTCCCATCAGCATTAGGAGTATGCATTCAGGACAGTTTTGCACAATGACAGCCTGTAGATTCAAAACTCAAATCAGGTCAGTTGTGGAGGTCAGAAGTGTTCAGCATGACAACATCTCTGGTTACCTCACCAAGTTCACAACTGTGTGCAAACAATAAAGTGGCAGAAAGTCTTCAAATTTGGAAAAGTGGCAAGCTTCTCTCTTCACAGAGAAGTAATTCCCAATGATCATTTGCTCATAAGCTGCTGGCTCCAACTAGTGGTTGAGAGACTGAACAATTAGTGCGCCAAGATCCTGTGTCGGCAGTAAAGCAGTGAAAAGATTTGGAAAGGTAATCAGAAGAACCTGAAAGAAACAAAAACACGCCTCATTGAATGCAGTGGATGAATGCTGTTGAACTCTCATTTTCTTTCTCCACCCTCAAATCTGAGTTTTCCTTGTTTATGTCTGTCTGCATAAGCGTGTAACGATTTAAGATGTGGTACAGTTTAAGTTAGAGAACTGCAAAGTTGATAATTCCTACCTCATCTACTTGTGGTTCGAAGTGATGTGTGTACACAGACTGGCAGTTTCTTAAGAACAAAAACATGGTCACCAAACAAGAAAACTGGGGATTTGGGTAATCTGATTTCATCTTTAAATTGTGACAATCCTGGGTCTGGTGGGGCTCAAGTGTCAGTGAGCTTTCCTCAAGTGGATTGTGACACTGTTATAGTGACTTTATCCAACTAAATAGAAAATAGTTGCCAGATGTTTCTAGGACTGAACATATTTGCTTAAATTTGAAAAAAGGGGAAGTATTACATCTTTAGGAGTTTTATTTTATACTTCGTTTCGAATTTTTTGTAAAGAGATGGCAGCAGTAGGTTGTCATGGTAGGATGACGACAACATAATTTGGTTTAAATCGGAGATGAAGACCCACTGCTTAAATGATCAATTGGGGAATAACTAATTTGATCATTTAAACAAGGAGTGCATAAATATTTACCCCTCAAATAACATTCTGAAAACTAATAAGACACTGCTGTTAACTTCATTAGTATTGCTTTTCTGATTAACTGGAAATCTAAGCACAAATTCAGAGGTAATCAGCTGGAACTGACTGCTTGAAAGGATGGCGGAAGTTGAGACGATGAGCTCAAAAGGAGGTTAGGTGACATCTTGGACAAAATAAATTTGCAGGACTATGGAAACAAGTGGGATATTCTTCTGCCATCTCCCTGAAGGGCAGTCAAGCACTGTGCGTTAATCAGTCTCTGCACAAGAGTAACTGATTCCATGTGTGCTAGAAAAGCTCAGGAATATTCTTCACATTTAAATAATTCTGCAAGCATACATAATTATACATTTTGCAGCAAATTTACAAACGTGTTTTTCAAGTGTCAACTGTTTCTATAAATTATTCTCCTACGTGTAAATATGACAGAATGCTGCAGCACAATGGTTAAAATGACTAAAGAGCTCTGTTAAAGTGCATTCAGCTTAATATTCAGATTGCAGTATCTGCACATTTAAATGCTAAAGTATTGTTAGATGCTAAGATAAAACAAATACTGCAGTGCATAATAGTTTGCATAGTTCCATTAAGCATGAAGTATTCTCTGGTAAATTGATTTAGTTTTACCTTTCTAGCAAATTGTGAATGGCTTTAAAGAGCAGTGTTCTGCATTCGTATGTAAGTCCATTTTCCCAGAGACCATCTTCCACCACTGGAAAGCAAGAAAAATATCATCACCCATGAGAAACTAAATTCAACCAAATAGCATAACAGAAAAGCTCATACATCGTTCAATCATGAAAAGTTGGCATTATTTTATTTTGTCAATCTAAAATCTGGAAAGCTATAATTTCTAAATGGCACCTGACAGAATACATTCAGTCAACTGAGACAGCAAGAACTGTAGATGCTGGGGTCAGAGACAACAGTGTGCAGCTGGAGGAACACAGCAGGCCAGGCAGCATCAGTGGAGCAGGAAGGTTGACATTTCAGATCAGGACTCTTCTTCAGAAATGGAAGGGTAAGGGAGCTAGGAAATGGAGAGAGGAGGGGTGGGGCTGGGGAAGGTAGGTGGGATGGTGATAAGCGAGTGCAGGTAGGGTGAATAGATGGGAGAGAAGATGGACAGGGTGTGTCGGGTCATGGAGGCGGGATGAGAGGGAGGGTCAGCATGGATGCAGCCAGGGGTGGGGAAGATTTTAAAACTGGTGATTTCCATGTTTAAACCCCATTGGGCTGCAGGCTTCTGAGGCAGAGTATGAGGTGTTGCTCCCCCAGTTTGCAGGTGCTGTCATTGTGACACTGGAGGCAGCCCAGGACAAACATGTCACCCAGGTAGTGGGAGGGGGAGTTCAAAAATGGTTGGTAACCGGAAGGTGTTGTCATTTGTTGCGTACAGAACGCTGATGCTCTATAAAACGATCTCCAAGTCTAGGTTTGGTCTCACCAATGTAGAGGTAGCCACATTGGGAGCAGCAGATACAGGAGACCAAGTTGACAGGTGAACCCTTCTCTGATATGAAAGGTTTCTTTCGTGTTAAATCATTTCGAATACATACTAAAAATGACACACTTTGAATGGAACAGCTAACAGTGTTCAAAGATTGAAGTACAGAGAGATTCTGCAGATAACTGAAACATTTTGAACCATAGAACAGTATCCCATTCAACACACTGGCCTTGAGTTTCTCACGTCCTCTCAGACTTCTTCCAGCTGCTGCCAGAATTTCACTAACAGATATCCACTAACACACAAGGATACTATCCAATTGGCCTCCCTGTCGATAATGGGAGGAGTGGTTCAGCTGTGGTCCCAGTGACCTCAGTGGCCCCCACTAGCAGGGCCGCTAGCATCCCCTAATCGTTAACTCAGCATAAAATGCCAGAGCCCAGTTAAACCCACTTCTGCCCATTTCCCAGCAGCTCAAACTCTTTGTAAGTGGTTATTTAACGTCCTTTATTACAAATCTGCATCCATCACTATTAGCAGTTCACACAAAAAAAATCCCCAACCATTCATTACATTTCTAGAAAACCTTCCCTCATGTTGCTTTTGGTTCTTTATTTAATCTCATACAAATCTACATGTTTTGCTTATCTGTCTAACCATTGGATACAGATTTCTTTATTTAATCCAAGCCTTTTATGATTTTAAGCGCCACTATCAGATTTTGTTGAAGAACTTTGAAGTTTATCCACATAACTAAACCCTTAACCCTGGAATCATCCTTAAATCTTTCTCTAACCTCTCTACATGTTCACGGGCTCCTGAATAAACAATTGCTCAAATTTTAAAATTCTGTTTCTTATGGGGCAGCACAGTGGCTCAGTGGTTAGCAATGCTGCCTCACAGCACCAGGGGCTCAGGTTCAATTCCAGCCTTAGGCAACTGTCTGCGTGGAGTTTGCCCATCCTCCGTGTTTGCAGGGATTTCCTCCAGGTGGTTCGGCTTTCTTCCACAATCCAAATGTGTACAGGTTAGGTAGGATAGCCATGCTAAATTGCCCATTGTGTCCAAGCATGTGCAGGCTAGGTGGGTCAGCCCTGGGGAATGCAGAGTTACAGGGTAGCAGGATGGGTCCAAGTGAGATGCTCTTCAGAGGGCCGGTGCAACTCGAAGGGCCAAATGGCCAGATTCCACACTGTTGGGATTCTCTGATGTTACTAACCCTTGAGGTTGCAAGCGGAAGTTGATAAAACCGTTTTTTTTTAAAATACCTGTGCTACTCTGCTTTTAATGACTAAAGGATAGAACACAAAATAAGACAAATTGGTAATGTTAGCACACAGTTGTGTACAGTACAATGTTTCACAAATTAAGTCAGGGCTGTTGGACAATGCAAGACATTAACAGGGAAGTTTAAGTAAAGCAAAACTCAGGCAAAAAGAAAATAACTGCATGAGCAAACAGGACATTAAGAGAATTTTACAGATGTATTAATAATAATTAGTCATCATTTTAAAGCAGCCACTAAGAGACGAAGGAAGACATGAACTTTCATGGCAAAATTATAGCAAGAATTACAGCTGAGCAGAATCATGTACAGAAGTTAACCTTTTGCAAAAATATCAACCATAAAGATTCACACATGCAGCCTACAAACAGAATGGACAGCATGTTGTAGCCCAAAAGAAATCCATTCCACCTGTTGTGTCAGAGAAAGAGGAAGCTTTTATTTATTCACCTCTAGGTTAATTGAACACAGCAATGTTTCCTCCCAGTGACAGCTCTAACCAATTGCAATCACGATTGACTTCCTAAAGATGAAGTATTTTTCACTCACAATCCAGGTTACTTAATTACACATGGATGTTTCTACTTAAATAAAAAAAAGTAGCCCAGGTGTCAACCTGGATTTATCTTAGAGGGCTATAACTTACTAATTTTCTAAACGGCTACATTTTAGTTTCCAGGTGATACATCTGCATTACAAAGAATTAATTTGCATAGGTGACAATACTTTCTATATGCATGTTAACATCTATAGTCATACAGATGAATCGGAAGATTACATCAATATCCTCAAGAAATTAGCAAGTTTGCATTAATCCTCAAGCCACAAAACCCGAGGAAAATGTTAATTTTCTTAGTCACCACAGTATTTAACATGGCACAAACAACAGCCATAAAGTTGGATTAGTGATAATGGGAACTGCAGATGCTGGAGAATCCAAGATAATAAAATGTGAGGCTGGATGAACACAGCAGGCCCAGCAGCACCTCAGGAGCACAAAAGCTGACATTTTGGGCCTCAACCCTTCATCAGAGGGGGGGGGGAGATGGGGTGAGGGTTCTGGAATAAATAGGGAGAGGGGGAGGCGGACCGAAGATGGAGAGAAAAGAAGATAGGTGGGGAGAGTATAGGTGGGGAGGTAGGGAGGGGATAGGTCAGTCCAGGGAAGACGGACAGGTCAAGGAGGTGGGATGAGGTTAGTAGGTGGGAGATGGAGGTGCGGCTTGGGGTGGGAGGAAGGGATGGGTGAGAGGAAGAACAGGTTAGGGAGGCAGAGACAGGTTGGACTGGTTTTGGGATGCAGTGGGTGGAGGGGAAGAGCTGGGCTGGCTGTGTGGTGCAGTGGGGGGAGGGGACGAACTGGGCTGGTTTTGGGATGCAGTGGGGGAAGGGGAGATTTTGAAGCTGGTCAAGTCCACATTGATACCATTGGGCTGCAATTTTCCATATTAAGCAGATGTTCACCTGCACATCTGCCAATGTGGTATACTGCATCCACTGTACCCCGTGTAGCTTCCTCTGCATTGGGGAAACCAAGCGGAGGCTTGGAGACCGCTTTGCTGAACACCTCCGCTCAGTTCGCAATAAACAACTGCACCTCCCAGTCGCAAACCATTTCCACTCCCCCTCCCATTCTTTCGATGACATGTCCATCATGGGCGTCCTGCAGTGCCACAATGATGCCACCCGAAGGTTGCAGGAACAGCAACTCATATTCTGCTTGGGAACCCTGCAGCCCAATGGTATCAATGTGGACTTCACCAGCTTCAAAATCTCCCCTTCCCCCACCGCATCCCAAAACCAGCCCAGTTCATCCCCTCCCCCCACTGCACCACACAACCAGCCCAGCTCTTCCCCTCCACCCACTGCATCCCAAAACCAGTCCAACCTGTCTCTGCCTCCCTAACCTGTTCTTCCTCTCATCCATCCCTTCCTCCCACCCCAAGCCGCACCTCCATTTCCTACCTACTAACCTCATCCCACCTCCTTGACCTGTCAGTCTTCCCTGGACTGACCTATCCCCTCCCTGCCTCCCCACCTATCTTCTTTTCTCTCCATCTTCGGTCCGCCTCCCCCTCTCTCCCTATTTATTCCAGAACCCTCACCCATCCCCCTCTCTGAAGAAGGGTCTAGGCCCAAAACATCAGCTTTTGTGCTCCTGAGGTGCTGCTGGGCCTGCTGTGTTCATCCAGCCTCACATTTTATTATCTTGCCATAAAGTTGGGGTGGGAGAGGGAGCAGGGAGAAAGACAGCTTCCATCACTCAACAGGGCCTGGGTAAAGGACATGGATTGGGGTGTTCAGGCCCCAAAAATATTTAAGACGATATTGAGTCCTGAAGGTTGCATCTGTGGTTTTGTTTTAATTTAGCGCACATCCACAGCTTTCTGACATTAGGGGCCAAAGAAAACCACTCAGACATACCAATTGACTACCAGCTAATGAATAGAAATAGTTTACATATTAAGAACATAAGAACTAGGAAGAGTAGGGATCTGGCCCCTCGAGCCTGCCCCACCATTTAATAAGATCAAGGCTGATCTTTTTGAGACTCAGCTCCACTTACCCACCCACTCACCATAACCCTTAATTCCTTTACTGGTCAAAAATTTATTCAGCTTTGCCTTAAAAACAGTGAGGTAGCTTCAACCGCTTCACTCGGTATGGAATTCCACAGATTCACAACCCTTTGGGTGAACGAGTTCCTCCTGACCTCAGTCCTATATCTGCTTCCCTTTATTTTGAGGTGGTGCCCTCTAGTCCTAGTTTCACCTGCGAGCGGAAACAACCTCCCTGCCTTGACCTTATCTATTTCCTTCATAATCTTATATGTTTCTTTAAGATCTCCCCTCATTCTTCTGAATTCCAATGAGTATAATCCAAGTCTACTTACTCAGTTTGTCCTCATAATCCAACTGTCTCAACTCTGGAATCAACTGAGTGAATCTCCTCTGCACCCCCTCCAGTGCTAGAATATCTCTTCTCAAGTAAGGAGACCAAAACTGCACAGAGTGATCCTGGTGTGACCTCACCAGGACACTATACAGCTGCAGTCAGCCTCCCTGTTCTTAAACTCCATCCCTCAAGCAATGGCAGACAAAAGTCCATTTGCCTTTTTAACTACCTGCTGCACCTGCAATCCCACCTTTAGCTATTTATGCACAAGGACACCCAAGTCCCTCTGCATGGCAGCATGCTGCAATATTTTACCATTTAAAACATAGTCCATTTTGCTGTTGTTCCTACCAAAACTGATGACCTCACACTTATCAACATTGTACTCCATCTGCCAGACCTTTGCCCACGCACTCAGACTATTTATATATCTCTCTGCAGACTTTCAATATCTTCTGCACACCTTGCTCTACCACTCACCTTAGTGTCATCTGGAAATTTTGACACACTACACTTAGACCCCCAAATCCAAATCATCTCTGTAAATTGTAAACAATTTACGTCCCAACATCGATCCCTGAGGCACACCACTAGCCGCGGACCGTCAACCAGAAAGACACCCATTTACCCCTACTCTTTGCTTTCTTCTGGTCAACCCATCCTCTATCCATGCCAATACATTACCTGCAATACTGTGCAACTTTATCTTATGAAGCAGCCTTTGATGTGGCATTTGTTAAATGCCTTCTGGAAATCCAGATACACCACATCCACAGGTTCCTTGTCGTCCACCATGCAAGTAATGTCCTCAAAGAATTCCACCAAATTATTTAAACATGACCCACCCTTTATGAACCCATGCTGGGTGTTCCCAATGGGACAATTTACATCCAGATGTCTTGCTATTTCTTCCTTAATGATAGATTCGAGCATTTTCCCCACTACCGAAGTTAAGCTAACTAACAGTTACCTACTTTTCTTCTACTTCCTTTTCTAAACAGTGGCGTCACATTGGCTGTCTTCCAACTAGTGCATTTGCTATTTCCCCATCACCTCTTTTTGTACCCTGGGATGCATTTCACCAGAGCCAGGAGACCTGTCTACCTTTATCTTCATTAGCTTGCCCAGCACTACCTTCTTATGACGATAGTTTCTAGGTCCTCCCCTGCAATAACCATCTTGCCATTAGTTTCTGGCATGTTATTTGTGTCTTCTACTGTGAAGACTGACACGAAATAACTGTTTAATGTCTCGGCTATTTCTTCATTCCCAGTTATTAAATTGGCCTTCTCATCCTCTAAAGGACCAATGTTTACCTTCGCCATTCTTTTACAATTTACATATTTATAGAAACTTTTACTGCCTGTTTTTATATTCTGAGCTAGTTTACTCTCAATCTATCTTACTTTTCTTTATAACTTTTTTTTGTGGCTTTCTGCTAAGATTTCCCGGTCTACTAGTTTCCCACTACTCTTCGCTGTTTTGTATACGTTTTTCTTCCAATCTGATACTTTCCTTTATTTCCTCTGACATCTACAGCTGGCCCTCTCTTTTCCTACACTTCTTCCTTATCACCGGAATATACTTCTGCTGAGCACTGTGAAAAGTTGTTTTGAAAGTCCTCCACTGTTCCGCAATTGACCCACCATAAAGTTTTTGCTCCCATTCCACCTTAGCTAACTCCTTCCTCATTCCTTCACAGTCTCCTTTATTTAAGCACAGGACATAGGTCCTGGAATTAACTTTTTCACGCTCCATCTGTATTTTAAATTTGACCATACTGTAACTGCTCCGTCCAAGAGGATCCCTAAATGAGATCATTAATTACTCCTGTCTCATTACACAGGACTAGATCTAGGATAGCTTGCTCCCTCATAGGTTCCATTACATATTGTTCAAGGAAATTATCACAGATTCATTCTACGAACCCTTCCACAAGGCTACCACGTCCAACCTGGTTTGACCAATCAATATGTAAATTAAAATCCCCCATGATAATTGCTGTACCATTTTTACATGCTTTAGCTATTTTTATATGTTTACTGCCCTCAACTCCCCCACCACGATGTCATTATTTGGTTGCCTGCAGACCATACCTATCAGTGACGACTTCTCCTTGCTATTCCTAATTTCCACCCAAACGGATTCAATGTTTTGTTCAGTAGAGTATCATCTCTCACGACCACCCTGATATCATCCTTAAATATCAGAGCAACAGCACCTCCCTTATCTTCCTGTCTGTCCTTCCGAACAGTTTGACACCCCTGGATATTTAACTCCCAGTCATGACTATCCTGTAACCATGTCTCTGTAATAGCCACTAAATCATACACATTTGTCATGATGTGCGCCATCAACTCATCAACTTGTTTCTAATGCTCCGAGCATTCAGATGAAGTGCCCTTATGCCAGTTTTTGCACTACCTTTTTGGGTCCTCTCACCTCCATTACTAACAGTTCGAGTTCTCCTTCCCTTTAGCTTTTTTCCTAATTTTCAATGGAGTTGAAACTTCATCACCTGCTAACCTGCTGCTTTGCCTTACATTACTTGTTATTCTCCCACTACGCTCACTTCTCCTTTCCACTCTACTTACTATTTAAAGTCCTATTAACTACGCTATTTATCCTTTTTGCCAGAACACTGGACCCGGACCAGTTCAGGTGGAGTCCATCCCAGCGGTATAGATCCCTCCTGTCCCAGAACTGATGACAGTGTCCCATGAAAAGGGAACACTCTTTCCCACACCACTCAGTTTAAAATAGCTTTGCCTTCAATGTCTCAAAATTACCTGGAGAAACCTCTGTATTTGGCCCATAGCAAAGGAAAAGTTTATTTTCTCCCATTTCACTGGTTGTTGCAAGTAGCTTTAGATCAGAAGTCATGGTTTTTTGTCACTGGCAATTGTGATACGATGAGCTGATAAGCGACACTACTGGCAGCATTTATTCAGATTAAAATTTTACCAAGTGAAGGTGCCACTTGCTTAATAGAGATAGCTTGATTTATGACTTAAAATGACATTCACCTGACAAAGGGGTGACGCTCCAAAAGTCTGTGATTTCAAATAAACCTGTTGGACCACAGCCAGGCGTCGCGTAACTTCTGACAATCAGCAAACATTAGAGGATGTAATTTTGTTCAATCAAGTTCACAAGCTTATTGATCTGAATTTCAATTCTTTTAAAATTGGGAATGCACAAATCCCAATTTCAAAATGAATTGCACAATTTATTAAAATTATGTTCAGACTTAAACGAAAACCTGGAAGAGACTTAAAAATACATGTTTTTGGACCTTTTTGATGAAATATTACATTCAAGTTAGAGAAAAGTGCACTTAAAAGGCCAATTTGTTCTAAAGGTTTCATAGCTACCAGAGCAGAATGACATCCAGAGTTGAAGTTTGCATTTACTAAGACCAGCAAGGGACAAGTTGAGCTTTGCAAAGCAGCCCCCTCCATCATTTTGAACTTGGTTAAATCTGACTGTCTCGGAGATATCAAGTAGGAAGGAACTATCAAAATTAGGAGAGGGGGACCGTGACTGTTTAAAGTTGTTTCAGATTTAATTAACGGGTCAATCTTCCTAGATTTAGATGAAACTCGGCAGGTGGGGCTCCATTATGCATTCGTCAATTACTACTTTTATCTGTGTTAAAACTGGAGTTTCACCTATTACTAGACTGAAATTAAAGTAGCAATCTTGGTCTAAACAAGCAGCTTATGACTCAATATAAAATTATAAACTTTCCACACCTGTAGAATCAAAGGATCAGCTTCAACACACGAATGCAGACTAGTACTGTTAGGGCATTGATAAGAAAATGAAGTGTGAAGCTGGATGAACACAGCAGGCCACGCAGCATCTTAGGAGCACAAAAGCTGGCGTTTCGGGCCTCGAACCTTCATCAGAGGGGTCTAGGCCCGAAACGTCAGCTTTTGTGTTCCTAAGATGCTGCTTGGCCTGCTGTGTTCATCCAGCTTCACATTTTATTATCTTGGATTCTCCAGCATCTGCAGTTCCCATTATCACTGTCAGAGCATTGTTTCTTTGCATACGCGTATTATAATTTATCCTGTTTCGTACAATACTTGGGCTTTAACTATATTAAAATATTAAACCTCACTGGTAGGGAAAGGGAGCAGTTGGTAGTTCTGGAATAAAATACACACTAAGGTAGGCTTGGAAACCCATATACTCAGTTAAAACAGCAGACCAAGTCACCTGTTCAGAATTGTTATTATCAGTGTTGCAGTTCCATTAACTGTTAAATTTGGAAGAAGTCTCAATTGTTATAGCCACACAGGTCACAGTTTAGGTCAAAGGTATTTCCCTACCAGTACAAAATCCTACTCTAAGTTTCGGTAATGTCAACAGTCACTTGCCATGACCCACAAAACTCATGCTGATACTTGTATTCCATTGCTGAGCTTCTCTCCTCAAGGAACTACTGGCCCCAACCAAATTCCCTGGAACTCAGTTTTTAGCTCTTTAATCATACAGAACATAAGTTCTTTGATTGGCTAAACCACAAGATTCAACCTCCCTCTGCTTACTGCCATTTTGAAAATTAAAGCAATTTGTTCAGAACACAGATCTTTCTTCACCAGTCACGAACCATTTCAACTCCCCCTCCCATTCCTTTGACAACATGTCCATCCTGGGCCTCCTGCAGTGCCATAATGATGCTACCCCTAAGTTGCAGGAACAGCAACTCATATTCCGCTTGGGAACCCTGCAGCCCAATGGCATCAACGTGGATTTCACCAGCTTCAAAATCTCCCCTCCCCCCCCAACCAGCCCAGCTCGTCTCCGCCTGCCTAACCTGTTCTTCCTCTCACCCATCCCCTCCTCCCACCTCAAGCCGCACCTCCATTTCCTACCTACTAACCTCATCCCGCCCCCTTGAACTGTCCGTCCTCCCTGAACTGACCTATCCCCACCCATACTCTCCTCTCCACCTATCTTCTCCTCTATCCATCTTCAGTCCGCCTCCCGCTCCCTCCCTATTTACTTCAGAATCCTCTCCCCATCCCCCCTTTTCTGATGAAAGGTCGAGGCCCGAAACGTCAGCTTTTGTGCTAAGTTGCAGCTTGGCCTGCTGGGTTCATCCAGCCCCACACTTTGTTTTCTTGGATTCTCCAGCATCTGCAATTCCCATTATCTCTCCTTCTTCAAACAATTGATTTCTTTGCTTATAACAGTGAAACATTCAAGTATTGTCTGTAAGGTCACACAAGCATAATTAAAGCAAACCAGGAAACAACCTTTAAATTCACCTTAAACCGAAACCCAAAAAAAACTATTTTAACCTTATTAAAAAACAATAAAGACAGTTACAACACCTAATTCCTGAAGCTTAAATAAATTTGTTTCACCATCTGGAACAGCACTATAATAGAAGTAGCACAGAGTGTGGGTAAATATTGACAAGCACTGTCTTGCAAAGCAAAGCAGAGTCATCACTAACCATAAAAGCTACAAGATACCAATTAAAAGCATGTCCAATCAAGAAATAGGAGCAGGGGTAAGTCCTAGAATAGTACTGCAGAATTGGCGATTAATCATAGCAACTTTACATGGGTTGCTTTGAAAAACAATTCAATTAGTTTCACTCCCTAATGTTACATCATATTGCTGCAATATTTTTCTTCAAGTATTCTCAAATTTTCTTTTTGAAGCATCTCAGATTTGGACCCACTTCTCAACAAATCAACAGTTCTGATCTGAACCGTCAAGTTAGAAAAGATTTTCCTCACCTGCTTTTGTTAGCATCTTAAATCATCGAAAATGGTTAGTCTTAATTTACTCAACTCCTTCTTGATTTCAAACACTCCTAAAAATTTGCTCGGCCTTCCATCCCACGGAGAGCATCTGGATTCTCCAGTCTATTCACATGATAGTAATCTTTTGTAAACTAATTTGCCTTCCTTTTCAAAAAAGTTACATTTTTGCTAAGTTGTGGCAAGTCGAATTGACATATGCCTTCATTCCAGCGGAATCAAAAATTTGTTTAGTATAGCTACCCGGCTTGTGCACGTCATTTGTAGTTATGAAACTCAGGATCTCCCCAGATTTTAAAGATTTGTGAACATACCAATGTTAATATTATTGCACCTGCATTAAAATTGCAGCATTCAAGCTTGTATCATTTTTTTCCCCAAGTCGACCTAGTCAACATAAATTGCCGGAATTCAATTTCAAATGCAACCATGAGAGTACACTACCACAGTACTGTTTATCTGGAAACTGTTTTTATGTAGATGTGCTTGCCATTAAGCAGAATAATCGCAAGCCACAGAAAATACTAAGAGCACCAGCCCAGTTTCCAATGATATCCCAAGAAGTAGTCCAAAACAATCCACGTTCTCCTACTTTTCGTATAAGATGCTTAAATTGTGCATTATTTCAAACTTTAAGAATTTTGTTTTTAAAAATACTGCTCTAAACTAATATTTAACTTGGGAAGTTCATCTAGAACATGACAAACAAGTGCACATGATTAAGAGAGCAAGTTAACATTGAAAATAGGCAGCACCTTAATAAGCCTATTTCCTCCATCAAATTCGTCAAACTGAAGATGTGAACTCAAAATCCCAATGAGCACTTGTGATTTAAATTATACCTGGAAACCCAATGTTATTTGAATAATAATGTGAAAAATTAGAGGACCAACACAACACAACTAATTAACTGACATTATCATCAAAAATAATTTCTATCTTGTATCATCAATTAGAATTGCTTCATTGGCACAACTAATTCTGGAAGGCATTTTCACCTCTAGCTCAGCAAACTCTTATGATTGCAACTCCGGACTCATCTCTACCTCCAGTATGACTTGGCATCACAAATATTCTGCTGTGGTAGAACTGTAGGTTCCAAAAAGGTGGGAAGAGGCTCATGCGGGCTGCTCTGACCTGTTGGGCTGAATAGTCTGAGATTTAAGTTGTGTGATCACCCTGCAATCAAACAGCTCAACGATACATAAACTGCCACCCTATCAAATATCAGAATAGTACAGCAAAATGACTCATCGTCTTCACAGATTTTTTTGGGGCGGCTGGGGGGCTAGAGAGAGAAGGAGAAAGCAGGTCATTTGGAGAAGCCAAGGGAAGAAATGACGACTACGGGATGGTACAGGTATAAATTATACTGATTACTATCAGACAGAGGAGTTCATCAGTGCCACCTTCTGTGAAGCAAAAAACCACTGTCTTTCATTCTGCACCCTCTTCAAAAATTCAAGAAACAGAAGGACATCTATTTATAACAGTGGTAAGCCAGTAGAATGAAAACACATGCACTCAATTCAAATGACATTTAATATAACTGGAGCATGCACCTAAGAAGACTGCACAAGCCATCAAAAAGGTAGGCAGAGTTAGCAACTCAACCACGTTAAACAGACTTGGAATGTTAATTACAATGTAACAGCTTATTGTGTCGAGCTCTCAAGGTCACGTGAAAAACAATAAATCCACAAAGATTCACCTTGAAGCAGATAACTGGTCATCTTTGAGATGAAGGCTGGGAAACAACACACTGACGTAGACCAAAGTAAACTAAATGTACTTTTAAAAAGTCTAATTAGTGAAATAGTTTATGAAGGTATTTAAAGTGACAAATAGTAAATTTATCTCATTAGGAAAAACTATAAACTAAGGTCATGTTTCAGCTCCGCCACACAATGTTCAACTTTTAGCATCATACTATATTAGTTATAAAGATAGGAAGAAAAAAATTAGGAAGATTACAGAAGAGTAACAGAAAAACAGTAAAATAAAATGGAAAAGTAGTAGAGAGATAATCTACAACATTCCTAATCCAATCGAAGTCTCTGCATATAATCACTAGTGCTGTCTAGGAGCTTATGAATGTTTGGAAACAACTGGGTTAACAGTATATACAGTACATGATCAGATGGAGCTCATACAATGTTGTACAGTAAATCTCTCACAAAAGGCTACTAATTAACCTTAAACACATATAGACTCAAAACCTTTAACTTATTGATTCTTTGAGAATAACCTCAAAATCTTTTCTTCATCAAATGTATGAAGGAAAATGGGGCAGTAAGAGATGTGTGGGGCCGTTTACAGACCAGCCTACATCAAATAGAATACAAGATAGGTAGAAGCCTCAATGCACAGCAATGTGAGATAATTCATTGTGGTAGATAGAACAGAGGAACAAGATGAGGGTACAGTTCAAAACTGTGCAGGAGCAGAAGGATCTGTTGTACCTGCGCCAAAGTGATTAAAGGTGGCGGGACAAATCAGGAAAAAACAGTTAATAGTGCATACATTATCCTTAGCTTTACTAACAGATACAAAAGTTCTGGACAGGGAAGAAGGCTACCTCAGAGTAACAAGACATTGTTCAGATGGGCCAAGGAGTGGCAGATGGAGTTTAATTTGGATAAATGCAAGTTATTGCACTTTGGTAAGGCAAATCAATGGGTAGTGTTGCTAAACAAACAGATCTTGGGGTCAGGTTCACAGTTCCTTGAACGTGGAGTCACAGGTAGACAGGGTAGAGAAGAAGGCATTCAGTACACTTGCCTTTAGTTTTCACTGCATTGAGTATGGAAGTTGGGATGTCGTCATGTTATGGCTGTACAGACCAGGGCAGATTGCCAGTGATCAATCCCAGGAGCTTGACATTCACGATTATTTCTATCTCTGTATCAATGATGCAGACAGAGGCATGCGCTCCATTCTGCTTCCTGAATGGAATGATCAGCGACTTCATTTTGCTGCAGAGCTAAGAGGAACTGCAGATGCTGGAGAATCTGAGATAACAAGGTGTAGAGCTGGATGCACACAGCAGGCCAAGCAGCATCAGAGGAGCAGGAAGGCTGGCGTTTCAGGTCTAGATCCTTCTTCAGAAAAGGCAGGGGGGGGGGGGGGGGGGGGGGGGGGGTGTTCCTAGGCCCGAAACGCCAGCCTTCCTGCTCCTCTGATGCTGCTTGGCCTGCTGTGTGCATCCAGCTCTACACCTTGTTATCTCAGGACATTGATGAGGCTAAGCCAACAATGCCCTCATTCCATTAATGAGCAAAAGAAATCCAGAGCAAAGAGTTTTCCTAACCTAGTCTAACTGCATTTCGCTTAAGTCTCAACAATTAAAATTAAATTGAACATGCAAGATCTTACAACATCGCTAGTATTTAGAAACCTATTCATCCTTATCTTGAACATGGTCAATGATTGAGTTGCCATCTTTCTCTGGGCCAAAAAACTCCAAGGATTCACTAATTTATTTGGAGTAGAAAATTTCCTCCTTATCTCAGTCTTAAACAGACTGTCCTTTATTCTAAGGCAGACTTTCTTCCCAAAGGAAACATCCTGTCTGGAGCAACCCTGTGCTGTCCTCAAAATGTTGTACATTTGAATAAGATCACACCTTATTCTTCTACATTCTCAAGACCACAGGTCCAATTTCCTCAAATCTCTCCCATAGGGCAGTTCTGCCATCAAAGTAATTACTATAATGAAACTGCATGCACTCCTTTTGTGGCAAGGATACTATCCCATAGGTAAAGGGACCAAAGCTGCATAGAATACTCCATCCAGTAACAGTCACACCACGCTTTAGTGATCCCTTCTGGAAATATTGCATGGATGTTAGGTTCAACAGTGTTTCCAAAGTTTAACTATTGACTGGCGAGCACATTTATAAAAAGTGACCACTTTTGACAGCAAGGAAGAATTGTTGGCCCCAGAATCAAATTCCATCATAAATTAGTCTTTGAGGACTAACATAATTGTCGGAAGAAACTCCTCAAAGAAAAACATATTAAACTTGTACACCTAAGGACAAGAATATTTTGCAGCTGTTTTCACAAACAAAAAGGAGCAGCAAGCAGACATTATAGCTAAGGACGAGAAGGCAGTTAAAGAGGAATCACTGAGGGAAGCCAGAAATTTTGAATGTACATGAACTGTTAAATGAAATGTATTTCAATCTGTTGAACAAAGCAACAGTGGAAGCTCTACTTCCAAATCTCCTCTGGTTACAAGCAGTAGTGAAAAGTTTTGAAAAATTGAAAGATCGATTAAAGGGAAATTGAGACTTTTCATCCAAATAGTAATGAAAGTCTGGGACCAGCTGCCTGAAAGAGGAATGGTCATGTGCACACACGTGTCTATAAATACATTTTTAAAGCACGCATGTGAATGTCTGTGTATATAGATAGGAGATATATATCGCACACACAATAAAAACCATTTATTTTAGAATTTAAATTTTGAATTAGTGGCATGGGGATTTGTCTGCACTTGACAGGGTATTTAACTTATCAGTCTTTCTGGAGCCATAATTTTAAAACAGCATGTGTCAAACAGGAGGTGACCAGATACTACTTAGAGTTATAAAGGTGTGCAATTTGTCTGAATTGAGTTTTTAAGATTGGACAGCAAACATTGTCAGGTGTAAAAATAATTTCTTTCTCCATCATGTACAGTGTTCGAAATACATTTATTCATCTACTAGATTCAGGGAAATGGACTGCAAAACAATCAGTGTAACATTGGGAACAATTTGAAGCAACAAATCACAGATGTGATGTTATGGGTCATGTGGAAAACAACAATCCCCAGATTTCTCTGAATAAAATAGTTCAGAAATAGGTTGCTTCAGTGCAGGGGTTTAACAAGGGATTAATCTGGAAAGCTCTTTCTCAAAACAGCAAAAAGATAAAAACTGAAGGCTCAGGTTTTTTTCAGAAATCGAAATGATCCAAAACAGTTTGTGAAACAATCTCACTAATACTTTATATATACACTTTTTCTCCCCCCTCTATTTTAATGGTCTGGGTATGCTAAGTTCATTTGGAGTTTCTATGGTGACATGTCAATGCAATTTCTCCCCTTGAAAGCCTGAAGACAGGCTAGGTCAAAAAGACAATATACAGCAAACAACCTTGTCATACCACATTTCAAGAGTGTTTTTTGTAACCATAAGCATACAGTAATCGTGGCATTTACTTACCTGAAAAATGTCTCTGAAATTTATCCGCACGTGTAAAAAAGACTTGTAAAAAAAGTATCAGAGATAATAGGAACTGCAGATGCTGGAGAATCCAAGATAATAAAATGTGAGGCTGGATGAACACAGCAGGCCAAGCAGCATCTCAGGAGCACAAAAGCTGACGTTTCGGGCCTAGACCCTTCATCAGAGAGGGGGTCTAGGCCTGAAACGTCAGCTTTTGTGCTCCTGAGATGCTGCTTGGCCTGCTGTGTTCATCCAGCCTCACATTTTATTATCTTGTAAAAAAAAGTGTTGTCCATACATCCTTTACATTGCCTCTATTTTAATTTTCATATAATGGAGTTGGTATATTAGCATATTCTAATCCATGACTTGCAAGATCAATCATTGCTGAAGCAAGCCTTTACATGATATTATATTCCTCATGTCACAGAACCAAGAGAAGAAAATATCTGTGACAGTTCACAAAACGAATCAACTTGACAGGCACACTGCAATGTAATCTCTTAAGTATTCATACAAAAATTTAGTTGATTACTTTAAATTGTAAATTGTTAGGAAGCCTCATAGACCTCAGAACACCATATTTACTAATCTTGCATTACGTCATACAGAAGGATGGTCCATTCATTTTCTGATGTCATAAACCAAATGTATCACAGAAAGAGGCTATGGTGAGGAAGAAAAATTACATAGATCATGTACAGTGTTCCATAAGACCATAAGACACAGGAGTGGAAGGCAGGCCATACGGCCCATCAAGTCCACGTCACCATTTAAATCATGGCTGATGGGCATTTCAACTCCACTTCCCTGCACTCTCCCCATAGCCCTTGATTCCTTCTGAGATCAAGAATTTGTCGATCTCTGCCTTGAAGGCATCCGACGTCCCGGCCTCCACTGCACTCTGTGGCAATGAATTCCACAAGCCCACCACTCTCTGGCTGAAGAAATGTCATCTCATTTCAGTTTTAAATTTACCCCCTCTAATTTTAAGGCTGTGCCCATGGGTCCTAGTCTCCCTGCCTAACGGAAACAACTTCCTAGCGTCCACCTCTTCTAAACCATACATTATCTTGTAAGTTTCTATTAGATCTCCCTTCAACCTTCTAAACTCTAATGAATACAATCCCAGGATCCTTAGCCGTTCATCATACGTTAAACCTACCATTCCAGGGATCATTCGTGTGAATCTCCGCTGGACACAGTCCAGGGCTAGTATGTCCTTCCTGAGCTGTGGGGCCCAAAATTGGACACAGTATTCTAAATGGGGCCTAACTAGAGCTTTATAAAGTCTCAGAAGCACATCGCTGCTTTGAGATTCCAAACCTCTTGAGATAAACGACAACATTATATTTGCTTTCTTAGTTACAGACTCTACCTGCAAGTTAACCTTTAGAAAATCCTGGACCAACACTCCCAGATCCCTTTGTATTTCTGCTTTGCGAATTTTCTCACCATTTCGAAAATAGTCCATGCCTGTATTCTTTTTTCCAAAGTGCAAAACCTCACGTTTACTCACATTGAACTTCATCAGCCAATTCCTGGACCACGCTCCTAAACTGTCTAAATCTTTCTGCAGCTTCATTTATTCATCTACTTGATTCAGGGAATGGGCAGCAAAACAATCAGTGCAACATTGGGAACAATTTGAAGTAACAAATCACAGATGCAATGTTATGGATCGTCTGGAAAATAGCAACCCCCGATATCTCTGAATGCTCATTACAGGCATATTTATTATTCGAAAGGTCAAAATTATAAAGTGTTTACCCCATGGTCCGACAGTTCAAAATGAATGCAACAAGCTCATTTCACACGACTTTTAGCTTTACTGAAGTCTAGTGAAAATGAATCATCTCACCAATTCCATTCTCCTCTGGTGAGAGTTTCCCCACGCATCCGCACTTTAACTGCTGCAGAAAAAATGACCAAAGAATCTTTGTACATATGCCAGTCCTAACTCAGCGGCTACTGAAGACAAGGCATAGGGGTATGAACCAATTACAGTCCATGGACAAAGGAAAGCTAACAATAACCACCATTTCCTCTTGTGACAAAAATTTATAAATTAAGTCATCTTCCTGCAACCACTTAATGACAGAAAGTGTCAAGTCAAATAGTTGCTATCAAAAGAAAATGGGCTTTCAAACCACATGCAGGTTTCTTCACCTACCACCCCCACCCCGGTAAGAGATAAATGCTTCTAGTACAAATACTTATGGATTTATTGCGCTGGCATTGCCACTGAATGCTGGGCTGTTGCTGAATGGATGAATTTAGCAGCTGGCGTATGGCACAGAAGCTTGATGGGTTAAATAAGGGAGAAGGGAATAATGATGATGTGGGCATTGAGGATTCTTAATACATTTCTTCAATTACAAATAGTGGAAATTTTAATCAATACCGCTGAGCAGAAGAGATATCAAACTGACTGCCTGTTTAGAGAAAGCATTTGATTCAGTTTCCTACTGAGTTAAATTGCTGAGAAATAATTCGGTGGATAATTTCACTTATTGGTTCAGTTTTATTGTTCTTGACCAAGGCAGAAAAAGATGGATTGGAGTTCCAACTCAAAGAACTGCACATAATCTAGCCTGAAATTGAAGGTATATAAGCTTTTATTTCAGACCTGTCGATTCAGAAGATCATTTAAAGAATCCACATCTCTACTGTCACACTAAAAAGGAGTTCCTTCTCCCACAATCAGATCCTGGATAACATTCACCATCAAGTTCTAGTCATTCATTCAGTTGCATTTGTAAATTATTTGTCAGCCTGCAACAGCGGCTACATTATAGTTGTAAAGACCTTCAGTGACTGCAAAGACCTTCTGGATATTTTGAAATCGTGGCAATGTTCTACACAAGTTTGTTCTCAATTATTGAGACAAAAAATGACATAACATTACATCTTATTTAATAAGCAACAAATTTCAGTCTATCCTGATCTGAAACAGTATTACAAGAATCCACTGCTTGTTCAGTTCCCACTGAAGGAGCCACTGAAATGTGAGTGAATCTTACAAAAATCTACAAATGTGTTGTTTCACAAAATGCCACAGCTCTACAAAAGCCCTCAGTCGGGGTTCAAATTACTCATATTCCTGTTTCTGGTAGAAAACTTAACGCAGCTCATCATGATTGATAAAACTGATGTAGTTAAACAATTCAACTTATTGTCTCCATTCTAGCAAGAAAATTGGGTTTTTCAGGAAGTAAATTAAATTTGCACAGTGAGTTTCTTTTGGAAGAGGAAATTTAGAATATTGACAAGGTTATTTCAACTTTGCAAAGCTGTTGAACCTTCCCTTCTTGAAATTATTTTGTCACAATGCATTCAACAAACTTTTTCACTGTAAAAATTGTTCTGGCACAAGACAATGTGCATACTGCCAATGAATTCTTAAGCAATCTTTTGTATTGATCAAGGATTCTCAGCACGCATACACAATTCACAACACATGAGCAATGACACTTACGAACAAAATTAATATATTGGTTTCATTAAAGTTGATTTCCTTTCCTGACACTACAGGGTACAGGGTCAACTGAGAGAGGAAGGTCAGGGAAGTCGAAGTAGACAGAATAGAGTTACACAAACATACTTCTGCTCATGTAAAGTGTTCACAGAACTCTCCCAATGACTCACTAAAAATTTTAACCACAACCAACAGCAAAGTCCCAGGTGCCGTTTGTTATGAACGAAAAGTGGTGGCAGAGTGGGGATTCTCAGCCAGACCTCCTGCGCTCCAACCATTGCTTTCCCTTTTTCTCAACTTCACGTATTCTGTCCTTTCTACTCATCTCCTGTCATTGGCAGCAAGTTGAGCCAGTGCAGACTGGAGGCTGTGTGTGGCAATGAACCAAAGGCTACATCCAGCATGGACTCCCAGCCTCAAGGTGGAGCAGAGAACAGACTTGAGGACTCGCAGCCTCGAGGTGAAACCTAGCACAGGCCTGAGTTGAATTCCACCAATGACCCATCTGTTCAAATCTGCTTTCCCGCAAACCCGCCCTTCTCTGCTTTATAAGGACTGCTTGAAGTCTTAAACTTTATTTTACTAATTTATACTTAAAATTTTGTATCCAGGCACCTTTATACCTAGGATGGCACTGGAAATGGTGTCTTAGTGCACTTTTCACTGTATCCCTGTTTTTGAGTACATGACAATAAAATTTAATTCTAATTCATAATGTGTTACAGGTTAATTGCAAACTATGCTGCTATTGGGATATCACTGCATTCAAGGAAGCAGAACAGCAAACATTCCTGTTTCTCAAATGAACCTGCAAGAAGTATGCGTGTGCAAGTCCTTGACAGACACTAAACTGAGAACACCACAACGGACACTGTCCAGCTTGCTCGGGGATCAAGACTCAACAGTCACTGGCATATCATATCGGATCAAAACATATCTGTATAACCAGATTCAACCCTCAGTCATCTCCAAGATCACAGAATCACTACAGTACAGTCATTTGGCCATCAAGTCCACGCTGATCCTCTGAACAGCATTATCTTTATAACCTTGCATTTCCCATGGCTAATCCACCTAAACTGCACATCTTCGCACTGTGGTAGGATATGTGTACACTCCAAACAGACTGCTACCTATGGGTGGAGTTGAACCTAGGTCCCTGGCACTGAGGCATCAGTGCTAACCACTGAGTCACTGTGCTGCCCCAAAGATGGGGGAAAGCAAGAGGGGAAAAAAAAACTTGCAACACCTTAGGACATCCAAGTTCTTTTGTGAAGTGTCAAAGCTTTTGCAACGTAGGAATAGCAGCAATTAAGCACAGGAACAAGCAGCAATGCACAGCAAACTCCAACAAGCAGTATGAGACCCAGTTATCTGATGTTGGTGCTGATTGAAGGATAGATATTGGTCAAGACTGCAGTAGCATCTTTCTATTCGACACTGCCTGAAATATTTCAAAAATATAACTTATATCCTGATGGGGTGGATGGAGTTTCCTTTGAAGGCATAATCGAAATAAACAGCAGCAATAGTGAAGCAGTGCTTTGGCTTTGTACTGAAGGGTTAGTGCGTATTTTAGGTTGATATTTCTGGAATGCAACTTCAGTCCACAGCCTTTTCTCTGAGGAAATACTGCCACCAAATGCATGTAAAATTTATATAATATGATTTAAAAGTCCTGCTTTTTAAAAAGCTGTTTGAATCACATTCTCAGATGAGAAAATTCATTCTTGTAGTATTGAATTCACATTTACTAACTTATTCAAGTCAACAACTGGTTTACTAGTATTTGATAAATACCCGACAACCTTCTAGAAATTCCCACTTCCAACTAATTGATCCATTATTACATTTGCTTAAAGCTGAGTTTTTTTATTTTACAATATGGATGAATCCCTCAACACAATTCTTTTTATAGAATTTCTTTTTTAAAATAGAGGGGAGGCGATGGCCTAGTGGTATTAGCACTAGACTATTAATCTGGAGAACTAGGTAATGTGCGGGAACCTAGGTTCAAATCCTGCCACAGCATATGATGAAACTTGAACTTAATTTTAAAAAAGGATCTGGAATTAAGAGCTCAAATGATGAGGGAAACATGTTCATGCAGAGGGTGGTGTGTGTATGTAATAAGCTGCCAGAAGTAGTGATGGAGGCTGGCACAATGACAACAACATGCCAGTGTGGCATGGTGCTGAATGGGGAAGGCATTGGTCTCACCATTCAAAGAGCATTCGTTCGATACTCATGTGCCTTTGGAATGTTTTAGGTCAGCACGGTGGCTCAGTGGTTAGCACTACTGCCTCATACAGCACCAGAGGTCAGAGTTCGATTCCAGCCTTGGACGACCCTCTGTGTGGAGTGTGCATAGCGTGGGTTTTCTCCAAGTGCTCCGGTTTTCTCCCACAGTGCAAAGATGTGCAGGGTGGGTGGACTGGCCATGCTAAACTGCCCAATGTTCAGAAATGTGTAGATTAGGTGCGTTGAGGGATGGGTCTGGGTGGGATACTCTGGAGGGGCAGTGTGGACTTGTTGGGCCGAAGGACCTGTTTCCACACTGTAGGGATTCTCTAATGTAAAACCTTTCCCTTAAGAAAGGCTCAGGCTTAACACAAGACAGTTAGTTTCACAACAATTACTATCACAAATACCGAATCAGTTCATGGAATTGCATTAAATATTTTTCTAAATTGTTGCTACTGGCTATTTTAATCTCCTCCTCCAAAATGCCCATTTTGTCAAAGACATTCCACTCCAGACCTAACTCTGATCCTAAATTGAAAAAAAAAAGGAGATAAACTTCACAGATGATTTGAAAGGGAGCATCCTTAACATCAAGCCAGCATTTGGCTAAATATAGGATCAAGAAACCCCAGCAAAATGGACTTCAAGAAATGCTCCACTGGCTGGGAGTTGCACCCTTCACATGGTTAATTGTTACAAAGGCTGTCTCAGCACATTGTGAAGCTGATGATTAGGTCTAGGATATTGTTATAAGCAACTTTTCCAGAAACAAACAACTTTCCGTACACTATTGAGCCAGGCGTAGGGATCTTTATTGCTGGCAGCAATGATCAATAATATCTGCAACAAACGGATAACAAACAGTTCTGTCCAGGTCAAGGTTTCAGCAGGTAAGTGCGACATGCGACATTTGCACCGTATGTTTCTAAGACATTGTCTACCTCCAACAAGAGAAAATCCAGTAATCTTCCCTTGATTTTCAACAGTATCACAACTGCTGCATTTCCACCATCAACAACTTTTACTCTCAATTAACCAAGAACTTAACTGGACCTGCCACAAATACTGGGACTACAAAACTCATTCAAAAGGTTAGGAATACTGTGACTAGTAAATCTCCTGATTCTTCAAAGCCTGGTCATGATCTACCTGGTACCAGTCAGGAGCTTCATAAGTTCAATTCAAACAACACTCAACAGGTTTTAAACCAAAGGTAGCCCATTTAATAGGCAATCCATTCACCAGGTTTAAGATGCATTCGCTAGACCCTGATGTAACACAATAGCAAAGTATGCCATCCACAAGATGCATTGCATTGAATCAGCAAGGCTTTTTCAGTAACATTTTCCAAACCTACAACTTCCAGCACCTCGATAGGATCACCACAACCTGCAAGTTCTTCGAGCTACACGTAATCCTGACCTGGAACGGCAGTAGTGTCGAAGTTGCCAATCAAAAATCAGGAACTTCCCACCACAGACTTTCACAGCTGTACCTGTGTGGACTGCAGAGCCTGAGAAGGTCGCTTCTCAAATCAAGTTTAACAATGTCCACAGCTAATATGCAATAAATTTCTAAAGGAACATATCCATATCATTGTATCCTAATAAGTGACCTGATGTCTCAAAGTATATATTGTACGACAAACTGAAGGACTTGTGCTACAAAACTTCACATTTGCATTGCTTAGCACGAGCCCAGACATAAGTGGGTATGTTTGTAATATATGTAGGCACCAAGAGCTGTAATGGAAGTCTATTGAATCCGTCAATAGTACTTTACCCACATCTCATTAATGTTTTAGAAGCTAAAAATAAGTATGTATCATTTCAGCAGCTATGAATACCCTGAAAGTAAGAAGCCCATCACTGTATCTACAGTGCATTGTGAAAACATCTAGGATAACAGCAATGGCTATTTACGAAAAAACAGCTCGTATATCCCAGATACTACTTCATACCTCAAAAGATGGGCAACAAATGTATCTCTCACTAGCAATGCTCTCATCCTAGGGTTGAGCAAAAATCTGATGACAGACCATTTCCATTATATGAAATATCAACATTGTCTGCCTTCCCTGGTACTCTGAGGGATTAAAAACTATAAAAATGCAAGCTTTTTGTTCCTTTAACGCCGTTCTCAACTGAAAGGAATCCAACTTTTGTCATAATTATATCAGAATTATAAGAAATCACCTGCGATGTTATATCATATTTCTGAATATTTTGTTACTGAACTCATTTCAGTTATGTATTATTTCCAACTTCAAGTCTTTAATCATTCTATGCACACACTGTGCCTTCAATATTTCCCCCCCTTAACTTGGACTCTGACACCCAAAATCAATTTATCCATATAAATATTACTTAATGCATCCTTTTTTTTTAAAAAGTGGCCGCTAAAATTCTTCATCAGCTATACTGTAACTTCAACAGTTCAGTACATTATAAAACAGATTTGAACATCCCAAGGTATAACCTAATATTTTTCAAAATAGCTTCTGGTCATAAACAAATTACTCCAGTCAGCAACCCTTCGGACCTGTCACAAAGAATGCTAGTAGAGAATCCGGTTGTTCCTACCATCAATTACTACTTCAAGTCAGTCTGTAATTTTCACGATCATGGCTTTCTATTGATGAGCTAACTCATCCAAACAAAATTAGTGATTAAATCATTTTTGAAGGGAGTGAAATGACTTCCAAAATTCTAAATAACTTAAGTAGCTTCATGCATTATCTTCATTTATTACAGATGTCCTCCAATTAGCAAACTTTGTGTTTCACAGCCGTTTTAAACGTAGGCATCTGACTAGCGCTGCTGACCAATTACCTCCATTTTTATTTTCGTACCAGTCAGGCATTACCAACTGCTTTTTTTGACCATGTACAGTAAAGTCTTCACTGAATCGGCGTCAATAAGTATGCCAACATTGTACGCAGTTAAGACACCGGTTGGAAACAGTGCCATGGAAGATTGCACATAGTTGGTGCATTATTTTCACTTACTTAACATTTTAAGTAACACTGGCTGAAAATCTTACATCTGCCTGTGTTTTAGTGTCAGTTCTCTGTCTGAAATACTAACTCAATTGCTGGTAAGGGACATAAAACTCATCCTTATTACATGCTTTCTTATGGAGAGTGTAATTTTCATTTAGTGCACTTTTTTGGGAACATTAGGAGCTTTAAATGTGAAACAGCTGTAGTCTTCAAAGAATTCCAACAGTACAGCAACTGCTAAAGTACTTCTAAAGCCTCGCTGTATACCCAGTAAAATAAGAGGAGGAAGTTGCAAATGCTGATAATCTGAAACAGAATGCTGAAAATGCATAAGCAGTATAAATAAAAAGGACAAGGTATTTACAAGTGTGTACATTCAGTTTGATAAATCATAATCCTAACAAGGGAAAAGTTGGATATCATCTGCATTTTTCATTTCTAATAGTAACAGAATGAGCAATAAATGCCAGTCTTGCCCTTTATGCCCACATGCCAAAAAGACTAAATAACTGATAACAATAATTCCATAATCAAGTTAATTTTTATACGTAAAAGGAGACTACAATCTGAATTACACACAAAACAGCATTCAATAAACATTTCCTATGTTCATCCATATAACAATAGAAACAAAACTTGCTCTAACTGTTCAGAATTGTATTGCAGTTGAGACGAAATGTTCAGAATGAGTGCATTTTTGGGAATGAAGGAACAGCAATCAAGATGCAGCCACTGTATATCGATATTTTAGTCTACTATCTGCTATAGTGTTCCAAAAATATTCAATGTAAGCGAGGAACAGCAACTTATCTTTCATCACAGCACTCTACAGTTTCTGGGTGTAAAAATTTTTTGACCACAACCTCTGCCTCTAGTTTACTGTTGTGTGGTTTAATGGGATTTTTTTTGTTTGATGTTTGTTTTTGCGAGGTTTTTTAAATCTCTTGTCGCATTCAGATGGCTGCCATATAGGCATTCATACATGATCTGCATACAACTTTTGACTCCTTGCAAGATCCATTGCCAATCTGGTTTTTGCATCATGAAACCTTTTCTTGTTTGAACTGGCAGTGTCAGCTTACAGACAAAATTGCCAAGGGACATAAGCCAGAAATGATATTGCATCGTAACAGGAGGAATGCACTGAAAATCAAGATCCTTTAATCTACCACAGTAATTGTGGTTATGTTGAATCAATCACGAAAATGACCGAATTTTTTTTTTAAATTCAAAACAAAATTTTCACAGGCTTCTTTAAATGAACTCAAAATAATATGATTATCAATGAAACTTCTTCAAACAAGTGGCAAACACTTCTAAACTATGTCACCTTAATCCCAAAAGGCAAACACAAGGAGGGAATAATCTCCGTAGTTTTTTTTTGGAAAAAGAAAAGCCAAGGGAAAAACAAGCCCCTTTGGCCAAGTGCCTGGAATGTAAATGACAGAACATTATGACTCCTCATGGCCCGCTTAGCTTCCTAGCAATGAAGCTGAATTGCCAATAGCCATTTCAGAGATAGCAGGAACTGCAGATGCTGGAGAATCTGAGATAACAAGGTGTAGAGCTGGATGAACACAGCAGGCCAAGCAGCATCATAAGAGCAGGAAAGCTGACATTTTGGGCCTAGAAATGAAGAAGGGTCTAGGCCCGAAACATCAGCCTTCATCCAGCTCTACACCTTGTTATCTGCCATGAGTCGTTGCAGTCTTGGAAGATGTTCAATTTTGATAGCAATCACCCCTTGAAAAGTGGTCCTGGTCCAACTTGCCAAGTTTTACAGGGTAGTCAAAATAATTGATATTTGGAAACTTCTTCACATTCCCATAAACTTGAACTGTGCGTATAATTTCAAGACAGACTGAACAACCCCCAACCACCACCACCTTCCTTGGCCCTGCTGAGCTCATCTCACTCTGAACAATTTTTCTTAACTCATCACACTTTCTCTTTAGACCTGTCTTCTTATGGGGTACATTCCTTGTTCCAGTCCTACTCCAGTCCCCACCCGCAACCTTCTCTGGTATATTGATGTCTATTTTCTTTCTAATTTCCACCTGGCTTCACCTTCACTGGCCCATCTCTGGCCTCTATTCCATCCCCCAGTTCCTCAGTCTCTGTTGCGTCTGTTTTGAAGATGACAACTTTGGCAAGGGACCTCAGAAATGTGCACTTTCTTCATTCGAGGATTCCCCAGCACTTGGTTGACAGGGCCCTCAAAAGGTCTGACTCATCTCCCACATCTCTGCCCTCATGCCTTCTCTTCCCTCCCAAAACAGCAACAGTGCCCTCCTTATCCTCACCTAACAGCCCACCACAATCACACCCAAAGGATCATCAGCCGCCCCTTCTGTCACCTCTAGCGGGATGTCACCACCAGACACACATTCCCCTCCTTTCCCTTGGGGCCATTCATGGAGGGATGCTCTGATCCACACTATCTTCACTACAACACATCCCCACTGACCATGGCACCTTCTCCTGCAATCGCAGGAGACATGGCATCTGCTCATTTACTTCCTCAATCCTCACCGTGCAAGGCCCCAAACAGCTTCCAGGTGAAACAGCACTTTAACTGCATTTTACTTAGTCTGAATAAAAACTGAATGAACTGCAGATGCTGTAAATCAGGAACAAAAACAAAGTTGCTGAAAAAGCTCAGCAGGTCTGGTACCATCTGTGAAGGATAAAACAGAGTTAACGTTTTGGGTTCAGTGACTCTTTCTCTTGTTTTTCCCTTCACAGATGCTGTCATACCTGCTGAGCTTTTCCAGCATTTTGTTTTTGTTTCTTTCAGTCTAGTCTACTGTAATTTGCTTCTTCGTAACACAGTCTCCTTTACACTGGGGAAACAAAGTGCGGACTTGGTGACTGCTTTGCAAAACACTTGTTCACAAAAATGACCCAGCTTCCAGTTGCCTGTCACTTCACGGAACACTGGTGTTGTATTGGTCAACATGTCTGCTTCAAGCTTGTTGCAGTGCTCCAGCAAAGCTCAGAACAAGCTGCAAGAACAGCACATTTTCCACTTTGGAACTCTGGACTCAATTTGGAATTCAACAATTTTAGTGCTTGAATACCTTTTTCACTTGTCATTACTCTAACCTGCACACACCAGGCCTTGTCATTACATGCACTGCTACCACACACAATCCTATTGTCAACTCAGTCTCCATTAGCAGCTATTCATTCTTCCTGGCTGACTCTCACTTACTCCTTTGTCCAACTGTTTCTCTCTCTCTTTGGGCTGTGTCTCCACCTATTGTTTACTCCCACACCCCACCGCCCAAATCTTCTGCATAAACGTCAACCTTCTCCTAGTTACCATCAGTTCTAAAAAGTCACCAGACCAGAAACATTACTTCTGCTTTCAGCGCAGGTGCTGCCAGACCTGCTGAGTTTTTCCAACAATTTTGGTTTTGTGTGATTTCGAGTATCCATAATTATTTTGGTTCTTTGTTTGGTGCTCCATTGTGTCTCTTATCTATGTTAATAATTGGATAGACAAAGGAGATTACAGGTTTAAACATTACACAAGATAGAAAATTTAATTGTAATAAACAAGGAGCACAGGAACAAATTTCAGGGGTACACTGAAACATTGATAAAATGGGAGAAGCAGCTGATAACTTTTTACAAAGAAGTCTGAAGTAATAAATTTCAGTAGAAAGAATGCAATAACAGATTACAAATTCAATCTCCTCAACAGTGTTAAGGAAGAGACACTTCTGAGTTTACGTACACAAGTCTTAGAAGATGTCAAGAAAAGTTTCATTTTGAAGAACACAAGATCCTTGGATTTGTTAAAAGCAGAAAGGCCACAGACCTTGAGGGGCATTTAGGGTTCCTCTCATTTTCATGTGATGCCATATCATTTGTCATTTCTTAATTATTCAGTTTCCTTTATGAAGTTGAGTTTTATCCAAACAATTTTGATATTCATACTCCAATTAATCATTTCTTTATTATTTCGATCTTAAAATGATCCGTTAAGATTTGTCGATAAAGATGTTTCATTTCCCTGTCTTCATGAATGTCGCATTAACCTGGTTTCTTATTCTTCTTCTGTAAGAAAGCGTAACTTCATGCCCACATGACATTTTTTGCCTTTCTAGCTTATTCTTAGAAATATTAAACTACTGCTTATGCCTCTTAGCTATCTGTCATTAAACATACTTAGTGGCATGCGTGTATTATGTCTGTGACCCCTTTCAGGCCTAAACATGGAATTGACTAGTTTTAAAAATCTCCCCATCCCTGGCCTCATCCCATGTTCAACACTCCCTCATCCCCGCCTCCTTGACTTGAAACAAAAACTGTTCACCCTCTCTCCCACCGACCCACCCCTCCCATCCCACTGGCCAATCCACACCACTCCCGACCTGTATTCACCTATGACCATCCCACCTACCCACCCTAGCTGCACCCCTCCTCTCTTTATTTTCCAGCTCCCTTCCCCCTCCCCATTTCTGAAGGGCCCCAACCAAAAGCATCAACTTTCCTGCTCCTCTGATGCTGCTTGGCTTGCTGAGTTCCTCCAGCTCCATGCTGTTCTGACTCCAGCACTGCAGTTCTTGCGATCTCTATCTCCTGCGAGCTGTGACGAAGTTTTTCATGCTCAACTCCTACGTGAATCTTTATCTTTTTAACATCGTGTGTACCCTAATTAAATATAGTTGCTTCTCAATCAAACCTATCTTTACACCCAGAGACTGCTACAATTCAACCCAGCAAAGGAGAGCAATCACCCAGAACAGTAGTTAGGACAGTCCATGATGGAGCCACTTGAATGGCAGTTTCAAAATAAGATCTGCAAAACTGAAGAACTGTAAGCCATCATGAAGTTTGACATTTGATGAATCAGTGGGGAGGATTGCTGAGGGATCTGTGGGAATTATCTTGATCACATTTCCTATTTGATGTATTCTGTGTGGTGTTCAAGTACAATGTATCAGCCATAATTTTACCATGTTAATTCTAGGTGTTCGGGAGTAAGCTATGTATTTGTTGTAGATTGCATTTCTGTTCTAACTTGTAAAATTCATTGGTGCTTGTTCAAAACAGTGGAGTTTTATGGCTTTAATCTTTAAATAAATCCCCTGGACCTCTCACTCTGCTTAGTATAAATTGAGCAGTCTTGGATCGCAACAACACCAAACCTACTCCTTGGTTATTTTTAAAGAAGTCAACCATGAAAACAGTTTGATTTAAAGCAGAATAAAGCCCTGCACAATAGTATTAATCTTAACCAAGAATATTAAATTAAGCATTGATGGTTTGAGGAGGCAGAACAAGCAATCACAAAGTGAAATGTAATATTGCATTTTGCATTGTCGCTACCCACCAGATTGGGCAAATGTTTCACAAAATCAAATCTGAGATTCTATTAAGCAAAACACATGGTCACACACTTATCCAAGAAAAGAACTTATAAATTCTCATTTATACACTCTAAAACATGAACTCAAAAGGTTGAAAATTCAATACGATTTCAAGAATAAATTCAGCACAAAAGATTAAAATCTCTGTTCACTTCTAACTGGAAATATGTGAACAAAATATGTTGAGGTACCAAACGTGACATGGTGGAAACCTGAAAGCTTGTATAAATCTATACTCCCAATCGAGCTGGTATGGCAAGAGATATTACACATTGGCTTCAGTGTGCAACTATGAACGAAGTCTGTTGTTTTTCTTCAGTCAACAGTAGTAGAATGCTCCATTCAACTGTCTTTTGAAACTTGATTCATAATTTATGAAAGCAATTATACTGGAATACCTATAAAATTCAAAGAAATATAAAAAGTAACCAACACTGCATCACAAGAGATAACAATATTTACTGGGTATTTAGCTTCTGTTCTGTAACGATTATGCAAAAAACAAACTAGCTCATTAATGCCCATTGGAAAGTCACCCTGTCTGGCTTTAAAATGACTCTCGCACTGCTAATGCTGAATTGATTCCTAAAGTGGCAAAGCAAGTCAAGGACAACTAAGGATGGGTAATAAATGCCTATCTTGAATGCATTCAGCCTAAAAATCAGTTCAGATTTTCATTGAATTCAAATTTCACCATCTGCCATGGAGGAATCAGAACCCATGTACCTAGAACATTAGGTGGTGATTTCTGGATTACTGAGGGCTAGGAGGGAGAAGGGGAGAGTGAGGGAAGGTTGTTCTCAGTTTATTCAGATGTTCTGGATCGCTTTCTGCTCTGCACTTAGATTTTTGTAAAATAAATTGCACCTCTGCCAATCCAAGGCCCATGACCAGACAGACCTTCCTCAATTCAGATTCTTTGCGCCACTGTCTCAAACTATACCCTAATCGCTTTTTGAAGCAGAGATCATCTTGTGCAGCTTAAAAATATGCCCCACTTTGATTCTTCCAAGTTGCAAAACCGTCTTGGCATTTCAGCTATAACAGCTTCGCTTTTAATTCAGTTTATAGTCCATAAAGAAAATGTCTGTGGTCCCTTACAGCTCTATAGGGCCACTGAGGGCAGATCGGAAATATTCTTAAGGTTATAGAAAAATTGCTGAGTAAATCACATCTGTTTTATGTTACGTTATGGAGGCAATTGTCATTCGCATTATTCTAGATTCACTTTTTAAAGTGAGGACCATATTAGCATTATTATTAGACAATGTTTTGGATAACTCAGTTGATATTTAAATTGTTAGCATCAGGTTAATACTTTGTCACTTACTCCATCTTCAAAACTTTGAGTCAGAGACACTAAGCAATTGCATGGACTTGCTCTCAAAGTCAAATTATGTGTTTTGAATTTTTAAAAAAAAACACAGGATGCTGGTGAGGCCAGCATTTATGTCCGTCCTAATTGTCCTTGATTTTGTGGTGGCGTACTGTCTTACTAAAGAGTCAGGCACATCAGAGCCCAGGAACTACTGACCTAGCAGAGTGTCATCTACTATTGGTAATTTGCTAGAATGGACAACATGCATTTGATGATAAATAGAAGATGGAAAGGGCTATTACAAATTCACAATACAACTTGGAGAAAAGACAGCATCTGTTTAACAAATACTGAGTTTTCTTATTTTGAAAGTCCTCAGTAGTGCATTGGGAACATCTGGTAGTCATCAATCTGAACTTTCAGAAAGCATTTGAGTAACAATGTTGGCTTATAAGCGGTTCCAAAGCTGTATGCAAAAAGTCACATGTTGCTCGTGGAATGGTCTATTTTTCTTCATGATCATTACTCTCCATGATCATTACTTCTGGCCTGAGCAGAAGTAGAAGGAATATATTGTCTATATTTAGAAAGAACATCATATAATCAAAAACAAATGCAGTACCACACAGTAACCTACAAAACAGAACTACCATAGATGATGTTGCAACTATGCTCTCAAGGAACAACATGGCATGCTGATGTCCAGATTGGGCTCTCAGTGCTACTTGCCTCCATGCAACATTGCAGCCTTAGTCCAACATCAAGAGGTGAATTCCAGAAGTGTGGTTGGAATCACACCTAGTGGACATTGTGATTGACATTAGGAGTCCAATGTCTGTCCCATTACATTGTCAGCACAATATCCGAGGTCCAATCAACTTTCATTTTTTCATCAGTGACCTTCCCTCCACTTTAAAAGCAAAAATAGGAATGCTTACTAACAGTTACAGTGTCAGTACCACATTCAACTATTCAGAGAATGAGGTCAATGTACGTATGTAGGAAAACTAGCCAACATTCAGGGTTGGGTTAAAAGTGGGGAGTAATATTTCATATTTAATGGCATTGCTTTTATTGAAACCCTCATCACCATTCTGGAGAGTCAGAACCATGACAAAAAACTCAACTGCCTGAATAAATGCAGTTCCAACAACATTCAAAAGAACTTCATGCAAGAAAAAGTATACCATTGGATTGGAATTGATTCATCATTTTAAAAATTCAAACCTTCCATCACAGGCAGACAGTGCTCGAGATGCATGGGAGCAATGTACTAGATCTCTTTGCAGGATGCTTTCTAAATCCATTATCTCTACCACCTAGAAAATCTAGAACTCCCTGCCTAACCACATTGTGGGTGTACCCGCATCAGATGGACTGCACTGGTTCAAGGCAGGAGCTCACCACCAACTTCTCAGGAGAACTATGAATACAGAATACATCATACAAACAAAGTAAAATCTAACAGAATCATGATTCAACACCTTTTTTTTCTAATGGTTAGAGTCTAAACTTGATAGTTATTTCTTTGTAGTTGTGCTAGTGTAAGCTTCAGAAATTTAATAACTTCATGGATTGAAAGAAGCAGCAATAAATGTCTGGAATAAATTGTCAAGAGACAAGGACAAACTGTTATACAAGTACTGAAAGCCACACCTGGGAAAAGGAGTCCGAGGCTACATAAACAAAACTGTTTAACATCTGCTTGACAACATGCTGCCTTCTGGCACAAGGACAAATGACTGCCCTGGAGAAGAATTTAAAAGGAGTAAATCGCAGGAAAGACATGTCTTCTAACGGATCGTCAATGCCAAACATAGCAGAAGTAGCTTACCTGTTTTGTTAAGTAGGCAAACTGCAGACTCTATAGCTCCAAAGAAGTAGTCAATATCACGGATGAAAGCATCCAGAGGACCAACGTTACACCACAAATCTGAAGTAGTGAAAACTGCATAAGAATTCAACTCCAGCAGAACTTCGAAGAACTGCACGAGGATTAAATCCTGGAGGATCCAGGTTATGGTTAGAATCACAGCTAAATTCCACCATTAATTAGGTAATAGGCAAATTGGATTGAAAAACTGAACTTGCTTAATTGCAGGGGTCTTTGGGTTGCTTCACGCAATAAAGTTTAAAATCACTTTCAGTATTTGAGTGGCATTCCTTCTTAAGTAGCCGAATTTAAAAATAGCTGGCAGTAATTTACCAACATAATGTTAAAGGCCTTCAAAACAAAAATGCCCTCCAAAAAAAAAGTCTCATGTTTTTATTTGAGTGAAAGGAATATCAGGAAAATATTTACAAATTGAGTGTTGATGTAGCACCAAATGATAAAACACCAGACTGATCTTCTTGCTTGCTTAAGTGGACTAAAGTCAAATTCACCTGAGTTGTTTTACACACTAGTCAGAACTTATTTCTGGAACAGTGAACTAATGGGCATTCAACATTACCACTGGGAGAATGGAAATGCACATCCACACAGCAAAACATTGGCATTTTGTTCACAAACATCTGTAGCCTGAGTATAAAGAGCTAAACGAAGGGGGCGAGTTTAAACAACAGGCAATGTTTTGTAAGCACTTGGCTGCAGAAAACAACAGTGCAGTGAAGTGACAAAGACAGTCAAGTCAAGATGCACAAATGATATTCAGTCTTTTTTTGCTGCACGTTATCTTAACTGTGGATGATTACAGTGACATTCTGACATTGGTAAACCTTGGACAATCATCAAATCTTTCATCTGCATTCTTATTTTCAACATGACTCACCCAAGCAACTAGCTTGATGCCCACCAGATTCTTCTCGCACCTGCTCCTCCTTTACACATCTACCCAATTTCACCCTATTATTCTCACTGTCAACATGCTAACAAGCCTTGCCAACTTCATCTCAAAAATCACCCTGACATTCTTCAACCGAGGCAGTCATACATGGCTGCACACAGGCAGCATTCAAATCTTCACCTCATCAACTCTCCCCAAAATTGGATGTATTCCTGTTCTTTCAAATTCTCATCCTGATAAACTCTCCCAATCACATCCATATTCAATCCAATCTTCACTGATGGCTTTTCTGCAGTACTCACTTGATCATTAACAAGGCCATGGTTAAGGCATTAAATTGATTGCTTTACCATCAACAGGCAGGACTCCAAGTAAAAACAGGAAGGTATCAGGGTTGTTTCAGCAGCCTTGACATAAGTTGAAACACATTCCTGGGTGCATGGTCTTGCATAAGTGGTTTAATAGTGAGTTAAATAGTCACAACCTTGACACAAAAATTAAGGGCTACTAGTATGAAAGGCTAACAGAGCTTTGGATCTAAAACAGCAAAGTCAAAAAGGCAGCAGCATGCAGAAACTCAATATCTTGTACCATGCTCCTACTTCTCCCAGCAGATAAATATGTCCAGAACTGTTTATAAACAGTGATTATAATGGTGGCTTCAGACTACTTCAGCTCTGCATACAGGACAATATTTACTGACAGAGAAAATTGTAGATTATAGATTTGAAAGAATGGAAGCAACTGCATTAAAATTGTCAAGAGCGAAAAAAAAATGTTCATGATCTGACACAGCAATTAAAAACAAGCAAACAGACAGGTTTTGTCTTGTCAACGGAACAAACGTCAATCATGCTTATTGCTGGCCTGCACCAAAATGAAGCAGCAATTTAAGTAATTATTTGAAAATTGAAATTTTGTTCAACGAAGTTTAAAATAATTCACTCCTACCTGGAAATACTGAGGCAAAATTTTACAAAGCAATGCAATAAAAGGTCAGATATACAGATGCTCCGGTTTCCTCCGACAGTCCAAAGATGTGCTGGCTAGGTGGATTGGGCATGCTAAATTGCCCATAGTGTTCAGGGATGTGTGGATTTGGTGGGTTATAGGAGAATGGGTCTAGGTGGGATGTTCTGAGGGTCAGTGTGGACTTGTTGGGCCAAACAGCCTGTTTCCACTCTGTAGGGATTCTATGATTTTAAGATATTAGAAAGGATAATTGTAGCATTAGCCAAAAATTTGACTTAAAATTTTTACTGTTGCCATACTTTCAATTTTGCTTCTTCGAAACCGAATGCACTGCAGTCCATACTTGAGCAAATAAAGGATTGCTTATTGGAATGCAAGCTATTCAAACACTAAAATCAACAAGATTTGTTGACCTTAACACAAAACAATCACATTCAATTACTGTACATCTTGATAAGATAAACAAGAACTTGAAATAAGAAAAAGCTAGAAATACTCAGGCCTGCCAGCTCCAATGAAGCAAGCAAAATTAACACTAACCCACCTCAATGTACACACACATACACAAATACAAAAGCAGTAAATCTTGGCCATCAACTGTTCCCACAACTGCAACCAAGTATTTTCTGTTTTTATTGCCAATTTTCAGCATCTGCAGTGTTTTACTTTAAATACTTGCATCTACAGACATTTTGCACTTAATCGCGATTTCAAGAACACTTAGAGGCTCACATATGACACAGAAGCAGATAAGGTGAATAACAGATAATATTTCTGAAATGAATTACAGAACTTGCTTTTCGTTTTTAAAATTTTTGTTAAACTATTCAGGCAGTCATTGGTTTAATGCTGAATACAATGCAGTCAAAACTTCACAAACGCTTCTCAGCGCTGACGACACTGATTAGTTAAGCAAGCTGACATTGTACCTTTGGTTTCATTTTAGCGCAGGTTTCTAAAAATTCAATAGCCCTACATTTAATCCCTCATTCTCAGTTGATGAAAACTTCCCAGTTCATTTATGTTAATAGTTTTACATTGTTAAAATTATGTCTGATATCACTGGCTTCCAATTCTAATATTGCACCTATTTCATAGAATCCCTACCATGTGGAAACAGGCCCTTCAGCCCAACGAGTCCACACCGAACCTCAGACATTCCACCCAGACCCATCCCCCTACAACCCACCTTATCTACACAATCTGGAAGTTGTCATAACTAGATAAAACTATCAAGTGAATTCATTCCCAAAGACATAAAAATGGCTGCAAAGTAAAATCCAGAGATACCGGCCCTTGAAATAGCACTGTCTTAAATTCCAGTAGTTTATGTTCATATGCTGCAATTAATTGAATTAAAGAGAGTGTCTTCAAGACAATAGTGACAACTGAAATCCAAAAGTAACATCAAATCTTTACATCACAACTAAGAACTTAACCGTTTGCCTACTAGTTTGGGTAAAAGGTAAATTTCATTTGATTTGATTGATTTATTGTCACATGTACTTAGATACAGAGAAAACTTTTGTTTATGAGCAGTGCAGGCAGATCATAATAAGGACATACAGATCCGGGAATAAAAACTTGGGAGGCACACAGGTTACACTGCACAAGGCACGTGCTAGGCAAGATCAACATTAACTTCAAGTAATACTGATCTTGCTAGAGAGAGTCCATTCATCAGTCTATTAACAGCCAGGAAGAAGCTGTTCCTGAATCTGGTGTGTTCAATCTTCTGCTTAACAGAAGCGGTTAGAGTAGAGCATTACTGGGGTGCAACAAAGCTTTGATGATGTTAGCAGCCTTTCTACAGCAACAAGCCATGTAAGTGGAGTCCATGGATGGAACGTTGGCTTTCAGGATGGTCTGGGCTGTGCACTCAACTTTCTGTATTTTCTTACAGACCTGGAAGTAGTTGTCATACCAGCCATTATACACCCAGACAAAATGCTTTTAGTGCTGCATCTATAAAAAAGGTTATTAAGCGTCCTTACCGACACGCCAAATTTTCTGAGCCAAATGAGGAATAAGGGGCGTTGTTGTGCCTGCTTGACCATCACATCAAAGTGTGGAAGTTCAGAACAGGCTGTCAACTGTCACCACTCCTGGGAACTTGACACTGCCCACACTCTCAGAACTTCAGCTTCAATGATGTAGATGGGGATGTGTTGTCCTCCTTTCTTTCTGAAGTCAATGATCAGATCTTCAGTTTTTCCGATGTTATAAAGAGATTGTTCTCATTGTGCTGCTAGGAAGGGGAGGTCAAACTCCTCTAATTTTTAAAATCAAAGGACAAGCCCCCAATCTGTTACAGGAGCAGAACCCCCCCCCCCCCCCCATGTAATAATTAAACACAAAATACGCAGAGAAGCTTGCCTCGCCTAATCTATTAAACTGTTACAGGGAAGTGGAGGTCAAATAAAAGAAAATCCCTGACATTCACTTTATTACTAACAAGTAACAATTTATGTATTTAATCCTAACAGTGAACAAATTAACAGAATTACTAACAAACCGAACAATTCCCTAATTGAACTAAATTCTTCTGTTGTTCTCAAACCATAAACACCATTCTTCTGCTGATCCAGCCGTCAGGGAAGTTCTGTGAAGTCATCTGTGAGGACTCTTAGCTAGAAGTGCCGTGGGATCTTTTATGGATAGAAGGTGCTCTTAGAGAGCTTAGCAATTGCTTGTGAGAGGTAGATGCTCATTTCTCAGATGGCAGTTTGCTCTCACACCGATTTTCAAAAGCCCACTCCTTATATATCTTGGATTGAATATCAATTTTATTACAATTGCATTGGTATTAGATTGTCAAACGCATCAGATTTAAATTCAACTTGCTTTCAATCGAAGGGTTTGGTTTAAATTAATTGGCTGATTACAGCTTGTTGCCAAAACATCAAAATAAACTTAAGTTTCCCAATCACACAGCCAATCGATACATGTTTTAACTTCAGAACAGAATGTACCTCTTCAGCTGCTGAGACATCTTCAGTATAAATCTCGAAGCTGAGACAAGCACTTTATCTCTTAAAGGGGCCACACACACCTTTATTTTAAGGAATTCTAGCTCTCTACCTTCCAATTCAAGGTTACTTAACACAACTTTGCAATAGCACATCACCAAACCTTCTATCTCCTTACTGGATTCAGACTTGTCATTAGATATACATCCTACCCGGGTGGTAGGATCAGCAAACTTTGGAGGGCGGGGTTGGGGTTCCAGTGTTAAGTGCTACAATGGAGGAGGTACAGTCATCTATCTTCATTGATTGCAGTCCGTGGGTCACAAAACTGAGGATCCAGTTGCAGACAGCGGAGCCGAGACCAAGATCTCAGAGTTTTGACATCAATCTGGAGGGGATAGTAGTGTTGATGGCGGAGCTGTAATCAATGAGCAGGGGTCTGACGTAGGCACCCTTGTTGTCCTGATGTTCCAGGCATGAGTGCAGGGCTGGAGAAATGGTGTCTGCTGTAGATCTGTATGTCAGTAAACAAACTATAGGGGATCAAGGCAAGCCAGGAGAAGAAAGCTAATGATGGCCATGACCAGTCTCTCGAAGCACTTCATGATTATGGAGGTCAGAGCCACTGGGCAGGAGCCCTAAAGGCACAATGCATGTGCTTTCTTAGGTACGGGGATGATTTTGGTCTTCTTGGTGCAGGTGGGAACTTTAGCCTGTACAAGAGAGGGGTTGAAGATGTCAGTGAATAGCTCTACCAGTTGGTCTGCACAGGATCAAAGTGTTCATCCGAGGGCTCTGTCCTGGCCCATCGCTTTCCTTGGACTGACTCCCAGGAAGATCAATCAAATATCTGCAGTGGTGACAGAGGGCACAGGAGCATCCAGGGCTGAGGAGACAAGTGACACCGTGTCACTGGCATGCTGTTCGAACTGAGCATAGAAAGCATTGGCTGCTTTAGGGAGAGATACGGCGCCACAATCTCACTGGACCAGAGAGCTGCTCTCTGAGATGACTGGTGATGGCTTCACCTGAGGATTACCATGCTTCAAGGCAACGGGAGAGGTTGAAGAGGTGAACCCATGCTATTGGCATGGCACTTATTAAAACCAGCCAGCCAACTCAGTTAATGGACACACACCTCTCCCCCATCACATCCACCATTTAACAGAGATGGGAAATATGGTAGCAGCTATTTCATGTTTATTATTTATGTTGTGTTTTTTTTCCCAAGATGGCAGCTTGTCTGCCCACCAGTTCTGTCTCTGTCTTTCCCTCCTTGTTTCTCCCTTCTCTCTCTATAGTAGTTCTAACCACCACCACCCCCCCTCCCCCCGCCACTGCTTGTAATTCCCTACCTAAGGAGTCGGGAAGAAGCCAGGTCGCAACCGGGAACCACATGGTGGAAGCTGAACGTGCAGGCTTCTTCCAGCAGCAATGGCAGATCGAGCGTGGGCCAGAGCAGTGGCGGCCGATCAAGAGTGATGCGGTGAGAGTGGGCCAGTGAGACAGTGCCAGCAAGATTGAACCAGTCACACAGCTCACAGCATGACACTAGCAGAGGCATGGCGAGGGCTGAAAAGCCCTGAATGGGACTGAGGCAGTGGAAAGGAAGTTGGACTCTCTTAGAATAACAGAAAAAAAAAGTAACCTAAGTTAATGTGAACGGCGCCATGTACGTACTGCAAAGGTACACACTTGTTCACTGTATTTTTGCCTTAAATCTTTACACGTTACATCTTAAATTGCTTAAGAAAAGGAAAACTCTGATTTTAAACCTCAGCTGCCTCACGGCCATACCCAATCACGGGAAAGGCTTCAGGAGTAAACCCTGAGGATAAATCCGGAGTCGGAGTCCCTAAGACAGTCTGCTGTTACATCTAACCTCGGTCTGACAACTCCTGCGACGACACCGGTGCCAAGTTGTATCGGTCCCTGCTGTACCCATGGACAACACTGTTGGCGTGGAGAGGGGAGACATGCTGCATGGGCAACTGCTGATCTCTCCTAAGACCCTGACTAGGCCTGCGCCCCGGAGAGGCCACTCCAGCGTCGCCTCAAACACAGAAAGCAGCAGTCACCGGTTATAAGCCACACTCGAGTGACATACAGCAAGGTGCCAGGGGTTGCTTTCGATAGGAGGGAGAGGCCATTTCGCCTCACTGGACAGCTACCGGCCGCCTCAAGCTTTGCAGCCACCGGCCAATTAGATGCTGTCCTGTCACAGTCCACCCACTCCACTGGGTGCGTGGGGCTTACGTATACAAGTATCCAGAATCACAGACTGTATACACTGCACCAAGTAAAACAAGGAAACAAGGAAAGAAGCCAGCATTCAGACCTGGATGCTGGAATGTACAGACCATGACAACCGGCCTGTCAGACAACCTTCAAGAGATCAGTGACAGCGCAAGACAGCAGTGATTAACAACAAACTGCTACGACTCCAAGTGGACACTGCAGCACTTCAAGAGACAAGGCTCCCAGAATCAGGGAAGTTATGAGAGCGACAAATCAGGAACAGTTGCTGCTACTTGATGACTTCAATGCTAGAGTGGGTGCCAAACACGGCTCCTGGCCAGGCTGTCTGGGATGGTACGGGATCAGCACCATGAAGGACAATGGACAACGACTGCTCGAGCTTTGCACGCTCCACCAACTGTGTGTCACCAACACCTACTTCCGGGCCAAAGTTCAGGACAAAGTTTCATGGCAACATCCCCGCTCAAAACACTGGCACCAGCTAGACCTGATCCTCACAAGACGCAGCCACCTGAAAAACGTGCTGATGGTTCAGTCCTTTCAGAGTGCCGACTGTGACACGGATCACTCCCTGATTTGCTGCAAACTCAGACTCCAACCAAAGAAGATGCACTACTCCAAGCCTGCAGACAAGCAGCGTATCAATGCTACTACAACCCAACATTCAGACAAAGTGACAGTATTTTTCAAGTCACTGGAGGACGACCTCCTTGCAGACCCACCAGAAGGAGCTGCTCAGCAGAGATGGGACACTCTAAGGGACACTATCCACAGCACCGCGTTGAAGACCTTCGGGAAGGAGCGGAGCAAGACAGGACTGGTTTGAAGCAAACGCGAATGAGCTCAAAGCGACCGCTAAGGCGAAACGTGCTGCACTGTTGAAACACAAACACCAACCTACCCAGGTAACACTACAAGCACTGAGGACAGCAAGAAACAACACACAGACTGCCAGACACTCTGCAATGACTACTAGCTACAACTATGCAAAAGCATCCAGTTATCATTTGACACAGGCAACATATGTGGAATGTATGAGGGGATCAAGAACGCCACTGGCCCAAACCACAGGAAGACGGCTCCACTAAAATCTAGGACAGGCGAGATCAAAGACAAAAGCAAGCAGATGGAGAGATGGGTGGAGCATTACTCCGAACTCTACTCCAGAGAAAATGACATCTCGGACAACACGTTGGACACCAAGGAATGCATACTGGTCATGGAGGAGCTGCACGCATTGCCAACTGCTGATGAGCTGAGCAGAGCCATCAACAGCTTACCCAGTGGGAAGGCACCAGGGTTGGATGGCATACAACCAGAGGTCAAGTGTGTGAAGGGGGTTCTGCTTAGCCACCGGCTGGAACTACTGTGCCAGTGCTGGGAGGAGGGAACGGTGCCGCAAGACATGAGAGACTGCAACATTGTTCTTATAGAGGGTGACAAGGGGGGGGAAGAAGCGGCTGTAACAACTACTGAGGAATCTCACAGCTGAGCATTGTTGGGAAGGTCTTCGCCCGCGTGGTCCTGGACAGACTACAGAAAATCGCCGAAAGGGAAAGAAACGCCGAGAGCAAAGACAACCACTCTGCGCGCTTTCTTCAACCTCACGAAGGCATTTAACCTCGTGAGCAGAGACGGCTTGTTCAAAATCCTTCCCAGGATTGTTTGTCCTCCGAGACTCCTTGGAATAGTCCAATCGTTTCACATGGATACGAAAGGCGTCATTCAATTTGGCGGCTCTTCTGAGGCTTTCAACATCCGCAGCGGTGTAAAGCAAGGCTGTGTGCTTGCCCCACCCTGTTCAGCATCTTCTTCACAGTCATGCTGAAATGCGTGTTTGGAACATCAACTGATGGTGTCTACCTCCAGACCAGACCAGATCGGACGGAAGGCTGTTCAGTCTGTCCCGGCTGAGGGCAAAATCCAAGGTTCGTGAAGTACTCATTAGAGACATGCTGTCTGCAGATGACGCAGTGTTGGCAGCACACTCTGAACAGCAACTGCACCACCTCATGGGTAACCTCTCAAGAGCCTGCCAGGAACTCAGCATGACCATTAGTCTGAAGACGACCAACATGCTGGATCAAGGCGTTGAGCACCCCCCTGCCATCACCATCGACAACTACGAGCTGGAGGTAGTCCACGAATTCACATTCCTCAGCTCCACCATCACATATCACCTCTCCCTGGACTCCAAGATCAACAGGCGGATCAGACAAACAGCCTCCACATTCGCCAGGCTGACCAACTGTGTCTGGGGGAACAAAAAGCTGACTACGAACACCAAGATTGTAGTCTTACAGGGCGTGCTTCCTCAGCACATTGCTTTACGGCAGCGAGACCTGGAGCCTCTACCCCAGACAAGGGGGGCATCTCAATGCTTTCCACCTTCGCAGCCTGAGACACATTCTGGGCATCAAGCGGGCCAAAAGAGTCACCAACACCAAGTCCCCACCCACGCCCAGATACTCAGCCTCTTCAGCCTACTCCAACAACGCTGGGTGGGTTATATACATCGTATGCCGAAGGGAGGATTCCGAAAGATGTGTTGTACGGGGAATTGGCCATCAGGAAGAGAGCACGAGGATGACCTCATCTTCGTTTCAAAAGATGTCTGCAAAAGGGACATAAAGTCAATGGACCTGGACGTCGAGAGGTGAGAAGACGTCGCAAATGATCGCTCATGCTGGAGACGGGAACTATGCAGAGGGCTGGAGCAAGGAGAGGAGAAACTGAGGCTTGCCGCTGAGGAAAAGCGCACTCGATGGAAAGACAGCAACACGGCAACACTGGACGAGAGTGTCTTCAAATGCAGTTGCTGCAACCAAGACTGTCACTCCTGTGTGGGTCTGTACAGCCACAACAGACGCTGCGCTATCACCAGCAGCTGAATCAAAACTCTTCAGGTGGAGATCCATGGCCTCTCGAGGCTGACCGATGCCACACTAAAATGTGGTTTATGGATATTGCAGAGAGGTACACTTAAGTCTTGATCTAATCTAGCCAGATATTATTTTCATAATTCACATTTTCAAGTGCAGAACAGAATACCAACACAACAGCAATAAAAATATGTTTTTACATTAACCCCAAACTTTTTTAAAAAATCTTTTCAAACAGTTGATTAAAGTGCCTTTTAATAGACTGCCCACATGACAACACTGGAAGGAAGTGAATCCTCTCCTTACTTGACTAATACTGCCAAAAACACATTCTGTATCAGAACTGAAAAGGGCTCTGGCACGTACTACTACATCATGTTTAACTACAGAACAGTTCTAATCCTTTACTGGCAACCAGTGCAATCAGATAAGGCAACTCAATGATATACACAAGACACAAACTTGGAGAGGTAAAGATCCAATTCCAGGCAACATTTTGCTATTATAAAATATTCAAAACAAAAAAAAACAATGCAGTTGCTTTTCAAAGCACTGCATTGCTACTTGCTGAACTATTTCTTAGCCAGATCATTCACTTAGCTGCAGCTGTACTGAACAGCACAATCCACTGGATAATAACATGGCTAGATTTGAAAGGGCCTAGCGAAGCGCATAATTGTAATCCAAATTTCAATTAACCTGCAGCCCTCTTAAGAGATTGTGCATGTTTAATACTACTTTAAAAGCAGTTAGTTCTTTGAAACATTGAGATATTAAAAGAAATAAGCACAGATGGAAACTTGAAAGCATGAGCACAACAAAGTCTAGTCAGAAGCAAAAAAAGTTGCGCAATCTGAATTGTGAAAATAGTTTTCAGTGAGACTGAAATATTAGGGGTCTTGGATGTGTTCAAGATTGCCTTTTAAACACATTTCCTTTACTTAGCCAGATAGTCAACTAAATCAGCAAATTACATCAATGCTGCGCATAATCAGAGCAGGCAATGACCAAAGTTGCCCCATTTTGAACAGGATACTGGCACTTGAAATGCAATCTGTCATTAAATCCTTTCCTCTCTGCTGTCCTCATTTTTCTCCTGGGTCCTTGAGAGCTCCTACACTGATGGGAACTTTTGTTGCCAGCTTGGAAACTTGATTCTCAGACGTGTTTTAAACTTTAGAAAGATATAAAAATTACAACATCTTACTGAGAAGAAAAAAAAAACAAAATTGCAGTCCAACTTAAAAATAATACGATGGCAAACCCTAGCTCCACTTTGAGTAAGTTTTGTTCAGATAGCTGATGATTTCAGGACTTTAATCTTTGCAAAGCAGACCACATGGGCTCCTCAAGGACCTTCAAGCTACAGACAATGGGAAAACCATGCTAACACCAAAGCGGTCATGGTGAACAGCTTTGCAACAGATATACTAAGAGAGTGGAAAAAAAGACAGTGAATATTTTTATAATGTTATGCAACTACTTCCTCTCAAAGTTGTAAAAGTATTGGTGGTTGTAGCAGGATGACAAAAAGTCTAAACAAAACAGGCCAAGCAGTATCAGAGGCGCAAGAAAGTTGATGTTTCTGGTCTGGACCCTACTTCAGAAAAAACAGGAGAAAAAAAGTGTGATTTTTCTGAAGAAGGATCCTGACCCAAAATATCAGCTTTCCTGCTCCTCTGATGCTGCTTGGCCTGTGTTCATCCAACTCTGCCCCTATCTCAGATTCTCCAGCATCAGCAGTTCCTACTACCTCACCCCACATAGAACATACGTTTATCACTTTACTGCATTGTCCTGGGTTTGAAAACAAACTAAACGGCAAAAGATTTGAATTCTAAAACAGTAACAGGAACTAAAATGGACTTGTGCACCAAGATGGATACACGAGGGTGACAGATAGTAAGTGCTTTTATTTGCCAAATATTATAAAACAGTATACAATGTGAATAATTGCTCCAACTGTTCTAGGAGGACCAGTGAACATGCTAGACATTTATTTTCAATATACACTGACAACGCAAAACCATGGACATTATTGACGAATATGATTTGCCTGTTATCTTTACAGGTAAAGACTAAGTCCCACTAAACTACAAGTAGTACAAAGAAATACAAGAATATTGCAGAACCCAAAGAAAATTAGCTTTCCAGTTCTTTGAGATTTTGTAGAACAAAGTTCAATGCTATTTGCACATTTGTTTCATCCAACAAAACTCTGTCAAACATTCAGCAGTGTCCCAACATGCCGAACAAAAATCTAAGTTTTTACACTAAATCTTCCCCTACCAGGAAAGCAAATATTTCTTTAGGGATTATATTTCAAGAATAGTGTCAGTGGAAATAATCAACTATCTATACAACAAAAATTTCTACAGAATCTTAGCATATAACATTAACATGCTTTGCCTAGAAACCCAAATGGTTTGGAAAAGGTTTACACCATAATTACAAAAATAGCTCAGTGATTTTATTCTCCCAGAAAGAAAATTGTGAAAGGAGCCATATCACCAACCAAATTTACCCAAAAAAGGAGAACATAGACTCAAATAATCGGCAAGAAGCAGTTTAACTCTGGGACTTTGCAAAGTTGCATCAAGGCAGCCGATTCAGACGTAAAGGAGGTGAGGAGAGAATGCACAAGTAACTGAAATAATTGCAAAAAATTAACCTCTTTGTAAAGGCCCTACTAAAAAGGATTAGGCTATGGCAGCTAAACTCAGATTCCCTCATGAATGCAAGCAGTTTCCTGCCAAAAGACCTGATAGATATCTTATATGCTCTGCTTAGAAGATAATCCCTTTACAGAAGTAATCAATGACTCCAAAATAAATTCATCTGACTAGATCAAAATGGGAAATCAAGTTATCACCTGACATCCCCTTCTTTCCACAACTGCTGCTCAAATCCAAATTCAGGAGGTAAACATATATGGCTCAAAACCACACAGCTATCAAGTGCATCTCCAGCTCATTTTTAGATTGTAGAAGTAGCTACTGGCTGTAAGTCATACACCTGAACTTTTTCTATTAAAATATCAAATTGTTGAATTTTCTTTTTCCCTTCATCACACGGAACTCTCAAACAACTCAGCAGTTCACCATTTTTAGGAAGTGTGAAAAGAAAGGCTTAAATTTATATTGGTTCAGAGACAGTGGGAACTGCAGATGCTGGAGAATGAGATAACAAGGATTTTTTCCACCAACCCCCCTTCCATTCCTGGAAACACTGCAATACCTGGACGATGCACAGGGTGGACGGAGCAAGCTCTGATGCCAACTCCCTGCACCAAAACTCAGTTTAATATAGGGTCCTTAAGTAAAAGGCATATCAGATATTAAAGATGATAAGAACAGAAACTACACTTGGTCTGAGCCGATAGGCCGAGAAGCAAAGGGTCTAGGCCCGAAACGTCAGCCTTCCTATCCAGCTCTACACGTAGTATAAGTTTAAGATAACAATTCCTTACACAACCACAGGATCTTTAAGCGCACTTTACAGCCAATAAGGTACTTTGGCTGCAGTTACTATTATAAAGTGACGAGCACAGCCGCCAGTGTTGTACAAAGAAAGGCTCAATGAAAAGCAATTGTGATAATGAACAGATAATGTGTGTTATATAATGTTAATTAACGGATAGATGTTGGCCAGAACACATTGCAATAGCAGGTCTGCTTGTCTTTGAAATGCTGCCACAGGATCTTTTATATGCAGTTTACAAGCAGAAGTGATTTAATGCCCCATTCTTAAGACAGCATCACAAAGACATGGAACAGTCCCTCTTCCGCACCTACACAGGCCCCAAACCCCACCTCTTCCTCCGGTACATTGATGACTGTATCGGCGCCGCCTCTTGCTCCCCAGAGGAGCTCGAACAGTTCATCCACTTCACCAACACCTTCCACCCCAACCTTCAGTTCACCTGGGCCATCTCCAGCACATCCCTCACCTTCCTGGACCTCTCAGTCTCCATCTCAGGCAACCAGCTTGTAACTGATGTCCATTTCAAGCCCACCGACTCCCACAGCTACCTAGAATACACGTCCTCCCACCCACCCTCCTGCAAAAATTCAATCCCCTATTCCCAATTCCTCTGCCTCCGCCACATCTGTTCCCACGATAAGACATTCCACTCCCGCACATCCCAGATGTCCAAGTTCTTCAAGGGCCGCAACTTTCCCCCCACAGTGATCGAGAACGCCCTTGACCGCGTCTCCCGTATTTCCCACAACACATCCCTCACACCCCGCCCCCGCCACAACCACCCAAAGAGGATCCCCCTCGTTCTCACACACCACCCTACCAACCTCCGGATACAACGCATCATCCTCCGACACTTCTGCCATCTACAATCCGACCCCACCACCCAAGACATTTTTCCATCCCCACCCTTGTCTGCTTTCTGGAGAGACCACTCTCTCCGTGACTCCCTTGTTCGCTCCACACTGCCGTCCAACCCCACCACACCCGGCACCTTCCCCTGCAACCGCAGGAAATGCTACACTTGCCCCCACACCTCCTCCCTCACCCCTATCCCAGGCCCCAAGATGACATTCCACATTAAGCAGAGGTTCACCTGCACATCTGCCAATGTGGTATACTGCATCCACTGTACCCGGTGTGGCTTCCTCTACATTGGGGGAACCCAGCAGAGGCTTGGAGACAGCTTTGCAGAACACCTCCGCTCAGTTCGCAACAAACAACTGCACCTCCCAGTTGCAAACCATTTCCACTCCCCCTCCCATTCTCTAGATGAGATGTCCATCATGGGCCTCCTGCAGTGCCACAATGATGCCACCCGAAGGTTGCAGGAACAGCAACTCATATTCTGCCTGGGAACCCTGCAGCCTAATGGTATCAATGTGGACTTCACCAGTTTCAAAATCTCCCCTTCCCCTACAGCATCCCTAAACCAGCCCAGTTCGTCCCCTCCCCACATTGCACCACACAACCAGCCCAGCTCTTCCCCCCTACCCACTGCATCCCAAAACCAGTCCAACCTGTCTCTGCCTCCCTAACCGGTTCTTCCTCTCACCCATCCCTTCCTCCCACCCCAAGCCGCACCCCCATCTACCTACTAACCTCATCCCACCTCCTTGACCTGTCCGTCTTCCCTGGACTGACCTATCCCCTCCCTACCTCCCCACCTATACTCTCTCCACCTATCTTCTTTTCTCTCCATCTTCGGACCGCCTCCCCCTCTCTCCCTATTTATTCCAGTTCCCTCTCCCCATACCCCTCTCTGAAGAAGGGTCTAGGCCCGAAACGTCAGCTTTTGTGCTCCTGAAATGCTGCTTGGCCTGCTGTGTTCATCCAGCCTCACATTTTATCATCACAAAGACTGTAGCATTCAGCAGAGCAGCAGAAAATCAACACAAATTTTGATGTGGAGATGCAGGTGTTGGGACTGGGGTGGACCCGACAAAGGAGCAGTGCTGAAACCTCAGAAGTAGAACTTTCACTATGAGAATTATATTGTAGTTTAAGGCATGATAAGCAATAGAAAATATAGGATGATATGCTTTGTGCCCAGTTTGCAGCACATGCTCCACTTTAAATAAAATTTAAATAAAATTCTCATTCCATAGGACCAATTTAATGTTCATACATTTTAGCAAACTGAGAAGCTGTGCAACACTGCATAGTTATTAGCTCTAATCCGATGCTAACTTGAAATGACTTTTTTTTCTGGACAGCTCAAACTATCATTGGAACAAGTTTGTACATCCTGCAGTTAAATGCCAATAATTAACTAAAATGAACCATCGCAGAGGCCAAGTCTACAGTCAAAACTGATATCATTAATGCTTGGTAACTGTGAAATATCAGTTTTAAGAAACGATTTCTTGTATGAGTAAAACCTTCCACTGTATGAACAAATTATATTTGCTGAAGAGACTGACAAACAGCTGTAACAGTTTGTGGAGCTGAAGGAACACAGCAGGCCAAGCAGAGGACCAGGAAAGCTGGTGTTTTGGGTTGGGACCCTTCTTCAGACAGCCTCCAGCTCCACACTTATCTGACTCCAGTTCTTACTACCTCTGACAAGCAGATGTAAATTTAATACATCTTATCAAAGTTTGACTGCATATTTTACTTTAAAAAGAAAAATCACTTTTCATTGTTTATTTATATTAACTAAGGTAGACTCAATAGGTGGTCAAAACAAAAAGAGGCCAATCTGGCTCAAATCTTCCAATGGGACGATGACCCCTGTGGAGGCTGGTGTTAAGTGGTGAAACCGTACAGTCTCAATGCAGCTAACTCCACAGGCAATGCACAGCAAGTTGAAGCTTTCGATGAGAAATTACCCCATGCTTAATACCCTCCGACGAAGTTCCCAATTCTAAGACTTTGGAAATACTTAGCTTAATTGTTAACTCGGAAAAGGAATTTACACCTGCTTTAACTCGTCCGTAACTATTAAAACAGGAACCGCGCGACTCCGCATTCACGGCAAGAACTTTAAGCCGACCCAAACTTCCCTGGCCACCTGACCCTATTCTTCGGCTTTAGGCACGTATATCCTCCTAATCACCTGACACCCATGCCCTCTCACTTACGTTCCCTCGGTACCCAAGTGGCGTCAAGACCATTAAATCCTGAACTGGAGCACGAATTGTTATTTTTCAAATTAAAAAGGTCACAGTTACAATGCCAACTCACTTCGCTTCTCTGATGAAGGGTCGAGGCCCGAAACGTCAGCTTTTGCGCTCCTGAGATGCTGCTTGGCCTGCTGCGTTCATCCAGCTCCACACTTTATTACCTTGGATTCTCCAGCATCTGCAGTTCCCATTATCTCTGATCACTTCGCTGCTGGCTGCGTGGAATTAACTCGCTGGCAGCTTCAGCTGAGAAGACTTCTGACTCAGAAGCTTGCAAGGAGAAATCCTCCGTAGGTAATCGTATTTTTTTGAAGTAGTGTTTTCAAACCTAATCGGAAGATCCGTGCCCGTGTATTATGTTGCTGTATCAGATTCCTCACGAGGGCAAGTATTATAATTTACAATAATGTTACAGCCCCCTCTTGTGGCAAATAACGGTACTGCCACATAAAATTAACGCGTTATTTCCTGAGAACTAAGGTGACAAAAGGTGTCAGTTCCGACAATTAACCTTTCACTGCAAGTTATTCCAAATTACACCTGACTGGCAATTGTTCTCCGACTGCATACTAACAACAAACAAGATCATAATAGTCAATTTAGTCCATTGTTCAACCCTCTTAGCACCCAGTTTATTTTAAATAACCCCCAAAACATCATTTCTATTATCCTCCTTAGGGTGGTCCAGAAATTTGAGTAAATTAACTTTTCATACCATCAGTTATGGGTCTACTTTCACCAGACTTTTGGTCTTCACAGCCTACTTTCTGATTTCATATGTCCCAATTAGTGCATGTATCTCTCCAGGCTTTTCTTTAACCGAGAAATTATGGGAACGTCCAGTATTTCCCATTTCCTCAGCTGCATTTGAGGGTTTCATTACTGCACTCCGACCACAACAAAGCTATGCACCATTACAGCAGAACTGAAAACACTCCAAATGTGCTCGAGTGTCACTAAAACCAGAAAATCGCTGCTGGATTTCTACTCAACATTTTGAGTTACATATCTGTACAGTCAAATATATTAATCTGGTTTTCCACAATGATCCAAGCATATAGTTCTTTGAGAAGGTGACCAAACAGGTAGATGAGAGTAAACCGGTTGATGTGGTGTATATGGATTTCAGCAAGGTGTTCAATAAGGTTCCCCACAATAGGCTATTGTACAAAATGTGGAGGAATGGAATTGTGGGAGATATAGCAGTTTGGATCGGAAATTGGCTTGCTGAAAGAAGACAGAGGGGGGTAGTTGATGGGAAATGTTCATCCGGGAGACCAGTTACTCGTGGTGTACAGCAAGGTTCGGTGTTGGGTCCACTGCTGTTTGTCATTTTTATAAATGACCTGGATGAGGGCGTAGAAGGATGGGTTAGTAAATTTGCAGACGACACTAAGGTCGGTGAAGTTGTGGACAGTGACGAAGGATGCTGTAGGTTGCAGAGAGGCAGAGATAAGCTGCAGAGCTGGGCTGAGAGGTGGCAAATGGAGTTTAATGCAGACAAGTGTGAGGTGATGCACTTTGGTAGGAGTAACCGGAAGGCAAATGGTAAGATTCTTAGTAGTGTAGATGAGCAGAGAGATCTCGGTGTCCACGTACACAGATCCTTGAAAGTTGCCACCCAGGTTGACAGGGCTGTTAAGAAGGCATACAGTGTTTTAGCTTTTATTAATAGAGAGATCGAGTTCCAGAACCAAGAGGCTATGCTGCAGCTGTACAAAACTCTGGTGCGACCGCACTTGGAGTGTTGTGTACAGTCCTGGTCACCGCATTATAAGGATGTGGAAGCTTTGGAAAGGGTGCAGAGGAGATTTACGAGGATGTTGCCTGTTATGGAGGGAAGGTCCTACGCAGAAAGGCTGAGGGACTTGAGGCTGTTTTTGTTAGAGAGACCCAGGTTGAGAGGTGACTTAATTGAGACATATAAAATAATCAGAGGGTTAGATAGGGTGGATAGGGAGAGCCTTTTTCCTAGGATGGTGACCACGAGCACGAGGGGCATAGCTTTAAATTGAGGGGTGAAAGATACAGGACAGATGTCAGAGGTAGTTTCTTTACTCAGAAAGTAGTAAGGGAATGGAACGCTTTGCCTGCAACGGTAGTAGATTCGCCAACTTTAGGTACATTTAAGTCATCACTGGACAAGCATATGGACGTACATGGAATAGTGTAGGTTAGATGGGCTTGAGATCGGTATGACAGGTCGGCACAACATCGTGGGCCGAAGGGCCTGTACTGTGCTGTAATGTTTTATGTTCTATTAGTGATGAGCCAATGATTTATCCCTGATTCTCCTGAATTCAATATACAACTGCCTCAGAAGTAGCTTTCTTTTTAAACTACAGGAAAAAAAACAAGAAAAATGAAACTGAGATGTTGTTTAATTTTTAAAGTTGATTAAAATCTTACATGCACAGAAAAGCTAATATCTGAAACACAAGGCATCAACTCAACTTGATCCAAGAGACACATGTGAATGATTTTCACCAGTCTGCATTCAGATTGTGACTAAAGCAGTCTGCATATCTCTAATCCCATTCATGAGAATACACGTTGGAACACATTCAATTACCAAAAAATACACAAGTACAATTATATTAAAATGAAGAAGTTCTGTTTTTCAGTGTTAATGCTGTCAATATTACAATTTTTCCCAAATGCACTAAAAGGTACATACGAATATTTGAGAACAGCCAAGTTTCAAAATATTTCCTAAAAAGGACACAAAAGTAGGACTACTTAACTCAATTCAGCAAAATACATTTCAACAGAGATCAGAAATTTTCCTTTGATACTCAAACTTCAATTTTTTTTTCTGAAATGCAACAATGGAACATAGTACTACTGTTAGGAGGCAGCAGTCAATGCACAAGGCCAAACTATTCTCACCCATGCCAGGCTCTAATGGTTTGTGGAAGCAAGTTTTATTTTTAATCAGAACAATACTGGAAAGCCTCTGGTGTTCCAGTGGTTCCTCCTGATTAGCTAGCAGTGCAAATTACAAAAAATCTTCCTCTGGCAAAGTCTCTCACTCAAAGCACTTGTAGGTTCTGTGTCTTCAATTTTAAGAAGTTTAACCCAGTCAGTGCAAGCAGAACAACATGTAACAAAGTTGATATCCAGCCCAATCAAAAAGGTGGTGGTAATAGTAGGAAAGGCATCTGGATGTAATATCACTCACCTGCTAAATTTAAACAAAATTTATGAAGAGTTTTAACTAGCACTGCATTAACCCCATGTATAATGGTGGAAGCTGAAAGAGAATTTAGAAAAGCATCACATGATGTTGAGACTTAAATGAAACATGTAAAGGACATATCAGGATTGACTGAGCAGTTGATCAAAAATTCAGGCATTAAGGGTGGATTTACTGTACTGCAGTGGTAGATGGCTTTAAGAAAAAAATCCAAGGGACACAACATTGGTAACTGAAAACTCTGTTGGCAGGAATCCAAGTGTCTAGGTAGAGTTGAGGCTTACGTTACGAACAGAAAACCAACATGCCAAATTAAGGAATGAAGGAACATCATCTGCTAGTAATTAATGAGAATCACTGCATTTTGCTGAATAGCATTTTGCTCAATGATCTCTACAAACAGCAACCAGCTGAGGAGTAAATAAGCTTTTGGTGGATTAAGTGTTATTAAAAGATATATCACAGTTTGCTGTTCACTTTACTGGTGGAGACTGCAAACTTCCCAATTGTGTTTTGGAACTTTGGAGGTACATCAAGAAACTTTATGCGACACTCTCAAGCCTTCAATAGTTCTTTGTGAAGCAAAACTCTTGAGGACTTCACTGAAAAAGTAACATATTGCTCAATATTCACGAGCACACTGACCCAGATTTCACAATGGCCAGATAATCATCTCTGCAGTGTACACAGGATTGAGAGTTAGGACCAGCAGAATCCCTGACATTAGAGACCGAGGGAACTGCCCAGGAAATTGACCATTCTGATGGACAACTTCCCTATACCTGGAACCTGCTGGAGCTATCTGCTCAAATCCAAATTCAGAGAGTTCTGTTGTCATTAAGTTAAATGGTTATCTGAAGAAGTTAGATGATTGAAAAGTAAGTCTGATTTAACTCAATCCCCAACTTACTACATACAACCCCCAATACACTTTTTTAAAATTCATTCACAGGATGAGGGAGTCACTGGCTAGGTCAGCATTTATTGCCCATCCCTAACTGCCAGAGGGCAATTAAGAATCAACCACATTGCTGTGGGTCTACGGTCACATGTAGGCCCAAGCATTTAAGGATGGAAGTTTCCTTCCCTGAAGTGCATTAGTGAACCAGGTGGGTTCTCCCCCCCACCCCGCCCAACAACTGACAATGGATTTCACGGTCATCATTCGACTCAGCACCAGAAAGATCAGACTATTTCAAGCTGATTACTGCCATACTGTTTAAGAGCAACAAGAAGTTGGGAATTTTACTTTGGGAAACCATTATTAGGGGCTGTATGAAAAATGTCTGGGTTGGACCCTATCTTAACTCAAAGGTGAAAGCAGATTTGGAATGGTTGCCAATGGGGGCCTTATGTTCTGGTCTTAGCATGCAATTTTGATCCTCACTGTTAACTTACCATTGTTTGAACCTGCCTGGAAATGCTGACATGAGACATCTACAGGTTTAACACCAAAGCTGTGGTTAGATGCAGTTTCAGAAGCAGCAGGCATGGGGTCCACGAACCCACTCTGAATAAATATGCAGCGTGCGGGCTGATTTTCTCTATGCATTTCTTAAGAAGCAGTGACGTGCAATACCTCTCACAGAAAGCACAAATGATCGTGAGGTGCCGGCCTGCAGACTCCTTCGGCACTAACACTTTGTGGGCTTTATCCTGAGCATGTGTAACGACCATGTTGTGTCAACACATACTCCACTCCACATACCGATGAAATTGTGTTATAGGTAATGGAAGTTTTAGAAATAGCGTTCACCTATTTGTCAGTCACATTACAGCCAAATTGTGTAACCAGAACATGTGCAATAGTAGAACCTATTATACACAGTCCCTACAACCAAGGAGATGAGACTCAAGCCAAGTGTGCATGTTTTTCTAAAAAAAAGGCAACTTTGCTTATTTGCATAAAAACACAAGCAGTAGTTTAATAACTATTGAACTCAACTTTACTATTGGAACAAAGGGAAACACAGCAACGCAGTAGGCAAATCTAGCCAGATAAATGTGGCACTCCAGACAATCTCAAATTATTGCATAGGGAATAGTTTTTGTTGGGGAAAACAGCATTCGAGTGGGAGTAAATGATTCTGTCCACAGCAGTTTTGAAGACAACAAGCTTATAAGCATGAATACCAAGACCATTCTAACATGCACTAACGACTCCAAGTATTTCCTCCGTTCTGGTCCCATGGAGCACTTAAGTGAAAAACCAGAGCTATAAAAGAACAACCCATCAGGATAGAAAAATCTGGGACAAAAACCAGTCACATCTCAGGCAGTCTCTGCTCAGTAGTCAATATTGCTGCCTCAGAACTCGTGATCCCACATCATTGGTCAATTCCAATTTGGAAACCCTTGACTTAAAAAGGCACTGATTTGGCTATTTTCAATTTATTCAAAAAAATGTAAATATTTTAAATGCTAATTACATTGTATATAATTTGGTTCTCCCAATGATTATTTGTGTAAACAGCTCAAGACTCTAACATGAATTGTTATCACATATCAGTTATGGAATGAAGTTGAACTTCATAATTGTAATGTCTATTTTAATCACAAACATTAAGTGTGATTGCTAATCTTAAGTCAATCTTTCTAGAGGAAATGTTCCTTGTTACACACAACTTGTACCACAAAAACAGCCATTGTATCAAAAAAGCTTGATAATCCTCCAGGCCTTGAAAGCTTCGCTGTGAAGCCTCCTTTTCAGAAAAATCACTGAATTACATCCTTAACACAGCAAGAACTCTAACTTCAGCCTTTGCCATGGCTAAGTAAGCACTAATAATGAAACTACATTCTAAGTCTAATACATAATTATAACTAATTCTGTCTGTACAAAGATTTTTGTCACGCAATTCTTCTCTGTATATTTTAACAGAGTCAAGTTGAAAATGCTTGAATGATTAAAATGCTGCTCTCTGTAGTTGATAAAATCATTTTAGCAGTAATTATTACAAAAATTGTCAAAGTATTTTGTCAAACATCTTACCAATCACAGAATGCAATGTGTTAACAGCATTAAAAAAAAAGGTTCGCACTTCTAAGAAGAGCCAAAACTGATGAATCTCCTGCACATAATCACTAAGGAGGTGATGACTTAGTGGTATTATCGCTGTACTGTTAATCCAGACGTTCTGGGGACCTGGTTCGAATCCCGCCATGGCAGATGGTGGTATTCAATAAAAATATCCAGAATTAATAGTCAAATGATGTCCAAGAATCCACTGGCAATTGTTGGATAAACCCTTCTAATGTCCTTTAGGGAAGGAAACTGCCATCCTTACCTGATCTGGGCTACATTTGACTCCAGACCCACAGTAATGTGGCTGACTCTGAACTGCCCTTTGGGCAATTAAGGATGGCCAATAAATGCTGCCTAGCCAGTGACACCCTCATCCTGTGAATAAAGAATTATAGTATCGAAGGAAGCAAGAGAAAAATCAAATGCCACTTTCCCACCTGAAATTTGCAAACCTCCTTTCAAAATAATTAGCCTATTCCTTTAGAAAGGCAGATTGCAGTAAAAATTGGTGCTTAAAATACAAAGGATAGCTGGCTTGCCCCCATGACCCCTCTCCCCAACTGTTCAGTAAACCTAAATATTGATGTTAAGGGATTCCAGCTATCCAACTTAGACTACTGCATTACATCTGGGTGGATTCCTCTCATTGGAATCTAGCTATCTCATAAGTGATCACAGCCAAAAGATAGGTCCCACCTAAATGAATATCCTAATGGAGTAGGAGATGGTCCCTGGTCATACTCTTCAAAGGTAATTGCTCTTGGTGATGTATCGACAGGTTGTTTGCATTTCAGTGGCTTAGGAACGTGTGAAAAAGAGCGAAGCAAACGTTGGACCATTTTTTGATTTTGAATTGCAAATATAGCTTTGCAGTCACTAAGTTTAAAAGTTTTCAAAAAAATAATGACTTATGAAGACAGCCAAAATAAAAATCAGTCTTTCCACCGCTGGATTTTATTTTATTGTGCTGTGAATATAAAAATCCTCTGAATTAACCCCAATGGTTCCTAACCAGACTGTTTTGTAACAGAGATAACAAGGTGTATAGCTGGATGAACACAGCAGGCCAAGCAGCATCAGAGCAGGAAAGCTAACATTTCGGGTCTGGACCCTTCTTCAGACCCGAACTGTCAGCTTTCTGGCTTAGGCTGCTGTGTTCATTCAGCTATACAGCTTGTTATCTCAGATTGTCCAGCATCGACAGCTCCTAGTATCTCTATTCTGTAACATTTTTCTCATCAATCTATTTAGAAATGTTATTACACACCTCCGGAGCAGGGCTCTTGGTCCAGGAATACGGACATTACCACGGCACCATGAGACATTTTGTATAACCAACCACAAACACTGCAAATAGTCCATTTGACAGTCAGAGCTTATACAAAACACCTAGCTATGTATTAACAACACGGTAACTTTAGCTGAACAAAATTAAATAACCTCAATAAAATCTATAATTTAATCCCAATAATTCTTTTTTTCAGCCTCATTCACACAAAAGGCAAACAAATACAGTAAAGGGTTAAACAAAACAAAATAACAAAACTGGCCAGATTACTTAAATGGATTTTTAATGATTACTTAAATGATGTGTTGTTCCACAGGCATAGATGATTATTTTTTGTTGATTTTTCTGCTATCAATCAGGACTACTGTTGCAGCTCACTCAGTAGAGGTCAATAACAGTTTGTACTCTGAGCTTCCAATAAGTTGATCATTGGAGGGTAGACAGGGAGCATTCAAATCTTCACACCATACATTAACAGTCAAACTCCTTCTCACGGAGAAGAGTCCAAAACCCAAACTCTGCCCTTTCTTGTCAGGCAGACTGCTTCCCCACAAGATCCCAATTACCACTCCAAATCTGCCATGGAGTGCAAGGTCTCTCCCATATTTGCTGGAACCAATCCCAGGTCCTGATCTTGTTAACTGTCAACATCTGCTTTCTGTTTAAACATACTGCTCTCCACATGTCAAAGTATCTTTGGAGCCTTCTGATCAGAAACCAACCTGCAATTAACTTCCAGACATGGCCTCACAAACCAACAGCTTTTGCTTTTTTTTAAAAACAAAAAAAAGTTGCTGCTCACCGTCCAATGATCATTTTCAGCTCTCTGTACACAGCTCCAAATCATAATTAAGATAACATTAAAGTAACAAAAAAATCACTTAACAGACTCCAGACTTCCATGCTAACTCTCTAATCAGCTAAAGATTTATGGTGTTCAGTCATCTGAACTTCATTATTGTAATTCTCCAACAGATCAGGTGAACTGCTTAAATTCCTTTCACCATTTTATTTTTGGAAAAAAGTCATCTGCACAACTTTCAAAGCTAACAAAACAGCTCCCGAATTGACAGATCTTCTGAAGTGTATATAGTGAGGGCATCTGCAATGCTCTCACTTACTTCCTTCAGATATGTACAATGGAAACAATTTAGTTAGAGGACTTGTCATTTTTTTGTCCGCTTAGTCAAATTTATTTTGCCAAAACATCTCATGATTCAAACATTAGCTTCCTTTGAATATCCAACAAGTTATCCTCTCACTCTATCATAATTACTGGCACAGAGAAATTAACCAAACTTGTCTATTACTTGCTATTTTCCCCCCTCCCAACAGCAATATCATTATTTTCAGTTTTCAAGGGGTCCACAGTGTCACTTTTCCCTCATGTGACTCAAAAGATTGTGTTGATTTCGCTTTTCCTTTCATCTTACGTTCCTTTTTGCAACACTTTTATTGTTAATTCTTTGTTCCTCTCCCAATTATTTTGAGTGCATTTTCTTATAGTTTTATATCGTCCTTCGACTCCATCGCCAATGGCCTTTTTGGCAAGTAGAGCATTTGCTCCTTTGGTGCATAAAGTAGCCCTGTTAAAAACTTCAAACACCTTCAGGTGATCATCCGTCATTTTACTCAAAGAGAATCTCCCAATTTATAATGGACCATCTCCATCTCATCAGAAACAAATCAGCATTACCTACTTATGAAATTTTAGTAGTCTCTTTGCATTTCTTGTTCTTAGACATTATTTGGACCCATATTATGATCTCTTTTACACGGTGTCAGCCTGGTTCGTTAACCACAATTAAATCTAATATGGAATAAAAACCGAAAGAACTGCGGATGATGCAAGAGTTCTGAGGAAGGGTCACTCAACCCGAAACATTACCTTCTGTTTCTGTCCACAGATGCCGCCAGGCCTGCTGAGATTTTCTACCAATTTCTATTTTTCAAACTATAACATGTCCTTTGCTGACTCCAAGAAATTCCAAGACTGCAGAAATTCATTCTGGATAAATCCAGATATTCACTACCTTTCTGATGGTTTAGGCTGCTTATTGCAAGGTATGTGTGTTAAATTCAAATCCCTTCCAGCCATCTTATTTAAACCATTCTCACTCGCTGGTCTAGTCAAATGCACTTATGCATTCTGTCACTGCAACACCAGGGTGCTTGCACACAACTTCTACTTGTCTTAGAAATTTCTATCTTAAATTCCTTTTTATTTATAAAAGACACAAACCTTTTCATCATCACCCTCTTTGCTACTACTTTTCATCATCTACCCCATCCAAATTTATCTTAATTCTTTGTGATTGCTTATTTATTGTTTCTACTACATCCCTGGTCTCAGCCAGTTCAGGAATAATTTATCTCACTAATCCAGCACTTTCCTGCCAGAGATTTATGAAAGGATTCGCAATCTTTCTTATTAAAAAATGTCATCCATTTCTTTAATGAATGAGTTACCTGCAGCTATCAGGTTATGTTTCCCCTTGGTGGAGCCAACCTCAGGCTAGATTCCCAAAATTATTGTGGCTTCAGTGAAGATACCCAAATCGTTAAGCACCTGCATCTCAAGGGTTGAACTTGCTCCGCTTTATTCATCTGCCCTCTTGGTTGGTCTCAACTAAAGCTAATTTACACAAGATTCCTCTCCTGTGGATTCTTTTCTGTGAGGCCAAATAAATTTATGCTCCTAAAAAGCATCATCTAGGCTTCAGTTTTAAAAAAAAGTGGAGGGGGTGAATTTTATTAGTTACTAAATTTCATCGAGTCAGAGGCATACAACACAGAAATAGGCCCTTCAGCCCAACTCATCCACAGTGACCAGGTTTCCTAATTTGAACTAGTCCCATTTGCCAGAGTTTGGGTCATATTCCTGTAAACACTTCCCATCAGTGTACCTGTCCAAACATCTTTTAAATGCTTTAATTGTACTTGCCTCTACCACTTCGCCTGCCAGCTTGTTCCACATACGCACCACCCTGTGTGAAAAAGTTGCCTCTCGGATCTCTTAAAATCTTTTCCCTCCCACCTTAAAACTATGCCCCTCGAGCTTTGGACTCCTTTACCCTAGGGAAAAAAACCTTTGCTATTCACCTTATCCGAGCCCCCTCATGATCTTATGAATCTCTAAAGGGTCACCCCTCAGCCTCCTATGACCCAAGGGAAAATTTCCCTGCCTCCCGTCTCAAGCTTTTCGGTCTCGATAACATCTTTGTAAACTTTTTTTGTACCCTTTCCAGTTTAACATCCTTGAGACAGCAGGATGATCAGAATTATATACAATTCTTCAAATGTGGCTTATTCCAAATCTCTTAGTGCAATGAAAGATGCTATCTATTCTTTTCTAATAATGTCGGTAATAAGTTAACTTTGGGATTATAGGCTTTCACAGGTTTGCTGAAATCCTATTGCATTGTTTCTTTTCAACACCAGTTGGCTGGCTGCACTCAAATGAGGAATCCTTTTGTTGTCCTATTTTCCTTTGGCTAGATTCTAAGACTCTGATTGAGAAGAGCCACTAAAGGTGGTTAGTGGATGGTTCTATGACAGTGAACTTAACAGCACACTTATATTTGAACATAGGCCAAGGTTGCAGACCATTTTTAACCCTTTCTATATATTTCTGGAACGGTAAAACAGCAAGTTAGACAGGACCTTGAGAGAAACAGCTTGGAGATGCTCTAAATCATGGGTCAATATAGAGGTCTACGATACTTATCAAAGAGTTTGAGAAGCACACCATTAGATGTTCAGATCCGCATCAAGTAGTCCTAGTAGAACCTGGAGCAGTCTTTTATTGGAGGTCAGGGGTTTTTTCAACCTAACTTCCTAGGCCTGACCACCCTCACCTGCTCATTATCTTGCCCTCCAATAATGTCAGTGAGGATGTTCACCGATTATTGCGTAACGTTCAGCACCATTCATGACTCGTCAGATTCTGAAGCAGTCTGTGTCCAAATGCATCAACACCTGATCAGTCGGTCAGTCCTGGGCTGATGAACGGCAAGTAACTTCTGCAGCACACAAATGCCAGATAATGATTTTCTCCAGCAACAGAACGATAAAAAGATCAATAGCATTACCATCACTGAGTTTCTCCAGAATCAACATCCTGGGGGTTACCAATGATCAGAAATGGAACACATAAAGACCGTGGCTACAATAGGAAGTCAAAGGCTAGGAATGCTGCAGTGGTTAACTCATCTCCCAACTCCATTAAACCTAACCACAAGGGCCAAGTCAGGAATGTGATGTAACACTTGCCATTTGCCTGGATGAGTGCTACACTCAAGCAGCTCAACACCATCCAGGATAAAACAGCCCACTTGATTCACATCTCATGTAACACTTTCAACCTCACTCCTACTACCATCATGGTGGCAGCAATGTGTACCAACAACAAAACGTATAACATAAAGACCATATCTTTTAATTCTTCTGTACTTTTGATTGCGGACTGAAAATGGGAAAAATGACAGTTTTAAGAAGCAAAGATTGTGGAAAGGATCACTGCAGTTTTAAAAGCTGTGTAACAATACTCAAAGCAAGTGATTTTTCTGAAGACGGGTCCACACCCAAAACGTCAGCTTTCCTGCTCCACTGATGCTGCCTGGCCTGCTGTGTTCATCCAACTCCACACCTTGTTATCTGCTTTTTGCACTGCTGTTTGTTCGAGCAGTGGGGGAGGTTACTACAGATCAGCTGGAACCAGTGGGTTTTTACAAAGGGAGACATATTTGGCGATAAGCAGTTTCAGAGATAGTAGGAACTGCAGATGCTGGAAAATCTGAAGTATCAACGTGTAGAGCTGGAGGCACACAGCCGGCCAAGCAGGAAGGCTGACGTTTCGGGCCTAGACCCTTCTTCGCAAGTTCTGAAGAAGGGTCTAGGCCCGAAACGTCAGCCTTCCTGCTCCTCTCATGCTGCCTGGCCTGTGTTCATCCAGCTCTACACATGGTTATCTCTGGCAATAAGTAGTTAATGGTTTGTGGAATGACTATTAAGTGTTGATGACAAAAATCTTCTGCCAACAACTCACTACCTCCCCGGTGGATGAACAATTATGGGTGTGAATGCTTGGTCAAAAGCTGCCAGATCACCAAGGGGGATGTCCTTTTCTCTGACGTAATGAAAATTCCATCCTGAAAAAAACCTGTTCACTGCCTCTCACCAATTGCTATAAAGCTATGCCTTAGAATATTTTGGATTTATTGATTTGAAGTGCAAGCCAGTCATGCTGTGCCTCTTGCAAACAAATGCAAGTACCTCAATGAGGAAGATCGAGAAGCATTGAGTCCTAACAAGCCAAAAGGATCTCAGTGTATCCCGGGCACAGGGACCATTAATCTGCGTTTAAGTATCTCTTTGGTTTTTGTTTGCCTTTATGGGTGGATAGGGTGTGTTTTACGAGAGGTTCAAGCTTGAACCAGTATTTATATGTTGATAGTTCATAGTTGTTCATCTGCCACTAGAACCTATTTATTTTGAATAAATAGCAATTCATGTTAAGTACAGAAAACTAACCCCTGCTTTTTGTCATCCAGGATCTAACCAGGCAGGTAAGTTGAGGAATTTTGCATAGTTTTATAAAATGTCCAACTTTGGAAATAGCAGGGCTTGATTTCCAGCATGCTACTCCAACAAGTCTTAACAACTGCAACAATTCAACAAAGCTCCTTAGAAAGGACGTTCCAAACCATGGCATTTACCATTGAGAAGGAACAAGGCAACAGGTACATGGGGGAAATTTTACATTTAGTGGTGCTCCCAAGTCACGTAGTTCCAAGTCAGAATTGTACATCACCATTCCATAACTGGTGCTAGATCAAAATCCTGGGATTCCCACTCTAACAGTACTGTGGGTGAATCCACATCACAAGGACTGTATCCAGTCCGTGGCTGAACCAGGAGGTCCACTCCCTCATGGAACTCCAGACCTGAAGTATACAAATTGGGCAACTGTGACCTATACAGAAAATCCAGGTATGACCTTCATAAGACCAGGCCAGGAGGTGTTAAGAGGCTATACCAAACTAAGCTTGAGACTCAGACGAACTACATAATATATTTTGTTGAGGCACGAAAGGCTACGAAGTGAAGTCGAACAGAATCACGGGCAATAGTACGTTCCTCCCCGAAAAGTTTAATGCATTCTACGCTCTCTGAACAGAAGGTCAGAGAAACAATGTCACCTATCACAATAACCTCAGATGCAACGGTACCCATAGTCACTGCCACAAACATTATACCAGCTTGAGAGAGAGCTCACGAAGAGTGACTGGCCCAGATGAAATTTCCAGCCATGGATTCACAGCCTGTGTGGACAGCTGGCAGGTGTATTCGCAGATATCTTTAAGCTCTCCTTAGTATGATCTGAAGTCCCCATCTGCTTCAAGAAGGCCACCATCATCCCGGTCCCAAAAAGAATCAGAGCGCCTCAATGACCGCCGCCCACTAGCACTGAACACCATAATTATGAAGTGCATTGAGATGTTAGTCATGGGTCATATCATGTCCAGCCAACCAAACTGCATTCATCCTTGGCAGTTCGCCTACTAGCGCAACAGGTCCATAAACAGCCCCCAATCCCTGCCCCTACACTCATTCCTGGAACATTTGGATAACAAGAATACCTGTCATGCTCCAATTTATTGACTATAGTTCCACCTTCAACACCATTATTCAAAACAAACTCATTTCTAAACAACAAGACCTAGCTCACTGATCCTCACTCAGTAAGTGGATCTGATTTCCTGACCATAGATCACAATCAGTAGGAATAGCATCTCCTCCACCATAATCCTCAACACCTGTGCCCCACAAGGCTGCATACTCAGCCCCCTAAAATACTTCTCACGCATGCATGACTGTGCAGCCACATTGCGCCGCAACCCCATTTACAAGTTACTGATGACACCACTGCCATAGGACAGATCTCGATGAAACAGAATACAGGAAAGAGATTGAGTGCTTAGCAGCAGTGTAAAGACAACAAATCTCTCCAAAATCAGAAAAACAAAGGAGTGATCACTGACTTCAGGAAGCAGAGTGGACAGCGTGTTCCTGTCTGCATCAATGGTGCTAGAGTGGAGATGGTTGAGGAAGTCAAGATCCTTGCAGTATGATCACCAATCTGTCTTGGTACACCCACACTGATGCGACAATAAAGAAAGCATAATACCTCTACTTCCTCAGGTTTTTAGATTAGATTCCCTACTGTGTGGAAACAGGCCCTTCGGCCCAACAAGTCCACACCGCCCCTCGAAGCATCCCACCCTGACACATCCCCATATAACCCACACACCACTGAACACTACGGGCAATTTAGCATGGCCGATCCACCTAGCCTGCACATCTTCGGACTGTGGTGGAAAAAAAATTCTGTACGTCCATAAGGACTCTGACCAATTTTTATAGGATGCTTTCTGTGGTGCATCTATCTGGACGCAGAGTGTGGTACGGCAAGTGCTCTACCCAAGACCACAAGAAATTACAGAGTTGTGAACACAGCCCAGTTCAGCACACAAGTTAGCCTTCCATCCACGGACTCCACCTACACTTCCCGCTTTGTCGATAAAGCGACCAACGTAATCAAAGACCCTTTCCATCCTAGTTATACTCTCTTCCACCCTGTCAGGCAGAGGGTAAAGAAGTTGGAATACATTTATGAACAGATTCTAGAACAGCTTCTTCCCCGCCATTATCAGTGTTTTGAACAGACCTGTCATCAAATGTTAATTCTGATCTTTCTCCCTGCATTTTCTGTAGCTGTAACACTGTATTCTACACTCTGTTCAATTACCCTGAAGGACTTTGTACAGTACAATCTGCCTGTATAGAATGCAAAACACCACTTTTTACTAGCTTGGTACGTGTGACAGCAATAAATCAATCATATCCACACGAAGCTCAAAGCAGCAACTTAGCCCCTTCTCAAGTCCAAATAGGATTAGACAAAGAATGCCACATCCAATGAAAGAACATTTAAAAAGCTAACTTTAACTAATTTAGGATTCTGATCTCAAAATCACTGAGGCATGCCTGAAAGAGATACTAGTGGATGAAAAAAACGTTGCCTTCAGAATGTCATTAACTTTTGCAAATTGGCATCCCTCAGCATTAGCATGTACGGTGCACGTAAATAGGCAGTTAAGAGGACATATATTTTCCCTGGGGCTCATTTCTAATTGTGACATGGTGCACTAAGAATGACACATTCATATGGATGTTGGACAGTAATGTTTATGTTGTAAAATTAAATGACCAAAATTGCATGCACTTTAAACTGGCACTCCTCAGAAACAATGAGTCAAGTTGAGCTTTATAACTCAAACATTTTTCTGTATTTCTCGTTTATTACAAACGGACATCACTGGCCATGATAACACTTATTGCCCATCCTTAACAGACTGTGGGAAGGAAGTAGCGAGCCACTGCAGCGCTTGGGATTTAGGTATACCCACAGTGCTGCTTAGAAGACAGTTCCAGGATTCCAGTTCATGCTGCATAGGGACAGTTTTGCTCAGGTTCCTTTACACCATACTCTATTAATGACAGGCTAGCTAGCCTGACATTGAAATCTGTTACTGAAGTCTTAAATACACTTTAAAATAATAATAAAGGAATCTCCCCAATATCGAGCATGCACAGGAATAGTATGTATGCACTCACGCGCATGCTACATCAATTTGCTGGTTGCTCAAGAAATATTACTGCTGGCATTGAGTATTCAACTCATTATTGTCACAAAACGAATAATTTTAAAAACAGGCAGTACAAAGCAACAGTTCTCATCTGAATCTGGAATTTCTCATTGCGAGCATCAAGGACAAGCCTCATGATCAGTCCTCAAACAGCTGTAATAAAGTATCTGATCCATTATTCCTTTGCAATAGTAAAGATCCCATTATCCAGACCCAAGCATCTAGCATTCCCCTTTTGGGCTCAGACATCCATCACTTGAGAATTCCAATATTTGGGATCACAATAATGGGGACTTTCAGCGTATAATCAAACAATGTTAAAATTATTTCATGTAAGAGAATTATGCTTGACAGATTTATACTGAGTCTTTTGAGGATGTAATTAGTCGGGCAGATAAAGGGGAAATCAGTGGATTTAGTAGTTTTGGATTTCCAAGTTGTCACGCAAAACATTAATGAGAACAGTTCATGGAGTTTAGAATGATATATTGGCCTGGACAGAGGAATGGTTAACAGTCAGGAAGCAGAAAATAATAAACTGGGCATTTCTAGATCAGCAAGTTGCAACTAGTTTCATGCTAAAAAAAACAAGAGTTTGGTCCAAGGCTAACTGGAACTGAATATAACTCTGAACAGGAAAACAAATCTCTTTCACACAGCAAGTAGTTTGGGTATGGAGGGCACTGCTTTGAAGTCTGATAGAGGCAAGTTCAATCGAATCAGTCATTCGACAGAGTACTGATCGATTATATACCTGTTCAAGGGTACATGGAAGAAAACAGGAGAATGCCATAGATAATCATGTCCAAATGAAAAGCCAGTGGAGGGGTGTTGGGTTGAATACCTTCCTTTGGCGCTGTAAAGTTTGTTACTCTGTGACTTAGACAAAAAAAAATCGTAATCTATAGTTGGTTGTTGACAGAGTTCAGGGCAAATGTGTTTGGAGGTACACCCATTGAGCGACGTGGGAGTAGACAGTGAAATAGAGTGGAGGCTGAAGACATATCATACCGAATGGGGAGCAGATATGAGATGTATGACCGACTGTTCTAATCACAGGATGTGCTTGAGAAAAAAGGGTTCGAAAAACTTCAACGTCTTATCTAACCACAGCTGTGAAATATGTACTTTTGAGAAAAAACTAGTCACAATTGCGATGGGGCTAGAGATTAAGAAACTGTTAAACTACATACTACTCCAATAGCCTTCGTAACGAAACATGCTCGACTCAACAAATATTAACTCAAATGCTGAATTCTAGAAGCAATTTTCAATATATTATAGTAGTAAAAGGCAATAATGTGCTGAATGCATACCTTCGCCATTGTTTACTTGCTGCTCACCAATCTCAAGAACAAAAAAAACTTTATATAAAAATAAAAACCAAAACTGCAGAACACAAAGATGAAAGGCCATTTGGGCTTGTTCACAGCACTGAAGCCCACCATCTGACTATTTAATCATACAGACCGAATACACAGGTTGATCAGCTTACCTTATGTTTAGTTAAATACAGCAAGGTGGCGGTAACTTGAGAGAAGTAAAACTTTTTTCTTTTGAAGAAAAATCATAGATAACATTGTACTTGATTCATATTTCTCTGTAGTTGTTTTGTTTCTAGTTGAATCAGAAATTAAGTGAAGAAATTGCTCTTACAAACAATCATAACTAATCTGAAAAGGAACAAAAAAAGTGTGACCACCCTTCAACCAGCAAGGCAAGGTAACAAAAAAAAACCCTTTGTTTAAAAAGAACCTGATGAATTGCCCCACTCAAAAGAACTTCACTATCCATGAATTGCTCTGAAAGTTACTTACACAGACAAGTGTGGCAAAATGTTGTACAAAGATTCCACAACCGTACCAAAACAAAATGTTACAGTTATTCATGGTGTTGACTGTCTGTAAAATTTTGTTAGCATTCAAAGATCTCTAATCTTCATGTAGAACTTTACCAAGAAAACGCTTTAGCCAGACTACATATTTGATTACTGGCACTGCAGCAAATTACATTTGCCAATTTCAAAACAGTATTAGTAGGAAGTCAACAGAAATCAAGTATGAATTATTTCAAAATCTCAGGTGTTACAATAAAAGTTTGACAATAGGTCTACTTCTCCACACTGGGGGAAATAAAGTTACAAGTAGTTTGTTTAAAACTTGTTTAACTCCTTCATTCAGAGGGGAAGTGCTGCTGACAAAACCAGTATTTGTTTTCCATCATAATTTCCCTTGAGACACACCCTTTGCCACAAAAAAATCCATTCTATGTGCAAATGCCATCCCGAAATTTGTGCAACATGTAAATTGCTTTTGAGAATTTGCTTTTAAAGCTTCTGGAGAATGAGGTTCATAGATCGAGATGCCCAAAATCAAGATATTTGAATTTCAAACGGGCCACACTGAGAAATATACATCAACAGGAAAGCATATTTCTAAAAATTAGCTTAATATTGTCAAATGCAATTTTCATATGTTCTTAGCACTTGTGATAGATATTTTTTAAATCAACCTGTTCAGGCATATTATGACACACCTTTGAAAGGAGGGGGTCAAGCACCCAGGCCTTCAGGTCTCGAGGCAGAGACACTGCTACTGCACAAGAATCCTATCACTTGTGTTCTAAACAGAACACAACTGCTCTTGTAACAGAAGCAAATGTTCTGTAATGAACAATTACCACTGCTTGTTCTTTAAGGCTGTTGCACTAGTAGTGGTTATGTATTTGACATGCGAACGACAAAAACTGTCGAATGGTACCTTAAAAACTTAATCAAGATTGCAATCTGATTGTTGACAAGATTAGCAAGTCAATACACAGAACAAAAGGAATGGAGTCAGAAAATCCCTTCAAATAAAGAAGTGTTGTGTTACATACTCTCTACACAGTAAAATTTAAAAATTTTAAAAACTTCTGAACATCTCAATTAAGCTGAAAGGTGGAAACATGGGCTTCTCATTAACTGATCCTAATTTTTTCTAACATAGTTGAGGGTAATTAAAGGACTGCACTGGCAGCACAGCAGTTGTTTTCTTGCCAGTGGCATAATGATAAAATGCACAATTCCAGATTCAAGACTGAAACCCAGTGTTCCATAACTTCTTAGCTTTCAGCATCAAACTCTCAAGTTTCTAAACGTCCAAACCACTTGAAACATCCGAAAATTTTCACAAAAGTCTCCCAACACAAAGGACTGTATAGTCAGTTACCTCAGTTTCTACTAAGCAAATAAAGGATCCATCAAAATTGAATTATTTATCCTATCTTTTGGTTCACAACAGTATTATTTTAATGTTAAATAAATAAGATGTAACAAGACACTTCACAGAAGCATTACCAAACAAAATATGACAGAGCTACAAGAGGTGATAGTAAGGCAGAGAACCAAAAGTCTCAGGCCAAGATAAGGAAATGAAGACATCAAGAAGAGTGAAGCAGCAGCAGAGAAAACTTGTGTGCAGAATTTCAGAGCATAGGGCCCAGGTAGTTCAAGACACATCAAATAGTGGTACAAATGATTGAAACTGAGAATGTACAGAAGGCACACAGATTTCTCAGTGGAGGAGGTTAAAGAAACATGAAAGGGTGAAGCCACAATGATTTGAAAACAAGAATGTGAGAATGTAAAAACCTGGTATGTCTGAAATAAAAGCTAAGGCACGTCAATAAGCAAACACAATTGGTGAACAAATTGGTCAATTATGGCACAGGCAGCAGTTTTCTATGACAGTAAATTTATTCAGGGTAGAAACTGGATAGTTAGTCATAAAACAGCAGAATGATCACATCTACAGGTGTCAAAAGCAAGGTTAAGGATCTCAGTCGACAAGCTGAGACATAAATGACTCGAACCATGTTACAGACGTTTAACAAGGCCATTTTGGTAATCAAGTCGATATGCGGTCAAAGGTCATCTCAGGGTCAAATAAGGCCACAAGCTAATGAGCATCTTCAGATAGTCAAATATTAAGGGATAGAGCCAGTGATCATGGAAATAGTACTTGTGATAGACTGAAAGCATTAGCTTTAATAAACTCAATATTTGGAGGACTGCATGTCAGTCAGGCAAGTGTAACAAAACAGAGACATGAACAGGTCAAAAGGTAGTGACAAATTTGGTCTATCGTCAGCATAGAGATATCAAAGCTGAAGTCAGAATCCGAGTCAGTGTTGTACAGTATGGAAACATCAAAGAGCAGAACTGATTAGGTCTCTAATTGACAGCCACTGAGGATCAAGTGTTGGAAAATCTAAGATTCAATACAAGACCTGCCAAGTTCCATAGCATGCAATTCCTGAATTCCCTAAAGGTGGCTTCAAGAAAGTTGGGATGATGGCCATGATGGGGGAAAAAAAGAAATCACTAAGCTAGGTTGTTTCATTACTATGAGAAAAAATTCTTTCGTAGAAACCCTTGCACGTGGACCCTCAAAAAAAACAATATTTAAATTGCAGTATTTCTTTCTGTTTGAAAAACACATACTTAAGAAAAGAAATACAAGGAGCTTGGGCAGATGGCAACAAAAACAAAAAATCCGATTTGCGCTTCATCTCCCATTTCATTGTGTAGCAGCATGTCCAAGAAAGTCTGATTCGACAACCTTGCTCTTAAGAATAACTGGACACAACTGACATTGCCTGTAGTGTCAAATAACTGAACATCAATTAGCGTAGTGTGTTGTTTTAAGAAATGCTGAAGTTTCTACTGGCACTACAGATAAAGTCAGATACTAGTATTTGATCTTCCAGCACGTACATTATGGGAAGAGCATTGTACAAAATATAAAATCTCTTAAAAGCTCTCAAAATTGCTAATGATTGAAGCAAACATTTTGGTTAAAATTCTATATCTGTAAGCAAGAGACTACACCAAAATTTTGACTGTCACTCATGATTGCAATGTTTGTTCAACACTGCTCTCACCAGATTTAACATAGGACAAACACCACATTTAAAATTTTAGATGAATACAATTATGAAACAGGATTACTCAAATTTCAATTAACATAAAACCATGGTTACACTGATTAAAAAATATAGTTTGTAACACCAGCATGCATTGCAAAGAGCATCTCAAAAGGTAAATGCAGTAAGCATTTTATTCCTGGGTGTGAAATGCCATCTTGCGTTAAACTGTGCTACTCTGATCATGCAGTTTATTATAAAATCATTAATCTCTCCCTTTGAGAACATGTGAACACACTGAATGCGCAGTTGCTTTTGCTCATTACCAGCAATATGCAAATTAATGCATCATGGGGAGTTGGCTCTGTCAAATTGTTGCAGACAATTCCGATCAAATAAATCAAAGAAATTTATATAAAAACAGAAATAAAGGAAGTCACAAGCCAATTTAAAACGTACTTTTAAAACGGCTATCTTAAAACCATAAGTTTTTAGCTTAGTTGCCAAGAAACTTTGAATCAAGCTTAAAACAATACATATCCACATTACCATTCCAGGTATTGAGCCATGAAAGCAAACTACAAGACTGATGCTGTTTCAGCAATTCAACAGTACCCTATGAAACTGCATGTGTACTAAGTAACAAGACGACTTACAAAACATGCAGTATCAAACTTCAAAAGATAACAATGCCGAGATAAACTAACATGAAAAAACTAAAACTGCAAATTGGTCACCAAAGTTTCAAGCAAAAATAAAGTTATTGCAATAATTGCATCGGTATCAAGGCATACAATAGTTCACACATAAAAAGGGTTGCATGAAGTTACATCATGCAAACGTTTGAAGAGATCATTGAAATGAAATCCAGATACTGAGGTAAATTTTTAGCTAGCGAAGCAGCTGGCAATGACAGTAAAATCTGTAAACTGAATATACAGATTTGCTCAAAGTGAATACATTATGTTGCACATTTATTCACTCATTGATACTGCTTAATACTGTTCCATAAGAGAAAAACAAGAATTTTGCTGTCAACAGATGACTTCGTAATAGTCTCCATTGGCACATCTTTCTCAAATGGTACTTCATTCCAATTAAAGATTCCTTACACAAGGAATATCAAAGCACATTCAAATTTCAAAGGGCACATATGGATTCAATCCATGCTCCATTCACGTAGTCAGGGGCGAGGAATTGAATGAAGGCCATGAGATTAAACTTTAAGCAAGTTGTCTATCAGATGGTATCTACTTTGCTTTGAAAAAAATCCAAATAGCAGTCGCAGGTCTGGAATCACGTGTAGGCCAGATAAAATAAAGGTAGCAGATTTTCTTCCCTGAAGGACATTAGTGATCCGGGTGGTTTTTGATGCTCAGCATTGGTTTCAGAGTCACGGTTAGGATCTTAATCCCAGATTTTTTTATTGAGCTCAAATACCATCATCTGCCATAGTGGGATTTGAACCTGTATCCCCAAGACATTTTTCGGGTCTCTGGATTAATAATCTAGTGATAATACTACTAAAGCCTTTGTCTCCTCTTTTCTTACCTCTGGTGATACTGGGCATTGTTAACTAGTTACAAGTAGACCACGCTTCAATAGGTGTCTAATGCCAAAGAATTAAAGATTAGGATAACTTTACAAAGTCAACAAACAAATATTATCTTCATGAGATAGGGGCAAAGGAGTTTTGCAAATCCCTGCACTACACCTCCTAAAATTTCACACTAGGCAGATTAAAATTTTTCATTAAAAAGCATCCAATTTGTTAGCTGGTAGGATAATTTCAAGTTGCACAACCATCCTGTTGAAGGCTTTATGTGGATCACCGAAAAGAAAAAAATATTTCACAAACACCAAATTGAAGTTAAATGGGGAGGCAATGGCCGAATCGTATTATAACTGGACTGTTAATCCAGATATTGTTCTGGGGACTCAAGCAGCAGATGGTGGAATTTGAATTCAATAAATATCTGGAATTAAGAACCTAATGATGACCATGAATCCATTGCCAACTGTTGGAAAAAACCACCTGGTTCACTAATGTCCCTTAGGGAAGGTAACTGCCATCCTCACCTGGTCTCGCCTAAATGTGATTCCAGACTCTCAGCAATATGGGTGACTTTCAACTGCCCTCTGGACAATTGGAGATGGGGAATAAATGTTGCCTAGGTAGTGACGCCCTCATCCCACGAACAAATAAAATGAAAGCTATATTTGGGCAATTTTATACAACTGATAGGGTGGATAGGGAGAGCCTTTTTCCTAGGATGGTGACCGCAAGCACGAGGGGGCATAGCATTGAATTGAGGGGTGAAAGATATAGGACAGATGTCAGAGGTAGTTTCTTTATTCAGAGAGTAGAAAGAGAATGGAACGCTTTGCCTGCAACGGCAGTAGATTCGCCAACTTTAAGTACATTTAAGTCATCGTTGGACAAGCAGATGGACGTACATGGAATAGTGTAGGTTAGATGGGCTTCAGATTGGTATGACAGGTCAGCACAACATCGAGGGCCGAAGAGCTTGTGTTGTAATGTTCTATGTTCTAATACTCCAGTTAAGTTTTCATATTTCATTTTTGTCAACATCCTAAATAGTTTGGCAATTTGTTCTTTAAATTTCATCTCAAGTCAACTTACTTCTGTACTGCATTTTTAAATTGACAAAATGTCGTAATTCATTTCACAGAAGCATTATGGGTCAAAACTTAAATGAACCACAGACAGAAAATGTAAGAACAAGGGAGAAAAAGAAAGAACAAAGTATTAGGGAAGAAAGCAATGAGAAGGTACAACCTGGACATCACACAGTAAGAGAGAAGTACATTAATTGAAAATCCAAGCCCAAATGCAGCTTACAAGCTGAATCTACAAAAGTTACATTAAAAAGTAACAAAATTTTTAAACATGAATTGCTCTAAATATTCCCAAGATGTTCAGACTTTTAAAAGGTATTCAACCATAGCTCTACTGGAAATGGAGAATAAAATGCAAAACAGTTACTTTAAACATTGCTGGTTCATCCTCAAAATTAAAAAATTATAGTCACTGTTGCCGAGAATCTTGAGGCAAATTACAGTGTCAAATCAAGTAAAGAACCTAATTTTGGACCGTTCCTCACTGACATACTTGACGACAGCCCACCTGAATTGTCCTTGGCTTCTGCTGCACAGATGTAGCGACTGTTTTCACATAAACTGATGACACTTCTGAGTCAAATCTCGACCTTCCCCAAGCTTTGTCCCATCAACAATGCTTGTCCAACATTCCAACTTGAAGAATCATAATTTCAAGGTAAATCTTTGTGCAAAGCTACTTTTTAAACCAATAACACAAACAAACTTGATTCTCCCTCAACTCTAACATCCTCCATGGCAGCAATCATTTGTCAAATACAAAACCGATATGCCACATTTGTGCCGCAAAACATACCACCAAAACTGTTATTCATGCTTTCATCATGGACATTCAATTTTCTCTTGATCAACTTTGCGTCATTTGTTCTTAGAAAGTTCTGTTCGTCCAAAATTCAACTGCCAATATTCTATGCCAACATGAGCCATCAGGTCAAATTTTATTTTCTCAAACGTATCTTTAACATATCCTCTGTGACCGGACCAATTCCTTTCTCCAACTCAATCCACCCGTATAATGCTGCTGCCATCCTCCAATGCCTTAACCCACCAGAGGCCTTGCTCTTAGCCTCAAGAGCCCAAACACAGGAAAATTTCTAAATCCCTTTGCTCTTTCATTCTTCTCCCATTCAAAACCCAACTTTAAACTATTCAAGAGGAACAAAAAGTAGGAATCCGTCCAGTTAAAACAATAATAGCAGAATATCATAATATAATCAGGTAGAGTTATTGTACTTTTGTGAAAAGGAAATTGTTTATCATTGTTCTTGAAGGGCAGCAAACAGGAAATCAGTATATTGTTGTGTTTGTGAATGTGCAACTTAAAAAGGTTACTGCAACAGACAGTATTGGGGGGGGGGGGGGGGGGGGGAGAGAGAGAGAATGCTGCCTGGACTTAATTATTCAGTCTTTCTTTGTATTTGCAGATTTTAAGTGTTCTTTCCCTTGGAACAGAGGAACATAATTGAAGGATACAAGATATTGAGGGCTTGGATAACGTGGATAGGGAAAACATGTTTCCAGTATCAGAGGTCAATTACCAGAGGCACACATTTAAGCTCAGAGTCATACAACTGCACATCATGGAAACAGACCCTTCAGTCCGACTCATCCATGCCAAATATGCTAAATTAATCTAGTCCCATTTGCCAGCATTTGGCTCAGATCCCTCCAAATCTTTCTTATTCATATACCCATCCAGATGCCTTTTAAATGGTGTAATTGCATATGTTGTAACCACTTCCTCAAGCAGCTCATTCCACACACGGACCACTGTCTGCAGGGGAAAAAAAAAAAAAAGAGTCCTTTCGATCCTTTTTAAATCTTCCCACCCCTCCCCCACCCTAAACTTACGCCGTCTAATTTTGGACTCCCCCACACAGGGAAGAGACATTGGCTATTTACCCTATGCATACCCCTCATGATTTTATTAACTTCTCTAAGATTGCCCCTCAGCCTCCAATGCATCCAGGAAAACAGCCTCAGACGATTCAGCCTCTCCCTAGAGCTCAAGCTGTCCAACCCTGGCAACATCTGTGTAAATCTTTTCTGAACCCTTCCTAGTTTCACAACAACCTTCCTATAGCAGGAAGATGAGAATTGCACACTGTATTCCAAAAGTGGCCTAAGCAATGTCTTGAACAGCCACAACATGAACGCCACCCCCAACTCTTATACTCAATGCAGTGACCAATAAAGGCAAGCGTACAAAACACCTTCTTCACTATCCTATCAATTTGCAGCTCCACTTATAAGGAACTATAGCAGGCACGAGGGAACTTGTACTCCAAGATCTCTTCGTCCAGCAACACTCCCCAGGTCCTTACCATTAAGGTGTCGAAGACCTGCCCTGATTTGCCTTTCCAAAATGCAGCACCTCACATTTATCTAAATTAAACTCAATCTGCCACTCCTCAGTCCATTGGGCCCTCTGATCAAAATCCCATTGTACTCTGTGGTAACATTCTTCGCTGTCCACTAAACCCACAATTTTGATGTCATCTGTAAATTTAGGAGGTTAGGTTACTATGTTCACATCCAAATCATTCATATAAATGACGAAAAGCAATGGACCCAGCAACGATCCTTGTGCACACTGCTGGTCACAGGCCTCCTGTCTGAAAAGTAACCTTCCACCAACCTGTCTGACTTCTGAGCCACTGTTCTGTATCCAAATGGCTAGTTCTCCCTGTATTCCAAGTGATGTGATTAGTGTAAGGATTAGAGGAGGCACAAGGGAAAAGAACTTTCACCCAGAGTATGATGGGTATCTGGAATTCACTGCCAGGGTTGGTGGGTTGAGGGAATAATCCTCAAATCCTTTAAAAGGAAGTTGTCACCTGAAAGGCTATGGATCAGGTACTAGAAAGTCGGATTAGAATGGTCTCCTGCTTCATTCAGCCATCACAAACAAGGGGCACATTGGTTTCTTTTCCCTGCTGTGACTTTTCCATAGTTCTAATGGTCAACCCATGATGCTGGGGCAAATATATTAGCATAAATAGAGAATTGGTTGTTAAAGGAAACAGCAAGTCAGAATAAGTGGCTCATTTCTAGGTTGGCAAACTTCTAAGTAGTGCCGGTCCACAAAGATCAGTATTGGGGCCTTGGCTATTGACAAATTATTTTAATGACACGGATGAAGGAACAAGTGGCTAACATTAGCTAATGACAGCTAATGAAAAAAGGTAGCAAGTTGTGAGGACAAAGAATTTTCAAGTTGAACAAGCAAAAATTGGTAGTTGGGGAAAGAGAGAGATTACCTCCCTTTGGTAAGGAGCACAAAGTCATGTGAATCAAGTGAGACTGCACAAATCTGTGGGACAGAGGGTTCTGGGTGTCCTAGTGAATCACGAAAAGCCAGCATGCAAGTTCTTAAAGCAATTGGGAATGTGAACCGAATTTTACTCTTTATTAGAAAGGTGATGGAATGCAAAAGTGAGGAAAAGGAAGTTGGCATTTTGGTAATGTCACTGGACTAATCCAGAAACCCAGACTAACACTGTAGTATCACTGGTTTGAATCCCACCACGGCGGAACGGTGAAATTTGAATTCAATGAAAAAAAGTTTAACAAAATCTGGGATTTCAAAATAAATATCTGAGCCAGGGACAGACCCCAGGTAGTGGACTGCTGTGCTACACACTGCCAAACCGCAAGTGGAATGTTAATTTTAAGAAGCTTAGCAGAAGAACGAATTTAACAATTATTTTACTAAGCAATGTAAAATTTAGAAATTTAAAGTATGCGTCTAAACTTACACAGTACAAGTATTACATTTAAACCAGAGAGAGATAGTAAGAACTTCAGATGCCGGAGTCAAAGATAACAGTGTGGAGCTGGAGGAACACAGCAGGCCAGGCAGCAGAGGTGCAGCAAAGTTGATGTTTCAGGTTGGGACCCTTCCTCACGTTTTCTTTCTGCCAAGGAAGGCACGATGTAATCTAACTTCAGTTTTAATGTTTGACTGCAATGGGATTCAATGCTTCATTTAAAAAAAACTTAACTGACAGTTGCAATTTTCAGGAATGCAATTATAGCTATCTAAAAAAAGTGAGGACTTTTATTTTAACCACCTAGGGACAATTAGAGATGGGCAACAAATACAAGCATTTCTAGCCACACCCACATTTCATTCACTTGCTGAAAGCTAGTTTCCCAATGGATTAATTTCAGGTGCTATCCACCTTCTAACCCCATTAGTCTGCAGTTCTTGTGGTATGGCGATAATGTCTCTACTTGAGCCTGGGTTCAAGTCCCACCTGCTCCAAATGTGCGTAATAATGTTCCTGAACAGGCTAACTAAAAACAAAGTGTGAAGCTGGATGAACACAGCAGGCCAAGCAGCATCTCAGGAGCACAAAAGCTGACGTTTCGGGCCTCGACCCTTCATCAGAGAGGTGGATGGGTAGAGGGTTCTGGGATAAATAGGGAGAGAGGGGGAGGCGGATCGAAGATGGAGAGAAAAGAAGATAGGTGGAGAGGAAAGTATAGGTGGGGGAGGCAGGGAGGGGATAGGTCAGTCCAGGGAAGACAGACAGGTCAAGGAGGTGGGATGAGGTTAGTAGGTAGGAAATGGGGGTGCGGCTTGAGGTGGGAGGCTAACTAAAAACATCTAGTTTGTAGCTTCTCAATAACTATCATTATCACTACTCACACATTTCACCTACAAGCATGTGCAGCACGTACACCAAGTAGACTGTACAACCCGATAGATTTTATCTCAATGCCCCAATTTATAAATTTGTGATCATGGCAATTTTGGAGTAATTCTTCCCCAGCAAAACATAAGTCACCTCTCCCAACCAGGATATCACAAATGAGAGAATAGTGACTTTACGGTGTCAATTAAGGCAGCATGCTTGCAAGAGACCCTTGATCATCTTTTTCATTGAACAGTATTTTATAATCTGTTCTGTATTGTATCCTGTACACTGAGTCTAGATTATTAACAAATCAACGTGGATCTCCTGAAAACTCCACAATGTACATTCCTCCAGTCTAAGAAAAGGCCTACACTAGTTGGTTTCCAGTCACTTAGCCAAGTCAGCATCTACTGCCTTCTGTGCCACTTGCTTGCAGGAGGCACAGGGCAACTGGTTCATATTTAGAATATCTGACTTATTAATAGCCACAGCATACAGCAACTGATGAGTTTTTTAACAAAAATGCCTAAAAGCTAGTTTAACTGAAATTAGAAAAAACTCTCTTTTGGACGTTCACATCCAAGCAGTTCAGCTACCTGGGAGCCAGTTGCTTGCAGGTCTTTGTCAGTAACAGCTAGTCACATTTCACAGACGAATCGGCTACTCGTTGCTGACTAAATTTTATTTTGTACACACACGCTGGGTCCAACTCATCTGCAACTCAACCACCCCCAATGCTCGAAGAAGAGCAGAGCAGTTAGAACACTTGCTTTTAAAAGTGCAATAATCCTTTCCACAAACTTTGTTTTTTAAACACACAGTCTTTTTCCCATTTCAGTTCACAGTCAAAAGAAATACAGCAGAGTAGAAAGAGCTTTAAACCGTACTGGCAACTGATTCATTTGTCTCACTTCATTCCCCAGAAACAGATTCAGCAATACCTCCTTCCTCATTGGGCTGGAAACATATTGCTGTAGGAAATTCAACAGTTCAAACTCTTTCCTTTTGTGTTCTTTATTTTAAGAGTCATTTTATACTTAACACTGATGTCTTATAAGTACTTGATAGTTCTTGTATTTTAAATTTAAATATTTAGATTGAAAGTCTGATACATTTTCCACAATTTGGAAGCCTCCAGTGTACACCAGTAATGTGATGTTAAAGGTCTGCTGGTTTTTAAACTATAACCAACTAAATTCTGTTCATGGCTCTGTAGGACAACCACACTCTTCAGTACTGTAATACCCTCCTTAATACTACCACTTTATTTTCTCTCAGAGATAGTAGTACATTCTGCAGATTGCTGGAGCATCTGAGATAACAAGATGTAGAGCTGGATGAGCACGGCAGGCCAAACTGCATCAGAAGAGCAGGAAAGTCGACATTTCAGGCCTCGACCCTCCGAGGTCAGCTTTCCGGCTTCTCCGATGCTGCTTGGCCTGCTGTGTTCATCCAGCTCTACACCTTGTTATCTCACCTTATTTTCTTAATTTATTTCCTGAACACTTGGTACTTATCTACTAATATTTACCTACAAACATTCTGTCCTGTCTTTTTGCAAGCCTGGTCTGCACTATCACTACATGATATAACCACCTGATTCCTTCAGCTCATTAATCTTTTTGTCACGTTTTATATGCACACGTACAAAATGCTGTCAACCAATATGTCGACCTCTTGCATTCCCTCTTACTGCAACTCTGATAGAATTTGGAGAGACAAATTCTTTCTTCACCTTTTTCTCATATCTAATGTTGTCTCCCATTTCAGATCCCTACTAGTGGTTCTCCAATTACATTGCAACGGGAAGGTGTGCGTGCATTCCTCAATTTAACTACCAAACCAATACATGCCTTATGTCATCATTTTTCTTTTCTCATTAAAGTTCTCATCTGAAATTTCAGATCCATTTTCTATCTCAACTCTTGCACCAGAGAGCAGCAAAAATAACTTTGTTACAGTGAAGACTGATATTAGTTTTAAAAGTGATCCTTGAGGTGTTACCTTACAAAATCACAAGGGATATAGATAGGGTAAACAGTCAAGGTCTCTTCCCTGAGGTGGGTGAGTCCTAAACTAGAGGGCACAGGTTTAAGGTGAGAAGGGAAAGATTTAAAAGGGATCTAAACTTCTTCACACAGAGGTTGGTGCGGGTATGAAAGAGGAGCAAGTCTGGTACAATTACAACATATAAAAGGCATCGATGGGTAGGTGAATAGGAAGGGTTTAAGAGGGATATGGGCCAAATGCTAGCAAATGGGACTGGATTAATCTAGGATATCTGGTCAGCAATGACACGTTCAACCAAAGTGTCTGTTTCCATGATGTATAGCTCTCTGACTCCAGCTGCAATGTTGGTACTGCAAAAGGAACAACTGTTAGAAATACCCAATGCTGTCACTAAACATGATAAAGTAGTTCTTGCCCCTTGCTCCTGTACGATCCAATGACCACGCTGCACAAAGTGTGCTGACTGTTGTAACTCTTTGCATAGTGCTGGCTCCAAACACATCTGAACAAAGATTTCAGAACCTATGGTCAGCTTAATAATCAAACTTACTAAGCATTCATAAAGTTATGACAGCGCCTGTTTATTGTAATGTTCTGCACATGGTCACCTGGTTAAAAAAAAACAGCCTGGTTTCATTCCCATCTCTTTACTACATGTCCCACGCTAGCTCTCTGCTTACTCTTAGGTTGGCCATTTCCCCAGAAATTTGTGCTATCCATTAACTCATCCGTTTCATTATCCTCTCCCCACACATAATAATTCTTAACATCTCTTTTCTAAGAAGTGGTTACATTTTCAGAAAAACAGATGAAATTCAAAAAAGGTATGGGGAGAATGAAGACAGCCTGAAAAGTCTGAGCTTAGATTAAAAAGTCTTAAAAACTCATTCATCTCATCAGTGAAATGAATCAGATGTAATCTGATTTGACCCATTTACGTACACTTTAATTAACCTGTGATTTCTACACAAGTATATTATCTTGAATAAACATTAAGTAGTAAGGTAATCAATGTCTCTGCTGCATTATTATCTGAAACAGCATCATAAACCTGTCCATCACGAACTATCTGGTGCTTACTGAACAAAATATACTGGTCATTTTTATCCCAAGCACCAAGTCCACACTGAATACCAGTGGGCTGTGCTAGCTGGAGATGAGAGTTCTAGCTAACATGACCTTTCTAAGCTCTTGAGCTTCAAGTTGAGCCCTTGGCCACAGAAAACTGCTGAATGGGAGCCCATTAGATCTCGATTTAACCCAGGCATGGGGAACCCATACAGCATTACGTTCGAGAAATTTCACTTTTTATATTATATTACAGGGTCAAATATAGCAAACATGCATGCACCCCTTAACAGGAATGTTATTGTTATAATGGTTCCTTGTGTAAGGACAAAAAGGAGGTCCATCATCCTCTTGAGCCAGTCCCAGCATGTTATAGGGTCATGGCTGATCTGCACCAGGCATCACCGTTTTTGTGCCAGCTCCTAATAGCCCTCGACTCAATATTTCAAAAAAAAAGTTAGCATCTCTAAATATTGAGAGATCTGGGCTCCACAACTTCTGTGGTACTAAATTCAAAACATTCACTACCCTCAGAAAAATATTCCTTCTCAGTTTTAGAAGAACATTCCCTTATTCTGCAACAACATTCTCGAGTTCAAAATTCCTCCACTAATGGATGCATCTCAACACTGACACACGTCACTCCACTTGCACGTCATTCTGCTTTTCTAAAAAGGGTGAAAGAGGAAAACCAGTGATTTACAGGCCAGTTAGCCAAACGTTTTCAATCAGGCAATTGATGGAGTCTATAAATCAAGAATGGGGTAACTGAACATCTTGAAAATTTCCAGTTAAGTCAGGGAGCACCAGCACGGATTCATGACAGATAGATCATGCCCCGACAAATCTTACTAAATTTTTTGAAGAGGTGACTAAGGTAGTGGACAGGCTAATATCTACGGATGTTGTTTATATAGACTTCTAAATAGCATTTAATAGAGCCCCACTAACTAACAGAGGCCCAAAAATTGAGGGCAAATTATTCATGTTGCTGGGAAATTGGTTGAGTGGGAGGAGTCAAAATTGGTAACTGAATTGGCAGGATGTGACCAGTGTTGCCCCACAAGGGTGTGTGTTAAGGCTTTAATTATGCACATTATTTATTGGCAATTTGTATAATGGCATAGAAAGTCACATATTTAAGTGCGCTGGTGGCACAAAGCTAGGTGACAACGCAGACAGCATAAAATTACAGTGGGATGTTGATAGGCTAAGTGAAGGAGCAAAAACTGCAGCAGATGGACTTCCATGGAAGCAAAGTGCAAGGTTATTTATTTTGGACCGAGGAGCATAGATTGGGGCACTTTCCAGATGGTATGAAGTTGAATACAGCAAATGCCCATAGAGACTTGTGGGTTCAGATGCATCGATTTGTAAATTGTTGCAGACAAGTGCAGAACAGCAACAAGAAAGCTATTGAAATGTTGGGCCTTTCTACCTAGGGGACTGAAATACAAGGATGTAGAGATCACACTGCAATTATACAAAAATCTGGGTAGCCCCAGCTCTGTGGCACCACACCTTAGGAAGGATACATTGGTCTTGAAGGGAGTACAAGAGATTTACAAGACAGTTAACTGGATTCCAGGGGTTAAGCTATGAGGAGAAACCCATTTTCTAAAAAATTAAAAGGTGGTTACGGGGCAATCTGGTCAATGTTTTCAAGATATTAACAGAACAAGACCAGGATATTACACTATGCCCACTGGTTGGGAATTCTGGAAATAGAGGGCATGGTCTGAGAATTAGGTCAAGACCATTCAGGAGAGATATTAGGAAGTACTTCAGTACAAAAAGAGTGGTAGATACTGAGAACCATCTTCCACAAACAGCAGTGGATGCAGGATCAGTTGTCTATTTTAAAATGTGATAGATTTTTTAAGATTAAGCAAGAGGTATATGCCAATGATCAACCAATGACCTCACTCAAAAATAAAATAGCTTGAGAGGCTGAATGGCCTAATCCTGTTGTGATGTTCCTACCTTCTCAAGCTCCCTCAGAATGTTGTATTTTTCAAGATAGCCACACTCATTTTTCTAAACTCTAATCAATAAAGACCTTTTAACTGTTTAGCTGTTCTTAACAAGTGAATTCCTTCATCCAGGAATCAGCTAAGTGAATCGCTTTTGAACTACTGCCAATACCTATATTCTCTTTAAAAACAGGGATCAAAACTTTACACAACATTCCAGGTGTGGCCTCAAATGACATGGTGTACTCTTGTAACAAGGCTTCCCTACTTTTAAACTAACTCCTTCATAATAAAGGCAAAATTCCACTGGCTTTCTTAACCACCTGCTGCGCTTACACGCTAATATGTTGAGTTTCATGCACAAGAACACCCAGATCCCTCTGTTCTTCACTTCTGGCATTTCTTTCTAAAGTAATCTGCCTTTAGATTCTTCCAGCAAACATGACTTCACACTTACCTGCACGAACCCAGACTGTCATATTTTCATCAACAAACACTCAACTGATCTCCTACCCTTTGCAGATTCTTTATCACAACATGCCCTCCCACCTATTTTTGGTATCAGCAGCAAATATGGAGATGTTACAGTGTACCTCCTCATCCAAGCCATTAAATTTGGTAATGGTAAATGATACACTACCTATGGCTGATCCTTGCAGCACTCCATTAGTTGAACCTATCAAAACTGTAAGCTATCTATTAATTCCAAATCTGTTTTCTGTGTGTTAACCAATCCTCAATCCACGCTAATACACAAGCCTCAATATTACAAGTTTCTTTGCCAAGCAATAAAACTTTTGCAATATCAACATCAACTGCAATATCAAAAGCCCTCTGGAAATTCAAATACAGTACATCCTCTGGCTTTCTTTATCAACTCTGTTTATTATATCCTCAAAAGAATTGTAGAAAGTGTGTCAAACATAATATTACATTCACAAAACCATGCCAAAGGTTTGACTACTTTGTGTTTTTTCTGAATGAACTGCTATTTATTCCTTACAGTCCATTTTTAAAACTGTCCCAACTCGAGGAGTTAGGGCAACTGGTTGATACTTTGCTGCTGTCTGTCCGTCTACTTCCTTTCTTGAACAGGGGCATCACACTTGTAGGTTTCTGATCTGATGGAATGCTTCAAGAATCCAGAGATCTTTAGAGTATTGTTTTGACCAGTGCCTCCACTATCTTGCAAAAATAATTGTGCTAAAAACAAAAGTAATCAGCAATGAGTGTCAAGGGTTCAAATTTTTGATTTAAAAATTATTGGGCTCTTCATATAACCAAGGAGACAAACATATCAGGAAACAGTTGCCTGATTTCACACTGAAAATCCCTCAGTCACATTGTGACGCACAAATTTGCATGATAGCTACACAGCTGATTAGTGATATAAAAACATTCCTTAAAATAGAACTGGATATTTAATATTTAATAAGCTAAATAAAAAGACAAAAATGTCAACTAAGATCCTTTTATGCAATTTTCACTTGTCTGTAGAAGGATTAAAACAAATATTCCCCAAAGAGCAAGTTTATCTTTATACAGTAGCTCTGGATTTCAGCATTAGTTACAATTTCCACTGCAGCAGCTTAATTATATTAGCTGACTGTCAAATGCCACCTAGAATACTTGCTCACTCTTATCCATTTTTCACATCTTAAACAAATTGTGTTTTTATTCCCCCAGAAAACAAATGTCAGCTACAGCAATTCAAATTTACTGCCGAGTGCCTCAAAAATATTTATAAATAAAAAGTGATTGTTTTGCTATTGCAGATCATTGCTCCCAGGTGGTAAGTTTTAAAACAATTGAGCGCACAGGAAGGGAGTGTCCAAACATTTATCATTAAAACTAGCTCTGCTTCGGTTCGTGAAGTGCCCAAGAGGTCCATTGTTAAACCATATTAACAACAGGTGCTTCTGGACGTGGTTCCAAATCTGACAGATTCATACTAAGGTTGACACCAGCCGCACAAGAAAAAAAGCAGCACAAACAGATGCTGTGGTAAGGCTGTTTGTAATTCCAGGTTAAAACTAACAGCCTCCTCCCTCCCAACTCTTGTCCGGTCACATTGTAGAAGTACAAAAGTGGCATAATGTATATTTCTAGTTTATAGGAAGACAGTTGAAAACATTAAAATAATTTCATTAAATGTATGACTAAAAATAGTGACAAGAAAGAAAAAATTACTACTCTGGCTACAAAAGAATGCTCAACAGGTAAAGTATTATTTCAGCATCCCCCAAAATCTCAATACCCATGTTTTAATATATTTTGAACAATGTGCTCCAAGAAGCCATCACAAAAAAAAAAGCCTGATATATTTACTGTGGGTAGTTATATCACTATTTGTTTACTATGAAGGATACTACTAAAAGTGTATTCTATATGCATCCCTGAACTTGTAATCTTAAAATTTTCCAAGATAGGATACACCAACCTAGCTTTTAAATGCAATTGTGTATAATGGCATCTCATACATTAGCACACAACTATATTCATGCAATACATTCAGTCAAAGTCTATGTGTCTCCATTCTCCTGAATGCCACGTTTCCCATCTGACACTAAACTCAACAATTGGATGTGCCAGACCCCAGTCAACACAAAAAAGTAACAGCTCTGTTGAAAAAAAATTCATATTTGGAGATGCATACTCAAAATGATTGGAGCAAGAATAAAAATATTAAGCCAGTGCAGCCCGAAAATGCCCTTCCATGGTTAAGATTTAATGACATTACTTGACTGTAGTGGTAGGGCGCTTTGACACAAGGTGTTTGGTAAAACAGACTGGGAACAGTTCTTTTCCCCAGCATCAACACATCTTTTAAAATGAGAGGGAATAATTTATTCAATACAAGTTCAGTTTTTAATCAGGCAGATGATTTTGCACTAATTTATACAATATCGATCACATCATAATCTTTTGTAGCCTCTACACCAAACAGTTCAGCCATTAAGTCAAGTTATACCTGCAGCGAGTTCAACTGTAGAGCTCAAGGTGCAGGTGCTTTGCTGACTAAGTACATCTCAGAATCAAACAACAACTGGTGTCCCAGTGTAGTGGAGACACTATATTGTATCTCTGCAGATAAGAGTACAGGTAGTTCTGCTGTAATGTGTTTCATTGACGTGAAGTGGTTGTAACACAATGATGAACAGTGGACACTGTTTGGATAACACTAACTTTCTGTTGTACAGGTATAGCGATTTACCTATCAAACAATTTTCAATGGTGCAAGATCACACAAAAACACAACTATAGATAGTCAAAACAAAAACACCAAATGGTCTCTCCTGACAAATTAATTTATACCCAATTCATTGGCATGAAACATTGTAATTCTCTCAATCTCCACACCTGATATGATATTTCCAATAACTTCCATTTGAAGCCAAGGTTTCCACCATTTTAGAATTCTGATATCTTCTTGCCCTATTTGCAGACTTCTAATTTAAATTTTAAAGAGAATGCATTAAAGCCTCAGGCTGTGAGTGAACAAGTGACCAATCCATCGGCTGTGCACTAAACTGAAATCAACATTATGGTAAATTCAAAGCTATAACATTATGTTTGAAAGTGGAGATAGGTCACAACTCAAAAGGTTGAAGGGCAGGGGAGGTACCAACCAGATCACACAGGAAGCAACATTAAAATAAAAAAGAGTATTTATTGAGGATATTCTGCCTGGGGGAAGCAATCAGCATGTGTGTACAGGAATACTATTGAGGCCAGTTGATGTCCATGGCTCTGTCAGTGCATACAGTAGTCATTTTGACGTCTGAACAAGGAGATGAATCAATCCTTCAACAGCAAAGGAGAGGAGCAGGTGGAGAAGGAAAGAATAGGCACAACAGCAACCTCAGCCCAAGCTTCCAGTTGGGCCACAGAAAAAAGTGGAGGGGGGCCAGACAGACAGATGGGGAAAAGACAGACAAAAGGAGACCTCCTCTGCAGACACCACTAGAACAGGAAGCTCTGCTCTGTCAGTCTCAGCTTCCACCTCTATCAACCTAGTCCAGTCATCTTCATGCTGGCACACACATCACTTCTTACAACTAATATTGCATCATTCAACAGGATTGAAGGCCCAATATTAAAATGAACAATCTTGAACAGGGTAACTTTAAATAGGGACTGACTACACACTCAAATACCTACTTTAGATTAAATCAATATAAAGTTTGTTTTCAACACAAAGCTCAGTTTGAGTTTGGAATAGTTTACAACAGTTTCAGTAATCCTTAAGCTGTGCGAAAACTTCTTGAATGAAGATTAAAAACAAGAAAATACCTAATCAGGATCATAGTCTACTAAAATCAATTAAAATAGAGAATAAAAACGTTGCATAAAGTTCTCGGAGTGAGTCTTCGTCATGTCTCAGATTCTGACCAAGTCAAGAGGCTGTGGAATTAAGCTCTGCTCGAGACAAACACATATTCAAGATTTTCTAATCAGGGTCAGAAACCTTATTTCATCTCTTAAATAGTTCTGCCTTCAAATTTTCTGAGCATCCTGTACAGAACACAGGCTAATTCGGGAATATTCAAAAGCCAGGAAGGGAGAACCAGTGAGGCAGCTACACCAACATTTTCAGCAAGTAGACTGTATTCTCTTGCTTCAATGTCCTGACAAGAACTAATGAAACTAAGTACGGAATGCATATGTGGGGACAAGGTATCAGGTGGACAGGTGGTGGGAGACAGAAGGTTGAGGAGCAGGGGGTTGGACCAACCGGTATGTGGTTAGGTGATTCTTAGTGGTTCAGTCATTAAGCCTGTAATTTAAGTAAAAAAGGTGAGGGCGACCCAGGGTCTTGCAAGGCTTCCAGCTCTGAAAGGCTTTGTAAGAAGATTCCAGGCATTGCCCCAAGGGAATTTCAATTTCCTAGGTCATTAGTGTCAACTGTGTCAGGATTTCTGCCTGATCCCCCACATACAATATCAATTTATCCTGCAGAAATGACAACCTGGCTATCAAAATTTCTGCACCACAATTTCAAGTGACATTCCACAGCAGCACTGATAGATTGCTATCCTGTTAGAAGCCCCATCTACCATCAATTTAATGTTATCAATTCTAGGACGCTACTCTAAGAACAGTTTGCAAGGTCTACCAATACTATGACCAACATTAATTTTTCAATCAACACCTAGAAGTAGATCATAATCATTTATTTCATCGATCTTTGGAGTAGCCTTGCATGCACGCCAACTGCCATCCTAGCTACGTTAAAGACTGCACTTAAATAGTAGTTGATTGTAAAGAGCTTTAGGACATCATAAAGTTCAGGAAGGCTTTTATTAAAAAGAATTACCTGAAGACAGACAAAAGCACCACAAATATACCTTGATAAATTTTGCAGGATTCTAATAAACCTAAGTAAAGAATACAGGAACAGAATAGTGAAGTAAATGTTACAGTCACGAGCACATGAATACACAGACATATACAGCTACAGATGTGTACACATTTGCTGTGATAAATTAATTCCTAGCAAATCACAAAGTATAGATTTATAGTTTTATTTTGGTTACATATTCACCACCAGTTTGCTGTAGTCAACATTTATAGTTCTCTGACATCTCTGAGCAGATGCTAAGTTGGCAGGAAAACCAAACATTTACTAAGCTGTAATTTTTGCAAATACTGGGAAGCCACGGTAGAAAACATTAACCTCAAAAAGAGCTACTTGCTTCAAGACACCTGTTATAGAATGACCAAATTGTTGTTAACTTATTTTTCTTTGAAATATTTAAAGATTAATCATTAATTGAAACAAAATATTGGCCAGAATATTTTAATCATGACATGCAGTACACAAATACAAACTACTGAAGGCTACGGTGGAGGAAAAAAATGAGATTAAAAAGGTGTTTCATGAATAGAGAAAATAATGTTGCTCACAGCTATTTACGCACAAAGCAAGGAAGTTATGTTCGTTTATTAACTCTCTTGGACAAAATTTGTGCACGCAGAAATACAAGGAAGATTTGGCTCAAGAACCTGAACTTTGGAACTTAAGTTACAGCTTGCTTGTTTCTGAAAGATCAAAGCAACACAGCATAACTTTCAAATTTACAATTCACTGCTTACAATTATTCAGATATTACATCAATGCCCACAGAAACTTAAAATTGATGAAACTTACACAGAATTAAGCAGGAGAACTGACTTCAGATAAACACAGACCTTAGCAAAAAGAGTACTGATGCAGATGTTGAGTGACTTTTGTTACCATATTATGCGAGATTAAATAGAAAACATTTCCCAATTGAAATGGGAAATTTTTAAAAATTCAATTATTGGATGTGGGCATTGTTGGCTAGGTCTATTTATTACCTATTTCTAGCTGCCCTTGCAATGGCAGTGGTTAGCCGTCTTCCTGAACTGCTGCAGTGCATTCAGTGTAGGTACCAAAAATTTGTTCCCAGTCCCATCAAGCCTGCCAGCACCAACTTCTACTGGCTCCCACTCCGAAGCATAAAGTTGTCGGAGTGAGTCTTAGTCATGCCTCAGATTCTGACCAAGTCAAGAGGCTGTGGAATTAAGCTCTGCTTGATGGTCTCATTTCAGACTTTTTGTTATTTATCCGTCCCTCTTCAAACTGTCACCTGTGCATTCTCCAATCACCCCAAAACAAAGATTGCATGAGTGTGAAGTTCAGTTTTTTCAAGTTTTCTTCCTAAATCATTAGTTTCACAATACTTGCCTTAGAATGTTCAGGAAACTTCTGAAGACTACGACTTCTTCGGACATTTCTCACTCCTCTTCGATGTCCTTATTACAGATTTTTATCCCTTTATTCACACTACAATGAAATAGCTTGAAAACACCATGAAATGCACTGTACCAGTCATAGCCTTTATGGCTCAAAATATTGTCAACCCAACACATGCTGTATGTAGCTTGCAAACTAACAAAGCATCGTGAAACTTACTGATAACAATTGACTAATTTTAAACACTGTTGAAACACGAGATTGAGGTTTTTACAAAATGTCTGAAATGCTGAAAATACAATCAATAAGTTATTCACAATAAGACGGTCTGGTTTTTGTCCCAGTTGCATCAGATGGGCAACTTTGGGCCACCTTAAGTCAGAACGTTAGCTTCTAAACCAGATCAGACAAGGTGGTTCCAAAATATTTTCCCAGCCTGACTTACAAAAAGCTCCGTAACAATAGATGTAATCCAGCAAAACCATGCATACGGTACTGGAGTCAAATATTGCACAAACCATCCCCACCCGCCCAATTCTTTCAGCACTAGCTGCTGTATTCCAGCAACTTCAGAAATAGATGGATTAAAAAAATCTACATAAAATTTGGCAGTAACTATAGTACCAAAATCACACTATTCTTATATTTTTCCCCTCAGTATTTGAAAACCAGGATTTCAAAACCAAGACCAAGGTCTTCATTTACCAAGAAAATGATCCTTGGACTGAGTCTTGGGACAACATAGCTGGCACAAAGCACCGAAATAATACTACCAGTGAAGATCATCCAAGCTAGAGGTAAGAAAGGCAAACCAACAGCAACACAGTCTCCAAAATGAACCTGTCCCAACAATAACCAAATTAAAACCAACTTTACCGGGTGGGGTAAGTCATTCAAATGTTTGACACCAGATGCAACTGTTCTACTTGGAATCACTGCAACAAGAGAATCTCAGGAGCATAGCACAATGTAGGGATGCCCTCAAAGTATCCCTTGAGAGCAAAAATATCCAACTACTCATTCAATTGGTCACATGTGATGGCATCCAAAACAAAGATGCAATGAAGAAAAACCGGGGTGGGTGGTAGTGAGCACGCACGAGAGAAAGCACAGGAACCTCCAAAACATTTCAACTATCTCACCCTTCACGTACCACCTGCCGTGAAACAATAGATAATGTCTTGATCGCATCGGATATTTCAGAATCCATCAAATGAAGCAGGTGCCAGTCACACAAGCCCACATAATAGCTGTCCTTACATTATTCCTCAACCTTACAAAAACATTCTACATTGGCTAAGCTTTATAGGAATGCAATCGACCAGTCATTTAGGCACACCCCAAAATCTTCTTATATTTCCCACTGGTGACTATTTATCAGCAAAATGTTGCCATTTTGCCTTAAAAGCTGAACAAGGATTAAGAGGGGAGATAAGTGAAAGAGAAAGAAGCGGGGGGCGGGGTAGGATGTACCAAACTAATGCCAACAATACTACTGACTTGAAAAAAGCAAAGTCAATTTTAAGCCAAAGACACTTGATTCACAATGGCTGGGTAGAATTAAAACTGCACCAAGATCAAAAGGGCAAATTATGAGTACACATTGACTCTCTCACTTTTTCAAAAGGATTCAGCTCATGGAACAGAAATCTGATCACTTTACAAAGTCCATTTCACATTTACCACAGGTTATACCAAGACAATCTCTGAAATTAAGATTTGCTTCCATGTCAAGTCAATTAGCTCCAAAATGGCTGACATGTCTATTACATGATTGTCATACTTTATCGCATGTAGGCAGGGATTTGAATGGATGAGTTGTTGGATGGTTTGCAGGCATTCTTCATAACATCTACATACGCTGGTGTTCAAGAAGTTTCTCAAAGTATTTGGTGCCTTCGCAAATTAGTCTTCTCTATTTTAGTCTAATAAACTTGGGGCACCAAGAGTCAGCTGAGATGCTTGATTTCGACAGATGGTCAAAGAAATCCTAGTTTAATGTTTCCACTCTCCCTAGGAGTTTGCTGCCACACTGGAGTTCCAAACGGAGCTTCAATGCACTGAATGTAATGGCAGGCACAAGTAGTGTATAATGTTGCCCTCAAGTATTTATCACTCTCATACAACAACTTGAAAGTCAGGCAGATACTTTGCACCAGCACGAAACTAATACAATCATACCTGGAAGTAGAACAATGTACTTGACTAAAAAGAGTTCATCACTATGTTCCTCTCTCACAAAGTTCAGCAATTTAAAGTACAGCAAGGTATTATTCAGTGATCATGTCTGCACCAGCCAGCAAGTAGCCATCCATCTTGATTCCCAATGTCCCACCTCTCAGCTTGCAACCTTGTAGATTATGGAATTCAAGTGTACATTGCCATACATTAAAAATATTATGCTTCTACCATTTTTTTTCAGGCAGCAAGTTCTTAACATCCCCCAGAATCCCCTGAAATCAAAGATCAGTGCTGCAATCATACCTATCTAGATCATCCAAATTGAGCCAAACATTTTGGATCTTAATTTGTACAAATTGATTCTGCCATCCCAATTATTTCACCTTGTGTCACAAAGCACAAAATTGAGTCTTTAAGAGTTCAATGGACAAATCTATAATTATGAACCCAGAAGACCAGAACCAGGAGCCAACATAAGCTTTTCTGGCTCTTCAGCCTGCTCTACCAATAAGATCACTGTTGCTACAATCCTGACTTTAAAGCTCTAATAACTCTCCTTCTCCCACCACCTCTGCAGATCAAGAATCTGATTCAGCCATGAATATTTTCAATGAGGCAGCCCCTGTTCTCAGGATTACAGAATTCCAAAGATGAACAATGAAATGTTGTACACTGTCAGTGTATGAGCCCAGGTAGAACAGATTAGACTTTGGCAAAGATGCAAATTTAGATCCTAGAACTGTTTTCTTCATAAAGGATCCATTGACATACGGAAATAAGGCAAAGCAACTTGACTATTTTAAAATGTTATGGATAGCCTAAAATCTATTGACATTTCAGGCCAAACCAGAGCGATATAGAAGCCCTAAAAACAGTTTCCAGCTTTGGAGTCGAAGCTACCAGAGAAAATCCCCAAGGAACAGCTGCGTTAATTACAATAATAGCGAGTTTTGAGGAGATTTGTAGCTCAGGTTGAGGTTCTGGATGTGAATTTGCTCACTGAGCTGGAAGGTTCGTTTTCAGACGTTTCGTCACCAGCATTCTAGGTAACATCATCACTGAGCCTCCGAAGCGCTGGTGTTATGTCCCGCTTTCTATTTATCTGGTCAGGTTTCCTTGGGTTGGCAATGTCAACGCAGGAAATGACATCACCAACCCAAGGAAACCTAACCAGACAAATAGAAAGCGGGACATAACACCAGCGCTTCGTCGGAGGCTCACTGATGATGTGACCTAGAATGGTGACGAAACGTCTGAAAACGAACCTTCCAGCTCAGCAAGCAAACTCACATCCAGAATTACAATAATGTTTAGCTAACACAAGGTGGGGAAGCTTTGCATTCGACAAATTGATCTATTTTTGAAGTGTGCCCAAGTTCCAGATTTCCCAACAAGCCAAAACATTGTCCTGGCATTTACATATGAAATTCCATTCAGAATTTTACATGTTTCAAGGTTGCCCATTTTCTAAAATCTAATGAGCATAAACTCAATAATACCTCATAAAATAGTCCCTTCATCCCAGGAATTAGCCTATGAACAATCTCTGAACTGCTTTCAATGCTAAGTATATCTATTGGCAAACATAGGTACCAAAACTGTACACAATATTCCTAGCGTGGTCTCACCTATGCACTATACGTAAGATTTCCTTACTTTTATGCCCCATTTTGCTTGCAAAAGGTCAGTGTTGTCTTTCAAATTACTTGTATCCAAATGCTAAACTTTGCAGTTTACATACAAGGCAGCCCCAGAACCCTCTGCACAATATGCTGCAATCGATAAGTAACATCTTCCTTCGTCAGAAAAGCAGACTGATCGGCTTTCAGTCCCATCTGTCTTCCCAGTGCTGTTTGATTTTTTTTAAAAAAAGGAAAAAGGAAACTTTGTTTCTCTCTTTTGCTATTATGCCATTCAAATGGAATTAGTACAAACACTATCTACCACTCAACATTTTGAAATTCCCTCCAGTAATTTCAAAGCTTCAATGATTGTACAGACATTTATGCGTCAGAACCTTTGCAAACTTGTAAGAATGATGCCCAAAAATGAATCTTTCCTCAAATAGCAATTTAAAAAACTGATTAAAACAAACTGAAAGAACTATAAACAACAGTACTAACAAGGGTTTCATCAACATACAAAATTAAATTAAAAGCATTTCAATATTTCCAAAATAACAACCAACATCCATTTTTGATTTCTGTTAGCCATCCATGGTACTACAAAGCACTTCTGCAAGGTCCCATCCTCATGGCAGCACAAGGTGCTGAAACAGAAACGAAAATCCCTCTAGTGCATCCACAGCCATACCTTTCACATATGCACAATATTTCATTAGAAGCTATTTTATCATCTAACCTTGCTCCAACAACTATGCATTATCTACACAGTAAACCAGTAGCAACAATGTTGAATAAAAACACAAGTTTCCTACACATGTACCTGCTACAAAATTATAAATGTAACCAAGAGATACTGAGCAGAAATTCTGAGGGTTAAGAGCAAGAGGACAAGACATAGGCAGAGGCACGGCAAGTGAGACAAAATTACAGTAATACAGAGAACGATGCATACAATATCACAGTAAGACATTGATACACTCAAACTGGCAGAGAAACTGAAACGAGTACAATCAGACAACAAAAAAGGCAAATATGCATTGTTGCAACGTGTTACTTCATGCAATACTCAGTGTGCATCACCAAGCTGCAAATATCTATACACTAATACTCAAAAGAACACAACTTAGTCAAGCACATTAGTCAAATGTTGCTGATTTGAGAAGATCCAGGGGTCTGAGCTTTCACAAGTTCTAATTTGACACGTCAGTACTTGCTAAGTGTAAAATCTGCTACGAACCAGTAGCAGATAGTGTTTTAGATCCAAAGTCCACATTAAAAAAAATTCCCTGAAATATTTACAAGTGAAAATCTGGTGCAGAATTTTCAACACAGCTGAAATGGGTTAATTATAAATAAGCATTCTTAACTCATGTTCAGTCCACCTGCTGTAAGTTAGTTTCAAATTACTGAAATGTCTTTAAATCAGTACAGAATCAATTACAGTCCTCAAAATGTTTTAATAAATTAGGAAAAAAAGGTTTCTTGTAAAGAAGCATGTTATCTGTGCTAGAGAGGATAAATTTTAAGAGCCTTGTCAAACACCAAACAGATGCTATTAGCGGGAACATATGGTAATTAACTTGATCGGAGGGCATGGTCAATTTTGTAGGCAGACCTAACTTTCAACACAATATCAGCAAAGAAAACAAACTCAATTTGTGGCTGAAATTCAATCTTTTGAGCTGGTTTGACCGATTTTTCGTGAATTATATTGGAGACAAAACTGTAATCTGGTTAAGACTTCACACCATCAACTCTGATTTTTGGACTCTGCACTTTTCATTGGAATCAGAAACTACTTAATAGCTATTGTTCACAAATTTATGCCTACATACTTGCTGCAACTGATAAATCCATTTCCTTTTCATTAAAATGATACAGAACTTAGCAAAACAAAGAAACCTACAGCACAGGAACAGGCACTTCGGCCCTCCAAGCCTGCGCTGATCAAGATCCTCTGTCGAACCTGTCATCTATTTTCTAAGGGTCTGTGTCCATTTGCTCTCTGCCCAGATATATCTTAAAAGACGCTAACGTGTCTGCGTCTACCATCTCCCCTGGCAACGCGTTCCAGGCACCCACCACCCTCTGTGTAAAGAGCTTTCCACGCTGATCTCCCTTAAACTTTTCTCCTCTCACTTTGATCTCATGACCCCTAGTAACCGAGTCCCCCACTCTGGGAAAAAGCTTCTCGCTATCCACCCTGTCTATACCCCTCATGATTTTGTAGACCTCAATCAGGTCCCCCCCTCAATCTCCATCTTTCTAATGAAAATAATCCTAATCTACTCAACCTCTCTTCATTGCTAGCACCCTCCGTACCAGGCAACATCCTGGTAAACCTCCTCTGCACCCTCTCCAAAGCATCCACATCCTGTTGGTAATGTGGCGACCAGAACTGTACACAGTACTCCAAATGTGGCCGAACCAAAGTCCCATACAACTGCAACATGACCTGCCAACTCTTGTACTCAATAGCCCATCCAATGAAGGAAAGCATGCCATATGCCTTCTTGACCACCCTATTGACCTGCGTTGTCACCTTCAGGGAACAATGGACCTGAACACCCAGATCTCTCTGTTCATCAATTCTCCCTAGGACTTTTCCATTTACTGTATAGTTCGCCCTTGAATTTGATCTTCAAGAAAAGATTCTGTACAATGTAACATTGCTCAAGATTTTCAGAAAATCTTGCAGATTTATCCAAACTGCATTCAAAGAAAACTTCACAATATAACTGAAATGGAACATAAACTGGCAATATAAAATATTTCAAATTAAACTTTACAGAAAACAACAAACCATTTTCCTCAATTGAAGAAATGTGGAAGACAGCTTCAAGTAATCATTGAAGAGGCTACATTCTGAAAGATCAAGAAGGGTTTGTAGGTATTGATCATCTGAACATGTTAAATAGTTTACACCCACACTTTAAATAAGCCCTTTCTGAAAGGACAACTGACAGTACAAGTCCTTGATGCACAAGATGATGTAAAATGCTATTTAATGTCACACAATAGTAACAAGAATACTGCAGTGTTTACCTGCCAACATTTCAATATTTGCACAAGTGTCCAGATTCTATTTGCTTTACCCCAAACTGACCAAGGTGGAAAATATAAAAAAGTTACATTCATAATCCAATAGTTTCACATTATGCCACATTCCCGTCGAGCTGAGATCCTGCAACATTTCTGCTAAACAAAATTCTCAAGTGCTACTTCCAGCAAACAAAAAGGCAGTCCTGGAATCTCAACACATTCCGCTCAAAAATAAATTTACAAAGGCTTAATTACAAGCAAATTACTTCACTGAACTACTTGTTTTAAAACATTTCCACAAACAAAAATCAAAAAGTCAGTTACAGTTAATAACAATAAATGACATGAAACAAAACCTCAATCTGGTATTACCAATCTAAACATAAAGAGTTAATGTTCAAAACCTTTTAGCAATCCTTTGCAAATAATTTCCACAAGTTTGAGAACTTTAAAGATTAACCAAGAGCCAGAAGTAAACATTTTGCTAAAGGAAACAATTAAATTATGCAGTTTAACACCAATATAATTGGAGTTTACAGTGTACAACTTGTTAAAACCAAATTCAATAGACTTGTTAACCAATGACAAAGAATTGTTTTTGGTTTGGAAAAATAGTGAAACTCTTCTAGAACTAGAATATTTTAAGGATGTAATCAAGTATCTGCATACAAAACGAGAATAAGATTCACAAAAATTATTACATCATTGGCAAATTATTATTTCTGCATTCAAGACAAAATGTTCTAAGGAGGGAAAACGGAGATAATTGAATAAAAGTGCCAAGTAAAAGTTAGGCATTTTGTACCATGCATGTTAAAAAGCACTTGTCTAGTATAAATGCTGTGTAATGGATTTTAATTTTAATCCACACAATGTAAAATTCAAAGAAATTAAGTAAACTGAGGAAAAATTATTACAAACTCCCAATAGGAGTTAGTGCTAGTGAGCTGCAACAACACCATAAAACCATGTTTAAAAGTTTCAAGAAACATCATTTCTGAAATAACACATTCAATCCCTATCATTTCAAATGCAGAAGAAATCAGAGGCCCTTTCAACTGCAGAATGGAGCATCTTGATCTCAAACCACAATAGATAAATTGAGGCATGGAAAGTGTGCTGACAAAACACTTTCTTATATCTGAAATAAATGACAGGGTCAACCACTTTTACACCAACTGAAAATGTGTGTTTCTTGCTTTATATAGTAAAATTCAATACCCTCACCCAGAGATACAGTACAACAAACTGCTTACTTGTAAACTCCACAGCAACATACAGATTGAGACTGGGCCAAACAATCACAATATTTGCTGAACTTTGGGGAGATAAAAGACTTTGATACACATTGATATGGGCTACGTGTTTATTTTTTGGTAGCTGGTGGCAAGAAAATCTCTGCAATAACTGGACTTAAATATTACAACATCTCTGCAATTCATGACATCCCTCTTGAAATGGGGTCAATGTACATTTTAACCAACAGAGAACTGACAGCTCTGCAGAGTATTCTGGAAGTAAGCAATAATCATATGTTCCATGACACAAATTGCCATTCCCACAGAATATTTCTGACTGTACCAAAGCTGTCTTTGTCATCTGGTAGTTAGAGTGAAACAGAAGAGAATGAAGGTTTTAGGCAGTAATGCTGTAGTTCAATTGTAAAATTTGTTATATCCACCTACGGAGAGACAGCAAGTGAAAGTGAGTGTACGGAGCGTCAAAAAGGGGGTCAGTGAAAGTGCAGAGAGAAAACACAGCACGAATGACAAAGTGGAAGTGTCTACAAGTAAACAAGGAATCAGGAAAATGATAGAAGACGAGAGGATTGAAGGGGGAACAAGAGCACATATGTGAGGCCAAAAGAGTGCTGCCAAGAGGAGTTGCTGTATACAATGATTTGTGATGAATTACTGACCAAATACAAACAATATGCAAAATTGATTTTGCTTTCTTCAGTACTGGAGGGTTACTAAGTTGCCTAAAGCTAATCTCAATACATCCAATTATCTTCAATAACAATATTCACACAGATTCACCAAGTTGTTTACTGACTTTTGATGAAATGATAAAGCAGAAAATGTACACAAACTAAGCTCTTGAAATTAAAAGATTCATTAGTGTGTTTGGCAGGTTTACCTTACAGGCTCACTTCCAAGAAAAGAATTCTTGCTCCTTCTAATTACTCCACATTCCGACATATCTCAGTAACCCCTAAAATGGCTTTTGGAGTAAGTGGAAATGAAATAATAAAGAGTAGACTAGAAATACACATGCAATTCTGCATACTTAAAGCTCCACCAACAGTACAAACAGCTAAGCATTTGAATTCAGTTCCTTTAAGCAACTCCAAAGTGTCTCAACATTCAGGCATATTATAGATGTTATGCTGGACACTATTACACTGTAGAGGTGCAGAGATGGTTCTGAGTTTGAGCTGATGGACAAATCATAGCTAACAACTTACATAAGATTTCATTTCAGAAAACTGTTTCCATAATTGCAACTTTGTAAATCGTTCCAAGACACCAAAAATCTGATAATTCAATATTACAGGGCATAGTTGACAACTTGTTTCTAATTAACATTCAGGGAATATTAAGCATATTTTTACTGCTGTTTGAAATGAATAAATGAGGATGAGAAAACTCTGCAAACAGTTATCACAGGCTATTTCAGAAAATATTCAAATCATAAACAACCAAACAGCTTTTCAAAATATTCACTCCAACATCTTTAAGCAAAGAGCAAACCTATACAAGCAAATTTCAACATTTAACCCAATTTATCAAGTCACACTACTTGCTTAATTGAAATACATTAGAATATTGCTGTGCATTTATTTCCAACTAGGAGCATTTCGTTAAACAGTCAAGTCAGACTGAGTTACGCATATAAACACTATATAAATAAAAACACCACAGGGCTGAAGATAGAGGAATATATACTGTGCAGCTTAATATAACCTTTGATCCCTCAAATGAATTGCATTTGTGTCAAAACTTTAATTATCACTTCATTTAAAAAAAAACTCACTAAGCCTCACAGTGTAACCACTAAAATATCAAATAACTCTGCATAATATGGAGAAAGTAGAGAAATGACACGTGATAGTGCTTAAAAAGTGCCATAAGATTTTAAAAATATGCATATCAAGCCAAACTAGTTTACGTATAACAGGAAAACAGCAAAGATATATTTTCTCAACCACGAAATGCTTACGTCAGTGTCACTCTCATGACAAAGCTGGTATTTACCAGAACAGTTTTAATTGTGGTTTCAGTATTTATGCTTAAATCCTATTATAAAAATGCTGCAGCTGTTATCATTCATGAGAGCTTAATCTTTATTTCAGATGTTTTCATTCTTTTATTGGGATTTTACGACAGTAATTTTACAAGTGATACTAAGTAGCCAAGAATCATAAATAAAAAGCTCATGTATCAATTTGCAAATTAATTTTTCAGGCGTTCCTTGTGAACTCAGCTGACATGTGAACTAGTTTACCGCTGTCTGGATACCTGTATGGAGACCTAAAGAAAACTAATTGCAGGTGACACTACAAGTGGAAATTGCACAAAATTCAAAAATGATACAGGTCAATCATGCTTATTTTGCCAACATGCAGTCTTAACACCCACGTAAAATAGAGAAAAGTACCAAGTCCACAAAAGACTCCAGACAACAAAACTCAAAGGTCAAAATGAAACTAAAAATAGTCACCTGAGCCATTTCCAACCAGATTAAATAGATAATGTGAAATCTTAATTCACAACTAATACTTAAGTGTTGACAAGGAATGAAGTATCCCATCAGAAAGTTCTTGTGATAGGCAGAACAGTTTTATTGGCTAATAATATAACACTGAAGGATATTTAACTAGATTACATTGTTACTTCTAATATTCTTCACCCCAGTGTACAACAAATTTAAGCTCCAGCCATAACATGCCACGGTACAACAAAAAAAATTCACAGCTGTTGTCTACCACATCATCTTGGCAAGTTTTATGTTTGATCTCTGGGTAAGGGGGCTCCCCAAGAGCTAAAAAAGTGTTTTCAGGTTGCTAAATTCACTATGCAAAAAATTTCCACAAAGCAGACCATATTCATATTTTACTTGATACCTATTTGTTTAAATATGCAAATCAGCATTCACTCTTTCACAGAAATTAAGCAAAGCATCAGCTATTTCTGGCTTGCAAAACAGCACAAAATAATTTCCTGTAGTAATAGCAAATTATGTATGTGAAACAAGTAAACTGTAGTATTTCAAAACATAAAGGAGAATGTGAACTAACAGTTAAGAATCCTAAGAATTTTCTTGTGAATAGTATACAGCTATCCTGCTGACAGAGTCAAATTACCATGCAGTTGGCCCCTCTGGATCTTTCCAGAGACCAAAAGCTGTAAACGACCAATCACTGCCACTGCTAAATCAATGCATCATTACCTGAACTGCAGGTATCCAAAATATTCCAAACACTGGAGATCAACACAAATTTACACGAGCAAGTACTCAATATTTCTACTTTTTTTTTACAAATAACACAAAATATTTTCATTATACACAGGCACACTACAATACACACACCCTTACACAAGATGTCAAAACCACAAACAATGTAAATTTTGATTTCATAGTTACTAGGGAAGGTATGTCATTCAAAGTCCCTAACAGTTTGATGAATTATGGTGAAAATCCCAGGAGGAACTTGTAATTTAACATTACTGTAAAACATTTTATATTTGCAAAGGAGCCTATCTGAAATTAACAGTCATAAAAAAGCATTTTTAAAGACAGCCTGGAAATAATCAACTAAGCAATTGAGATGGCTTTGCAAGGGAATAAAGTCCACTTAAAGATTTGATCTATTACACATCCTTCTTTAATTTTTTAGCCTATGCATCCCAAAGCAACAGTAATCAATCTTGGAAATTCCAAAAGTATAGCCATTTTATATGATAAAGATGGAACTCACCTCGTAATTCATGATGAATTATATCAACTAAATTCGGCTCCTCTCCCCACCAGTAAATCCACAACTCCTTGGCTTCAGGCCTCACATCTCGTCTCCATACACATAGTAGATTGGCCTGTAGGCATCGAATAAATGTCTGCAGAATAGGATCATCCTGAGCTGGAGCTGAGATGATGGGACCACAGCCCTCTAGCCCTTGGAAACTGTACCTACGCCATTTGATGCCAGTTAGTTCAGCCTGTTGGTTGAGAAACATATCAAAAACAATTCGATAGAAAAAAAATTAAGAAGGACCAATTAAACCTAAATCTATTGGATATGGTGAGGATGATATTTTGAACTTAGACAGACATACTTAAATTGTTACACTGATTGCAAAACAAAATATGGACAAAAACAGAAGTTGCTGGAAAAATCTCAGCACGTTTGGCAGCATCTGTCAACAGAAAGCAGAGTTAACATTTCAGGACCCAAACTTTAACTCTGCTTTTTCTCCAAAATGTTACCAGACATGAGTTTTTCTTGCAACTGCTGTTTTGTTTTGCAGTATCCGAAGTTTTTTTTTGGAAAACAATAACATACAAATGAGGAAATTGATTCATTAACTCTTGATTGATCAAAACGTACCTCAATAGTATAGCAGAACTTCCACTGGAAAGATGTGAAATACATTATTTTCATAATGTGAAAGTAAGTGTTTCTACGAGTACTTGTATATGAATGAAGCACTCAACAATCTTATACTATTTTTAAAGATGCGTAATTTCACAAAATATAAACACACGAGAGCAGAACGCCTTTCCGCAAAATTTATATTTCCTTACTGTAGGTTATGTCCAAGCGTCAACTGAAATGCACCATGAACGTTTAAAATATTTTGAATATTATGAAGACAAGATTAAAATAAACTGTGGATTGAACGATGCAGTCAAAGAAGATTCACGGAGAGAAAAATTTCAACTACATTGCCAATGCAGAAAGAGTACATAACATTAAAACTTCAGACAAGAGACATGATTTATTACTGCACACGGGAGCATTAAAAAAACGGGCACCGGAAAATCCGAGGACAGCGGTGGTAATAAGACAAATTGCCAAATAAATGACATGTAAACGGCAAACAGTATCAGATGCCATGTAGCGATTACGTTCAACTCCACCTCTTCACCCCCCATCCCCAATAAAAAAAGACATGCTTTAATTCGGCTTGAAATATGCAGACATTTTTCCAGTTCAAGATGGTGGATTAAAAGCTTCCAGCTCCGTTGAGAGACAACAATAATATGCAATACGTAGTATAGGCTTTTGGGAGGGGTGGGGGGGGGAGAAGAGGTGGGACATATTCAAAAATAAGTTGGGGGGGGCGTTAGGGAATAAACTCCAGACAGGAAAATAAGGCCATGTAAACGGTTATGCTAAACCATTAGCAGAAAATGGCTGCTCCCACACAGCCTAAGGCCCCTCTCTCTTTCTCTCCAGTCTCTCTCACACTCACCAGAGAGAATAAATTCGAATGGCAGTCCTCCAAGCTAGCACCGTTGGCCACCCAGTTTGCTGCAGTCATGCTCCGTGCATGACTTTCTCTCCGGAGGTCGAATTAAAGATTCCGTCTTGCTTTCCCCTTGCAAAGAAAAATAATATCTCGATAGAACCGGGAGGGATGAAACAATCACCTCCCCTCACCAGAAAAAAACCTCCTCCGCCCAGAGGAGGGGGTGGGAAAAATAACGAATAAATATGTTTTAAAAACGATAACTAAAAATCTCTCCAGAGCGATGGAAGGAGTGACGTCCGCCGCTTTAATTCAGGAGGCTCCCCCAAGCTTTGATGATGATATAGAGATAGATAATTTCGGTGTGTGTTGTCCTTTCACGTCGTCGTCCGCCTCCCAAGTTAGAAGGGGGGAAATCACTCGCTGCTACTGCTGTTGCCGCCGCCAGTGATCCACTGAAGGCTGCTTGCTGCTCTTCTCGCTCTCTCTTTCTGGCTCCCCTCCCTCCTCCCTCTCTCCCACTCACTCACTCACACTCACACACACATACATACATACATACATACATAACACACACACACGGAGAGAGACAGAGATAGGCAATCAGCGTAATGGCGACAGCGCTGAGGCGGGCGTCTTTCCCCCGCCAAGGATTGGCTGCGCCCGCGTCACATGGACGACGCGCGCCCTCCCCCTCCCCGCGCAGCACACTCAAGCCTAGGCTCCTCGCACTCCGCTCGCTCCTCCCCATCCCACCGTCGAATGGCGGAGCTGGGGCAGGGAGGAGGGGGCGTGGCCTCGACGGGCACGAGCTGCCGGACCGAAGTGTCATTTCCCCGCCCCCACCGGCTCTTCTCTCTCTCTGTCTCTCACATGCACAAAAACACCCCGGCTCGCTTTCCGCGCCTGCGCAAGGGGTGTGAGTGTGGCGGGGTGTGGGGAGACCTGGGGGTGTTGAGGTGAGACAGTGCGCGGGTTGGGAAGGTGGTATGGGAGGGAAACGGGGGACGAGGTTGTTGCTGTAGTGTTGCCCACCCACTGGTGGCGCTCGTGAGCGCCTTCGCCGGCAGGAGAGTTGACCAGGCCTGTGTGGCCGGTGGAAACTGTGCACTGGCTCTAACTTTGTCAGCAGGTGAACACCTAACCCCAATTCCTTAAATCCTTAGTTTAATGAAATTGCATCAATGCATTGCATAATCAGATTTTTTTTTAAATGATGCCTTCACAATTTCATCAAAGCCCAAAATAGTGTTTCAGCGTGTTGTTACTTTGTTTATACTGTTGCAGTTCTCATGAATTGATTGGAAGTCTCCCATTGAAGTCGGTCCTTCCCCTTTTAACCCAATACATGTTCTCTTTTTATTTATTCATTGAGTGAGGGCGTCTGTTTCACAGTTAAACAATTCCAGAAGATTGCTGAGGTATTCTGGAACTTTCAGAATTTCACATCTACTTTATAACATTAAATCCATTGTATAAAGTACTTAATAAATTTGTATCCCAATTTGTGGAAATGGAATGTCAGTAATAATATCCAGGATCGCAGATATTACTTTGGAAAATAACAGAATGAGGAGACTGGAATACAGCCAAATATGTCAGTAGAAGTCAATTTTGACAGTGAAATGGGATGGAGGGGTTATCTTCAGAATTCGATGTATTAATTGACGACACTCCCTGATATTTGACTGTGGGAAAGAACTGTCGAAGTACCGTCCTTTGCGTTTATTCCAATCAATGTAATCCCAATAACACAATTGAAATGGCTTATAGTAATAATCTTTTATTTAGATAACAGCTGTCTTGAATATTTTATTTCAAACAATGCTCTTTCCAAATATTTGATTCCTAAAGTGAGTCAATAACAATTCAGGTAATGTTTCATGCAATAATGGTTTATATTGGACGCAAGATAGTTATGCTTTAAAATTGGAACTTTTAAAATGTAAATATTTATTTCAATTTTTAAACCAGGAGAACCTCTGCATTTTCCCTTCTAAATGTATTTCCTGTATGGCAAGTGCAAAATCTCCGCTGTGCCGTAAGTGAATAGAAAACACAAGATAGACAGTTTCCCTCAAAGAGGAAAGCAACATCAAAGGGCGAATCAGTCCAAGCTACTTTTTTACACCTTTGAGCAGGCAGTTATGCAGCGACGTTGGCAGATGCCTGGTAGAAGACAGACTGACCGATTTTTCGGCAGGGAATGATGCAATGCATGGGGAGAGGGATAAAAATGAGCTTAAAAATGAATAGAAAATGAGGAATTCATAATTACAAAAGGTAAAGAATTGCCCACAATTTATGATAATATTCAGGTTTCACAGTGTAGCTCAATGTCAAAAGTGTAGTTTGTTGCTGACCTATATATTTTACATTTAGGTTGCTGTCAGTCATTGAACCAACATAGATGATAACATTATAGAAATACGTACATACTTATATTCTTCCGAAAGTGATTTTGCAATGAGCAGTGAAGACGATGTGATTGTTGCAACTGTATTCTTGGAAAGAATTAAGTATATGGTACAAGAAAGCTTTCAACTTTGTATGTCTTTAGTGATGCGTCTAGATTTAATATTGGAACAAATTCCACAAATAAGGAATAGTTAGAAAAACAACCCAATGGTTATGACTAACCACATATCAGTGACCTGTAGTGCACATTGTTCTTATTTTCTCATGGTACTTTTTCTGCATTCATTAAATTTGATATCTTTGAAATTTTGTAGCTTGTAAATATTACATCACTCAGCGACTTGTCTGTTTCTATTGAGTGCATTTAATTGGATATGTCAATGAATTGAGATATCTTCACACCCTGTAAAAAAACATATCAACCATATTTCACACAAGAATAGTTGTAGGCTGAACACCTCAGTGATCATATATATGAACTGTACAGAGGTTATTATTTAAAATACTTAGCCATACATGCTGTATGATGATATTTCAGTTTGAAGCAGCCTCTTGATGGAAAATTAACTATCTATTTCTACATTGAGGCCATCACATACCTACAGGCATATTAATATCAGAGTTGGGAATATTTTCACCACTCAATCATATTTCACTACATTAAAAATCCTAAACCATATCTTATAAAAACTAGCTACTATTATTATTCACAGCTAAAATGAATATGAAAGAGCATGATTTTATACTTAGAACTCCACTGGATCTTAGTATCATATTTTGTTATGGGATGAAAAGAATCAACAATGCATTGAAATATATTTATGTAAAATGTTATTTCAATTTTTAGATTGTGTATTTTCCTTCAGGTTCTATTTTAAACAGAAGCATGATGGCGTACTGATGTTTTCTAAAGTGACACATATTGATAAGACTAAGTAAAAACATCTGTAACAACATACTCTAGTTCTTTCAAAATGGATTTGTGATCATTCATCCAGAAATATTTTCAACTACAGCTATAATAAAACAAGTAATCAGTCATGGCATAATGCTTCAATTGTTACTGATGCTGTTGCTATTTGATGATTAATCTAGAAGATGGGCCACCTGACAATAAATGCACAATATTAAAACTATATTTTTTTGCCTATTCTTTTAGTGTGGTAATACATCATAAATGTTTTAAGATCAAATTTTAAATGAAATGTGGTGTCTTTACTTAAAGTTTTCATTCAGTTGGATTCAAATTATGTTCTTCATTAGAGCTTTTGGTGATTTTTGCTCCGCACAATGAAAATTTTTATTTCAGCTATGAAACCCCTGGGGTTAATTATCCAGCATGCAGTGATAGTAATTGCTGTTGATTAATTTCAATCAATAAAATATAAGCATAAGCAAATAGATGATCTGTAAAGTACAAAACTGTATTTGTATAACGTCTACCTAACCTCAGGGTAAAAGAAACCTATTTTTTAAATTACTTTAAAAATTACCTTCTTTAGGTACATGGTTTGCAGTATACTTAAAACTGCTTTATTAGTATTTCTGTTTTACATTCCGACTGATGCCCTTGTCCAAAAAAATGCTTTAATTTTGAAAATGCTGGTTTTATTAATGTCCAGCACTTTATCAGTGTCATTGGATGAAAATAGTGCTAGTTTAATAATTTGAGAAGTTCATTACATTTTCAGGATGATAAAAAATATTGAGTTTTTTAAAACATATTCCATTCAATCAGGAAAGAATTTATATGATCCACTATATACAGTACTATTATAATATCTAGGATACAAAATTCAAACAAGTTTTCAATGCTATATTCTAGAAAACAAATGTTATGCATAATGAAAATTGAAAAAGACTATACTCAAAGGATTGTAACATTCAGTGATTGCTTTAAAATCATTGAACTGATAGCTGGATGCTTCGTTGAATGAATTCTTTGTTGTTAATTGTAAATATTTATTAGAAATAAAAATGTGCTGCTTTTCCAATGATATTTTAAGTTGTATTGTCATGGGGGTCCCCTGTTGCACTGTTCTTAAAATGAAACCTAGCTAAGTAGAATCATGTAACAAGTGGGACTAACATAAACATAAGTCAGGCTTATCAAGTCAACAACCACTGAAACACTTGCTGAGATTGCAAAAACCCTGAGATGTGAATCATGACTGATGTGAAAATCACATATTTTACTGAATTTAAAACAAAAGCTTTCATCTGCTAACTTGAGAATTATGTTTCGGTGTGGAACAGCTCACTGAAATAGCGAAATATTTGTGGATTCTGATATTACTATTTCCCAAAGAGTCCTTCACCACCTCCAACTGACTGGTAACTTGGAGGGTCATAGATAAGGTGAATAGCCAAGATCTTTTCCCTAGGGTAGCAGAGTCCAAAATTAGAGGGCACAGTTTTAGGATGAGAGGGGAAAGATTTAAAAGGGACCATAGGGGCATCTTTTTCACACACACGTTGGTACATATGTGGAATGAGCTGCCAAAAGAAGTGATAGAGGTGAGCATAATTACAGTATTTAAAAGAGATTTGGACAGGTATATGGATAGGAAAGGTCTAAAGGGATATGGCCAAAAGCAGGCAACTGGGACTAGTTTAGTTTAGGCAACCTGGTCAGCATGGATGCATCAAGCTGAAGGCCTGTTTCCATGCCTATGATTCTATAACTTAGGAAACTCACCAAACATGCTTTTCACACTGTTTGCAGTGATGAATGGGTTTTGTATAGTGTATCCTCATTGCCTACCGAGCACAACAGTGTATGCTATACAGCACCATGCTTAAAATATAATATTGTTTATTTCTTCTGATTAAATAGTGGAACACAACTTTATAAATTATACTAATTCTGATTCACAATAGCTCACAAGAAATACTCAGAGGTATTTCTAGAAGTTACTAATGGTGAAGAATATTTGACAGTGACACCTGGCTGTGTTATTTTAAGTCAAAAAAAATTCTGTTTATTCCTGACAACTTGAAGCATTCGTCGTTGAGCTGCAAATGTTAAATATTGACTTCCATCTAAGTTCCACAAAAACTTTAGAAATGAACATTTCTTCTGCTGTTTCCTTTTTGACCTGTTTGAAATAAGTTCATTTCATTTAAGACTTATGTAATTAAGAAGAACATAACAGAATGGAAAAAAAAAGAGATGCAGTCTAAGGAAGAATTTTGACACCAAAAGCAGGCAGGCTTTGACTAGGAGAGATGTTAAAATTTGAAAAATTGTAACCCTATCCCAACTCCCCGACTTTGATTTTAGCAGAGGAGGGACAGGGATTTGGATGACCACACACTCCCAGGATACTGAGCACCATTTTAAGTTTAACCCTGGCCAGTTCAATTTCTGAGGCATCAGAAGACATCCCCATCTAAAAGTCAATAAGGACAATTGAACCCAACAGCTAAGTACACTGCCCTGTAGCATCTGGTAAATCTGTTTCTCACAACCATGGGACACAGCCATTCCAAACCCTACAGATCACCTCTCCAAGGCGTCCCATCTACTGACCCCTCCACAAACCATCTGATCTCCTCCAGTGAGATAACAAGCTGTAGAGCTGGAATGAACACAGCAGGCCAAGCAGCATCAGAGGAGCAGGAAGGCCGAAATTTTGGGCCTAGATCCTTCTTCAGAAAATAGATCTCCTCCACTGTCCACTCGTCTGACTCTGGCCTATGATACCACCTCATCCAACTCTCCTCAGACATACCCGGTCCTGTATCCTGAGTATCTCCTTTACCAGGCACCTGATCTTAACCTCACACATGTAAAAGTGCTAATCAAATTCTGCTATTAAATTTACCCCAAGCACCCCATGTCAAACCATGTCCTCCTTTACTCTCTCTCCAACCTCAAATAACTATCCAGTGCCTAGAGTTTATACAGTATGTTATCCCTAGACTATTCCAAAGCACTTTAGAACAAATGGATTACTTTTGAAGTGCGATCATATTTTTAATAGCTAAACACTGAACCACAATGATGATCAACCATCAGAAAAAAGGAATTAACAAATATCAAGGAAATTTGAGGAGAATTAGAAGAAAATCCTTCTGTTTCTCATAATAACACCTGAGCACACACACATATATTTAATACATATTATATATTTATTTTTATTGGGAATGTGTGACATGTCACTGAACTCGTAATCCATAACCCCAGATTAATATGGGTTCAAATCCTACCATTTGCAAATAGTGAAATTTGAATTTAATAAATAGACCTGGAACAGAAAACTAGCCTAATGATTCCCCTACCAATTGTTATAATAAACCCGGTTCAATAAAGTCCTTTAAGAAACCCTGTGGCCTTCATATGACTCCAGCGCCAAAATAACATGGTTGACTTTTTATTACATATGGGCAATAGATGCTCATTTAGCCAGCAATGCTCCAGATCCCATTAACAAATAAATGATTTACATTGTCCCAGCATCTAATCCAAATGAGAATGCCTCAAAGTAAATCACTTGCATTTTTCACCATTACAGTAAAGGGAAATTTTGAATTTTAAAGTGCAGATTTGCAGTCAGTTGAAAAATTAGCAAAATTAACTTTGGTTTGCATCAATGATCTCTTAATACTGATGATATCTTAAGCATTTCTACAGTTGGAAATGATACTTAACAAATAGAATAAGCTTACATGGAAACGTCCCATCACATGTACATGAAATTAAGCCTAATTCATAAAATAAGTGTGTTTTCCCCACTTCTAATTTCCTTATTGGACCTCAATATTTCACCTTAAACAACAACATTTAGTGGTTAAAATTAGTTAAGTTCATGCATACAAATTCTCAGCTCTTCAGGATAACAAAACAAAGAAGAATACGCAGTTGTTTCCTTCAATCACAGTAATTAGGAGCAGGAGTTTGCATCACCATTGAATAAGGTCATGGCTAATCTGATTACCACCGTTTCCATCTCCTGCTTTCTACCTTTACTACCTGTGCCTTAAAAAGATTTGTAGGGCAGATTTATCCCCTTCCTGGTATGGCATGAACAATGGCAAGAAAGCTTGGGGAAAAGGTGGAAAAATCAGAATAGCAATGTCAAGGTATTATTTCCACATATTATTTCCATATATAGGAAAGTTGACATTTCGGGTCAGGACCCTTTTTCGGAAAAAGACCCTACTCAAAACATCAACCTTTCCGCTCCTCTGATGCTGCTTGACCAGTTGTGTTCGTCCACCGCCACACTGTGTTGTATCTGACTCCAGCATCTGCCTTGTCCTTGCTACCTCCATCTATTCTAATCCTATTACCCGGCATGTAGCCCATAGCTTTGCATGTTATGGCATTTCAAGAGTTCATCTGAATAGATCTTGAACATCTTTATTATTTCAAACTTTACCACCCTTGCAGGCAGTGAGATCCCTATACCGAAAAGTGGGTGAAAATACTTTTCTTGATGTCCCCTCCAAACCTTCTGCTCTTTACCTTAAAACTGTGCCTTCTAGTTATTGACCCTTCTAATAAGGGGAAATGTCTCTACCTGCCTATGCCTCTCAGCACTTTATATACGCAAATCAGATACCCTTTCAGCCTTCCCTGCTCTACGGTAAACAAGCCCAGCCTATCAAGTCTCACTTCCTAGTTGAATCGCTGCCCCAATCATATCTTGGTGAGTCTCTTCCTCAGCCTCTCTAGTGCAGTCAGATTTTTCCCATAGTGTGGCAACCAGAAATGCACATTCCATCTGTGTCCTAACTAATGATGTAGGTCCATCATCAGTCTTTGTCTGAAGAATCCAAATACTTAAAAGTTGTATCTTTTACATCTGATTACACTTGTTGAGGACATTTAAATACTCATTTGCTATCACATTAAGTTCTGTGTACGGATTTATGCAAATTTCAATTGCTGAGTATTGTAAAGCAGATGAGAAAAGCATATCTAAATTTAGAATACTTCTTGCTTTACTGTACTCTCAGCAAATTCATTTTTTTACTTTGGCACAAATCTTACTGCAGTTTTTAGAGATTTGCACTCAAGAATTAAATTCAAATATCGAGCAAAACAATGTGTTAGCAACAAAGGCATTTTATGGAGCATTAAAGGATATATTTTGTGTCTGATTTAAAAGAAAGCAAAATTATGATTAATTGTTAAACGATATATGATTAACACTGAAATAAATATACAGTACCAACACATACTTGCTGTATTATTATTTTTTCACAAGACAGATAAAATCCACCCTATGGACTCCGCGAGAATATTCATGAGCAGTTTAGATTTTCGAACATAGAACAGTATAGCCCAGGAATGGGCCGTTCAGCCCATGATGTGTCAAACATGACACCAAATTAAACTAGCCCCTTCTGCCTGCCCTCGGTCCATATCCATCCATTCCTTGCATATTCATGTGCTTATCTAAAAGTCCTTTAAGTGCTCTTATCATATCTGCCTCCATCATTACCCCTGGCAGCATGTTCCAGACTTCTACCACTCTCTGTGTAAAAAAAACTTGCCCTTGACATCTCCTTTGAACTCTCTCACCTTAAATGCATGAAGCCTAGTATTAGATGCTTCAACTCTAAGATAAAGATTCTGACCATCAAACCTATCTATGCATCTCATAATTTTATAAACTTTTATCAAATCTCCTCTCATCCTCCACTAGTCCAGAGTTTGATTTAGTAAATGCCATGAGAATCTACTCATAATTAGATTCATAGACACATGAGAAAAAACACTAGTCATGCCGAAAACAACATTTTTTCTGGCTTTTTATGAGCAGTGCAAGTCTAAAATGTAGATTATATATTCTTTCCAAGGATGATGACTGACCTGGGTGTTTGTTTCTTATTGCTTAGTTTATGTTTCCTTTACTCGGCTTTGTGTCTTATTGACGAACTTCATTTGAGATGCACTTCATGTAAAACAAACGTACAGGAATAAAAACTAAGCATTATGCATAAATTTTAAAACATAAACAAAATACTTAGAAATTAAGATAGACTGACCCAAATAGCATTTGTGATTTTTATTCATTCACAGGATATGGATATTGTTAGCAAAAGTCAGCATTTATTGACCACTTTTAATGGAGAAGCTGGTGGTCACAATGTGTGGAGCGAACTTTGGCTTTTTAAGCCAACAACACAGAAGAAATAATGGCTCATGTTTAACACAGAGTTGCGCAGGTTGTATATGAAGGTATCTTCTGTCTTCTGATCCAAATGGTGACCTTGTACAATTTCGTAACTAGACCCAATTTTAAACTCTATGTACAGAGATTATTGATTTATACTTAATTCACCAAAAGTTTGTATTCTGCAAACTCTTTTCCTCTTGAATGTTGCTTTCTGCTAACAACAAAGGATGTTTGAATATATCCCCTTGATTTCACTCAGAGTGTTTGAATTAATCCACTAAGCAAGATACAAGAAATATAATTATTGACATTATCCAAAATACAATTAGATTCTGTTGTACTGAAATTAAGGTACCAGAGGGAAGAACTTTGATGGATTGAATGTGCTCTCCTCATCTCTGACATTTTTTTTACAGCGTGAGTGATAATGGGAACTGCAGATGCTGGAGAATCCAAGATAACAAAATGTAGAGCTGGATGAACACAGCAGACCCAGCAGCATCTCAGGAGCATAAAAGCTGATGTTTCGGGCCTAGACCCTTCATCAGAGAGGGGGATGGGGAGAGGGAACTGGAATAAATAGGGAGAGAGGGGGAGGCGGACCAAAAATGGAGAGAAAACAAGATAGGTAGAGACGAGAGTATAGGTGAGGAGGTAAGGAGGGGATAGGTCAGTCCAGGGAAGATGGACAGGTCAAGGAGGCGGGATGGGGTTAGTAGGTAGGAGATGGAGGTGCGGCTTGGAGTGGTAGGAAGGGATGGGTGAGAGAAAGATCAGGTTAGGGAGGCGGAGACAGGCTGGGCTGGTTTTGGGATGCAGTGGGGGGAAGGGACAAACTGGGCTGGTTTTGGGATGCAGTGGGGGAAGGGGAAGAACTGGGCTGGTTTTGGGATGCAATGGGGGGAGGGGACGAACTGGGCTGGTTTTGGGATGCTTTGGGGGAGGGGGAGATTTTGAAGCTTGTGAAGTCCACATTGATACCATTGGGCTGCAGGGTTCCCAAGCGGAATATGAGTTGCTGTTCCTGCAACCTTCGGGTGGCATCACTGTGGCACTGCAGGAGGCCCATGATGGACATGTCGTCTGAGGAATGGGAGGGGGAGTGGAAATGGTTCGCGACTGGGAGGTGCAGTTGTTTGTTGCGAACCGAGCGGAGGTGTTCTGCAAGGGTGTTCTCGACCACTGCAGGAAAGGCGGGAGACGCGGTCAAGGACGTTCTCGACCAGGATGAGGCATTCCACTCCCGCACATCCCAGATGCCCACGTTCTTCAAGGACCGCAACTTTCCCCCCACAGGGGTTGAGAACGCCCTTGACCGCGTCGCCTGCATTTCCCGCAACACATCCCTCACACCCCGCCCCCGCCACAACCGCCTCCAGGGGATCCCCCTCGTTCTCACACACCACCCCACCAACCTCTGGATACAACGTATCATCCTCCGACACTTCCGCCATCTACAATCCGACCCCACCACCCAAGACATTTTTCCATCCCCACCCTTGTCTGCCTTCCAGAGAGACCACTCTCTCCGCGACACCCTTGTCCGCTCCACACTCCCCTCGAAACCCACCACACCCGGCACCTTCCCCTGCAACCGCAGGAAGTGCTGATGTTTTGACTGGGCCCTTCATCAGAAAAAGGTCTAGGCCCGAAACGTCAGCTTTTGTGCTCCTGAGATGCTGCTTGGCCTGCTGTGTTCATCCAGCCTCACACTTTATTATCTTGCAGTCAAATGTGATTTGTGTTCAAGTAAGTACACAATTCAAGATAATATAAAAAACATCCATTTGTAATAGAGGAAATGCTCATATGTCAGATACTTTAAATGGTACTCTCATTTGGGATCATGTTTATATGGATGAGCCTTCTTAAATCAGACCCCTGAATAGTATTTATGTTTAAGCTGCAGGAGCTGGGAACTAGAGTAGGTACAAAAAAAACTGCAGTTGCTGGAATCCATGGTAGACAAACAGGAGGCTGGAAGAACACAGTGAGCCTGGCAGCATCTGGAGAAGGAGAAGTCAATATTTCAGGCATTACCCTTCTTCAGGACTGGATGTCGGATAGCGGGGAGCTGCTGATAAAGGGGGGAGTAGCAGAATGGTGGTGATAGGTGGACACCTATCACCACCATTCCACTACCCTCTTCCCTACCTTCCTATATCTGCTGCTCCCCCCACCCCCACATCTAGTCCTGAAGAAGAGTAATGCCTGAAATGTTGACTTCTGCTCCAGATGCTGCTAGGCTTGCTGTGTTTATCCAGCCTCCTGATTGGCTAATTAGCTTAGATACTGGGGCTTTTCTCTTTTCATAGAGGATCATTGATCTTTGTCATCTTATGCAGTGAATGCAAACTCAATGCACGTTTTCAAGAAAAAGCTGGATAGCATATGAATAAGTAGGTTAGGGTCTTGTAGCCCAATGGCAATGTCCCTACTTCTGGGTCAGAAGATCCAAATTCAAGTCCCATCAGCCCTAGAGATGTGACATAACTTGTCCACACAGGTTGATTAAAATAACTGTGAAAACTAGGTGATATGTTCAGTATTGTATTCTATGGTCACTGTTGCTTTCTGTGACTTTTTTTTATCAGTTCAGAAGACAGCAAATTACATAATTATATAAATTTCTTGAAAGGGGCTCTTGTGATGCAGTGGTAGTGTTACCTTCCCGGGTTCAAATCGAAACAGAAGTGTGTATGAACAGATTAATCACCGACACCTGTAATTATCTTGAAGTATTTTAGCCTTTTATAGACGTTCTTTCTAATTTTTTGAGTGATTGCATGCCTGCTGATGGGTACAGAAGGTTCAGTCAGCTTACTTCGTTGAAAGAGATTCAACAGCTATTTGACATTCGTCTGCTTTCCTATTTTTGCATATTTCGTATGTGATATGTCCGAATAACATTCTGAATGGACCCTAAGAAATGTCAGGTCAAATAAATGGTACCTATGTAAATATTAATGACAGTAGGATAAGGTCTGCGTAATGTCTTAACCTTATCTATTTGCAGGGTTAGTTTAACTCTTCTAGACACATATGGTTATGTACTAATTAGGATAATTTCCATCTTCCAGAAGATTTTATGATTGAACATTGCAAAATATGAATTGTTACTGATTAGATTTTAATTGCCATTATTAAGTAACCTTTCCTTGCTAATGTACTCTGAATGATAGGATGCTTTTGTCACAACTTACACTAACTCAGGAGCTGAATGGAAAAGGATCACCAGTTTTCTTGGTTATGCTTCAGAATGAATTTAATTGCAATTTTAGAACAATGTGAAGCAGTTTTACTTTGTGTTGATGCTGAAGTTGTGGACCAGGTGTTTACATGAAAATTTCATTTGTAACTTTGGTGTAAAACTTTTTCCATCAAAGTTATAAATGAAGAGCAGTGAGCAGCTATGGAAATTTAGGGCCACATTATAAATGAGTCTTAAATCTGTAACTGCAAGTCTCACTTCATTTTGATTCAGATCCAACCTTAATTCTGCAATTGCACTACATAAATTTAGCGGTACTTTGCACTGGCACTGTTGCAAATTCGCATCTGCTGTGGATGTTCAGGAGCCAGTCACTCTCAAAACTTGTATTTTGTGGAAGTTGATTTGTGCAGGAATGTAACCCAGTGAGCTTTACAGCAGCATCTCCTTGTGATCAAACCAAATATCTGTGCGTTTTGCACAAATCATTCTTTAATTGATCTGAAGGCAGACCAAGCAAACATTTCTTGAGAAGAGATCCTGTATAAATAAACATGCTGCTTTCATTTGATGACGAGGTAAAATGGCTACAACTTGGCAATGTTGTGCAGAGCAGGAGCAGAGAAGGAAAGGAAGGGAAGCAAATTTACATTCCAGATCCCACGCAATTTGCGGACTTCATGTCTTATGTGCCCCAACCGGACTGTTCAGTCACATGATGACCCATGCAGAGACTTATGACCCTGAGTAGATACTATCTACAAATTGTAACACGTTTGATGATAACAATGGTACAGAATGACAGTTCTAGCAGTATTCACTCAAAGTCACTGAAACATAAAATAACTTTCAGCATTTCTTTTTACATTAGATGTAAAATTTCGTGCTGCAGTTTCCCCTTTCCATGCAATTCTGGCCAAAGCAAAAATTAAAAAAAACCTTGTAGATTCCAGCACAATTTGAATAAGATATGCATTTTGCTTTTTTCACTGGCTGGTTACATTGAGAGGCCTTGTCCCTCTAATTAGATTAGCACATTTGGAAATGCTTTTGCATATTCATATATCCTAAACTGTGGATTGGAAGGAAACAAAATACTTTTCACACGTTAGCACTTTTGGATACCAAATCAGAACACAGAGTCATAGAACACAGAAGGAGGCCATTTGGTTCATTATGCCTATTCTTTGCAAGAACTACCCAAATTACTCCTCTGCTCTTTCCCCACAGCTGTGCAAATATTTCCTCTTGTGGGACACATGGCTCTTCTGTTGAACCCCTTGTTAAATCTCTTAGCTATGACTGACCAGTAACTTAAGTATCTCTTATGAAGATTTTGAGAAATCCCTCTACTTATGATAGAAATATACTATATTTTCATCTATTTTATATAGGAATGGAATAAAGTTAACAGGAAAAATGAGATGATCAATTTTAAGCTCTATAATGTTTACAAAAACAATTGCAGTTACAAGAAAATATGTATTTTCCATGACATAATTAATGCAAGATATTTACTGCAGTTTCTGCGAACAATCAGGTATCTGGTCTTTCCTCAATAATTTATTTTGTAGAAAGCTTTTCATCTATGAGAGAAATTATTGATGTGAAACCAGAATGGTATTAGATGCTGCATATAACAAATTACAAGCTAAAGTTTAATGAACAATATATCAACCTCAGAAAATATTCATGTTGCAATGTGAAATTTTCCATTTGCCACATCAACTGTCCATGTGGTCTCTTTGTATCAAACAACTGGATCAAACATTGGCTGATTTTGAATGGTATCAAACTATGCGAATAAATGCACAAGTAACTGGATTAGTACACCAGATTCATGGGCCTTCCAGTTATGGGGCTCTATACTCAGTTTTCTGACATGGCCTTTAACTTGAATCATGAAGGATATTGTTCTAATGTACTTGAATTTGATTCAGAGTATTGCACAAAATGGTGGTAACGAATCAGCAGTTGGTTTGCAGCCCTGCTCCCATCCACACCTTAAAATCAGATGCAATCCAACATTTGGGCGACCATGATAGCCTACTTTGTAATTTCCTTCAAGATAAACCATGTCATTTACATAATCTAACCCTTTCTTTTCCTGATTGTGCCATTTTACAACTTACTGTTTGATCTGATTTGACCCTTGAAGCTGTAATGGCATTTTGTCCTTATTGTTGCAAGCACATCCAAATTAATCTTCTCTTGCCAACCGAATACCTTCTTACCAAATTCCTTGAGAAAATGTTAACTTAACCCCTTGAGGGTAAATTGGTGAATAAGATTGCCGCATGATTTGGACACATCCAACTTTAATGTATACTTTAATTTCTCCCCATGGATGCTGCTGTGCGTGCTGAGCTTTTCTAGCGATTTCTGTTTTTATTGTTAATGTATGAAGGCTTCATTAAAAAGAAAATTCGACAGGGTGTGAAAATTAATGCACTCTCTCAGTTTTTCACCTAGTAGATTAAATTAACATTGCTCTTGTTGTATTTTCAGGTACTAACATTAGAACACATTAACCTACCAGCCAAATTCAAAAAGATTTCCATCTGGCTGATCCTAATATATAAGAAATATCATATATTATGATACACCTCATGTCCTTCCAAAATAAGTTTTTCCAGCTCCATATCTACCCTTCTTGAAATTGATGTGACAACTACTGCCTCTAAAGTAGTCCTTGCCATGCATTCACCTCTTTTGCAAAATGCGTTGTATCTAAACTTTATGTATACCTTCTATCACTTAGATTTGTGTCTATTCCTCCCTTGTAGAATCTATGACCACATGAAATGTACTAATGTTAACTTTATCTGTGCTCATTAGGATTTTGGACGCTTGAACAAGATAACCCTAGATACTTTCTTTTAGGTGTAAATACTCTCTGTTTCTGCTGCTTCCACTCATGATTACTCAAATGGCTAAAGCTAGCTACCCATTTAGAAGTCCTTTACTGCACCCTTTCTGATGTCTGGACATTTTATAAATATGATAACAAGGATTACATATTAATTTCCAAGTCAGGCATGAGTAGTACCTGATACAAATTCTGAATCACTTCATAAGATTTCTGTTCTATTCCTCTGGCTAAACAGTCCAATTTCCCATTTGCTTTATTTACTGTTGTCATACACTGTGCTAATGGCTACACACATCTATCCACCCATTTGCCATATCCATCTTCCATATCACATGTTAAACAAAATCACTTTTCAATGTTTCCACAGCTTCATATTCCTCATTAAGCTAACTAATTACAGAATATATGCTTAATGTTGCATGAAGACATAAATGCTAGTTTATGTACAATTCAACTGACTTTTATCTGTCTAGACTGAGTGCAGGGAACAGAGACAAACTTAAAAACTTAGGTTGATAGTTAACAAAGTGAAGACGTAACTTATAGACACATTTTGGGCCATCTCTAGTCTTCAAGCATATCTAAAACTTTAGATGATTTCATTATTGCACATTTACAATTCAATAGTTAAACCAGTACTTAACCTAAACAGGTATGGGAGGTGGTGGAGTAGTGGGAATATCACTGTACCAGTAATCTGGAGGCTCATGGCAAATTGCGAAATTTGTATTCAATTAATAAATTTGGATCCAATGAGTCTAATGGTGACAAAGAAGTCATTATTATTAATTACTGTAAAAGCCCAGCAGGAAAACCAAATCTGGTTTATTGAGGAATGTAGGAGGGCATGCCAGGGACTGCAGGTATACCTAAAAATGGCATCCAACTACGAATGGATCACAGCTAAACACTGCACTCCACGCAGCAAATGGAGGGGAAGAGTTGGTATTGATTTGCTATGGGGGCATAGAGTAAGATGAAGAGTAAGGGCTGAAAATATAACCTAGCAATTAAGATGATGTTCCAGATGACCAATACAGGTTCTTTAACCAGGCCACCCTGGTAACTGACCGGCCCTGTGGTTGCCTCCAATCTGCTTCCAGGAGTGGTGGGCAATGAGATTGACCAGATCGCACATACTGTTTGCACTTGTGGTCACGTCTCCACCACCCCCTTCCCCACAAAGGGTAAAGATTTGCACCATCTCATTTGAAGTGAGCTGAACGCCTTGGTAGCGATAATTCAGGCAATTGCATTTTTTTAAACATTGGGTCAGCTGATGTAATCTCAATTGCCAGAGCATGTCTTCTTTCATCCTTATCACTACATCTCGAACAAAGAACAGAATTTGGCATATGCAATAATTCTGTCTGAAAGGTTATCAACCTGAAACGTTAACTCTTGTTTCTGTTCCCACAGATGCTGCCTGACCTGCAGATCATCGTTTGCCTTTTTAATTTATTTGATTTTCAATGCAATTTACAGCATTAATTTCACATCGAGTTGCAGAACTGGAGAGGAATCTATGACTTGTAGTTACATGTCCTGGCACGCCCTGAGGTATAGTGAAAGTTCCATTGTCAAGTCAGTTTACAGTCGTCTTTTTGAGTATCTTCCTGCTGTGCTGAAATCTTCAAAAAACTTCACTTCAAGTTGGCTTTATCTGGAATATTGGAAACAATGATTTAGCTTCTTGTTGAGTAACAAGCATTTCCTCTGTGTTCTGATTCAAAGGCTACTAAATAACATGAAAATTTCAGAAAAATAATATTTATCAAAACAACCAAACCAACAAACATGGGTATCTTTAACAGCTGGCTGTCACATCAGTTTATCTTTATTGCTAGTTGTGAATAGGTGGAAATAGCACTGGGTGGTATTTCTGTGTCAAAACTGATAACATTTTAAGTCATCAAGGCCTAAAAGTTGTATGAACTGTGAGAAAAATTCTGCAGACATAAAGCCAAGATGAATGGCTGTGCATTGAGAGAAGGAAAGTGTGGGGAAATGGGTGTTTTCATCAAACTGCATTGGTATACTGTACACAAACAGTTCTGAATCTTAGTAGAAATCAGCAAAGTACTTTTCTCACTACATTTCATGGAGAATTTCTCTCTGCAAGGTCTCATGGATTTTATTGCATTATCATCCCAAACACACCTCATTAACTGGGTACCATGTCCTTATGGCACCCCTTCATCCGATGCTAGCCCAATTCTACCACTCGCATTGCGCAAAAATATTTGTTATTGTTGGGATCCATGATACCATCAACATGCCCAAAAGGATGCCTGGCAACTGTAATGCACTTGCAGTCTAGAGCTGCCCTGCACAGTTCAAGACATTTGCCCTGGACATTGCTGATGTGGGGAAATTGGTACCCCACTTTGCAGTCAGGAACGTTGAGGTCCTGGTTGTTGGAGTGATGCTGAAGAGGGCTTTCACTTTCAACTGGGACCAGCAAAAGGGGCATGATGCTAGAATCTGCCAGCCCTAGTCCAAGGTTCCCGCCTGGATCAATGCAGTATCAGCCATCCAGAGGAATGCTTAGTAAAATGCAAGATGACCTTTTCCATGTGAGTAAATGCCATTATCTTCTCTTTGCTACTATACACTCACTCTGTCTCTGCTATTGCACACACTTCCCAGCAACGTTCATGTTTTACCAATCTCACTGTCGCGTGTAGCATCTTACCTCACTAATTCTTACTCACCAAACTCCAAACCCAACACATACTAACCTTGCATGGCCCCTCTGTTGCCTATTCACTCACTTGACCACCTTTTACTAACTGCACTAGCGCTAACAGCTGTTTAATTCCAGGGGTAAAAAACACATGCAATAGGGCTGGAAGATCCAAGCTAGGGGTGAAGTGGCCAGCATATGGCTGCTCAGCCACTATGAGGAAAAAAATCATGGCCCTCGTTGGCAAAGAACCCTGAGATGCTCCCTCGTCCAAACCATAAGCTGGGTGTTTGTTCTGCACATAAAGTGTCCGGGGAGCAACATTGCAAAGAGAGTCCCCAGTGTGCTCTAAAGTGCAGCACTGAAATGCAGCTGCAGATCAGAGACATGCTATGATGATGCAGTAAGTTGTTGTTTAATGCCAATGTCTATGGATGAGGGCTCATGTGGGTGCTGCCCATGGAGTATGCCCTGAGATGTTGGTAACTGGTGTCCAAGATAGGAATAAGCCGTGATCTGGATTCATCAGGTGATCGCTCTGAATTTCATATTGGGAATTCACAGCATCTAGGTTTTTGTAGGTGGAAGAATGGGAACCTGTACACTAATGAGGTGAGATTGGGTAGTAATCAGGATGATAATAAGCAATAATCTATGCTAAACGTTTTCTTGTCACTCACTAGCAGGAATCTTGTCTCACCATTCAATGTTTGGTTAGAAAATGGGAACTTTGGATCTCAATATCACTAAGGATCTCACTGGACATCTCACCTGATTTTATCAAATTTCTCAGCATGGCCTATATCAGGCTGGGGAGATCCATTCACACATTCCACTTGTGTACCTCTAAATTCCACTTAGCAGACCCCACCCCACCAACCTGGCAGCTGAGCCCTCATAAAGTTAAATCTCATATTTAACCAATACCAAATCATCTGAGCCCAATCTAAGGTGTGACACATTTCATAACTATTGAGTATGCTTTAGAGACAGAAATGCATCTGATAAATCACGAAGCAATGCTGACAGTGTCCATACAAATTCAGACTGTTTACTGCCTCCCGGAGCTTAGAACATAGTGATTGGATGTGGTAGTGGGAGAACTCATGGCCTAAGTACAAAATCTTCCTTCTTTTCAATGTTTATGCCATATTAAATACAATTTCCATTGAATTAAGTCACCAAGTAGGTAGCACACACTATAAGCTCTTAAGTGGCAGATTAATGGCAGGTAAGAACATTGAACATACTGCAGCATATTATAAGCTTCGTGCAGGCTAGCTGATTTTTTTTTTCAAATTTAAGAAAGATCCAATTACTCAGGACCTTCAATATTTAGATTTCAGACTGCCCAGATTCAGACTATCCATCTTAACATACAACCTCATTACTGTTGCCAAGGTTTCTCATCCAACTAGAGAGTTGCATCAGGTGTTCATAGAAGTCAGTTGGGAATCCTTACTTTTGCAGCCCAGGTGGCATCTGGGTTGGAATAATGGAATAACTGATGTTAAGAGACAAGCTACCACAAAATGAGTTGAACATTGTATTAGCTGATTTCAATGCACTGAGGTGATGATTGTCAATATGCTGCATTTGTAAGTTTGTTTCTTTATGCCATATCTTAAACCAATGTAACTATTCAAACTATAAATATTATCAAGTCTCATAGCCTTATGTGTATCCAAGCATATCCTATCGCTCAGCAGAGCACAAATAAGTTTATCTAAACTAAGCAAAATTAAAATAACCATTGCATTTATATAAGGTGGTTTTAGTCCCCATCTATTACCAATTCTCATGTCTGAAGCAGCAACGAATATATATTTTCAGTTATTGTACAGAGGTTTTCATAGCAAGATTGATGCGCAAAGCCTAATGTGCCAGAGGTAATCTGTTGAAGGGGAATCATCTGACCGAAACATTTAATCTATGGGTGTGCAGACATATTAAATAGTTCTACAGAGAGAAATCAGCAACTGCAGCTATACTCCTTTCTTCCACATTACAAAGGAGTTCAAAACAAGAATATATCTTTAATTGCTTGGAAGATATTGTAGCAGAGAGTCAGTAATTTAAGACCCAGTTCAGTTCATTTTGAAGCCAATTTTAAAGACTGTTCTGAATTTGCAAGCAAAAGTCTTTGTTAATAAGAGACAACCAATCTGGAGCATGCATTGATTTCAGTCGAAATCTCAATTGAAGATTCCTATAAGAGTCAAAACAATAACTTAATGAAAATTCACTATTCTTCATCAGTGCTAAATATAGTTTTCAGATATTTGAGACTAATTACTGATGAGTTAACTGCTAACAGCATAAATTGGGGGGAACAACATACTTGTGCCAGCTGCCTTGTATAAAATAGTTGAGATATATTGACTTGAACACCGATTGCATTATCTTCATCAAAATGAATGTGCACTTTTTGTCTATCTATATTTATTGCTGTATTAATCAGTGTAGAAGAGCTTTGTTTTGCAAACATTTAATGCATCCTATGTTTTAAATGTGCGCATTAACCTGTCTTCAGACTGTGCTGACCTAGGCAAACCAAATTAAACTGAAACAAAAACCTTCGCAATTTGCCATGTTACTCTGTTGATTGTAAATAAAGATACCACCCACTATACCATTGGAACCTTTTTTTAAACATATATAAATCAGATAAACAAACCTGCAGATATTGGAAACTGCAATGGCAATAGAGCTCAATAAGCGCATACTGAGATTACTCACTGGTGGCAAGACACATTCTGCTTTAAATTAATGCCACTTCAAAGCATAAATCCAGCACAGATGCTCTCCAATCAGCCTAAATGTTTCCAGCCATTTATTTGTGGATTATTCTGAGCCATGGCTATGTTACTGAACCATATAGATTGTGATTGGTTGCAGTTATACTGCTATTTTTGCACCATTGAACACCAGAAGTCATTTAGCCATGACATGGAAGTGACATACAACTTGGGAATTAGTTCCCAACCTGACTACTAAACACACTAATGTCAGAAGCAAAAGATCACAGATGCTGGCAATCTGAAATAAAGAAAACATGCTGAAAATATAGCATGCGTCAGCATCTACAGAAAGAGAATACAAAGTGAGTGGGCAGGTTTTAATAGCGTCTGCTGAAACAGACATGATGGCACCTGGGCCTTGGAGATTGAACATCCAAATCCCAACAGCACAAAAACAGTCTTGCTGTTGGCAGAAAGGCAATTAGTCTCATTAATGGGCCACTAAGATACCAGTTGTCCCTGATTCTTCCCCACCCCCGTGTGCCCCACTCCCACCACCCCTGATTTAATGATGGCTTACGGATTGGCTCAGAGAGTCCGCATCAAACCTTGCTGAATCCAGTCTGTCGTCTACGCATTCAACCCCAATCACCTCACTGACTAATGACTATCTCACTGCCCACTCTATTTTTCCAGTGATCTTGTGACGACGCCCAATAAAAGCCTCAGTACATTCCTAACAGTGGTGACCTCTCCTGAAGACTTTGCCAATATTAGAGACCTAGTAGCCTAATTGGCCGGCAGCTTTTGGCGGCAGTATTTCTGTACTCTTAGGGCCTTAAGCTAAAGTTAATCTATGTGAAACCTTCTCTGTGAATATGTCACATGTCACTTTGGCAACTTTAATTTTGTACCTTATTATTGTGAAACCAGGCTCACAATGTTTTGGGGTAGTCTGTACAATATCTTGTGGGCTATGCCTGGCATTCTAGAGCTTCCATTCTCAGATCTGTAGTGTAGTACGAGTAAAGCAGTAAGCTTGGACCTGAACTGTTTCCAATTGTTGCAATTCTCTCCATCTGCCTCATCCCAACCACTTCCCCATAGCCATTGCCCAATATAACATTATTTAATTCAGCATATACTAGGACCCAATGATGAAACTTTCCTCAACTCTACGGCCCAATGTTTCACCAGGTTGTGGGGAGGCTTTTGCACTATGACTTTTTTAACACCAAATCTTCCAAACTGTTCGGGTGGCACGGTGGCTCAGTGGTTAGCATTGCTGCCTAACAGCACTAGGAACCTGGGTTTGATTCCACTCTTGGGCGACTGTCTGTGTGGAGTTTGCACATTCTCCCTCTGTCTATGTCAGATTCCTCCGGGTGCTCTGGTTTCCTCCCACAGTCCAAAGATGTGCAGAGTAGGTGGATTGGTCATGCTAAATTGCCCGTAGTGTTCAGGGATGTGGAGATTAGGTGGGTTACAGGTGGATGGGCTGGTGTGGACTTGTTGGCCGAAGGGCCTGTTTCCACACTGTAGCAATTCCATGAAAAAAAAACTTGAGTAAGTGTGTCTTAATCTGCCATGTTGAAACTAAACTGTCTCATAAATGTGAGATAGGACACAAGATATTGATAGTCTTTAGTGGTTCACAGTGCTCACAAATGGCAGCATAGACTTGTCCACAAAGCAGATAACATTCCAGTTATTTTAGAAAATCCTATATAGTTAATTCTAGAGTCTGATGAACTGCTAAAGATACCGATATAATGTTGCCTTATACCTCTGTCAAATTCTGGTTTAAAAGAACTGTGTTTATATAACCAAGTAGTTTCCTACTCTTAGTGAATTATACAATTCTGCATTTTTCCTGAAGAGAATACTTTCAACCTTCTGTTTAAGGGCAGGCCTTTAAAATATTTTAAAACACATTACTATTCACGACTGAAAACATATTTGGTGAATTAGTGTTTTCATCTGTACATGTTCATTAATTTCCAAGTCAAGTCATAATAAATGTGTATTCAAATCTGTCAGCCCATCTCAGACCGTGATAGAGGTCAGCACCTTTGAAGCTTTGATCTTCCTACTTAGGTTCAAAGGTTCAAGGTCATATGAAAATCCCTGGTTTTGACCTACCAGCATGCCCCTTGAACTCAGTACAATTCAAATTCCCTGCCAAATCCTGGCCTAATTCATATACAAAGCTAAGATATTTTTCTCTAAATTGCAATTAAAATTCCAGATGTTGTTAAAATGTTCAGATAAAGTAGTGTGCTACCGTATCTGCTGTATCAAATGTGCAGCAGAAATACCTAAATAATAATGTTGTGCAAAGCTGTCTTTAAAGGTGCAGAAGTGTGCTGTATAACAAACTAAATGTTTTGCTTTTGGACAGAAGTAATCGCATTTCGTTTTTTTAAGTTTATGGGCATATCAAATAATGTCACCATGGTTACTGAAATGACAAAGGCTGAACAGATAAATTATCACTTAATTGAAGCAACTGAATCAATTAACCGCAAATGCCAGCTTCATTGTGTATAAAAATGGTGAAATTGGATGTAGTGAAATACCATTAGTGAAATATTTCTGATTTGCCTAATCATTTGCAATGAAATTGAATAGAACAGTGCTGTTTTTATAGTGAAATTAGTATCTACTTATAGTAAAAAAGTGAATGCTCATCAATTCTTTCATTGTTCAGACATAAGAGCATTGGAATGTGCCTTGCAGATCAATGCAAACCAGTGCCTCCAGTCACAGAGCACTTAATCCCTGTCAGCACACAGACTGTTTCTCTTAATTGCACTTTCAAAACATTCATCTGAGTTCAGCTACAGGAAACAGAAAGTCTCAAGATCCCCGTCTTTTCTGTAAAGCACGCAGTCAGATTCAGGTCAAGCTTATGGCCTGCAACCTGAAGAAACAATGAATACAACACCATTTTTTAGTTAGAGACCTTGAAACAATGTGGAGAATTGCAGTAATTTCTGGATGGATTGCGTGTTCCTCTTGTACCTGAACTTGAACTTAACACTTTATTACATGATCCCAGCATTCAGATATATTCTAACAACCAACTCTTAATATTTTATCATTCAAATGCTCACAATAAAAGGCTTGTACAGTCTGCTTAAAAATGAACATGCAATACATTTTGACTAAAAACTATGCTTTAAACTCTTGGCTCAGATAATTCCCATAAACAACCCAGGCTGTGTGGTTTATGATGTCATCTGACTCTTTCAGTTAAATTATAGCTGTATTACTTACTCCTAACCATCCCTAATTCCTTTATTATACCCTCCTGTAAGCCAAATCATATTATTATTCTGTAGTGGTGCCATCTCATAGTCTCGCACAGACTTCATTCAATCCAATTCCAGTATTTCCTAAACTTGCATTAGTGTTTTTTCCATTTTACTGAGATTATAAAGCACTCGTCTATATACAGAAATATCAGACAGCGAACAAATAGATCATAAGTATTGTATTTAGACTCTAGCTGCACGAGCTATATGTGTGTGAATATGTATATATATATATATATATATATATATATATAAAAACACCTAACATCTGAAATCACCTATACCCCTGAGTGAAGTCAAGGCATCCTCAACATTCACATTTTAAATGTATAATACACAAATTGTTTTCAAGGCACTTCCTAGATTGGATTGAAAAAAGTGGATTATCTGTATTTATATAAAGATTATGTGAAATCAGTGCGAACAATCATCTAGATTTGAACATGTCCACCCGGGAGACAATGAAGGCTTGAAAACCATATTTTTTTGTGAAGCAAAATAGTAGGCAAAACCCTTCTGGGATTGAACAGTTTACTTCAAGAAAACCCTAGAAAACAAAACAATGTGTGGAAATAACAGGAACTCTGATTTATGAAATAAAACAATCAGCAAAGGTTTGTCAGTACAATTCATAATTTCCTTTCTAGGGTGTTGATCAAATTCGAACCTTTTACGTGCCCTTAAAATAAACAGTTTTCATTCAGAAATGGGATTTGACTACCTACTGTCTAAAATGGGTCTGACCTTTGTGGTATTTAAATGACATCAAAGTGGTAGATTTGTACCTCTGATTTCTACCATTTATAGGATGGAATGGGAATTAATAAAGAATGTGGCATCTTTCAATAGCCCATGTTTTATGGATCATTTAGGTCCTTCATTAGTGAAAAAATAGCATCAATAACTACTGCCATTTCAATACCAGTTTAAGGCATCATTCTTGTCTGTAACAAGACATCAGATAAATGGCAAACCTTTTGGTGACTTATTTAAATTAAACCCAAAACAATAGCCAGAATGACCACAGCTTGAATGTAGCTGCAAATCATTTACAGATTAAAATAATGCAGATGAAGGTAGCAGTTATATCTAAAGAACCAAAGTAACAATCGATACTGAAACAAAGAGAGAAACTATTTTGAGATACACTTTGGTTGAATATTACTGCATCTGTGAACAATCCCGTGAATTCACCACCTGAAGAGTGGAAGATTTATATTTTGATGGCCATGCTTCTGAAACCTACTAGGGGAAACAAAATATTAATTGTTTCCACAGTAGTTGTACAATTTACCCAGAATAACACCAAAGTTTTAAAAGTCTACTTTTGTAAATGATAATGGCTGAAGCTGCATAATTGATATTGCTGTACAAAACATTTATTTCAACCCTTTCTGTCTGATCCAAATATCTTTTTGCTACTTACAACATTCTCTGTTTTACATAAGATGCAAAAAAAGTGTGTAGAACGTTGCAAAAACAGAATGCTCGCATCCTGTTTTTCTTTTAAATTGATTCTGTCCACTTTTACCAGTTAGTCACTACAAAAAGATTTTGAGATAGGAGTTCAAGACAAAACAAAACTGCTTAAAAAGGTGGGATCAAATTTTAAAAGGTCTTATTTAATATAAGGATGAACATTCTTCGAAGTTAGAGATAGTGGGAGCTGCCGATGCTGGAAAATCTGAGATAACAAGGTGTAGAGCTGGGTGAACACAGCAGGCCAAACAGCATCAGTGGAGCAGGAAAGCTGATGTTTCGGGTTGGTACGCTCTTCAGAAATGGAGGTGGGTCCAGACCTGAAATGTCAGCTATCCTGTACCTCTGATGCTGCTTGGCCTGCTGTGTTCATCCACCTTGTTAACTCACATTCTTCTAAGTTACTTCTGACTTACTGCTTGAAGCCACAGTATCTGTCCTGGAGGAGTGACTTCGCTGACTGTGATCCATTACAGGTTTGCAATCGTACTTCTGAAGGTTTCTTCTCTGAGGTTTTTCTTTTAAAACTCATAAACAATTTCACCAGAACTACTGAACAGTTCGCTTGGTTTGAACCATCTGAGTAGCTCAGACTGGAGTTATGGCCCTGAATTCTAGGTTGATGTCCAGTAGGATACTCACATCTGACAGGGGTGAAAGCTCTCCTTTCTTCAGTTGTATGAGCTTTAGGCACTCATTAGAGCGATAAAAAAATTAAATACCTAACAGCTGCCATAAAACAATGGCCATGGGAACAGTGGTAGTGGCTGCGGCCTGTCAGATTATTAACTTGCCCGTGAATATTTTCACTTCTTCCAAATATTCTTCAAGAGAACAGTGCAAAGACATAGAACAACTGCACAGAGAAAATTGCTGAAAGGGTACTTATAATGTTTCTACTCATAGAAATTAAAACACTCATTGTCCTCATTTATCCCTACCTTTTTCTCCCAATGAGACTGAAATACTAAGAATGATTTGGTCACATCACATCAGAAAAAAAATGAGGAGTTGGGGCCAAAAATGGATCTAAGCAAGGCCAGTTTCGGCTGATTAATACCTCTCACTTCTTTATGACCCAATAATATCCTTCTATATCTTGATGGTAACAACCTCCCCTCCTCCCACTCTACCACAATTTACTTCCTTGTTTGGTGTATACGTTTAGCACTATGTCATATAATTACATAGGTTTGGCAAGATATGGCTGTACTGCATAGGTTTCATATTTTGATAAAAATAGTGCTTGATTGATCTGGTCTTGCAATTTTGAATTATGACATTTTTTCGAGGGTACAATTTTGGGCAGACATATATAAAAATATGACGCAGTCACCATGCAAAGGAACAACTTCACTAAATGGCAGGGTCCTAATTTAAGTGCAAGCCAAATAGCATATCTCAGAGCAAAGTCTTTCAATATTCGTAAAACATTATACAGCTGTACCATAACAAAATAAATATTTTAACTTGCAGTTTCCTTATGACTTCATTTTATTACAGGTGATGTTCTTCCTTATGCAACACATTCTCTGATAAATTAGTCATAAATTTGGATCCATTAAGCCCTAAGTATCCTTACTTGAATTCAGCAAGATGCACAATGGTTATAATGTGTGGATTTTGGCAAAAGGTATATTACAATTTGTTGGGAATGTATATAGGCATCTATCCATATTATTGCATCATAAAGAAGTATTAATCAGTAATAAGTATTAACCAGCTGAGAGGGGTCTTGCTCAGATCCATTTTTTCATTCTTATTTCTCTCTCCTTCTCTTATGCGATTCCACGCATCCATAATGCAAAAATGGCTTGAGAGACCATCCACATTTTTCTTTGCATAAAACTTGTGGCTGAGAAGTTGGATCATGCTAACCTTAAAAAGAACACTAACATCAATCCTGTAGAAAGCAAAGCTGTAGGACAAAAATCACAATGTAACTGTCTATTTTTGGTCCTGATGCCTGCAGCATTATCAGGTGGACATTGTATGGCGTTGGTGAGTGGTTCTAGTGCTGTTCCTGCCATATGAAGCTAAAGGTGCCATTGACAGGAGCACAGGGAATTGATGTTCTGCACCCACCCCCTTCTCACATTGTTGGTTATCAGGAGATATAGTAAGTCTTGTGTTCTCCTGCCTCTGAGTCTGAAGATCCAGATTTAAGTCCCCCTTCTTGTCCTGTTACAAATAGAAGGAACATTCATGTTGCAACTCAAACAGTTGATATTCAGCCGAGAGATTCTTCCAACAATTCCCCATCCATTTCCAAAGGAAATTAAATTTAATGTGATGATACTGAACAAAAAAGCAAAGGCTGTACATCAGTCACACTCCCAGACTTAGCTTGCCTGTCTTAGGTCGCAGCAGAGTCCACCAGTGTTAGGGTGAGGTGTTAAGAAGAGTTTAAAGGTCCATCTTGGGGAGCTATGCGTGCATTCATTCTGCATGGCAAATGCAATTCTGCAGTGAAAGTGCAGAACTTGCAATATTGGTAAAGTGTCTATATAGGTCTCCAGGGTTCTTTCTTGAGCCAGTGTTCGACCCTTTGGGCATGTGCAAGTAGGAGGCCTAACAATTGGAGGGGTGGCAATCAAGAGAGTTTATTTTAGTAATACTCTGACATGAAGTTAGGAGCTTCACCTGGTCCTACAATAATTAAATAAAACTTAACTTTTGCAATCTTTGAGAATATTTGGTTTGGCTGCCAAGTACCTGACAATACGAAACAACACTTGTTTGTGCAGGCTATGGTCACTGACAAACAAATTTTGCAAAGAGAACTCAGACAGATGTTAAGCCTTCAATTTGCATGCAAAGTGCCAAACACTATTTCATGTGTGCACCTGGGTATCTATTTAGATATCTTGCATGCTGTGCATTTTTAATTCTTTAATAATGCGGGCATGCCTTCTGCCATATTGGCCCTTAGACACCCACTTTATGGTTATAAAACAGGCATGGCCTGATCCAATTTCTAGCTCTGCACTTTTACAAAATGTGTTGGTGAAAGTGATATCACAACATTGACCCTGCAGCTGATTAGATTCAGGAAGCACAGGAAGATAACATGGATTTTGCAGTACAACATGTGTTACTGCTTGACTGTTTTAAAGTTCATTCTTTTCACAGAATCAACAAAATCCCTCCAACTGCTACAAGATTAACAGGGTCAGCTTCACGACTGTGATTAATCATAGCATGTGACTTGGTATCTCCCACAAACAACAGTGCATATGTTCCTGCTATTCTGGTTGATATCACATTTACAACTAACTTGTCGATTTCAAATAAGGCTTTCTTCCCGACACCCCCCCACTCCCATCCCCACCCCCCCCCCCCCACCCCCACGTTTCTGAGGATTCAGACAGCTGATATGTTCTCCATTGTCTAGTTTTGTTCCAAGTATACAACGGAATTATCTAAACAATATGCTGTGTGAAATACTGAACTGTGCATGGTGCATTGTGAGAAAATAAAGGATTGTTATGCGATTTTCATTTATAGTTTCTGGTAAGGTGTTGACTTTTTTAAAATCAAATATAACACAACTTTTTTTTAAAAAAGGAACCAAAAGAAAACCTGTCTTCAGCTAATGGATTCATCAAGACCATTGTGACCACAAGCACGTCTTTGACAGGTGTTACCAAATCTCTCGTGAAATTTTATCTCGAGTTTTATTTCACTAATCTTCAATCAAAGAAAGTGTGGTTGTTCTGCTTTGTGGCCGAGCCAATTATTTAACAAAGTCTCACTATGCCCACAGCTCAAGTTCCAGCTCTCCGTGGACAAGAGGACAAATTTCTCATGTCCTTTGGGAAGACTGTGTCTGCACACTAGATTAGGTGTAGCAAAAGCAGAGACCTGATAAGGGAGAATGTAACAACAATTTCAGTACGCATTCAGTCCACAGCAGATTTTCGCAAATCTGGAAAGATAGAAACTTTTCAAATCACAATCTTGTTTATTCCACCATATTAAAATTCCAACAGTGTAAAAATTTTAGTTAGTTATAATGATGCTGTGTAAATGCCAAGGAAATATAATTATCAAAAGAGATGACAGTTTTGAATTTCACATAAATTTTTCTTCATTGATTTTTGGCTATAACCCAACTGCTCGTGACATGTTAGCCACTCCTGATCAGGAAAGCACTGTGTAACATGCAACATCCATTGTTCAAGAATTCTTTTTAAACATCCTGCAGCTATACATGCACAGATGGGCAAAGTCAGTGTGGGCAGTTTGCCCTGCCTCAATACTTACTGTTTGCTATGGATTTAAGGCACACCCCAGTCCCCAGAAAGTTAATTGTGTCTTTTCCCCTGAAGCAAGTGCCTTCTTCTGCTGCTAAATTCATGTTTAGTCTTGTCCTCTGCAATAATATATCATTGTGCTGTTAAGTATTAAGACTGTGGCAAAGGGTTTCAATAACACACAGAGAATGAAGGATTTTAACCAGCCTTCTAAAAGAATTCTCACTCTCCAAAGGAATTTAAATAAATGAAATAATTTAGTGTTTGAAATAAAGCAGCAAATGTTAAGTGCCAAAGTGTCAAATTACATTTAGCTCAATAATGAAAATGCCTCCAAGCTAGATCCAAACTTAGATTCCCAACATCTCAATCAGATTAGACCAGCATTCCATAAAGCATTGCAAACTAAATTTGTTTACAATTTATATATTTAGTACTTAACTGAACAAAAGGCAGCAAGATTTTCTAACCACACACTTTGAGCTGAATTTCCTTTCTCGGGGCCAAATTCGGCCATTAGAATGAAATGCAGACCAGGAAACACCAGTGGGCAATTTAGTAGGAGACAGCTAAATAAGTGGGCCATCTCTTCGAGCCCTGTCCAATTTTGTACAGCAGGTGGTCAATAGGAGACTGGCATGGGTGGTTGGTGCCAAAGTGGCTAGCAAGGTGGCTCCATTCTCAATTCTGGCCACAAAATGGTGACGTAAGAGGGCATGGAAATTTAGCACCATCAGACCAGAAGGGAATAGCTCCCGAGACACACAGTAATGGCTCAATTTTCAAAATGATGCCATCCAAACAGGATAGAACCAAGCAGCTGCCAGGCTTTCAGGGTCAATCTTCTGATCCGACCGGTATTTAGTGTGCAGGGTTCAAATCTAGCCAGGGTTGAGATAGTGCCTTGAAAGGCTCCTTAAGAGGTTAAGAATACAGGACAATGGTGTTGCATCCAAAGTGATGGAATTGGTGGGAGTGTTGAAATCTGATTAAAAAACTACACACCATTCAAGTTCACAAAGTTGTATCATTGCCATCTCTAATCCTGCCTTCTCAGTCACACAAGGATTCAGCCTCTTGCTTCCTCATTTAACAGCAAACTGATTGACAAAAATCTGTTCCATGAGAGAGCTTACTACCTGCTATGACAACTTTATGTCACTACGTAAAAGCTGTGCTTACACTAGGGTTTCTTATTGCTATCAAAAGGTATTACATATCTGTGGTAGTGCTTAACTACCACAAGTGTTTCTTGCTCTATTGTTGATGATCTCAAAGTGTTATTAATGGTATTAATAGTGGAGTTTACGTATTTATAAATATTCTCAGTATCTTTTAAATATTTAGAGGTGCAAAGCTAACAATCACTGTTGAACTTGTTCTAGAAATGGAAAGAGAGCAAATGGTACAGCAAATGCTTGGAATTTCCTGTTGGATTCAGGATTCCCAAATGGTTTGGTCTACTGGCCTGAGAACAGCGCACTTGGCAGGAGTACAGTAATCATTTGCAATATATACTTTCCTCATGGTCTCATTGTAGTAAAAGAACATTTAATGTGTTGGAACACTTGGATGAATAAATAATGTAGTTCTTTAGAGACTAGTACGAACATTTTTCACTTGAAGTGTAACAAAAATTGCGACACTAATATTCCTTTGCATAGTATATCAGTTATGTTCACTGTAGTTTTAAAACAAGATGAAACTAAACTCAATATCAGGCCAAGAGTAAAGTTCCCCATACATTCACTTTATTCATAGTAGGTTCTTTCAGTGAGTTCTGAAAGGACTCATTGCAGAGCTGTCTATCACTGTGCCTGAGATTGCTTTAAATAGTTCATCTATTAAGTAAGGAATTAGCTTGAAAACTTACCTCATTGTAAGGAATGCAAAACAGAAGTCTGGTATTTATTTTGGCAATTCCTAGTCATTCTAAGCATAGTTAAAATAAGCAAAGTTGAAATTGTATATAAAATGGCATTGAACAACTATTGCGGGATTCAGCAACTGCTGTTACAATAGTGACAGTGAATAACTAAAAGATGCACATGTGTGGTATTAATCAGATGTGTGCAAGTTGGTTGGTACATTTTTGGCAGCTAGCAGCATGAGATGTTATTAAAGAGATGTAAAGAGATAAAAGAATTGTTGTACGTGGAGTTATAGTGAGACAGTTTGTGAGAAACAGGGGCAAGATGAGATGTGTAGAAGAAATCCTTGCTATGGATGGGCATCAGTCCATCTTGCTTTTATTCAACAATTTTTTTCAACAGCAGCATCTGTTTCAGGTTTATGCTATCAAATGTTTCACTTCTTACATTTAGTTTTGTCTGTTTCTCATCTTCGCTTCACTTGCCCAATTCACCAGGCTGTTATCAGTGTTTAAATTATATTTACAGCATGTATGGCTATACAGTACAACGCATAGTTTCAATTATTTTCCCTGTAATAATTTTTAGTTGAAAGTTTGCAAGATAGATGTCCAGATGTTCTTTGTGAGGCAGCATTTAAGCCCCATCAAAGTACATGTCAGAAAGCTAATCCAGCCAGTATTGAAATAATGATTTCAAAGCATTTGCCTCGTTATATGTTACGTGATGATGAGCTCATTGAGTGAATGTCATTCGATCACTTCCATGTATCCTTCAGAGTATTGCATCAATTTGGATCAATGTCATTTCAAAACATGTGTTTCAACAAATTTCAATGTTTCACACTTAAAATGAACACTATTATCAGATTGGCAAGTTCTCCAGAGGCTCAGTTTTTGAAAAACCAAAAAGAGCTTGGTAACAAAATCTTAGCTCACAATACAGAATAAGCAATGAAGAGAGTAAATAGATTAAAAAAGAATTCCACTGGTTGGAAGATAAGCGAATATTTTAAATTTAAGCATTTCAGTTGAAATTGTATTGGGCTGTATGCCCGTAAGTAAAGTGTTAATGTGCACATGGCAGAGCTGCTTGTGGCTAATGTAACTGGTCATACTTTTTCTCCTATTTTGGACATAGTTTTGGTCATTATTTTCCTGTTTCCTCCAGTGATGTACTTCTCATAGAATGGCATATAGATGATTTCACACCAGTCTCTGGAATTGTGACATGAGCGATTTATCCTCCAATTACCTTATTTTGAGGATTTAGGTTTTAAAACAAGGCCAGCCTGGGTCAGTCATAGCACTCTTGATTCAGACTCTGAGAGAGTTCTGCATTGTTGGTGAAATGTTGAACTGAAGCCCATCTGGTTGTTCAGTTGATGATAGCAGATCCCATACCACTTTTCAAGGAATAGCTGTGCCCAAAGCAACAAACATTCAGCAATAAATGATTATTCATTTCATTGTCTTTGTGAAGCTTTGTTGTATGCAAATTGGTTCCTTATATAACATTTATTACTGTTAGAAAGGTAAACAAAGAGTATTGTGTTTTGAGGAGACGAAAGGGACTATATAAATGCAAATCTTTCTTATCTTAGCCATTAGAGCCATTTGTCATTGTTATTTTGATGACTTTACTGTGAACAAAATTGTATCTCGTCTGCAACAACCAGTCATCCCAATCCAACCTCATCCCATTTGCCAGCATTTGGCCCATATCCCTCTAAACCTTTCCCATTCGTATACCCAACCAGATGCCTTTCAAATATTTTAATTGTACCAGCCTCCACCACTTCCTCTGGCAGCTCATTCCAAACACACTGCAAGAAAACTTATCCCTCAGGTCCCTTTCAAATCTTCCCCCTCTCACCTTAACCTATATCCTGTAGTTTTGGACTCGCCCACCCTAGGAAAAAGACTGGGCTATATCACCCAATCCATGCCCGCCTGCCAACCATGATTTTATAAAACTCTACAGATCACCCCTCAGGCTCTGACACTCCAGGGGAAAAAAAGCCGAAGGCTACTCAACCTCTCCACAAAGCTCAAACTCTCCAGCCATGGCAACATCTTTGCAACCCTCTCAAGTTTAACAACATCATTCCTGTAGATGGGCAACCAGAATTGTATGCAGCATTTGAAAAGTGGCCTCATCAATGTCCTGGACAGCTGCAACATGACATTCCAACTCTTATACTCAATGAAGACTAATGAAGACAAGCATGCCAAACATCTTCTTCACCACCATGTCTACCTGCAACTCCAATTTAGAGGAGCTATGAACTTGCACTCCAAAGTCTCTTTGTTCAGCAACACTCTATCTTCCTCTGCCATGGTTAAAGAAAATCATGCCACATCAGCTGATAATATCCACTGTGGAATGGAAGGAAAAGGAAACAGCAACATGAACTCCCCAGTGAAATGAATCAGTTATACTCTGCTGTGTTGCATAAAACGGTGTCTCATGTATATGTTTTCCTAATTGGTGTTTGATTATCTAAACTAATCAATTATCCAAACATCCCTTGGTCCTAATTAGTTTGGATAAGCTGTCAGTCTACTGAATGGGATGTCAAAAATGTATTAATGTCAGCATTGAGCTAAATATCAAGTCCGATCAGTTTGAAGTGAGCGTAGATACAATGTTGAGCATTATCAAGGAATTTGAGACTTGCGTCACATTCCTGAATATCACCAGCATGCACAAACACACAAACAGAAAATCCCCAATTAAGAGCATTTGCATTTCACAGGGAGTCAATAACACGACAATTCTGGTAAACAAATTCCAAACACCTATTAACGCAACTAGTTTGAAATACCCATAACTTGGATAAAGATTTATGTTTTCTTCCAATGTGTATTGTTTATATACAAATGGCATGGGAGGAGTTGGATCTTGATTTCTGAACTATAATAGTATCTAACCTGTTGCCCAATTGGGGCTCCTGCACATTCTGTAGTGTTGTTAGCTGACAGGCTTCTACCGCACAAAATAAATGATTGATACTTTAATTAAGTATATGCTTGTCAGAAACCTCTCTTTCTGTTTTCTTAAAAGAAACTTTTAAATGCAGGAAACTAAGGCAGGAATATTACTTGGGTAAGCTAATCAATTTTCGTTGTATTATTTAGGTGTCTGGCACCACTCCAGCATCTGACATTTAGGTAGCTTATCAATATAAACTATCAGTGCAAACCCAGCAATTACTTCTAAGATGCAAAAAAAACCACTATTGAGCTGTCAATGTTAAACAGCCAAATTCTCCAAATTCAACAGGCACCAGTAACCTAATATCCATATGTACTCAGAGCTGTCATTTTTTCTGCATAAATTTCCTTGATACTTTTAATGACATACTGACCACCTCATAAACTGTTGCAGAAAATTAATCCTGAATGCATAGCAAGGGCATGCATAATGTTTGCAAATTGCTAACTCAATCTCATCACTTAACATCATGAGTCCAAAGTCCAACTGATGAAATTTGCTAATGTATATCTTGGCTTCAAGATTACAAACCCTCCAAGAATATTCCTGGAGGCTGCAAGAATGGAAGATTAATCTCCAGGACTCTGCAGTGAACAACTCTGGGGAACAATCAAAGGAACATTAACTCAATTGTGCTTTTCTTTCATGTTCTTTATCAAGATATTAGAGAGGTGAAAATAAACTGTTCTACTGACAATCATGATGAATTCAACTGAGTCGCTTTCATTTTCGATTGTTAAGGCTAGACAGCACGCCTTGGATATGGACCAGTGCCCCCCCACCATGTGGGGCCAGCAATGTTCGTGATAGGATTTCACTTGATGTAATACCCAGAATACACCCAGCAGAAAACAACCATCCTCTACACGTTCACCCATCAGAATGATCTGAAGGCTCCCTGCTTCTTCCTTGAAAACAGGCTCGAATAGTCGCAAACAACCATCAACCTTCCTTCACCTGGCTGAGATCAGTCTCACTTTGAACGACTTCTCCTTTAACTCGTCTCACTTTCTCCAGGTCAAAAATGTGGCTATACATATCTGCATGAATCTGAGTAATGCCTATCTCTTCGTGGGTTATGTGGAGCATCCTAAATTCCAATTCGACTCAGGCTCCCACCCATTGTTATGGCAACTATGTTTTCATTGCTGCTTCCTGCTTATCCAGAATTTGAAATATTAATCAATATTGCTTCCATCCATCCTTCGCCCACCTTCACCTGGTCCAGCTCTGACTCCTTCCTTCCCTTCCTTAATTTCACTGTTTCAATTTCTGAGACAGGTTGTGTATCCAGATCAACCACAAAACCCACTGACTCCCACAGTTTTCAAGACTACATTTCCTTGCACCCTGCTTTTTGCAAGGATCCCATTCCATTCTCCCAGTTTCTGTGTCACATCATTCTGATGATGCCTTCTTCCATGGGGTGCCTCCATCATGTCGTCCTTTTGCCTCAAATGAGGACTCCCCCTCACATAGGTTTAGAGGGTTGTTAGTGGCCTCTGACAATTTTATTCATTTCTGTCTTCACTACGTTCCCTCCCTGTCAGAACAACAATAGGGCTTCCCTTGTTCTCACTTTTTACTGGGACAGTGGTTACCACTGCTGCCTCATAGTACCAGCGACCCGAGTTTGATTCCACCCTCAGATGACTGTCTGTGTGGAGTTTGCATGGTCTCCTTGTGTTTGCGTGGGTTTCCTCCAGATACTGCGGTTTGATCACATGGCCCAAAGATGTGCAGGTTAGATGGATTCGTCAGGGGGAATGCAGGGTTATAGGGAAATGGGTGTGGGTGAGATGTTGTTCTGAGTGTCGGTGTGGACTTGATGGGCCGAATGGCATGCCTCCACACTGCAGGGATTCTATGATTCTAGAGGATGTGAGTGTAAAGAATAAAAAATGCAAAAGTTTGTGGTGAAATTTTTGCACCAATGAGAAGTGCAGTGAGGTCAAATACTGTACTAGAAACATGTGAGATTTGCAAACATTTGAATCAAAAGAATGTCATACCTGTTTCAAGTTTCCCATACTTCAGTTAAAGGCCTTGTTACACACGGCTGTCATTGGGTGCTCCCCAACAGGTAGAAAACATGATTTGTTGGAGGGGAGGAAGATGAACTGATGATGATATGCACATTAGGACAAAAAGTGTGGTGGGTACTTACCTGCCTCATTCGATCCTGATTTGCAAAGATTAAAGTTTGCTACCAGTTTCACTATGAAGGTCTGGCTACTGGAATCCAGGTTCACCTAAAACTTTGGAGAGTCTGGCCAATGAGTACCAGTTCAACACACCAGTTCTCCATGACTGGTGCACTAGCAAGACACAAAAAAATGAACCTGATCAGTTCATCCAAGGTATGTATTGCATACAACTGACTCATAAATGTACAAACAACAAAGAACAACTGTGTGCATGCAGGGTTTTGTATGCGGTAAACAGCTGAGTTCCTCCATTGTAATTTTCTAGCTAAAGTGGGACAATCAAAGTGATTGTGAGCTAAAGACTTCAGTTTGAGTGAGTTTTTTAAGCAGATATATTTTCTTTTATTTTAACATTTATGTACAAAGATAATAAATAAAATAATGATGCCATAATATTATGACAGAAATGAGAGTAAAGTTATGCAACGGCCTTGTGGTATTATTGCTGGACTGTTAATCCAGAGACCCAAATAATGTTCTGGGGACTTGGATTCAAATCCCACCACAGTGGATAGTGGAACTTGAATTCAATAAAAGCAAATCTGGAATTAAGAGTCAAATGATGACCACAAATCCATTGTCAATTGTCAGAAAATCCCACTTGGTTCACTAATGTCCTTTATGGAAAGAAACTGCCATTCTTACCTCATCTGGCCTATATGTGACTCCAGGCCCACAGCAATGTGGTTGACTCTGAACTGTCCTCCTGGCAATTAGGGGTGGGTTAGAAATGCTGCCTAGCCAGCAGAGTCCTCATCCCGTAAATATTTTTTTAAAAATGATGTTACTTAAGTTAACAAGGTCTACAGCTGGATGAACACAACAGGCCAAGCAGCATCAGAGGACCAGAAAGCTGACGTTTCGGGCGCAGACCCTTCTACAGAAATGGGGGAGGGGAAGGGGGAATGGGGGAAAGGCGGGGGCGGATAGACGATGGATAGAGGAAAAGATAGGTGAAGAGGAGACAGACAGGTCAAAGAGGCAGGGATGGAGCCAGTAAAGGTGAGTGTAGGTGGGGAGTTAGGGAGGAATAGGTCAGTCCAGGGGGAGGAATAGGTCAATGGGGCAGATGACGCTAGTAGGTAGGAGATGGTGGTGGGGCTTGAGGTGGGAGGAGGGGATATGTGGGAGGGAGAACAGGCTAGGGAGGTGGAGACAAGTTGGGCTGCTTTTGGGATGCGGTACAGGGAGGAGAAATTTTGAAACTTGCGAAATCCAAATCGATACCATTGGACTGCAGTGTTCCCAAGTGAAATATGAGGTGCTGTACCTGCCACCTTCAGGAAGCATCATTGTGGTACTGCAGGAGGCCCAGGATAGACATGTCGTCTGAGGAATGCCAGGTGGAGTTGAAATGGCTCATGACTGGGAGATGCAGTTGTTTAGTGCAAACTGAGCACAGTTCGGAAGTAGAATGCCTCATCCTTGGAGCAGATGCAACAAAATGGCCAAGATGAGCATTCCACTACCAAATATCTCAGATGTCCTCGTTTTTCAAGAACTGCAACTTTCCCCTCTCAGTGGTCAAGAATGCCCTCAACCATGTCTCCTGCATTTCCCACAACTCATTCCTCACACATCCTCCCCCAATAATAACCGAAGCAGAATCCACCTCATCCTCACGTCCACCCCACCAACCTCCGGACCCAACGCATCATCCTCTGACACTTCCGCCATCTGCAATCTGACACCACCCTTGTCTGCTTTCCGGAGAGACCACTCTCTCCAGGATTCCCATGTCCACTCCACATTCCCCTCCAGCCCCACCACATCTGGCACTTTTCCCTGCAACTGTAGGAAGTGCTCCATCTGCCCCCTCACCTCCCCCCCTCACCTGTATCCCAGGCCCCAGGAAGACTTTCCACATCGAGCAGATGTTTACTTGCACATCTGCTAATGTGGAATACTGTATCTGCTGTACCCGTTGTGGCCTCCCCTACATTGGGGAAACCAAGTGGAGGCTTGGGGGCTGCTTTGCAGAACACGTACGCTCGGTTTGCATAAAACAACTGTACCTTCCAGTCGCAAACCATTTCAACTCCCCTGCCATTCCTTAGACGACATGTCCATCTGGGCCACTGGCAGTGCCACAATGATGCCACCCAAAAGTTGTAGGAACAGCAACTCATATTCTGCTTGGGAACCCTGCAGCCCAATGGTATCAATGTGGATTTCACAAGCTTCAAAATCTCCCCTCCCCCCACCACATCCCAAACCAGCCCAACTTGTGTCCGCCTTCCTAACCTGTCCTTCCTCCCATGTATCCCCTTCTCCCACCTCAAGTCCCACCCCCATCTCCTACCTACTAGCCTCATCCTGTCCCCTTGACCTGTGCGTCCCTCTGGACTGACCTATCCCTCCCTAACTCTCCACCTACACTCACCTTTACTGGCCCCATTCCCGCCTCTTTGACCTGTCTGTCTCCTCTCCACCTATCTTTCCCTCTATCCATCTTCTATCCGCCTCCCTCTCTCTCCCTATTTATTTCAGAACCCCTTTCCACTCCCCGACTTCTGACGCAATGTCTAGGCCCAAAACATCAGCTTTCCTGGTCCTCTCTTGCTGCTTGGCCTTCTGTGTTCATCCAGCTCTATACCTTGTTATCTCAAATCCTCCAGCATCTGCAGTTCCTACTATCTCTGTCACATAAGTTACTGCCTTGTTCAGAATTTTTAGTTGGGTACTGCTCAAAAATGCACTGTTGAACTATGTTTATCTCGTAAGCCTAATAAACTGACAGTGTAATAAAATTATTGGACAACTGTCGAAACTTTTGTTGAGAAAAAAGAATGAATACAATCCAACTTGTGGGAAAATTTGACATTTGGCAGATGACATGCTACTTTAGTGGGCCAATTTGTTACTGCCTAGCAGAGTAGTGTGTGGTTCAGAATAATGCCAACAATGTAGGCTCAATTCCTGTTCTGCTGATGTAGATTTGGCGCCAGCCTCTTCATCCCACCCCAACTGTGGAAGGTAATGACAAACCAACTGCCAAGAAAAGAGCTCAGGATGAAATATCAACAGAGAATCAGCCAAAGAGCCACCTTCAGACAGTGTAATATAGATTCACTGTGGCTATGTGTGGCCTTATATTCATATATAAAGTGCAGGTTTACTATTTGAACTTTCGGATGAGACAATAATCTAGCTGCAAGCATATACAAATCACTAGTGACCTGAATGATATGGGCTGTGCCATCAAATTTGATAAAATTGACTGAGATGTCTCGGGAGGCCTTCCTTGATGTGAGGAGGAGCTAGTTGCACTTATAAAAAAAAATTCTGGACATTGAGATGAGATTCTCACAAGGGAACAGAAAGAAGGTTTATTAATAGGGTCCATTGTTTGTTATCAGCCTCATTAATTACAAATCTCAGCTCATTAAAATGAAACTCTCTATCATACCACCCACCACAAAGTATCTAGACACCGAACTTTCCTGACATGAAAATAAGAGCGAGTAAATCTGTTTCTCTCTCCTCAGATGCTGCCAGATCTGTTGGGTTTCTCCAGCACTTTCTGTTTTTACTTCAGATTCCAGCATCTGCTGGATTTTGCTTTTCATCAAGGTTATCGTCCCATATCAGTCCGGAAGCCTGGACATTATTAGTCAGCCGCTTGGAATGGTCAGGGTCGTAATCTGCTTCTGTTAATGGATGAGGCAATGAACGTGTGGTAACCCATCACACATCTTGGCTCCTTCTGCCTTATTGCGGACTACTGTCTTCTGGAATGAGAGAAAAGGAGGTATTACAGGAGGTAAAGTTGCCTGCCAAATGTGTTAATGCTGGTACAAATGGGGTAAAGTTGGTGAGCTGTATAAAGCAGTTGAGTAGGCTCGTATAGCAGGTTAGGGTAATTGGTGGGTGCCGGCATATGAGGGAAGATATTCCATTCATTAGTGAGACTGATAGAGTGTCAACCTTAGTGGTAGAAAGGTGCAGTAGCAGAGATGGAGTGAGATGGCACAGAGGAAATGACAGCATTTATCCTGGTGAAGCAGAGAGGGTCATTCATCTTTTTCCTGCATTTCTGGGCATCGCCCCAGGCAGCTGATGCTGCACTGGCCTGGTGAGCGACCTTGAACCAGCTTGGTACGGTATGGCGTTGTGGCCTCCTCTAATAGTATCAGTGGGAGACAATTCCCTTTTCTGCACCACCCCATCTGCCAGGACCTCCAGCTCCTTGCCTGCAAAACTGGTTGCCAATTTCCCCTTATCTGCCATGTCAAGGGGCAAACCTCACAAACCGTACAGGGCAGCTCTGGACCGACAAAGCTTATCTGGGTTTGCAACAACCGATTAAAGATTAAGTCAGCAACCGATCCGTTGTGGGACATCCTGGTAGTGGCAAGCTCTCCCAGCTATGGTGAGTGCTAGAATTGGGCTAGCACCAGCAATAGAGCCAAATTTGGGGTGCGGTAGGTAGTTAATGAGGTGTATGTGGGAGGCTAGTGTGAGAAAAGTCACTTGGCCTCATAAGGAAAAACCATCCATGTAACTCACTGACCATTACACAGCCAAAATAAAATAAGATACAGCCCTAAGTATTCATGCTCAGCGCTCCAAAACAATAACAGAAGCATAGTAGCATCTATTGCCCAGGTATTAAAATACCAAATTAAAATAACTATTATGAGCGTGTGTAAAATCTTGGTTATGTCCCACTTGGACTATTGTGTCATGCTTTAGCCTCCTTGCATGTGATATGAAGGGCCTAACAAAGGTTCAGTAAGTGTCACCAGACGAATGCTTAATTTCTAGGCTTTCACTTACCGTTATCAGCTTAAAGAGCAGAGTCTTTGTACCCTATGAAGCAAAGGCTTTAAGATGTTTTGGCTGAGGCCTTTAACATAATGAAGAGACACCAGGTATGTTCATATAGATCAGCCATTTCTGTGAGGTAAGTTGGGAAGAATCAGAAGGATAAGAATATAAATTATGTAAACACAATAATACGAGATATTAAGGAGATTTTACTAGTTGCAGGTGGCCAGTGAACTTTGGAGCAAATTGCAGATTCTCGGCAAGTGTTCAAAGACAGACAAAATCCTGGTCATGACTGGTTTAACTGTGATAGAAGGTAAATGGGGAGAAGTGGTAAAGCACAACCCATGGGCCATATGTAGCCTGCAGATGCTTCAAATATGGCCAGTGACCACAATAGGGAAAACAATGCCACTGCCTCAAGATGCAGGCCATACATGTGCAACTACTTCTGGAGCCTGGCTGCTCGGTCAACAGCTGTAAACATGAAAGATCCAAATCCATCAAGAGTTTCATGACCAACTGGATTAGTTCTAGGTGAATTGGACTTCCCCAATGGTCAGAGGCCAGATGTGAGCTTTATCTCGGAGAATGCAGCTGTTAACTTTGACTTAACCTGCACTGTAATTTCAAAACTTCTATTTATTTTCGACTTAGGCTTTATTGCTCATAATTATTATTGATCATCTATCTCAAAACTCTTGTAGCTGTGTGAGCAGTCGGTGAATGTTTCACACGATAAATTCCTATAGCTATATGGTACCACCAAAGTGGAACTTCAATTAAGTGATGAATATATGGACATAGGAAATAGGAGCTGGAATATGCTATTCAGCCCCTCGTGCCTGATCTGTCATTTAATGAAATCATGGCTGATCTTCTGCCTTGATGCCATTTCTCCACACTATACCCATATCCCTTGATGTTTTTAATACCTAGAAACCCATCGATCTCTGTCTTGAACATGTTCAATGGCAGCCTCAACAACCATTGGGTAGAGACTCCAAAAAGCTCACTATCCTCTGAGTGAAGAAATTCGTCCTTATTCTTGTCATAAATGGCCTACCCTTTAACCTGAGGCAGTGGCTCTTTGTTCTACCTATTGGTCCCACAGTTAGGGAAAATACCCTACCCTGTAGAGCCCTGTAAGAATTTCATGATTTTCAATGAAGTCAACTATCAATCCTGTAAATTCTATAGAACACAGTCCCAAACCCCTCAATCTCTTCTCATTGGATAAGCCTGCCATTCCAGGAATCACTCTGATCCACCTTTGTTGCACGTCATCTATGGCAACTATAGAACATAGAACATAGAACATAGAACAGTACAGCACAGAACAGGCCCTTCAGCCCACAATGTTGTGCCGACCATTGATCCTCATGTATGCACCCTCAAATTTCTGTGACCATATACATGTCCAGCAGTCTCTTAAATGACCCCAATGACCTTGCTTCCACAACTGCTGCTGGCAACACATTCCATGCTCTCACAACTCTCTGCGTAAAGAACCTGCCTCTGACATCCCCTCTATACTTTCCACCAACCAGCTTAAAACTATGACCCCTCGTGCTAGCCATTTCTGCCCTGGGAAATAGTCTCTGGCTATCAACTCTATCCATGCCTCTCATTATCTTGTATACCTCAATTAGGTCCCCTCTCCTCCTCCTTTTCTCCAATGAAAAGAGACCGAGCTCAGTCAACCTCTCTTCATAAGATAAGCCCTCCAGTCCAGGCAGCATCCTGGTAAACCTCCTCTGAACCCTCTCCAAAGCATCCACATCTTTCCTATAGTAGGGCGCCCAGAACTGGACGCAGTATTCCAAGTGCAGTCTAACCAAAGTTTTATAGAGCTGCAACAAGATCTCACGACTCTTAAACTCAATCCCCCTGTTAATGAAAGCCAAAACACCATATGCTTTCTTAACAACCCTGTCCACTTGGGTGGCCATTTTAAGGGATCTATGTATCTGCACACCAAGATCCCTCTGTTCCTCCACGCTGCCAAGAATCCTATCCTTAATCCTGTACTCAGCTTTCAAATTCGACCTTCCAAAATGCATCACCTCGCATTTATCCAGGTTGAACTCCATCTGCCACCTCTCAGCCCATCTCTGCATCCTGTCAATGTCCCGCTGCAGCCTACAACAGCCCTCTACACTGTCAACGACACCTCCGACCTTTGTGTCGTCTGCAAACTTGCTGACCCATCCTTCAATTCCCTCGTCCAAGTCATTAATAAAAATTACAAACAGTAGAGGCCCAAGGACAGAGCCCTGTGGAACTCCACTCACCACTGACTTCCAGGCAGAATATTTTCCTTCTACTACCACTCGCTGTCTTCTGTTGGCCAGCCAATTCTGTATCCAAGCAGCTAAGTTCCCCTGTATCCCATTCCTCCTGACCTTCTGAATGAGCCTACCATGGGGAACCTTATCAAATGCCTTACTGAAGTCCATATACACCACATCCACAGCTCGACCCTCATCAACCTTTCTAGTCACATCCTCAAAAAACTCGATAAGGTTTGTAAGGCATGACCTACCCCTCACAAAGCCGTGTTGACTGTATTTGATCAAGCCATGCTCTTCCAGATGGTCATAAATCTTATCCCTCAGAATCCTTTCTAACACCTTGCAGACGACAGACGTGAGACTTACCGGTCTATAATTGCCGGGGATTTCCCTATTTCCTTTCTTGAAGAGAGGAATTACATTTGCCTCTCTCCAGTCCTCAGGTACGACTCCAGTGGAGAGCGAGGATGCAAAGATCTTCGCAAGTGGCGAAGCAATTGCATTTCTCGCTTCCCAAAGCAGCCGAGGACAAATCTGATCCGGGCCTGGCGACTTGTCAATCTTAATGTTTGACAAAATTTTCAGCACATCAGCTTCGTCTATCTCTATCCATTCCAGCATGCACACCTGCTCTTCAAAGGTTTCATTCACTACAAAGTTGGTTTCTTTCGTAAAGACAGAAGCAAAAAACTCATTTAGGGCTTCCCCTACCTCCTCAGGTTCCACACACAAGTTCCCTATGCTATCCCTGATCGGCCCTACTCTTTTTTTGACCATTCTCTTATTCCTCACGTAAGTGTAAAATGCCTTTGTGTTTTCCCGGATTCCTTCTGCCAAGCCTTTCTCGTGCCCCCTCCTAGCTCTCCTCAGACCATTTTTGAGCTCCTTCCTTGCCTGCATGTAATCCTCTCTCGCTGAACTTGACCCTAGCTTCCTCCACCTTATGTAAGCTACCTTCTTCCTTTTCACTAGAAGCTCCACCGCTCTCGTCATCCAAGGTTCCTTAATCTTACCCCTTCTTGCCTGTCTCAGAGGGACATATTTACTCATCACTCCCAACAACTGTTCCTTAAACCGTCTCCACATGTCTATAGTTCCCTTACCATGGAACAACTGCTCCCAGTCCATGCTTCCTAACTCATGTCTAATCACGTCATAGTTTCCTCTTCCCCAATTAAATATCCTCCCATTCTGCCTAATCCTCTCCTTCTCCATAGCTATGTAGAATGTGAGGCAGTTATGGTCACTATCACCAAAATGCTCTCCCACCACAAGATCTGATATCTGCCCCGGCTCGTTTCCGAGCACCAAGTCTAGAATGGCCTCTCCCCTCGTCGGCCTGTCAACGTACTGCGTTAGGAAACCCTCCTGAACACACCTTACAAAAACAGCTCCATTCAAATCTTCTGCTCGAAGGAGGTTCCAATCAATATTAGGAAAGTTAAAGTCACCCATTACAACAACCCTACTGCGTGCACACTTCTCCAAAATCTGTCGACCTATGCTTTCTTCAATCTCCCTGCTGCTATTGGGGAGCCTGTAGTAAACCCCTAACGAGGTGACTACTCCCTTGCTGTTCCTAATTTCCACCCATACTGACTCAGTAGGCAGATCTTCCTCGACAAAGGAAGCTATATCCTTCCTTAGGTAAAGAAGCAAAAAAAGACTAGAGATAGTCTCTTGAGAACAGGGCAAATTAAGTGTAGATTTACTAGTGAAGCTCAAAATCATAAATGGCATTGATTAAGCAAATAAGGAAACTCTTTTTCCGCGGAAGGAGGGTTGCTAATTAAAGGACCCAGGTTTATGGTGGGCTGACAAAACAAACCCAGCAGGCAGAAAATTTGTACAACCAACAAGCAACTTGACCAACAATCCTGCCAGCGAAGAGGAATTGAAATAGCATAAATAGTGAAGAAGCATAAACGCTTCTTAGCATAAACGCTAAATGAGTCCCGGGATATATATGACTGAAGCTCTCCACAAGTAATCTTGTTTTAACATTACTAGATGGGCGTCTGAGAGATTAGTTGCTTATGCACTTCTGAAGATAAGAAAAAAAAATCTTCTGTTCATGCCCGAGATATGGCAAAGGCTTAGGTTTTTTTCAGAAAAGGGTTACGGATGTGATAGAAAGTGGAGTGTGCAATTTAAGAAAATTGGAAATTGGGAACATGTTCCGTAACAGTTGTGAAACAGATTGTGGATGCATTTAGTACCTCTTTTAAAACATGATGTGAGCTTATTAAATCATAGCTCTAGGAATGAGAGGTAGGGAAGGGGTTTTGTTTATTCATTCATGGGATGTGGGCGTTGCTGATTAGGCCAGCATTTATTCCTTATCCCTGATTTTCTCTGGAAAAGGTGCTGGTGAGTGGTCTTCTTAAACTGCTGCATCCCTGAGCTGCTGGGACATCCTACACTATTTCCATACACACAAGTGGCTATCCCCACCTTGAACTGACATTTCTCACATTCACCTGCCCTCCTGAATTGAAAAGTTTAATTTTCTCTTTTTTTTTGCTTTTCCATGAAGATAATATAGCAGGTACAAAGTAAGAACATTGGGGTCATAACACTTAATTGCAATGGTTAGAGTCATACCTGGTACGTAGGAAGATGGTTGTGGTTATTGGAGGCCCATCATCTCAGTCCCAAGACATCTCTGCAGGAGTTCCTCAAGGTAATGTCTCAGGCCGAACCATCTTCAGCTGCTGCGTGAATGATCTTCCCTCCATTATAAGGTTAAAAGTCAGAATGTTCACCAATGTTTGCACAATGTTCAGCACTGTTTGCAACTCTCAGATACTGAAGCAGACAATGTTCAATGACCATCTCCAGTAAGAGATAATCTAACCACTGCCCCTTTTCATTCAATGGTGTTACCACCACTAAATCTCCACTATCGACATCCTGTGGGCTTATCATTGACCATAATCAGAACTGGACTAGCTATACAAGAGCAATTAAACACAGTTGCTACAAGAGAGGCCTAGGCTAGAAATACTGCAGAAAATAACTCACTTTGTGACTTCTTAGAGCCTGGCCAGCACCTACAATGCACAAGTCAGGCGTCTGATGGAATACCCTCCACTTGCTTGGATGGGTGCAGCTCTAATAATGCTCAAGAAGCTTGATAACATCCAAGTCAAAGCAGCCCGTTTGATTGGCATCACATCCATAAACATTCAGTCACTTCACCCCGAACTCTGAGAAGAAGCAATTTGCACCATCTACTAAGATTCTTTGTCAGCACCTTCCAAGCTCATAACTGCTTCCATCTAGAAAGACAAGGCAGCAAATACATGAGAACACCATCACCTGCAAATTTCCCTCCAAACTGCTTGCCATCCTGACTTGGAAATACATCACTGTTCCTTCACTATTGCTGGGACAAAATCCTGGAATTCCCTCTCTAATGACATTGTGTGTTGACCTACAGCACGTGACTGCAGCGGCTCTAGAAGGTGCAACTAGGGTCTGGCAATAAAGGCTGGCCCAGTCAGTGACACTCACATCCCACAAGTGATGGTGAGTGTGTGTGATACTTTTGATGAAACGACTTGGCTTTGTCCATCATCTATGTTTGTAAAATAGTTTAAGGCTTCATTTTATCCAGCTCAAAACGTAAACCAAAACATTAAATCAAATGAAACCGAAAATTCACAGTCTCTCTGCTGCATTCCCAGTACAGTGCCAACACAGAGGTGGTGAAAATTCTATGAATCAATTGAGGACCAAACACACCAAGGACAAGAGTTAAAATACCAAGAGCTTCCACTCTATGTTGTAAGGCAGAGCATCTGCCTGCCTCAAAGAAAGTCAGTGGCATGGAAGGCAATGTGATGATTTGCAGAGTCCTTGGAATAATGATATAGTGGCATTCTGATTTGCCAAGTGGAATGGGGCACATTAGGATATATGGGTCTACCTTAAGGGCTCTAATGGTCTCATGCAGGCACGTCCTCAACAACAGTATGATGACTGAGGTTATGTAATCCAGGCAATAAAGAGCATGGGGAGAAACTGGGAACATAGCAATGGGATACAGGATCAGACATAATACTATTGAATGGCAGACTAGGTTTAAAGAGGCCAATAATCTACTCCTGCTCCTGATATCTATAATTGCCTTTCACCTTTCCAATATTTTCCTTTCTCTCAAGAGGTTTCGTTCGAAAGTGATAAATACATTCTGAATCACTTAGCTGAGACATCCCTCTTTGTAGGGAAAATAAATCGCTCTCCTGGTTAGTTTTCTTTCTGTTTGCTTAAACTGCCTCATGTAAAATGCTGACATCTTGGAGAGAAACTCTATTCTCTATGTTGTAATAGGTTTTCTTCATAGTTCTTTAAATGTCTGCTCCACGCTCTTGATTTCAGTGACCAGCTACCGTTACTGTTCATTTATTTTTCTCTGACCACACCCAAGTTTAGTGAATCAAGCACATGGTCCAGTAGTGGATAATAAATGGCACAGTAATGGGTTGTAAACAGACTCTCAGAATCAAACACAAAACAATTAAACACTACATTCTTACACATTTGTTGGCCAGCTCGAGCAGTCCCTAAAAACCCAGTGTCTTGGCCACATTAACAGCACTAACTATTTGAAGGGACTTTCTGATTATTTGAAGCAGTTTTAGTGTAGGATCAATATCATGAACAATCAGAATCAAAACTGCTGAAATGCTAAAAGCTGGCCAAAGCGAAAGCTTGTTTTGCAATGCATAGTTTAGTTTACATTGTGGAAACTGTTTCGACATCCTTCCAACATTTGTTTTTTAACAAAAAAATCAAGCATTTTTTTTCTCCCAGAAGCTTCTTTTAAACTATCAACAGGCTATTCAGAGTAAAACAAACAAGCAAAATGAGAACAATTTCCATTTTAAAGCAAGTTTAACCTATGTGCTTATTTCATCTCTGTTCACTTCTGTAGTCCTAGTGCTATTTTTACCTAAGAGTGAGCTCTTTCACCTTTTAAACGCATTGCATTGCTTGGAAAAAGGTTTTCTCCATGTCCTGTCAGTTGGAGGATGTTGTGTGACACTGAAGAAAGGCCTACAAAGGCCGAACAAAAATAGCTTACAAAATCGGAAAAGAGGCAAACAAGCTGAGGCAAATAAAAGATAAAGCTGGCACTTTTTTCCTCAGCTTCAATGTACCCTAATGATCTAAAATGACCCTGCACCTTTTTGTTTTGTAGCGTACATATACCATTAATTGCCCACCAACAGCTACTAGTCATGTAACAAAAGCTTCAGAATGTGTTAATGGGCCATTCTTGCAGGGTGAGAGCAAACGGATGTTACTGCTCTCTTACTTCAACGACTCAGGGAATTTCCCACTGAAGTATCTAACTATTAGGTGTCACGTAAAATTCGTTTTTGCCTTCTCTTTGAGATTCAATTCTTGACATTTTACAGTACACTCCAGTTAAAAGCAGTTGACATAACAGCAAAGATACAAAGCACAAGAAACAGAAAAGGCTGAAAATCTGGTTTAACAGCAATTTGCCTGCATACCATGATCAAATCAATTATTAATGAGGGGACTACACGCTCCTGGTAAGAGTGATTTCAGTAATGGGTAATATTTTGTTGAAAAATTCTACTTGCTCTTGAAGGAATTTTTAAATATTAATCTAGTTTTATGCATGCGACTGAAAATATTTTTTTAATAAATCCCCACGCTGATAATTATATCTCCAAGGGTCTAATGCTGAAGCTTCATTTAAATATAGTACGTTAGATTCATGTGATAGGAGGCTAACTTTCTCAAAATAAATTCTTTCTTCAAACAAGACTTGTTTGAAAGATTACACTCTGGAAAGCAAATAATATTTAAAGAAGCTCAAATTAAAACAAGTCTTTCAAAATTCTCTTATGCCTGAGATGCTTTTTTAAAAAATATAATCATTTAGTTTAAGCAAACAAGAATACCTGTATTTATTTTGAAACAATATTGACTGAGGTAGGACATGTGTGAACCTGCTAGGAGCTGCAAGTTGTTAGGATAAAAGTGATAAATTCTTGGGGCACGATCCTGCCAACCAACGAGATAAGGTCACTGGTCTTTGTGGGGTGGTTTGGGAAGGTTTATCAGTGTGTGCTCTAGATCTGACCCCGGCAGCTATTTCTATTGCTAACAATGGAGTACTTCCATCATATGGGCTGACAGATTGGATTCCAAGCTTCCTGATGCCTTTTGGATTCCGTAAGTTAGTACTGAGAGAAAAATCTGAAACATATCATGAATTTTCATATCATCCTGTGTGCTAGCCTTCTCTGTATTGCTTCAAATTTAAGCATGTCTTCTGCTAAGAAGCCAAAAAAACTAATTTTGGAAGCAAAAATGATGGTTAGAAACTTTCATTGATACCTGGCAATATAATCAAGTGCGACCACCAAAATACAAATGAAAAGTCCGGGCAAAAACACCTTAACAAGAGAATTTTGACATTTTCTCCCACAGTCTCATCACAAACTACAAGAGGACAATCTTGCAGTTTAACAGTGCTTTTAGTATTGGAAACTGTCCCATGGTACTTCACAGAAACCTAATCTGACAAAAATAGACACATGCAGATATAATCGCAGAATAGGATTCCAAAAATATCAGTGAAAATTCCAGAATTTTATGTAACAAAAAAAGTAACTAGAAAATGAAGGATTTGTGATTTACATAGCTGCAATATAGACTTTTCATATCTACAGAAACATCTTATAGAATTTCACATAATACACGAATTTTCCTATGTAGAGAAACACACCACAATTTTGTGAACAGTAAGATCACACAGAAGAAAAAATGGTCAGATCATCTGAATTTGTTTTGGTCGTATTTGTTGAGGGAGAGGTGAGCTGAAACAGAAAGGATTTCACTGCACTTCAACTGGTGCTTGGATATTGCCTACTTTTTGTTGTTCTTGCTCATAGACATCAAACTTTATACACTCCTTTTCACTTTTGCAGTTATGCCGGTGATGACGATTTCCACTACCAATTGCAGGAAAAAACTCTGTCAAATTTGTTACCATATTTCTTTTTTTCAGCTAGTTTTCTTAATCTGACAATATATCCATTGACCAGAGGCACATTTGTATGGAGTGTAGCCAGTGGATGGAGATTTGAACATTCACCCTTTTTCAATGAAGGCATGAACAGATAATTTCTGCCAGCTGGCAAACACAGCTCCAATCCTCCATGACTAAACAGAGTTAGACTTCGCATTTGGAATGCAGCCACAAATATTTGGAGGCCTTTGCTGCCAATGGTGAAACCATTCAATTTATAAAATGGGCGGCTTCCCAACTGAGGAAATCATTTTTGCTGCCACAGTGAGAAAACATGTCTGCCACCAACCAGGATTTTACACAGTTTAACTTGAAACTAACCTTCACATGCACATTGTCAAACATCTTAAGAGGAGGACAGAAAGTAAGCAACTTGATCTAGGCAGCTTGATGCAATGTATACTTTTATCTCCTACACATATGCGATTTGTTTGCTGTACTCTCTTGAAATTTAGAATTATCCTTCAGAATAAAAGAGACACACTAAGATATGGCCTTTATTCCAAAACTGGTCCATTTTCATAACTCTATTTAGTCACACACTAAGGGTGAAAATTTTCCCTCCCTCAAGCTGGTGACAAGGGAAACTAGGTGGGTAATTTGCCCTGGAATAAAACTTAACACCTTCACCTCTGTTGGGTAAAAAGGTCTCGAAGCAACTTTCTCAACTCACCAGCAATTAAGGCTCTTCAATGATCAATCAATCTTCATTTAAGGCCCTCAACTCACCACCATTCCAATCACCTGTCCCACTAGTTCAGGAGAAAGATGGCTCGTTTCTCACCAGTGACTGAGGTTTTCCTGTTCGGCCAAGTATGGGAATGAGCGTGTTAGTGGTAACTAACACACCACCCCACCACCAAAATAACGAGGTCTGTCACCCACCTATCAGTACATTAGGAGCTGGTGGGCAGCACAATGGCAAGTTTCTCTCCCAATCAAACTTACGTGCCAGATCATCAGAAGTTACTGGCCAATCAACAGCCAGCAGCTTTGAGGTCTGGTCAAGGCTCTCTCTGGAGTTGGTCCAATAATAGAACATAGGACATAGAACATTACAGCACAGTACAGGCCCTTTGGCCCTCGATGTTGTGCCGACCCGTCATACTGATCTCAAGCCCATCTAACCTACACTATTCCATGTACGTCCAATGAGAAGGTAAGTCAATTTGATCTTCTTATTGTGGGGAGTCAATGAGGTCAGGAGGGTCAGGATCAGGACTGGACTTTTAGAGGTCAGCCTCTTGCCCACCAAAATGCCCCTTTATTTGAACAATGTGAAGGAAGACGTCACAAACTCAGCAGGTTGCTCGTCCTAGTTCTCCAGTCAGGAAAGTATCAACTTTCTCTCATGCCAGAAAAACCATGATCAGGGAGGTGGCAAGTTGAGGCCATCAGTTGATCACTTAAAACTATAAGGTATAGGAGCAGAAAAGACCATTCAGCTCAATTCATCTGCTCCACAAATCAATAAGGTCATCGATAGTCTGATAATCCTCAATTCCATTTTCCTGCCCTTTCCCCATCACCCTTGATTCCCTTACGAATAAATAATCCATCTATTTCAGCCATGAATATTCTTAAAGGCTATGCCTCAAACTCCTTCATAGTAAAGAAATCCATAGATTCACAACTGTCCAAAAGAAAAAAATCCTCCGCACCTCTGTTTAATGGGCGATTCCTTACAGTAATCAACTTAGTGAACCTTCTCTGGATTGCCTTCACTTATACAGTATATTGCTTATAAAAGGGGACCAAACCTGTTCACAGTATTCTGAGTATAATCTGACAGCATCAGTAAGAGTTCAAAGTGTGGGCCTGGATGAACACAGCAGGCCAAACAGCATCTTAGGACCAGAAAAGCTGACGTTTTGGGCCTAGAGCCTTCATCAGAAAAGGGGGATGGGGAGAGGATTCTGAAATAAATGGGGAGAGAGGGGGAGGCGGACCGAAGATGGATAAAGGAGAAGATAGGCGCAGAGGAGAGTATGGGTGGGGAGATAGGGAGCGGATAGGTCAGTCTGGGGAGGACGGACAGGTCAAGGGGAGGGGTGGTAATGAGGTTAGTAGGTAGGAAATGGAGGAGTGGCTTGAGGTGGGAGGAGGGGATAGGTGAGGGGGAGAACAGGTTAGGGAGGCGGGGACGAGCTGGGTTGGTTTTGGGATGCAGTCGGGGAAGGGGAGATTTTGAAGCTGGTGAAATCCACATTGATACCATTGGGTTGCGGGGTTCCCAAACGGAATATGAGTTGTTGTTCCTGCAACCTTCGGGTGGCATCATTGTGGCATTGCAGGAGGCCCATGATGGACATGTCGTCTGAGGAATGGGAGGGGGAGTTGAAATGGTTTGCAACTGGGAGGTGCAGTTGTTTATTGCGAACCGAGCATAGGTGTTCTGCAAAGCGGTCCCCAAGCCTCTGCTTGGTTTCCCCAATGTAGAGGAAGCCACACCATGTGCAGCGGATGCAGTATACCACATTGGCGGATGTGCAGGTGAACATCTGCTTGATGTGGAAAGTCATCTTGGGGCCTGGGATGGGGGTGAGGGAGGTGGTGTGGGGGCAAGTGTAGCACTTCCTGCGGTTGCAGGGGCAAGTGCTGGGTGTGGTGGGGTTGGAGGGGAGTGTGCAGCCTTGTCTGCGTTCTGGAGGGACCACTCTCTCCACGACGTCTCCAGGACAAACTCGCCAAATTATTTCCTCTCCTTGCCACCTTTCCCATGACCTCTGCAGAGGGAAAAAGTTCAAGCAGTGTTGAGACATCTGATAGAGCAAGAAATTTACCAATCAGCTGTTTATCAGCTCTTAATAAACTGTCAGACGAGTGATAAACTGAGTTTTATTGGTGGTGGGAACAGAGTGTTAGTCAGCACTAAACACGTTCACCTACGCATTTAGAGTAAAGGTTAAACCTCAGTTTTAAGTTTCTTGTTGATTTTGATCTCTTCCATATCTTTTACATTTTAATTGAGAAGTCTCAGTGAAAACCCAGGTTCCCTGCTCAGTACTCTGATGAGATTGCAAGGCTCTTCCACATCTCCCGTCTGGAACTTACCCTAGCACTGAGGACTGTTCCTTTAACTTCTTGTTTTCCAGTATTGGAAACCTAGCTGCAGTATGCCACTTGCCACTTTCTTCTGGGTGTCAATGGAAAACTAGCCATTGGGATGCAAATGAGGTGTAGGAATGGAAAAACAATTGGAGTGATTTGTTAACTCCTCTGTTATTCACCTTCCTACTCCAAGTTTACATTTTGGATCATAGGAGATTTCATTGAGAACAAATTCAGATTGAAGATCTTGACTGAAAATTGTTGGTGAATCTTGGAGCACTTTGGGACTTGGGTTGGAAAGATCCACACAGTAAGCAAAGTCAAATGGCATTGTGACAAGCATATCTTGTACTGATTGCACAGTCATATCTTGGCTAGACAATCCCAGTTGTCAGACTGCAGAAGGATCAGTAACGCCTCTGAGAACAATGCAAGTAAAAGGCATGAATGATAATTCTAAATAATTACATCTATAACGTGTACCATAAAATCTTTAAGTACAGAGAAATGATTTACACTCAGCAGTGTAAATGTACAGCAATGTGAGTTATATAACAAGCATAAAAGCTGGAACATAACTTCCTGTGTATTGTCAATATTTTATTGCACAGTAACTGCCTGATTGTCAAGACATAAACGTAGTTTAATGACAAAAAAACTTATGCTTGCATTTATATTTGAAATAATCTGAGTACAGAATACTGAAGTTATATCTACTCCAAAAATAACTGACTATAATATACTATCATCTTTAATGTACAGCATTCATTCACAGGATGTGCTGACTAGAACAGCATTTATTGTGGTTCATGAATGAGATCCTTAATTGCCCTGGAGAAGACAGCGATGAGATGCATACTTATACTGCTGCAGTCCACAGGGTGACGGTAGACTGCTGGTGCTGTCCTAAAGGCAGTTCTACGATTTTGACCCAGTGACGGTGAAGGAACATAGAAACCTACAAGTTAGGAACAGGAGTAGACCAAGTTGTTGTCAAGGCCCATTGCCTTTCCAATATCCAGTGTCTTCAGCCTTTTCTTGGAATGATCCATGTGAAGTGAACTAAATTCTGGCATCTGTGATTTTTGGGACCTCAGGAGGAGGCCACAATAGATCATCTACTTGGTCCATCTCTCTGAGGATGGATGCAAATGCTTTAACCTTGTCTTTTGAACTAATGCTTTGGGCTCCTCCATCATAGAGAAAGGGGATATTTGTGGACTCTCCTTCTATTAGTTGTTTAATTATCCATTACTATTCAAGGTTTGATGCGGTAAGATTTCAAAACGTAGATCTGTTCGGTTGATTATGAGATTACTTAGCCAAGCTTAATACATGTTGCTTTTTTTTTGTTTAGCTTGTGAGAAATCCTGTGTGTAGCTTCACAAATTTGACACCTCATACTGAGGTATCGTTCTGTATATGCTGTCCGAAAAACATATACATACAAGCAAGTAGTAAGGGGTAGGCCATGCAGTCCCTCAGCCCCACCATTCAATAAGATCTTGGCTGAGATTGATGGTGATTCCAGGTAAGCTTGCGCTCCCTTGCTTAACTAGAATCTATCTACCCTTGCCTAAAAAATATTCAAGGACACTAGTTCCACCATCTTTTCAGAAAGAGAGTCATGATCCTCTGAGAGATAATATTTCATAATCCCAGTTTTAAATAGGTGATCCATTGCTCTCAAACAGTGAACTCGTAGTCATAGATTGTCCCATAAGGGGAGATATCCCTTCTACGTCTACCCTGTAAAGCGCACTTGGGTTTTATATTTTTCATTCAATATACTTTTCTTTTCTCCAACAGGCACAAGCCCAATAATTCCCATAAGATAACCATTCATTGCCCTATTAGTCCAGTAAATTTCCTTTGAATTATTTCCAATATATTTACATTCTTCTGCAAGTAAGGTGACAAATATGTGTGAGCGGCATGCCAGATGTGATCTCATTACTGACCTGTATAACTGAGGCATAATATCCCTACCTTTGTATTCTGTTCCTTCATGGTAAATGCCAACTTTCCATTTCCTTTCCTAATTACTTGCTGTAACTGCATATTAACCTTTGCATTTCATGCACAAGGGCATCCAGATCATCCTGCATGTCAGAGACTCTGCAACCTTTCACCATTGCAAATATGATATCTTCCTCATAACTTGTTTTCCCACCTCTCATTGAGACTGGGTTCATCTTCCAGCTTGGTGAACAAACTGGGAGATGAACCCTGTTTCAGAGAGAGGCCAGGGATATGATGGGCCATTAGGTTAAAATTTGTGGTTGAGTACATTTCTGTTGCTGTTCATGTTTCACAGTGCCTCACAGATACGTAGCATTGAGTTACCAGACTTATCCCATTTTGCATAATGGTTATGCCACGCAATGTAATGTAGTGCGTCGTCAACATGAAGCTGGGAATTTGCAATCCAATCCACGTTGTCAAGGACAGACTCATCTGAAACAAATTGATTGAAACAAGCTATGTCTTTCAGGACTTGGCCAGCTTGGTCAGTAAAAGCCAATCTTGTAATGGATGTTGATGTGCCACACCAAAGTTATTCTATGTCCTTGTTCCCCCCAGTGCTTCCTCTAAGAGTTGTACAACACAGAGAAATGTTGACTCATCAGCTTGAGGGAAGCAGTAGGTGGGTATCGGAAGGAGGTTTCCTTTCTCATGTTTAACATGCCATGAGACTTCATGGGATTTGGAGCCAATATTGTAGATTTCCAGAATAACTTCCCTCACCACTTGTTCTACTGTGCCACCCCTCTGGTGTGCCTGGCTTGCCAGTGAAACAGGATATACACAGGAATGCTGATGGAAGTGCTTGGGACATTGGCTACAGCTGTGATTCTGTGAATATAAATATGTGTGGCTGTTGCTTGATAGGTCTCCAGAATACTTCTTATCACAAATCCTATTGGTGATCCCAAAATACATTTCTTACTTTCTTACAGATTAATTCTTAAATTCCAGTTGTACTGAGCATCCTGAAATAAATGGAACAAAAATAGAAGTTGCTGGAAAAGCTCAACATGTCTAGCTGCATCTGTGAAGAAAAAGGTCAGAGTTAACATTTCAAGTCCTCTCCAAGAAAGGGTTAGCGGACCCAAAACGTTAACTCTGATTTTTAACTACAGATGCTGCCAGACCTGCAGAGCTTTACCAGCAACTTCTGTTTTTGTTCCTGATTTACAGCATCCACAGTTCCTTCGGCTTTATTCCCCTAAAATAAATGGTTGACTATCCAAACCTAAACAGGTTGGCATGAATTTTGCAGTCAATGCCAAAAGAAGACTGCTTGCCATTGACTCTGAAGACAACTTCCCACAATACCCATTGAAAACAATATCTATTTCAAGTCCACCAACTCCCACAGCTACGTAGACTACACATCCTCTCACCCACCCTCCTGCAAGAATGTGATCCCCTATTCCCGATTCCTCGGCCTCCGCCGCGTCTGCTCCCAAGATGGGACGTTCCATTCCTGAGCATCCCAGATTTCCCCTTATTTCCAGGACTGCAACACCCCCCCCTTCAGTGGTTGAGAATGCTCTAAACCGAATGCACCTCACCCTCACATACCCCCACAACAAAAACAAAGACAGAATCCCCATGTCCACACATATCACCCCACTAACCTTCATATCCAACGTATCATTCTCTGCCATTTTCGCCACCTGCAACCTGACTCCACAACCAAGGATATATTTCCCTCCCCACCCTATCTTCTTTCCATCGGAAAGAAGATAGGGTGGGGAGGGAAAGACTGCTTTCTCCATGACTCACACGTCTGCTCCGCACTCCCCACTAGGCCCACTGCCCCTGGCACCTTTACCTGCAACTGCAGCAAGTGCTACACCTGCCCCTACAGCTCCCCCCTCACCTCCATCCACTTCAACTTCTCCTCCCACTCCCTGGGCCTCCTCCAGACACACAACAATGCCACCTGGAAACTGGAGGAGCAGCACCTCATATTCCACCTTGGGAGCCAACAGCCCACTGGTGTCAATGTGGACTTTCTAAATCCCCCTACCCCTGGCCTCATCCCATGTCCAGTCCTTCCACCTCACTGAGCAATCCCCACCACTGCTTATGTGCACTCACCTATCATCAACTCACCTGCCTTCCCCAGCCCCACCTCTCCTCTGTCTAATTATTTCAGAGCTCCCTTCCCTCTCCCCCATTTCTGATGAAGGGTTCAGGCCCGAAACATCAACTTTCCTGCTCCTGTGATGCTGCCTGGCCTGCTGTGTTCTCCAGCTTCACACTGTGTTATTTCCCACAATGTTTGTTGCTTTATAGAGTCTTATTTTCCACAATCAGATTGAATTTGGTGCCATTGACAGGCAATCATTCAGAAGCAGACAGACAACAGAGAATTTGATCAGTTCAACCAGATTATCGACTTTTCATAGATGACAAAACAGGAAGTAAAAAGTATCTGAATATAAATTCCATTTAAATAATTGCGCAGAAAACCAAACAAAGATTGGACAAGCCAATGGGATTAAAGGAGATATATAATTTACGAAGTGGAAAATGTATTTTTCTTTTGAGGGAATAAGGCTTCATATCTGGGAAATTATACTTTCAGAACGAGGGAGATGTCATTAGTATCTTTGACTTACTACACTGTCATGAATTCCTTATAAATAAGGTTTACATTTTTTATCAGTTTGCACAGCAAAAATTGTTAGTAATTAATTTAAGTTCATGTTGATTACATTGGTGTGGATTACAACAGAATAGACCAGGTAAGGGTATGGCTGACAGCAACTTGTAAATTTTTGCATTTGTCTGCAAGTGTGTGATGCCAGAAGCTGCTAGCAAATTTACACAATAATGATGGCGAGCATTGACGACATTGACACAAATACCAGGCCATTACTAAAAGTTTTATGCAAGCAGTATTACTTAGACTTTGTTATTGACATTCTCAGCCTTGTATTGTCCTCAGACCTCAAGTGAAACATCTCTGAAATTCCTTTTGCTGCCTTTAGTCAGTTAGGTTTACTCAACATAGTTATTCTGCAGCTTGATCATTCTCTCTATAAACCTTATTTGGTCCAAAACTTGAATACTCCAGTTATGTATGGGAAAGGTCATTCAGAAGTTCATGATGGGATAGAATACAAGAACAGCAAGTTATCTTATCGACATTTTACATTGCTTAAGGAAGTGTAAAAATACAAATCATTATTGGTGTACATAAATCCACCCCAGCTCAACTTTAGACTACAATTACTCTCGCAAATAATCTTCTTTGATTTTGTTGGTACTCGTTCAGAATTCATCTAAACATGCCTCTTTTATTGCTTCTGAAGTTTCCAACAGACTGCGATATATTCTGTTATTCCACCTTGCCTTAGAATTATGTTGACATTTGCACAGTCTGCTAAATTATTATTCCTCAGGATCTCAAAACCTACTTTCCCCAGTCATCTGAATTTTAAAACCAATGTGTGACATTAGCTGGCTATTATTTTCAACTACATTTTTTTAACCCTTTTAAAGTTTGATATTACCCTGGAGTTGGGGTCTTCATTTTGATTTCTCTCTTAAAAAAGTACAATTCTCCCTTGACTCACAAAATACGACTGTGAATTTTAGATAGGAACTAATCTTGAGATCAAGTATCAAATAGTCCTAACAATTGAGAATGATTATCCCACAAAAAGTCCTCTGATTTACTCACTGTACTTGTTTCATTCTTGGAAATGATTTTCATTCAGAGGAAGAAACTTAGTTAGCCATAGTTTTGTCTGTATGATGGCCAGAGTATTTCACGTCAAATTTGCCTTTCTCATCACAGTTAAGGGCTACATACAATGCACTAAAGGTACTCTCATGTAACCACCATGGCTCCAAGTACCAGTCACCTTTTGCCATTGTCCTTGATGACCTCCAATAACTCCTAAACCCCAATTTATTTCAAAATCCTCAATTGTAACTCTCTACATGGCGTAACTGTACCCAAATTCCTCCAGTCCAAAATCACAGAATGAGTCATGCATTTTCCTTGTCCTAGCAAATTTATTCTCAGCATTACTTCAACTGTACCAGTTAGCACAGAGCTTTTAACTCTGGCATCATCTGGCTCTGTAGAGTTGTCTTCCAAAACCCATTGTATCTTTTCATCTGAACTCATCTTGCTACGCCTGCCTTGTTACCTCACCCTCAATCTGTTTCCTTCCATATAGTGTTTGCCTTATTCAACTCCTCCTTCCTGAGACCCACCAAAATATCTTGGACGAATACAGAAATTGCTGGCTAAATTCAATTTGTCTGGCAGCATCTGTTGGGGAAAAAGTAGAGTCAATGTTTCGAGTTTGGTGACTCTTCATTAGAACTGATATCAGCTGGGACAATGTGGTACTTATATTGAAGATCAGGTTGGGGATGCGAGGGGAGAGGTAAACAGACAGGTGGAGATGGATCACCGAGAAAAGAGAGAGATATGAAAGTGGTAAGCTGATCCAGGGATTATTGTTAGTAGGTCAGTGCAGAAGAGAAGCTGAATAAGTGATAATGAGAGATGAGAGTAGGACAGAATGGGCAGGCTGTACAACCCATGTCATGGGATAGTAGGATTAAGAGTGGTTGAGAATAGGCTGGGTGTGCTGAAAGCTAACCGTATCATGGCAGGACCAGGGTTGGAGTTGTGTAAAAAAACTGGAAGTACAGAATCAGGCTTAAGAGTTATTGGACTCAATATTGAATCCGTGGGACAGAAATCACACAACACCAGGTTAAAGCCCAAATGGTTTATTTGAAAACGCAAGCTTTCAGACCTCAGCCCCTTCCTCAGGCATTGCGTGAGATAGATATAAGACCCTATACCCTCTCTCACACTTTGCCTGAGCAGGGGGCTGAGCTCCAAAAGCTGGAATATTCAAATAAACCTGTTCGACTATAACCTGGTGTGGTGTGATTTTTGACCTTGTCCACCCCAGTTCAACAATGGTACCTCCACAGTATGGAATCCTAGAAGCTGCAGGGTCCCAGGTGGATTTTTTTTCTTTTATATATAGAATCCCACAGTATGGAAACAGGCCATTCAGCTCATTCGGTCCACAGCAGCCCTCCGATCAGCACCCCACCCAGACACATCCCCTACGCTATCCCTGTATTTCCCATCACTAGCGCATCAAACCTACACATCCCTGAACACTGAGAGGTAATTTAGCATGGCCAATCCAACCAACTCGCACATCTTTGGACGGTGGGAGGAAACAAGAGCACCTGGTGGAAAACCTTGCAGACATGGGGGGAAAACGCAAACTCCATACAGATAAACACCCGAAGCTGGGATCGAACACTGGTCCCTGGTGCTATGAGCAACTGTGCCTCCCTTTGTTTCAGATCTTCAGCATCTGCAGCTCCTTGTTTTATTGAAACATCTTTGGTTGGTTAACTATTGCAATAATCAAAGTTACATTGTTGTAGCCACCATTACAATAAAATGTTGATCAGTTTTTCAAATCTAACACAAGAGCAGCAGACAAGCAAAACTAATTGATAGTAAGCTCACATTGTGCAACATGTCAATGATGTATTTTCTTGTAATATGCAGAAACCAAGTTACATTCTGACTTAATGGACAAATAGATCCCCATACTGTTGCCTGATGGTTAATGTAATTGAAAATCAACCCAACAAAAATCAATTCAGCCACTTTCAGTGACATCATTGTGTTTGGTCTTTCATGTTTTTGTTCATCCTGTCCTTTTCACTAACTCACCAATTTATTTCTCTTTTGAAGGGGTAGACTCCTTGATGGAGTTTAATTCAACAGTCGCTTTGTGATGTCCAGCATCTTGCTGAAATAACAGTTCCTTTTTGTCTATCTGCTCATTATTAACGTGCAAGACTTGATAATGCAAAATAACAAGGTGAAATCTGTTGTTTGCAAACTGTTAGTTGCATGGAGTGCAGTTTGAAGGCTTGTGTTTCTTTCTGAGACAGTTCTTAACTGAAACAGAAATTAAATTGGTTTCTGAGAGTAATTTGGAAATTGCATTTCCTGGTTATGAAAGTGGAGTTCTGAGAAATTAGCCCTTGGTTGATTGCTCAGGAGAGAGTTAAAGTGAGAAGAACGAACAAGTTAGTGAAATCAGATTTTAGCCAATGGTTGCAATGGGACAGAGGCTCAGAAACATTGTGTGAGAATGACCTGAAAAGGCCATAACCATGCCGAGTCACTGGATAGTTATTAGCAAAAAAGCCAGGTAACATGTATCAGGGTGCTATTTAATTGCTGGTGAAGGTAACTCTGAGCAAGCTTTGAAAACAGGATTGTCTTGGACAGAGTGAATGAGTATTTTTGGTAATAATCTAATCCTTGAAACTTGCATTGAATAAAGTGGTAGGTGGAGACTACTTGATAATCAAATCCTTCATGCAGAGAAAGATATGAATTTTACTTGAGGAAACAAGAGCTGTGAAAAGCTTTACAACCATCATAGGATGGAGGCTGGGGTCTTCAAGGAGATGCAAGGTTGAGGTAGTTAGATTTTTATCCATCAGGGAATCAAGAACTGTGGGAAAAAGACAAAGAAGTGGAACTGAGGTTGTTGAGGATTACCAGGTCAACTACGATCTCATTTAATTATTGGAGCAGACTCAATGGGCTGAATAGCTTAATTCTGCTCCTATGTCTTATGGTCTTAAGGGATGTCCAATATACTTGTGGAAATGGTCAGTAAATCTGTAAGACTTCTTTATTTTGTACTTGCTACTTGAAGTGTAATGTATTCTTTCAACTGCATACAACTTAGCTGGTCCATGTTATGTCTTTTTTTAAAATTTTGGGTTGATTGTCACAGTGAATGTTTTAAAAATAGGAAATGATTTCTTCCATTGGGTTTGTTTAGGGAGTTTTTCTTTAATTCATTAGTCTGCAGGGTTTTTGATAATAAAAAGAAAGTAAAACTTGCATTTGCATAGTGCTCTGAATAATCTCACAACATCTCAAAGCACTGAAGTAATAAAGCACCTTTGAAGTGTCTCTGTTGGCTATGCCTAAATTTGAGGATAATGTTCTACTCAGGTTGTAGGTTTCTCAAAACATAGACCGGTGTGTCCCTTGAGTCTGCTCTGCCAATCAATGTGATCATGGCTGATAATCCAACTGTTCCAGTTTTCTCCCCAGACACTTTGATCCCTTTAGTTCTAAGAACTATACTGAACACATCTTGAAAACATGAACACAGCAGGCCAAGCAGCATCTCAGGAGCACAAAAGCTGATGTTTCGGGCCTTCATCAGAGAGGAAGACTCTCTGATGAAGGGTCTAGGCCCGAAATGTCAGCCTTTGTGCTCCTGAGATGCTGCTTGGCCTGCTGTGTTCATCCAGCTTCACACTTTGTTATCTAGGATTCTCCAGCATCTGCTGTTCCCATTATCACATCTTGAAAACATTCAATGTTTTGGCCTCAACCACTTCCCTTCTGTTTTGCCTCGCTGCTTCATCATTATCTATGTTTACGTTCCCAAAGCCAAAAGCTGTGATTTTTTTAAAAATTAGATTTTTGCCTATTCCTAATTGCACTTGAGAAAGTGGTGGTGACCTACTTTCTGGACCCATTGCAATACATGGGCTGTAATAGTGGGAGTTCCAGAATTTTGTTGCACCAATAGTGAAGAATTGGTGATAGAATTCTTAAGTCCAGATAGTTTGTGACTTGAAGAAGGGGAACTTCAGGTGGTGCTTTTCCTACATATCTGCTGCCTTTGTCTTTTTAGATGGCCAATGTTTGGAAGATATTGTTGAAGGAACTTTGGTGAAATCTTGCAGTGTATTTTGTAAATAGTGGACAGTGCTGCCACTATGCATCAGTGGCCAAAACAACTATAATGCTAAAGGAAGTGGTCAACTGTCAATCAAACAAGCTGCTTTGTCCTGAATGGTGTCAAGAATGTTCTTGGAGATGCACCCATCCAGGTAAGTGCAGAGTATTCCATCACATTCCTAACTTGTGCCGGTACATGATGGACAAGCAGTAGGGAATCAGAATTCATTATAGAATTCCCACTCACTAACCTGCTCTTGTGGCCACAGCATTTAAGTGGTTGATTCAGTTATGTTTCTGATTAATTGTGCTATCGCCTACCACCACTTCGATGAGATCAGCTAACTCAATGGGGACTGATGATTGAGTATCCTCCTTTCATGGTCTGCATAATTCAGTTACTCACTAAATACATGGGATGTTCAAGGCTCTGAGGTTTTATTAGGATTACATTTGTGTTTATTTCTGTCACGAAATTTATAGGCGAAATGTTTATGAAGTAAACATATGGATATCTCAATGCTGACAAAGCAGTAGCATTTATTTATTATCTACACATCTCAACCATACAACTAGCTACATATTTTTTGCATTACAACAACAGAAGTATCAGTATTCCTGACTTGGCCATAAGCCCAGTCCCGCCATTTGGCTGCAGTTCCTGGAACAACTGTGGGTTATAATTGTCAAGCCACCAGAAGAAGCAGTGTTAGTAGAGCCCTAGGAGAAAATGACAGTTTATAAATGCAATACAACTGCTTCAGCAGTGACAGCAATTCAGTCCTCCCACAGTGGATATTCTGAAGATTGGCTGAAAGTGCCTGGTAGTCCACATCAGCAGAAAAAAATGAAGGTGAAGTTCAGCTCGTCATTGACTTTGTCAATGACATTCAGTTGAGTGGTGAGATACTTATTCAATCCCGACACTTCAGTCCCAGAGAACTAAAATTATCTGCAAATAACCCTTGCCAGCAGTATTTTTTCATGATTCTATGTAGACTCTCTGTTTAATGTAACATAAATTGGATAGAGATGCTGAAAATCAACTGTATCACTGTTATGGCACATCTTCTTTGAATACCTCTGGCAGAACGTGTCATCTCTGAACAACAGAGGACCACTTAAGATTGGAGGAGGGCACTGCCTTAGAACAAAAAGATCATCCTTTAGAGCTGAGGTGAGGAGGAATTTCTTCAGACAGAGGATAAGGAATCTGTGGAGCTCATTGCCACAGATGGCTGTGGAGGCCAAGTCTTTGTGTGTATTTATGAAAAGAGGTAGATAGATTCTTGATTAGTAAGAGAATCAAAAGTTGTGGGGAGAACATAGAAACAGGAGTAAGCCATTCAACCCCTTGAGCTTGTTCTGCCATTCAATGAGATCATGGTTGATCTGAGGCCTAATTTCATATGCCCGTCTTGGACCCATACCCCTTGATACTCTTGTTAAAAATTTGACTATCTCAGATTTAAACTTAACAATTTGAGGAAAAGAGTTCCAAACCTTCACTATTCTTTGCATGTAGAACTGCTTTCTAGTATTTGTCCTGAACAGGATGACCATAATTAGCCTATGCCCTCTAGCTCCAGAATTCCCAACCAGTGGAAATAATTTACCTTTATCTACTGTTTCTTTCCCTGTTAATATCGTGAAGATTTCATTTAGATGACCCATAACCCTCTAAATTATAGAGAATCTCTCTGCCTAATCTCTCCTCATAACTGAACCTCTGAAGTCCAGGTATCATTCTTGTGAACTTGCATTGAACTCGCTCTGGGACCATAACATCCCTCCCAAGGTGTGGCGCCCAGATCTGCTCACAGTACTGCATCCCTATACATCAGCCCTTTAGGAATGAAAGCCAGCATTCCATTAGTCTTCTTACTATTTTCTGCATCTGTTTATAATTTTAAGGAGAATTTTAAGGAGCTATGCAACTGAACCCCCAAATTTTGCTGGACATCCATTGTATTCTACTGTGCCTTCTAAAAAAAATACATCAATTGATCCTGTTTCAGTCCAAAATGGATAACCTCACACTTGCTATACTAAAATTCATCTTCCACAGCTATTCCCATTCATGTAATCTATCAATAACCTACTGTAATTTTGTGCTATCATCAAATTTGTTTACGATGCTATCCAATTGTGTGTCATCAGCAAATTTGGATATTTGACTTTTTATCCCATTATCCACCTCATTAATAAAGATTGTGCATAATCGAGGCCGCAACAGAGATCCTTGCGGGACACCAAGAGTTATGTCCTACCAAATAAATTATAGTCTTTACCCATTATTCCAACTCCCTGTTTTCTGCCACTCACTAATTTCCTATCCATGTCAGTCATTTGCTCCCAATTCCTTGGGCTTTCAACTTAGCTAATAATCTTTTACATGGGTATTTATCAAAAGCCTTCTGAAAATCCATATATATAACATCCATCAATTTACATCTGTCCATCATTTCGTCACTCCTTCAAAAAACTCTAGGCGATAGTCAGGCACTGACTTCATGAATCCATGCTGACTCTCCCTGCCTGACTGAAACTTTTTGAGGTGATCAGTTACTCTGTCCTTGATTATAGATTCCAACAATTTCCACATTTCAGATATTACACTAACTTCTTTCCCTTTATATAAGCATAAAATCTCTTCTTACTCTCTCTATGTCCCTTGCACATTTCCTTTCATAAATCTTGTTAGCTGTTATTATAAGCTGTTTATGGTCAATTATTGGTCTTTGTATTTGTCCCATTCTGTGGGATCTGTACAGTACTTTACAATTTTATAAACTCTTCCTTTTAATTTTATGATGTTCTTTACCTCCCTGGATGCCCATGGCTGTTTCTTTTTTTGAGGTGAAGCTTTTCCTTCTGTTCTGTACAAATTCCTTCTAAATAGCATGAATTGGTTCCTTGAACACCCTACACCATTCCTCAGTTGCTTTACCTATTAAAAAAGCTTCCCAGTTTACTGTGGACAGTTTTTGCCTCATTTCATTAGAATGTACCTTACTTCAATCCAAAATTCTAGGATCTGATCTTTGCTTGTGTCTTAGAAATGCTACACAAGACTCAATCATATTATGATCACTATTTGACAAATGCTCACTAATAACTCAGTCACTAATTAAATCAGGTTTATTGATCATTACTAGATCCAATATTGCTTGTTCCCTTGTTGCATTTGAGAATTTGCCATGGGAAACTATATGACACACACTCGAGAAATTCACAACCTTTCTGTCTCTCCCAGTCTATGTTACGACTAAAATCTTCCATTAATACAATCTGCTATTTCTACATAATTGCCTACTTTTAGGATTTACACATTTCAGCACTCTTGAGCTACAACCAGGTGGTTATATTTGGTACTTGTTGTGGTTTTAGTGACTTTATTGTTCCTCAGTTCCATCCGAAAGTTCTCCACTGGGTAGTTTCCCTTCATTACATCCTCCCTCACCATAAAAGTGATTCTTTATCGAATCAGCAATGCTACTCCACGCCCTCTGAAATTTCCTCTGTGCTTTTGTGTGAAGAACTCTAATTTTGGCTGTACACTCTATCCTGTTCTTCAACATTTTTTTGTTACACCTCTCTCTTGCCTTACTCAGTACATATTTTATAGGCCCTCAATCGGGTCTGACCCATCTCCCGCACTTCTGCCTTCACCCCTTCTCTTCCCTCTCGCAACAGCATAGGGTTCCCCTTATCCTCATCTACCATCCCACCAGCATCCACATCCAGAAGATCATCAGATGCCATTTCCACCACCTCCAGCAAGATGCCACCAACAGACACATGTTCTCCTTCCCTCCTTTGTCCGCCTTCCACAGGGACCATTCCCTCCGGGACACCCTAGTCCATACTTCCTTTACCCCAAACACCTCCCCAAAGCCCTACGGCAACTTCCTCTGTAACTGGCAAAGGTGCAACACCTGTGCATTATACTTCTTCCCTCCCCAGTATCCAAGGGCCCAAGAATACCTTCTAGGTGAAGCAAGACTTCACCTGCACTTCCAAGAATCTAGTCTAGTGCATTCGCTGCTCACAATGTAGTCTCCTCTACATTGGGGAAACGAAGTGAAGACTTGGCAGTTGCTTCGCAGAACATCTACATTCTGCTTGCAAAAACGACCCTGAGCTACCTGTTGCTTGTCACTTCAATGGACCACCTTGCTCCCTGGCCAACATCTCTGTCTCTGACTTGCTACAGTGTTCCAGTGAAGCCCAGTTCAAGCTGGAGGAACAACACCTCATTTTCCACTTGGGGACCCTACAGTCCTCCAGATTCAATATTGAGTTTAATAATTTTAGGGCCTAAACTCTTCCATGTCCCAGCCCCACCCCACACACCAGGCCTTGCTGTCACAGAGCCTGCCACTATACACCCCCTGTTGTTAGTCACTAAGAGTCCCCATTAACCACTATTCACCCTCCCAGCCTGATTGTTAGCAACTCCTTCGTCTGTCCAATTGCCTTTCTCTCTCTTTGGGCCCTGTCTTATTGTTTACTCCCTACCCCACCCACCTCCTTATTTTTCTGCATATACACTGACATTTTCTCAGCCACCATCAGTTCTGAGGAAGGGTCACCGGACCCAAAACATTAACTTTATTTTCTCCTTCATAGATGTTGCCAGACCTGCTGAGCTTTTCCAGCAACTTTGTTTTTGTTCCTGATTTACAGCTTCCACAGTTCTTTTGGTTTTTACACTTTTTACAGTCTTGCCTTGTTAATTACTCTGTTCCCTTTTGTTCATCCTATGAACAACACAGGCATCTATTCGACATCGTGTAAAATTGCCAGGTGTGTCCTATATACAAGCAGTGAGACAAGTCCATCACAACCGATGACCACTGTATTAGGCTACTCTTGATCATCAGTAAAATGATAGAGGGTATCATGAACAGTGCTAACAAGCAGCACCTGTTCAGCAATAACCTGCTCTGTGATGCCCAGTTTGGGTTCTGCCAGGGCCACTCAGCTCCTGACCTCATTACAGTCTTGGCTCAAATATGGACAACCGAGCTGAATTCCAGAGGTGAGGTGAAAGTGATAACCCTCGACTGACTGTGACACAAGGAGCCGTTGCAAAACTGAAATCAGTGGAGATCGGGGGCAAACTCACTGCTGATTGGATCTGTAATTGACACACAGGAAAATGGTTCTGGTTTTTGGAGCTCAGTCATTTCAGCTCCTAGGCATCTCTGCAGGAGTTCCTTAGGGGAATGTCCAAAGCCCAACTATCTTTAGCTGCTTCATCAACGACCTTCCCTCAACATAAGGTGAGAAGTGCAGATGTTCGCTGATGATTGCACAACATTCAGCACCATTTATGACTCTCAGATAATGAAGCAGTGCATGTTCCAATGTAACAAGATTTGGACAATATCCAGGCTTGGTCTGACAAGTGGCAAGTGACATTCGCACCACACAAATACTAGACTATGGCCATCACCAATAACAGACAATCTAACCACCACCCCTTGACATTCAACGGTGTTACCACCACTGAAGCCTCCAAAATCAACATGCTTTGGGTTACCATTGGCTAGAAATTCAACTGGACTCATCACATTAACACAATGGCTACAAGAGCAGGCCAGAAGCTTGGAATATCGCAGCGAGCAACTCACTTCCTTACTTCCCAAAGCCTGTCCACTGTCTACAAGGTACAAGTCAGGAGTGTGATGGAATACTTCCCACTTGCCTGGATGGGTACATCTCCAACAATACTCAAGAAGCTTGACACCATCCAGGACAAAGCAGCCCACTTAACTGTTACCACATTCACAAGCATCTGCTCCCTCCACCACCGACACTCAGTTACAATAATTTGCAATGAGATGCCCAGGAAAGATTCACCAAAGATCCTTAGGCAGCACCTTCCACACCCACAACCACTTACAACCAGAGGGAAAAGGTAGCAGATACCGATGAACATCACCACCTTCAAGTTCCCCTCCAAGCCACTCACAATCCTGACTTGGAAATGTATCACTATTGCCGGATTAAAATCGTGGAATTCTCTCCCGAGAGCATTGTAAGCCAACCTACAGCTCATGATTGCAGCAGTCTGTAAATGAAGCTCGCTACCACCCTCTCAAGGGCAGCTAGGAATAGGTACTAAATGCTGGCTAAGCCAGTGATGCCACCGTCCCATGAGTAAATTAGAAAGAAAGAATCTCTACCTTCTCCTTACATGCTGACCTCCTCCTCCAGTTGCCACCCCCTGCCATGCTAGTTGGCACTAGCAAACCTCCCCACAAGGATATAGGTGCCCCTCTAGTTGAGGTGCATCCTGTCATTTTTGTGCAGCTCCTCTCTGCCATGTAAGAGCTTCAATGATCTAGATATCTGGATCCTCCCTCCTACATCTGCTCATTAGCCACATATTTAGCAATATACTAAATTCCAATTTCTGGTCACACTGGCATAATGAGTAATCTTACGGTTACAACTCTAGTTATCTTGCATTTAAACATTATGCCTAACTCCTTAAAATCCTTTTGTGGGACCTCATCACACTTCCTGCCTATATCAATAGTTCCAATATAGATCATGACCTCTGGCTGTTCACCCTCCCCTTTCAGAATATTTTGTGCCTGCTTGGGACATCCTTGGCTCTGGCACCACATGCCACCCTGGAGTCCCACTTGTGGACACCGAAATGCCTTACTATGCCCCTGACCCTCCTTGCTGTAAGACGGAGCCAGCTGGGGTGCCACCATTCTGGCTACACATGTTGCCAACTCCTAATAGGGTACCTGGGCAGGAGAATGGGATTAAGAGACATAGCACCCATGATTGAATGGTGGAGCAGACTCAATTGGCAGAATGATCTGGCTAGTATCTCCAGTCTTTTCTGTTTTTAATTCAAATTCTTTGAGGACGTGACAAAGTTGATTAATGAGGGAAAGGCTGTAGAAGTCATATTCATGGACTTCAGTAAGGTGTTTGATAAGGTTCCCCATGGCAGGCTGATGGAGAAAGTGGAGTCACATGGGGTCCAGGGCGTGCTAGCTAGATGGATAAAAAACTGGCCGGGCAACAGGACACAGAGAGTAGTAGTAGAAAGGAGTTTCTCAAATTGGAGACCTGTGACCAGTGGTGTTCCACAGGGATCTGTGCTGGGACCAATGTTGTTTGTGATATACGTAAATGATTTGGAGGAAGGTGTAGGTGGTCTGATCAGCAAGTTTGCAGATGACACTAAGATTGGTGGAGTAGCAGATTGTGAAGGGGACTGTCAGAGATTACAGCAGAATAGAGATAGATTGGAGAGTTGGGCAGATAAATGGCAGATGGAGTTCAATCCGAGCAAATGCGAGGTGATCCATTTTGGATGATCTAATTCAAGGGTGAGCTATACAGTAAATGGAAAAGTCCTAGGGAAAATTGATGAACAGAGAGACCTGGGTGTTCCCTGAAGGTGACAACGCAGGTCAATAGGGTGGTCAAGAAGGCATACAGCATGCTTTCCTTCATTGGACAGGGTATTGAGTACAAGAGTTGGCAGGTCATATTACAGTTGTGTAAGACTTTGGTTCGGCCACATTTAGAGTACTGTGTACAGTTCTGGTTGCCACATTACCAAAAGGATGTGGATGCTTTGGAGAGGGTGCAGAGGAGGTTCACCAGGATGTTGCCTGGTACGGAGGGTGCTAGCAATGAAGAGAGGTTGAGTAGATTAGGATTATTTTCATTAGAAAGATGGAGATTGAGGGGGGACCTGATTGAGGTCTACAAAATCATGAAGAGTATAGAGAGGGTGGATAGCAAGAAGCTTTTTCCCAGAGTGGGGGACTCAGCTATTAGGGGTCATGAGATCAAAGTGAGAGGAGGAAAGTTTAAGGGAGATATGCGTGGGAAGTTCTTTACGCAGAGGGTGGTGGGTGCCTGGAAGGCGTTGCCAGCGGAGGTGGTAGATGCAGACACGTTAGCGTCTTTTAAGATATATCTGGACAGGTACATGGATGGGCAGGGAGCAAATGGACACAGACCCTTAGAAAATAGATGACAGGTTTAGACAGAAGATCTCGATAAGCGCAGGCTTGGAGGGCCGAAGAGCCTGTTCCTGTGCTGTAATTTTCTTTGTTCTTTGTTCTTTGTACTTCCAGCATCTGTGGTGTTCTTCTTTTATTTTAGATTGTCATACTCAAAATTTCTTCAACATATTACAAAAGCTTTGTTGGCCATAAGTTGAGGGCTACACGTCTGTCTCCTCTAGTAGTGTACTAGCTCCTGCTACATCAGGTTTTCTAAGATTACAAAGAGATCTTGATCAAATCGGTCAATAGCTGAAAAATGGCAGATGGAGTTCAATCCAGATAAATGCGCGGTATTGTACCTTGGTGCAACAAACAAGGGCAGGCTTATACAATTAATGGTAAGGTCTTGGGTATTGTAGTAGAACAGAGGGACCTAGGGGTGCCTGTCCATAATTCTTCGAAGTTTGCATCACATATAAACTGGGTGGTTAAAAAGGTATTTGGTACACTTGCTTTCATTGCTCAGTCCTTTGAGTATGGGAGTTAAGAAGTCATGTTGAGGTCATTTAGGACATTGGTGAGACCTCTTCTGGAATTCTGTGTCCAGTTCTGGTTGACCAGTTATAGGAAGGATATTATCAAGCTAGAGAGGGTTCAGAAGAGATTTACCATGATGTTGCCAGGTGTGGAAGGTTTGAGATATGCAGAAAGGCTGGGACATTTTTCCACTGGAGTATAAAAGATTGAGAGCCAACCTGAAAGAAGTTTATAACATAGTGGGAGGTATAGGCAGAGTTAATGGTAATTGTTTTTTCCATAGGAGGGGGGATTTGAAGACTAGGTGCCACATTTTTAAGGTGAGAGGAGAGAGATTCAAAATAGATACGAGAGGCAAACATTTTACACAGAGGGTGGTTCACGTGTGGAATGAACTTCCTGAGGAAGTGGTGGATGTGGGTACAATTACAACATTTGAAAGACATTTGTATAGATTCATGAATGGGAAAGATTCGGAGAGAAATGGGCCAGGAGCAGTCAGGTGGGACCAACTTAATTTGACATTATGTTCGGCATGGACTGGTTGGACCGAAGGGCCTGTTTCCATGCTGTATGAGTCTATGACTGTATAACATCATCAACATGCTGGGGTTACCATTGACCAGAAACTATTTGTACTGTGGTTATGAGAGTATGTCAGAAAGTAGGAATCCTGCAGCGACTAACTCAGTGCCTAACTGTCCTAAACCTGTCAGCTATATAAAAGGCACAATGAGGAGTGTGATGGAATTCTCCCCACTTGTCTGAATGAGTGCAGCTTCAACAATATTCAAGAAACTTGAGATCATCCAGCGTAAAGCAGCCATTTGATTGTCATTGCATAAACAAACATATACTCTCTCCACGACCGATGCTCAATAGCAGTTTTGTGTACTACCTACAAGATGCACTTCAAAAATTCATCGAAGATCCTTAGATCCAGCATCTTCCGAACCCATGACCACTTCCAAAAAACCAAAAGAACTTGGATGCTGGATATCAGAAACACAAATTGCTGGAAAAGCTCAGCAGGTCTGACAGCATGTGTGGAAAGAAATTAGAGTTAATATTTTGATTCCAGTGGCCCTTCTTCATCTCAATACATTCCTATCTCAATACACAAGGACAGCAGATACATGGGAACACCACCTCCTGCAAGTTCCCCTCCAAGCCGCTCACCCTCTTAACTTTGAAATATATCGCTGTTCCTTCAGTGTCATTTTGTCAAGATCCTAGAAATCTCTCCCTCATGGCATTGTGGATCAGCATCTGGACTGTTGTGGTTCAAAACGACAGCTCACTACCACTTTTTCAAGGTTAACTATGGAACATCAATAAATGCTGGTCTAGCCAGGGGCATCCACAACCCAAAAATGAATAAAGTATAAAGAACTGCTTTCAAGAAGAAGTTATTGGTTAATTAGAAGTCAATTTGGTTACCTCAGCACTAGAAAGAAGATTGTCAAAGATTCATCAACCAATATAGTGGTGAAGCACAGTAATCTGTAATGCCTGTATTGCATCCCTGAAAGAGCTGTACTAATCAATTACTTGTCCATGTTTTTCTCCAGAACCCTTCAGCATTTTCTAACTATAAGCTATAAAGGTTTACAAAATATTCATTCTCAGCATAGTTTAATCAAGATTTTTCTATGTATGTATTGTTTCTGAGAGGGTAAATGTTGGAGACTGTGTTAGGCTCCACTCAATCTACAGATATCATAAGGACTTGGGTGAGGAGAAGCAGAACATCTTAGGATCTTGTCAGGGGAAGACCGACATCCATGTGTCTTCCACTAGGCTTTATAACAAAATCTAACTTACTAACACAACTTGTGCCTGATTGCTATCAGCAAACTGCTCTTTTTTGAAGACAAGGACTGTTCTTATGAAGACACACCTGTCATTTTTGTACAACGCTGTTAAACAAAAGGTAAGCCCTCAAACCCAGGCACGGAAAAGCAAACGGTGGCGGCAAATTACCTCAGCCACAAGCAGCTACTGGGTGGCATGGTATCATGTACAACAGAAATCAGAGAATTTTCAAAGCTTTTTGATCATTGGGATTAAATTTTTCCTTTTACTGTGAGCACAAAAAATTGAAAATTCACTTTGTAGAGGCAAATTTTCATTTATGTAACAAAGGCCCTGAAATTTTATTTAAGCTCAGTTGAAGTCGATAGGTTGCATTTCCAACTAATGACACTCTCCAGCTTGGACCTAGCCATAAATCATGGGATCAGTTTAGTTGACTATGTGCTGTCATTGGCTGTGCGTGCAGCACCTATCTAAGAGTTGAATAATAAGTTGCAATGGAATCGCAATTGCATTTGATCATTGTGAGTTAAAATAACTGTAGTGCTGCATTTCAAAAGAAAACTGGATATGGTGAAATTTTAACAGCTACAGCTTGAAAAATTAGTATGTATTTTAAACGTGTGTCCCTTTTATTCAATTGAATACTATAAAATGTGCACGGGGTGATCATATCAATGTGGACACGATGTAGGTCAAAGTTTCACATTACATGCTGTAACAATTAATTGAATTTTTTTACCAGCATGCTGTGGCAGATCTCTGCTGTCAGTCTCTTGTGACACAGAATGAAACCTCACAGGGCTCCTGAAGGTATGTTGATTGCAGCGTGCATCATTGTGTTTAAAGACCCTGCCAGTATTGGTGCTCCCGGTACATCCATTACACTTATGTCGTTCCTGGTCAGCTGACTGCCTCTGTATTGGAGCCCCTGAGTTAGACTTCAATTTTATCACAATATGGGTAAAATACCATGAAGCTGCTGGCCCTTCCCCAGAGACCTTGCTGGGCTTCTTAATGATGAGTAGCTTCTCTTCATTTTATATACAGACATCATTAAACACTTTCATACAGTAGTTTCCATTCTGCTTCACTTGGGAGACTGACAATTTTGATAGTTAGTGTATATCAAGCTCTTTATCATTCTTCCTGGCTGGCTGCCTTTGAGAGTCAAAAGATACATTGCTGTTCTCAATGGTAAGGAGTACTTCTTCATCTCTAACATACTGTCGACAGGTTGTCTAATTCCACTCATCACAACGTTTTGTTTGCTTCTTCTGCAGTGCTATTGGATTCTTAAATCTTTTAAATCATTAGCATATTGGCAGGCACTCATTAATTATACTGAAGCTGGGTCCGCAAGACAGACGCTGGTAAATATAGAAGCCGTCTTTTGATGTAGGGTCAAACATTATTCTTTTGTCTGCCATAAGCCTACTAGAGAGTCCACCTACTAGTAATCGCATCCCAATAATGTAGATGATCTAATTGTCCTGTTTACATATTGATATTGACTATTTACACTTGTCTTAATCTCCATTTTCATTAATACTGCCTTACACAAACCAACTCATGGAGCATATTTACTCAAACATGAAGATAACATGGACATTGGAACGAAAACAGTAAATCAGCAACAATCCTTACATGAAAGGTAGATCTACAATATTGTCCTAAAGTTAATCATGTAGACAGAGCAAGGAGATTTGTGCTTAAACAAATTCACAACAAATTTAGAGCTGAAGTCAGGGCAGCGTTGTTAACTTTGACTGCATGTTTTCGAGGAGATTGTGTTGTCTGAACTCCTACTTATTGCCCTGAGTTTACGAACCAACACTTTCATCCTCTGGCACACTATTATTACACAAACAGACTCATCTTTATCTGAATGGAGACTTCTTGACTATTTAAAATCTTCCTTCCCCATTTCCAATATTATTATAATAAATGAAACATATGGTCATTACAGTATTTTGGCCAACAATCTTTAATTTCTGGAGATATCAAGATAATCCTGGAGGATTGACAGCACCATGGGAGAATGTGGTTCACACAAATGGTGATCTAAGTGTGGAATAGACTTCCAGGTCAGGTAATGCAGGGAAAGCGTCTGGAAACTGTTAAGAAGCAGCTGGTTAATTTTTAAGGTGGAAAGAATAGAATATGATAAGACAAAGCAGAGCAGCACTCGTACCACAGTCCTTTGTGCAACATACATGTGAGGACAAATGGGTACCATAGCATAATACTATCATTTATTTGTGCTCCTGGATCTTGGCACTAATGTGGCATTAGTACCCAAGGTTAAGGCAGGTTTGCTGCTGTTTTTCCTTAAAGGTAACCTGTAATAGCTGATAGTGAAAAGCTGGTAGCTGAATAGCTTAGTCAATGACAATACTTCAGAAACCTTTCTGTCAGATGATCTGTTGCAACTAGGTACTCTTTGGAGAAGACTGCCCTGTAATAAAGATATCATACAGTTTACAAATAAATCTTAAGTATATCCTAAACAGGTTGAAGCCGACAATGAAGACATTTACTATCCTTTATAATCTTAGTATGTCCCTGTAGGCTAATGTGCATTATGCAATAAAGCAACATTATTGACCATCTTGGTAGATTTAGTGAGCTGAAGGAGGTAGGGAGAAGGCCTTAAGAACTGTAGAAACTGGCACTGACTTCTTGGGCTGAATGGCTGGTTTTAGTCCTCTAAGTACTATATGTTATTTAAGCACCCAGAGAAAATGTGCAGCAACTTTGTTTATCTTTTGTACACACTATAAGTTTGAGCTCTGCTGTGTTGTGGAGAATGTACCAGGCATGTGATTTGCACAACTTGAATGTCATGTAATGTGGAGAAAATGTTTTTGAGAAAAGCTGGCACTAGGAGCCTTTGGGATGAAAAGCTGCCTGGCAACAGCTTTTGGATTTGAATTAAGTTGCAGTTTGTTACAGATCTATCAGCAAGAAAAACAGCAGCACTCTCTTTCTTTCTCACCCTCTGTGAATGGAAAAAAAAATCAACACTCAATGACACTGAAATGAAGAACTTATGATCCAAGCAAAGAAATTGGTTCAACTTGAGAAAGCTGCCTCATTTGCCCTTGTGGTTTGGTCTCTTGATTCAGAAAGTTTGTTCCCTTTTATCTATATTTTCCACGCATGATATTTCTGCAAAACTGTCTATCTCATGTGTCCTATTTGTAAATGAACACGTGTATTTCGTTTTACTAAGATGCATGCCTTTTACCTCTGTTTCCAGGAGAAGATTGCAGATAAGAAGTGTAAAATTCTTGCCAACTTGACGACCCGTAGCAATAAGTATTTAGAAAGAAGGGTTGATTCATTGATGTTCAAGAAATTGAGATATTAGCGCTTCTGTCCATAGACAATGAAACCTATCAGGAACATCTCGTAAAAATGTTGTATATTTTGTGCATTTTATAAATGCACAATGTGATTTTATGTTGTCAGATGTGTCCTCAAAGTGAGCCATGAATTACAAATTTGTATGATCTCATTTGTAATTCTGTTTTAGTTTTCAAATTGGAATTTGACAAATGAAGGAGCAGCACACTTTTATGATTTATACTGGATAAAAAAGTTAGTTTATTGCACAACAATTGCTGGAAGTTATATTGGCAAAGTGTGATAAGGTTATCGCCTAAAATGCTGATACAACGACTTAGAATAAAGATAAAAAGTTGCATATGAAGATGATAATGAGACCACTCACATTTACCATCTCAGGTCTGGCATACTTGAAGAGTCCTTCTTCGAATTGACTGAGTTGGAAATTTGAATTCAATGACTACAATGGCTTCTGGAGTTGTTGGTTGGTGATCCCATAGATGGACTGAGCTGAACTGGTCCTGGAAGTGAGCAAAGGCTCCTTTGTTTCGCTTTTACAGCACCATAAGTTGTGGCTCTTGCTTCAAAAAGTTTCTTTCATGGTCACTGCACAAAAGTGGTGCCCCACAGTCAGATTTTGATATAGATAAAAACTTAAATGATAGAATCCCTACAGTGTGAATGCAGGCCATATGGCCAATTGAGTCCACACTGCCCAAACGAAAAGCAGCCCAACCAGATCTACCCATCGTATAACCTAACATTTCCCACGGCTTTTCCACTTAAACTACACGTTCCCAGACACCATGGGTAATTTAGCACGGTCAATCCACCTAACCTGCACATCTTTGGACTGTGGAGGAAATCAGAAATCTCAGGCTTTTTGTTGAGATTGGAACATCTCTTCACGCTTCCAGGGGATCCATTGTTTTGGAGTTTCTGCTTATCTTGGAAATATTGCATTTTACAAGGTCTTTTGTGATTTCTTCCTGAGACAAGTATAGTATGATCTCATAAAAAAGTGAACCCAAGAAGATTTTGTAATTTCTGAGATCCATTTTGTAAGACTCCTTCCTAAAATTCTGAAGATAAATGAGCTTTCTTTAAAAGAAATGTTTGCAATATTGTAACTAGGCATTCATGACAGAGATCAACACTTTGTTGAGAAAAATGGCCTATGCGGCTGGAGTCATCTTAACAGTGATACATGACTGACTGAGATGTGTACTATCATTCAAACTAGCTCTTCAAGGAGAATGGAAAGATCAGACGCAGGTGTGTTTTTTTCAATGAATTCATACAATGTGAAAGTCGCTGGCTGAGCCGGCACTTATTCCCTATCCATAATTGCTCTTGAGAAGGTGATGGTGAGCTTCCTTCTTGAATTGTTGCAGTCCATGTTCTGTAGCTAGATCCAAAATGCCATCAGGGAGGGAATTTCAGGATTTTCAACAAACAACACTGAAGGAGCTTTACTGCATTTCGAAGTCAGGATGGTAAGTGAATGGAGGGAAACTTATAGATGGTGGTATACCAATGTATCTGCTGCCCTTTTCCTTCTAGATGGAACATCATCAAGGATTGGGAAAGTGCTGTCTAAGGAGCCTTGGTAAATTTCTGCATCTTTTAGAAGTTATAAACTTCTGTAACTGAGTTGGTGATGGAGGTTGTGAATATTTGTGGATGTGGTGCCTTCCAAATAGGCTGCTTTGTCCTGGTAAATATCAAGCTTCCTGAGTGTTTTTGCAGGCCCACTCATCCAGCAAGTGGGGAGTATCCCATTACACTCCTGACTTTTGTTTTGTAAAAGATGGACCAACTGGAGGTAATTAGGTGGTGAGTTACTCACTGCAGGATTCCAAGTCTCTAACCTGCTCTTGTAGCCATTGTATATCTATATATATGGCTGGCCCAGTTCAGTTTCTAGTCAATACTAACCTGCAAAATGATGTTGATAGTAGGGAGTTCAATGATGGTAATGCAATTGAATGTCAAGAGATGATGGTTAGATTCCCTTTTGTTTGTGATGGTCATTGCCTGGCATTTGAGTGGCATGAATGTTACTTGCCACTGACAACCCAAGCCTGTACATTGTTGCATTTGGACATGGGACTGCTTTAATATGTGAGGATTCTACTGAACATTGTGCAATCATCAATGTCTCCATTTGTGACCTTATGATTGAGGGAAGGTCATTTATAAAGCAGAGGTAGATGGTTGTGCCAAAAACACTACCCTGAGGAACTCTCGCAGAGATGTCATCGTGCTGCGATGACTGACCTCCATCAACCGCAACCATCCTCCAATGTGCCTGGTATGTGCCAGTCAGCAGAAAAAATTCACCTGATTCCTGTTGATTCCAGTATTGCTCATTTTCGATGCCACAGTTGGTGAAATGCGACCTTGATGTCAAGGTTAATTATTCTCATTTCACTGTCCATGTTTGAAGCAAGGCTGTAATGAGGTCAGGAGCTGAGTGGCCCTGACAGAACGCAAACTGGGCATCTAGATATTAGACTAATTGGCCTACAATTCACATTTCTCACTTCTCACATTTCTTAAATAATGGACTAACATTCAGAAACTTGGAATCTAAAGGAATGATTCCTGAATTGGGTTTCCCAATTTTCGATGTTAACAGCTAGCGTATCTGCAATGTTCAGACTACTTCCATTTACATTCTAGTAAGGAATCCCTCATTTCCTGATGCTTTGACACACTTCAGTGCCATTATTTTTTCACTGTTCTTAGTTCACTTACACTAATTCTGGTGAGTGTCCGTCACTAATCCAAGATCGTTTTTCTGAGTATGCTGAACTCTACCTCCACTTTAAATGTAAAGTAATCATTCAACATTTCTCCCATTTCATATTATCAGTAATCACATCAACATTAATAGTTTTCAAGTGGCCATATTGTGGCTGACCAACTTTTCTTTCTTCATGTGGTCATAAAAACTTTTGTCTCTTCTTATGCCCAATTACAAATGTCTGGCATTGTACAAACAGACAACAGTGAACCTGACTAATCATACACTGCCGTCAATGCATAGAGTCAGCACACAGTCTTTGATTCTTTCAAAGCTTTTTCAAAAATACAGCAAATGTTCAGACATAATGGGAATCAACACGACTAAATCTGCTGGCAAGAGACCCATGGATTTGAATCAGCTAGCTGATTTACACACTATCCAATTTTATTTTCAGTGGGGCAGAAAAGTAGATACCTGATCAAGTCCGAACTTGTCAGCTCTGAGAAAGGGTCACTGGAACCAAAATGTTAACTCTGATTTCTTTCCACAGATGCTGCCTGACCAGCTGAGCTTTTCCAGCAATTTGTGTTTTTGTTCCTGATTTTTAGCAGTTCTTTCAGTTTCTATTTTTTCATTAGATGTTTTTAGATTAGAATTAACCTTTGTGACAGTAAATTCCAAACCAGAGTTCAAGTTTAGCCTAAAACGAGGGACAAAAAGTCTCTTCTGCTGGTTGTAAGCCCATTGCCTACTTGGTTCAAGCAGCCTTAATACAGTTTCATGGTCTTGGCTCAACACACAGAACTGTCTCTATCAATTCATTGTGGACAATTGCACCTGGAATGTCGTGAACCTGATGCATGCAAGATATGAAAATGCCATTCTGGTGGGTAGAAATTCTTTTCATGGGCTAAAACATGTAATTGAAGCAGAGGAAAAAAAAGGAAAATATAAGAGAGAATAAGAAAGGCTTGAAGATGCATACATGACAATGCTTACAACCTTCAGTACATCCCAAAGTACTCTCCAGCCAATGAGGTATTTGTGAAGTTCAGTCGCTGTTGTCATCTGAGAAACTTGGCAGCCAATTTGCTTGCAGAAAACTCTCCTCAAATAACAATGTTAAACTGACCAGACAATTCTGCTTTTGTGACATTGATAGATAAATTTTGGTCAGGATGATAGAGATAAATCTTGTGATCTACTTTGAAAAGTACCATGGGATCATCTGTATCCACCTGAATGATCAAATGGAACGTTGGTTTGATGTCGCATCAACATATTGGATAGAATATTTTGGGCAAATGACAAAACAGCTAGATAAACATACAAAAAAATAAGAATAAGAACAGTTTGATAGAAAGGGGTGTGTATATGCCCATGTGAAGTCATATCAGCGTAACCCAACTGAGTTGAGGGAACTTTGTTCTATAGTTGACAGAGAAATATCTTATCTGAGAATTCCTCTTGGAATTGCTGAAATGGGAAAAAAATCCACCCAATCGTGAACATTTCTCCCCTCAATGAGCAGAAAAGCTATAAAAAAAACAACTAGGAGCATAATTCTCTGTAAAGAAGCTGAGATTGTTTTGAAAATTATTATTTAAATGTTCTAATTTCCATTAGAGATAAGCAATGGGATCAAGTGTCAAAAATATTTGTTAGGATGTCATAATTGGCCAAAGGAAATAAGTAAAACACCCATAATTTTTGTTAATACTGCAATCAAATACAGAAGCAATTACAGTAATGAACATTTCAAAATTTATCAGTGATAATGGGAACTGCAGATGCTGGAGAATCCAAGATAACAAAGTGTGGAGCTGGATGAACACAGCAGGCCAAGCAGCATCTCAGGAGCACAAAAGCTGACGTTTCGGGCCAAGACCCTTCATCAGAGAGGGGGATGGGGTGAGGGTTCTGGAATAAATAGGGAGAGAGGGGGAGGCGGACCGAAGATGGAGAGAAAAGAGGATAGGTGGAGAGGAAAGTATAGGTGGGGAGGTAGGGAGGGGATAGGTCAGTCCAGGGAAGATGGACAGGTCAAGGAGGTGGGATGAGGTTAGTAGGTAGGAAATGGAGGTGCGGCTTGGGGTGGGAGGAAGGGATGGGTGAGAGGAAGAACAGGTTAGGGAGGCAGAGACAGGCTGTGCTGGTTTTGGGATGCAGTGGGGGGAGCAGAAGAGCTGGGCTGGTTGTGTGGTGCAGTGGGGGGAGGGGACGAACTGGGCTGGTTTTGGGATGTGGTGGGGGAAGGGGAGATTTTGAAGCTGGTGAAGTCCACATTGATACCATTGGGCTACAGGGTTCCCAAGCGGAATATGAGTTGCTGTTCCTGCAACCTTCGGGTGGCATCATTGTGGCACTGCAGGAGGCCCATGATGGACATGTCATCTAAAGAATGGGAGGGGGAGTTGAAATGGTTTGCGACTGGGAGGTGCAGTTGTTTATTGCGAACCGAGCGGAGGTGTTCTGCAAAGCGGTCCCCAAGCCTCCGCTTGGTTTCCCCAATGTAGAGGCAGCTACACCGGGTACAGTGGATGCAGTATATCACATTGGCAGATGTGCAGATGTGCTTAAGATGGAAAGTCATCTTGGGGCCTGGGATAGGGGTGAGGGAGGAGGTGTGGCGGCAAGTGTAGCATTTCCTGAGGTTGCAGGGGAAGGTGCCGGGTGTGGTGGGGTTGAAGGACAGTGTGGAGCAAACAAGGGAGTCACGGAGAGAGTGGTCTCTCCAGAAAGCAGACAAGGGTGGGGATGGAAAAATGTCTTGGGTGGTGGTGTCGGATTGTAGATGGCGGAAGTGTCGGAGGATGATGCATTGTATCCGGAGGTTGGTGGGGTGGTGTGTGAGAACGAGGGAGATCCTGCAACCGCAGGAAATGCTACACTTGCCCCCACACCTCCTCCCTCACCCCTATCCCAGGCCCCAAGATGACTTTCCATATTAAGCAGAGGTTCACCTGCACATCTGCCAATGTGGTATACTGTATCCATTGTACCCGGTGTGGCTTCCTCTACATTAGGGAAACCCAGCGGAGGCTTGGGGACCGGTCTGCAGAACACCTTCACTCAGTTCGCAATAAACAACTGCACCTCCCAGTTGCAAACCATTTCAACTCCCCCTCCCATTCTTTAGATGACATGTCCATCGTGGGCCTCCTGCAGTGCCACAATGATGCCACCCGAAGGTTGCAGGAACAGCAACTCATATTCCGCTTGGGAACCCTGCAGCCCAATGGTCTCAATGTGGACTTCACCAGCTTCAAAATCTCCCCTTCCCCCACCACATCCCAAAACCAGCCCAGTTCGTCCCCTCCCCCCGCTGCACCACACAACCAGCCCAGCTCTTCTGCTGCCCCCACTGCATCCCAAAACCAGCCCAGCCTGTCTCTGCCTCCCTAACCTGTTCTTCCTCTCACCCATCCCTTCCTCCCACCCCAAGCCGCACCTCCATTTCCTACCTACCACCTCATCCCGCCTCTTTGACCTGTCCGTCTTCCCTGGACTGACCTATTCCCTCCCTACCTCCCCACCTATACTCTCCTCTCCACCTATCTTCTTTTCTCTCCATCTTCGTTCCGCCTCCCCCTCTCTCCCTATTTATTCCAGAACCCTCTCCCCATCCCCCTCTCTGATGAAGGGTCTAGGCCCGAAACGTCAGCTTTTGTGCTCCTGAGATGCTGCTTGGCCTGCTGTGTTCATCCAGCTTCACACATTAGAAAATTTATGCTGGGTTATTAAACAAACTGGCTTCAAAAAGTTTTTATACTGCAAAGCTAATGCACAAAGCAATGAATTTCAAATAAATGTGGCATAAAATGTAAAAGTAATGAATGGAATCTCCATACATATATAAAACCATTTAACAATCCAACTTTTGTACACGTATTTGGATCAACTTCAGAATGTGCACAGGCACATGTTGGGCTCAAAACAGGGGAAACAAGTGTGTGCATGTAATTTTAATGTGGATGAATCAAAGTCTGCTCCAATTCCCTTGGTTTGGCAGAGATCAGGGCAACTACAGTGATGTCAAAGGTTACTGACCTGCAGATTAAGATATCCAGTAAAGCAAGAAAAGGACCAGAGAGACTCCATGTTAAACAAATTATCAAAGCATACGAGATTAACTTTAGTTAATACTCTATAATCAGACCCTGCTCACCAGAATCGTTTATTAAAAATGTCAATTTTGGTTCAAATAGCAAGTTTGAAATTATACTGAAAGGCCTTTAGTGTTGAAGATTTTTATTTATTCCAAGATAATTAATTTATAAGAACTTGAAACTTTGAGAATGCACAGAAAAAGATAGAAAAAGAATTGTCAAGCTTGCCAAACACAAAACTGGAGTTCTTCTCTATTGGTTTCTGTAAATTATGGGCACTTTTCTTGACTTTGAACACATTGCTAATGTTATGCATATGTTCCTTTGCCTTGCCCTGAAAGGTCACATTGCAGTTCTGAGAGTTCAGACTACTATTTATTGATCGCCCTGTCCCCTGGTATACCTCAAAAATAGCAATTTAAAAAAAGTCTATGCAGTAACAGTATGCTTTCTGTAGTCTTATTGCTGCTTGATTACTACATTTTTAATGCAATTTCTACCGCTGAACTTTTTACAAGTAAATAAAAAATTGACTGATTTAGAAACCAAAACTTGCCTCGAAGGGGGTACTGATTACACCAGCAATTTCCGTCAAACAAAAATAACCTCATCTTGTGCTGTATTTTGTCAAATGTGAAAAAGGTCATTGTATGTGTCCTTACACAGTGAAGCACACACTATCAACATTAATGTAGAATGACGATCTACAACTGGTAGTTTAAGTGTCCATCAAACAGCTAGCAAAAATATCTTAGAATCATAGAATCCCTACAGTATGGAAGCAGGCAATTTGCCCCACCAAGTTCACACCAACCATCTGAAGGCCATCCCAATCACATCCACCCACCTACCCTATCCCTGTAACCCTGCATTTCCCCACGGCTAGCCCACCTAGCTTGCATACCCATGAACACTATGGGCAACTTAGCATGACCAACCTACCTAACCTGCACATCTCTAGACCGTGGCAGGAAACCGGAGCACCTAGCAGAAACCCATACAGACACAAGGGTGGAATCAAGCCAGGTCCCTGGCGCTGTGAGGCTATGTTAACCACTGAGCCACTGTGCTGCCCTATGACAGGGGAAAAGTAGGTTAATAGTTTTACGACTATCCCTCTCCTTTCCTGTGCACAGGTCTGACTTCTGTGACGGCTCTTGTGAAATGCACTGCTTGATGTGGTGGGAACTTTACAATTCCAGATTCAATCCTTGGCAATGTACAGTGCTAACAGATCTATGCTGGGATGATTGCAGGGGATACACTTGGCATTCCTGGGCTGGTGAAATATCAATATCAACCAGTGACCACTGGTCAAAGTCTTACAAAGCAAGAATGCACAGTTGAATAGCCTGTAGATGCTTGCTGTCCAGGTTTACATTAGCCAAATAGTCATTTAGATGAAATACCACAAATAGAGAGACAGGCAAAAGTGTGTTGCAGCAAAACGTAGTCCCTCAGAAGAGAACTGGGAAAATTCTGGAAGGCAATTCACCCCTAAAGTGTATTTAACATGGGTGGCATAGTGGCTCAGTGGTTATCGCTGCTGTCTCACAGTGCCAGTGACCAGGTTTGAATTCACCCACAACTGTCTGTGCGGAGTTTGCACATTCTCCTCATGTCTGCGCGGGTTTCCTCTAGGTGCTCCGGCTTCCTTCCACAGTCCAAAGATGTGCAGGTTAGGTGGATTAGCCATGCTAAATTGCCCTACAGTGCCCAGGGATGTGTAGGTTAGGTGGATTGCTCATGGGAAATGCAGGGGGATTGGTCTGGGTGGAATGCTGTTTGTAGGGTCAATATGAACTCAATAGGCCAAATGGTCAGCTTCCACACTCTGAGGATTCCATGATTTATGTACTTTTAATAAAAAATGTTTTTTTTCTGGCGGATTTTGTGTGCTTCAAAAAACATCAGTGCATCTGTCACTCTGAAGACTTAACTCTTAAGTGTGAACTGACTTAGCCACAACTGTAAAAAAGAATAAAAAGGAACTCAGACTTTTTTTAAAGAGACAAATGTTATAAAATAGAGAATCCTTCAGGGACTAGTGTTTATGGATAATAAACCACTTAAGCTTGTGGTCTAGCACTGATTTCTGCGTGACTGATAAAAACATGTTTTGTGCTAGCAATAATGTTCATATCAGTCCTCCAAGGGTTATTTCAACTCCTATATATTTAACAGTGCCCCTTTACGCAATCACTTCATTTGATGCATCTGCATACCAAATCTTACTATTAGTAGTAGTAGGATGGTAACTATTCATGGCCTTCATATTGGTGACAATCTAACTTAGAATTTTCTTCACAGATGGGAGATTCTTAGCATGCATAGATCATAAGTCAACCAGCATACCAAATATGAAACATTTGCAAGATTTAATCAGTGTAATCTTGCCTCCAAGAGAGATGAAGCACCATAAATGTTTGTTGTACTATTCTGGAACCCTCTTGCACATTAATAAGCTTTTCGTACACATCAGTTAGTTAAAGCTTTAGAAGAAGGTTGCATTGCCAAAGAAAAAGCTGCGATACTTTCAACAAATAATTTCATGTTTATAGATAATAAACGACTTAAACAATATGTGCGCACATATTTAATCTCAGTATGCACGTAACTGAAGCCTTTTCAAACCGTGTGATTGCGAACAAATGAACACTTGCCCATATGCTTAATAAATCCCAGCATGAAACTGGGCCATTGTTCTTTGACCACACTCTCCTGTGTGCATTGCTTGCTGCTGGACACTGTTTTATCCATTTTGCACGATACTCAGCATTCAGTGTTTCACTGGGGGATATGGGATTTCAATTCATACATTATTGATAGTAAATTAATGGACATGGACAGGATTAGCACTGGCAGCACTCACTCACTGGAGTTGCATAGCAATTGCATTTCGTCTGTTTTCAGTCTTCCGTTGCCTCACTTCATCTCCACCCTGCCCCCAACCACTCACCACCACTGAAAAAAATGTCTATTTTAACTTGGCTTTAATTTGCATCAGGAAATCAGAAATGATTTGTAGCCTTTGACGTTTGAGGTTATCAAATTTTCTGAATGCATGAATGAATAAATGGCAGAAATGAAAAAGGAATAAGAGCAGTTATGTTTAAAGTGTCTGCCAACTAAAATGTCCATCCGTAATATATCTCCATACTTGATTGGCAACAAACAACAATTGTAAACGAAAATAAAAAACAATTCAAATCAACTCGGGAAATCTTTTGCAGAATGACAAGCAGATAGTATTCTTTATCACCAATTATAACTTATACCATGGAATGTGGAATGCAGTCAATTCCAATTAACTCAGCAAGGGGTGAGAAGGCAACACCAACATTCCTCTCCAGCTTTTCAAGAGGGATGGAACTGTCACTGATTTCTCTGTGGATCATTTTTAACGCAGCAAGGCTCTCTTGTTTCTTACAGAAATATCTGTTTACTCTCAGCAGCAAAGAGAATGTAATTCTCAAAAATACTGATGTCTTTGGGAACTTTTTAATTATTATATCTGAAAGCCATCAATATGCTGCCCACAATTCGTTAATAATAACCAGCAAGGATACAAGCGTGAATGGACTTGTTTACGTCAGATCTCCATCAATGATCTTTCTCGCAAGTAAGACTAACACCACAAGGATTATTTTACCCCTACGTAGATCCATTTTCATTTATTCTTAAATATGACTCTATTTCAATGCCACCAACAATTACAAATGCTGAGACCGAAAAGGGAGCAAGCCTAAGCTTTTATGAGAATCTATTTATTTAGCTGATCAGTGGAGAGCTGAGAAGGTCCTGACCAAAATGGGTTGGAGAAACATGCTAGCTGCTAAGATTAGGAACCGATACTGAATGCTGTGCTATAGCAAGACTAATAGAAAAGTGGTGTTCTATGAGATAACCTTCTTGCCATATTGCTGTGTTGAAGCACTTCCAACACGACCAGCAGATCAATACAAATAAAGTTTCAGTCTTTGAATACTTAAAAAAATACTTTACTGCATGCGAGTGATATGCTTAAGAAGGTCAAGTTATTTTGGAATAAGTATTGCAAAACAAAAATAGAACACTGATAACATCTCCTTATTCTTTGTGATTCTACAGTTGTGCAGGCATTATTTTATAAAAGAAAAACATACTGATACAACACAAGTACATAGGCAGTTTTGATAGCTGAAGCATCATATCTGATAAATGTGACTAAACACAGGAACAACCTGATCTGAAGATAGCTACATTCTCCACCTATTACAAAGCAAATTTACCATAAATTATGGTTAGGACAAACAGTGTGTAAGTCATATTTATGCTGATATTGTGATATTGATGTTTCATACATTCATTTGTGAGATGTGAATGTCACTGGCAAGTCCAGCAATTATTATCCATTCAGCTTGTCTTTGAGTAGGGAATTGTGAGCCCCTGTTTGGACCATTGCATCTGTATTGTGTAGCAACATCTGCATGCTGTTAAGGAAGGATTTCTGGGACTTTGACTCAGTGACACTGCAGGAATGGAGATCTAGCATCACAATGGTATGCGACTTGAATGAGAACCTGTAAGTGTCAAAGTCCCATGCATCTGCTACCCTTGTTCTTCCAGGTGATAGTGGATGTGGGCTTTAAGATGCTGTAGAATGAACCACAGTGAGTTACTCCAGTGCATCTTATATGAGGTGCACAATTCAGCCACTGCATGCCACTAGTGGTGGGAATTAAATTTAAGGTGGTACATGGACGCTGATCACCTGGATAGTTTTTAGCCTCTTGAAAGTTGTTGGAACTGCAATCATCCACACAAATGGGGAGAATTTCGTCCTGATTTGTCACTTATAGTTAGTGGACATGCTTTGGGAGTCAGGCGGTGAGTGGTTTGCTGCAGAATTCGCAGCCCCTAGCTTGTTCTCATGGTCACAGTATTTAGAGAGTTAGTCGAGTTTGGCTTCTGGTTGATGCTAGTTGGTCAATGTTGGTAGTTGTTGGGTTTTGGGATTGTGACACATTGATCTAATATGGGGAGTTGACCATCATAAGGATTTTTGGATAGTTTATTAAGTATGTGAGACAAGTTAATTACACAGAAAACTGTATGACTCATGACAGATTGAAGTAGAGGAGACGGCTGAAGATCTCACTGAGCCATCTTCTCCTTCTGGTCAATTCCCCATCTGAAGAAGTAAACTGTTTGACTAGGACTTCCTGAGAAGGCCTGCCTTGTGAAGTTTAGCCTCTGATCCTGACCACCCTGTTTAGAAACTTCGCTTCTTGAGGCTGGTCGTTTGTATCAGTGACCCTTTTTAATCCTTTCCGTCAATGACCATGGGACAGCTACACATGATGTCTGGGTGAATGTTGTGCCCTTCCCCAACTTCATCCAAAAGTAAATTGTCATTCTTTCTAGATCAAAACTTCCTGTTTTGCCTACCACTGCTTTGCCAGTAGGGTATATGTGACACCATATAAATCTTTGACTTTGCCAAAGTCATCCTGGTGACTCTTGTGATATTTATTGTATGTTCCTTTTGTTTTCATTTATTAGAAACTTGTTTCCACAGCTATCAGATCAGGTTCCTTGCTACACAGGAAATACAGAAAAGTTCAGTGCAGTGACCCCAATTTCCAACATAGCAGAGGATTCAAGGTTGGTAATGCCATTGAATGTCAAGGGCAGCACGTTTGTAGGGATGGTCATTGCTGGCACAAATGTTGTGTGATACTTGTCAGCCCAAGCCTGGATATTGTCCATGTATTTCTGCATGCAACCAAGGATTGTTTCATTATCCAAGGAGCTGTAAATGGTGCTGAAGATTGTACAATTGTCAGCTAATGCCCCACTTCTGACTTTACTTTAGAAGTAATGTCATTGCTAGAGCAACTTTAGATGGTTGGGCCTAGGATACTACTCAGAGGAACTCCTGCAGTGATAACCTGGGACTGAAATGATTGACTGCCAATACCTCAGCCATTTCTATTGTGTCAGGTATGACTTCAACTAATGGAGCGTTGACCCCTCTTTTATTCATTGACTCTTGTTAGTCTAGGTTTCAATGATGCCATACTCAGTAAAATGTTGCCTTGACATCAAATGTAGTCTTTGTCACTTCAGGTCTTGAGTTCAGCATTTTGTCCTTGTTTAGACCAAAGCAACAAAGAGGTTGCAAGAATTGTTGTCCTGGTTGAAGCTAACTAAGCAATACTGAGTGTGTTATTGCTGAGTAAATGCCACTTAGTAGCACTCTTAACAACAATATTACTCATTTTCTTGTTGATTGAGAGTAGACTAATTGAATGGTAATTGTCTTTGCTTATTTGACAGGACATAGCTGGACAACTTTCCACATTATGGGGTAGATGCTAATGTTGAAGTCATACTGGAACAACTTGGGAAGGAATGATGTTAGTTTTGAAGGTGTATAGTGTAAGAGTGTTACTAACCTTTTGCTGTTTCCTGATGTCATGTGAAATGAATCAGATTGGCTGTAGACTTGCATCTATGATGATGGGAAGCTCAGAGTGAAATCAAAATAGATTCTACTCACTCAACACTTCTAGCTAAAGGTGATTGAAAATACCACAACTTGTCTATTGTATTAGTATGCTGGTATATTATCTCTGTGGATGCAGCTGTGTATAGGGCCACCTACTCTGACCTGGAGATGGCCAGTTTTGAGTTACTGAAGTTGCCTATCCCATTTAGCATGGTCATAGAGCCACACAACATTATAGGGGATGTCTTCAGTGTGAAACTGGGACTGGATTTCTTCAAGAACTGCGTGGCTGACACCCCAGCCAATAATGCCACAGACAAATGCATCTGTGACAGTAGGTGAATGAGGGTGACATCAAACAGGTTTCTCCCGTTTTCTCCCATGACCTACTTCAGATCCAATATATCTGCTGTATTCCCCAGGACTCAGGGGTTTAGAGAAGTACCAATGAGCCTCTCTTGGTAAAGGATGGAAGACATTGAAGTCTGAAACCTTGCTACCCTCAGTTCTTGTTCCAACATGGAGGATGGCGCTCAGCGTGGAGGACCACTGATTTACCAGGTAATGGAAGGCGGTAGTGGTAATTGTAGCAGGAGGTGTCATTGCCTGCATTTGAAATGGTGCCATATGCTTTCATAGGGTCTGGCATCAATATTGACTCACAGAGTCTCACCCTTTCGACAGTGATTGTTGACTGCATGGTATGGGACAGTATAGTGAATCAGGGACAAACACAGGGAATGCTAAGAAACACAACAGACCTAGAAGCATCTGTGAAGATAGAAATGGAGTTAATGTTTTGAGTCCAAATCCTTCAGAATTCATGTCAGGATGTTGTTTGATTAGTCTAAGCTTTCCAGGTTTTGGCACAGTCCCAAAATGTTTATGAGGAGGACTTTGCAAGGTCTGTTGGGTAGAATATCCTCTCTTGTTTCCAGTGCCTAGTTTGAAGCTGGGTGATCTGTCCAGTTTTGCTCTCATTTCACTTTCTGCAGTGGTTTAACACAATTGAATGGATTTCTAGGCATTTCAGAAGGCAGTTAAGAGTCAATTACATTGACATGGATGTGGAGTCACATTGAGATCAAGTTGGGCAAAGACAGCAAATTTCCTGGTATGAAGGACATTACTGAACCAGGCTGATTTTCACAGTAATCTTTTTGCTTCATGAGCATTATTAATGAGATTAATTAATTGAATTTAAATTCTCTCAGCCACTATGGTGAGATTTGAATTCATGTCTCCGGAGAATTAGTCTGGGTCTCTGGATTATTAGTTCAGTAACATTACCACAAAACTGCCATTGTGGAATTACATGCACATTTGTGACTGTATAATGACCCCAACCATTTACTTTTATTAATCATAAAAATAACATTTCAGGGTTTCCATTTTATTTTTCAAAAGGTTCAGTCATTCTACTTTTCTATTCCTTCATTTCATTGAAAATGGGACACTAACTGAGAAGACGATACTGTTCACTGCTTTAGTTCGCTGTCTCAAAATAATTTGCAGCCCAGGAGATACACTTGATGCACAGTCACTGTTGTTATGCAAAGATAGAAAGAGTTATATTTAAAATGTACCTTACATGAACTCAAAATGTCCCAGAGCCCTTTGCAATCAATGAGGTACTTTTTGAATGTAAGCAGGTATCACTTTGTGATGCAAGAGAATGAATTAAGAATAGGCTATTCAGCCTATCAAACATTCTCACCAATGCCCTTCACATCTGTAGCAAAGTTTCCCAGCTTTTATATTTCATTTCTTTTTTTTAAATTCCATTTATCTTCCTAATCACTTGCCGTACCTGCATAATAACAATTAGTGAACAACTGAGCGTATGTGTTGGGATTTCAAAGAGACATAGTTTGTTTCTGTATTAATAATTAAGAATCCATTTTTCCACTTGTGAAACGATAGGTTTGTAGATGTGTTTTATTTTCTTCTTAGGCCTGCTGTGAGTTTCTTTTATCTTGGATAGTGGTCAAAATCAAGGCAAATTAACCATCTTAGACAATTGTGACAACTTGCAGAATAACGAGTCTTGATCTTAAGTGGACTCTTCTGTCTAATATAGGAGTAGCAAGAGCTCATAAACTCTGTTGCACCATTCAATGAGATCATAGGTGATCTAATCATCCTCAACTCCAGTCTCCTGCCTTTTCACCATAACTCTTGATTCCCTTACTAATTAAAAACTTGTCTGTCTTAGTTTCACATATACTTAACCACTCAATCTCTTCAGCTATTTGTGGCAAGGAATATCACAGATTCACTACCTGGTGAAAAATGCCTTGTATATTTTAGCAAGACTTCTCTCTCTTTTATAGTCCATCCCTTTTGAAATAAAGCCCAAAAATCCTTTAGCACTCCCCGATTTACTGTCCAACACATATGCTAGCGATTTGTTGTTTATGTAGGAGGACGCCTAAATCCCTCTGTTCTGTAGCATTTTGCCATGTTTTTCCATTTAAGTAATTTTCAGCTCATCTATTTTTTAAATGTGCATAATATCACATTTTTCCACATTATATTTCATCCACTAAGTTTTGGCCTTCTCAATTAATCTATCTATATCCATTTAAGGACTTTTTGAGTCCCAGTACATTTATCCTTCCCATCCAAGTCATTAATGTACATTATAAATACTTGTGGTCCCAGCAATGATCCCACCACTAATTGCAAGTAATCACCTTGAACATTCTCTCTTATTCTAACTGCCTGTCATTCATTAGTTAGCCCATCCTCTATCCATGCTAATAGAATACCTCCAACACCCTAGGGTCTGGCCTAATGTGTGGTACCTTATCAAATGCTTTCTGAAATTACAAAAATGTTATACCATAGCTTCTCCTTTATCTTTGTTGTGTGTTATTGGTGGTTCAGTAGCGAGCACTGCTGCCTCACAGCTCTAGGGGCCTGGGTTTAATTCCACCCTCAGGTGACCTTCTGTGTCGAGTTTGCACATTCTCCTTATGTCTGCGTGGGTTTCCTCCGGGTGCTCCAGTTTCCTCCCACAGTCCAAAGATGCACAGTTTAGGTGGATTGGCCATGCAAAATTACCTATAATATCCAAGGTTGTGTGGGCTCGGTGGAATGGCCATGGGAAATGCAGGGTTATAGGGATAGGTCTAATTGGGATGCTCTTTAGAGGGTCAGTGTGGACTCGGTGGGCCAAATAGATTCTCTGTAGGGATTATATGATGCTCTGAAAAAATTCTTATGTATTTATCAGGCATGATTTCTCTTCATGAAGTCATGCTAATTCTGCTTGATAGCATTATGTATTTCTAAGTATAATGCAATTACATTCTATATAACATTCTCTAACATTTCTGAATAACAGACATTAAGCTAACTTGTGTACAGTTTCCTTTATATATCTCCTTTCCTTTTTACATCATTTCCATCAGCAGTTTTCTAATGTTAAGGGACTTTTCCGGAAATTATTACCAGTTATGGAGACCTTCGCTATTTCATTTATCAGTTTTGGATTGGAGCTAGGAACTTCATAAAATTTCTACAGTGTGGAAACAGGCCCTTCGGCCCAAAAAGTCCACATTGACACTCAGAGCGCCCCACCCAGACCAATCGCCATAATCTACGCATCCTTGAACACTAACCTGCTCATCTTTAGATTGTGGGAGGAAGCCGGAGCACCCGAAGGAAACCCACGCAGGCACGGGGAGAATGTGCAAACTCCACACAGACTGTAGCCTGAGGGAGGAATCGAACCTGGGTCCCTGGCGCTGTGAGGCGTCATGTCACCCCTGGGTATGCAGTGATTATCTAATAGTAGTTTTGGCTGGGAGCTGAAGCTTACCTTTGGATTGTGAGCAGCAACTTGTTTTTCTTTCAGAAACAGAACAGCCAAACTGATATTTGTTTCTGAGGCCAGGTCTGGAAGATAATTGCAGGTTGATTCTTGTTCAAAGAACATTCCAGATGTTTCAGTTCCAGAGATGCACTCTGCTCAAACAGGTAGCAGATGTTGAACGTTAACTGGAGCTTAACAGGGAGACAACCAATATAACAAAATGAAACCAAAGCTTGAGATGGTTTTAAACTTTGTGTTTAAGTCAGAAAAATTGTGACTACCAAGCTACAGGACATAGATTTGATTCTCCATGGTTATCTTCCCATTTTCAACTTGTTGAAAGTTCAGTGAATAGATTTTCAGCTTCAAATATTAAATGAATATTCCTAAGATCTGACTGGAAGCTGGTTGCATGCATCGATGTCTTGAGAAACCAAGCAATGCACAATCACACGTACCTACAATGCTATAGATTATAGAGTCTGCTTAAGACCATAAAATTGTAAGAACATAAGGAATAGGATCTGGTGTAGGCTGTTTGGCCCCTTGAGACTGCTCTGCTATTCAATAGGATCATGGCTGATCTGATACACCCAGATCGCTTTCCTACGCTTTCCCCATAACCCTTGATTCCCCTATTGATCAAGAATTGTTAAATCTCACCCTTAAATATACAAAAGTACTCTGCCCCTCGAGCCCTCTGTGGCAAGGGGTTCCAAATACTCTCAGCCTTCTGAGAGAAGAAATACCTCTTCATCCCTGCCTTCAATTGGCGCCGTTTTATTTTGAGACTATAAATTCTGGTCCTAGATTCTCCCATGAAGGGAAACATTCCCTCAGCATTTACCCAGGCAAGGCCCTTAACAATCCTATACATTTCAATGAGATCACCGCTCATTCTCCTAAGCTTCAATGAGTAGAGTGCTAACCTGTTTAATCTTTGCTCATAAAGCAATCTCTCCATACCAGGGATCATTCAAATGAACCTCCTCTGAACTGCCTTCAATTTCAACAATATCTTTTCTTGGATAAGGGGACTAAATCTACTCATAATACTCTTGATGTGGCCTCATCAGCACCTTCTGCAATTGCAGAAAGACTTGCCTATTCCTGCACTCCAAACCCCTTGAAATAATGGGTAACATTCCAATAGCCTCCCTGATTACCTGCTATAACTGTATGCTAGCTTCCTGTGTGTCATGCACAAGCATACCTTTGTCCCTTTGTGTTGCTGCTTTCTGCAGTTTCTCTGCATTTAAATAATACTGTTCTTTTGTTGAAAAATTTCACGTTATATTTCGTTTCCAAATCTTTCGCCCACTTACTTAACCTATCAATATCTCTCTGTAAATTGTTTATATCTGTCTCACAACCTGCCTTTCCACTTGTTTTTGTGCCTTCTGTAAATCTGGCTCTAGTACATTCACTTCCTCCTTCTGTGTCATTAATATATATTGTCAACAGTTGTGATCCCAGCACTGATCTCTGTGGAATCCCGCTGGTTACAGGTAGCCAACCTGAAAAAGAACCTGTCATCCCCATTTCTGCCCATGAGCCATATCCTTAAGTGAATTTGCCAGTTATAGCTCACTTATTCTTTCCTGTTGATATATCCCTTAATTGTGTCCATTTGTTCAGGTGTCTTTGTGTGACTGGAGGGCTAGAATCAAAAAGCATTGTGTTAAATTAGAGACATTATTGAGATTATCTTATGGTTTAACTTTGCTCTGCTAAAGCTACTCTATCATTAATAAGGTGTGTATTTTGTTTAAGTTATAAAATTAGTGTCTGATATCAGTTATTCACGAAGTCTGGTACTGGATATTCGAAAAGTCTGGTTAAGAACCATTGGATGGGCATTGAAGGTTTTACTTTTACTGTGGTGTGAATACAGGGGTAGGGAGCTGATTTGCTGTCAGTCTTTGTGTCATAACACAATGCATCCACTTTCTCGGTAGCTGCTTCTGTTAAATATTTGAATGCATCCTATCAGCACCAGAGAACTTATCAATCTTTAGCTCCATGAGCTTTCCTAGCACTCTTTCTCTATTGACGGTTATTGTATTTATATCTTTCCCTTCTTTTCCCCCTTGATTATTTAGTTGGCTCTTCCCATCAGAAACATGACAAAATAAGTTGGGAAACTGTTCCAATGGCCTATTTTACTCTGGGAAAGCAAGAACCAACTAACATTCAAACTAGATCTGTTCTTAGTTAACTGTTATGACCAGATTGTGGGTAAGACTACTCATATTCTTCCAGCTCTTGACGGGATACTCCAAATTGTCAAGCTCCTCGATAAGGAGGAATGAAGTGATTCTCTTTTCTTTATTCACCTGCACCCTCATTTATTCAAAACAATGCTTATTTACAAAGGATTCCCACCCCTGTGGATATGCTTTTTTCATGACAAATGAATTTATGTCTTAGAAAAAGCCAATTTAGCTAGGCTTTCTTGAGTTAGCAAGACAGTGACTTTATTAGCCGCTAAACTTGAGAAGAAATAATATAAAACACAAACACAAATTAACAATGAGCTGTAAATCCAAAAAATGAAATTAACTGATACAATATTTGGTCTCGCTTGGTGGTCGTGATGAGTAGATAGTGGACTGGTAAACAGTTGATTTTAGGATTCTTCATTTTGACATTCAAATCCTTTTATTCTGTTCCCTTTTGACAATAGTTGACTAGCAGCACTCAGAGTTATATTTTTTTTCTTCTTTACCTGCAGTGCAGGGGTGTATAATGGTTGTGCTTAATATTGTAACTTGCACAGAAAACAACCTCACTGACTGGAACATCAGGCCACCAACAAATATAGATCGCGGCTGAAGCTAGTTTTAACTCCTTTGCCTGTGTGTTCTTGAAAGCAGAAAACTCATACTCAGATATGTTTCTCACTTAGATTGCAGTGCTTTTTTTTATTGTCCTAATGATCATTGTCTGACACACTCATCGGGAATTACAGTTGAGTTTTTTGTCCCTTTGAAGTTTGTTTGATAATTCTAGATGTGACATTCTAGGGCTCCTCTCCATACAAACATCGGATTTACATTCACAATCAGTTTGGATGCATCAGCCCGTTTTAAAAAAAGTTGGAATTTAGAAATTGTCTAAGTCCATATTTGATCTGGGGTTATGGTCTGTAGTGAACCCACATTGTCTTAATGTGTATATTTGCAATCAATGTTATGGTAAGCTCATCTAGGTCCTTCACTATTTTATAAACTTCAAGCAAATCTCCCAAGGATACATTTCGCAATAGTGAGCAGACTCATCTATTTAGGACTATTCTGATGACCAAGACTCTTTAACCAGCGAATCCATTCTGTTTGCAGGTTCAATATCTCCCATCACTTGATTAGCTGACATCTCATCAACGGATAAAATATTGAAAGAGCTGCAGATGCTGTAAATCAGAAAACAAAACAGAAATTGCTGGAAGCGTTCAGCAGGTCTGGCAGCATCTGTGAAGGAAAAAACAGAGTTAACGTGCCGGGTCCAGTGACCCTTCCTTAGAACTCAGTTCTGAGAAACCCAAAATGGTAGCTCATTAACTGATAATAGCCCATAAAGTAGTTTAGAGACATAGAGGCAATCAACAGGGAAACACACTCTTTGGTCCAACTCATCCTCACAAACTGACATCCCAATTTGACATAATACAATTTGTCAGAATTTGGCTCATATCCCTCAAACCTTTTCTATTTATATTAAGATCCAGATGCCGTTTATAAGTTGTAATTGTAACCATCTCTACCACTTCAGCTGGCGCCTCATTCCATACACTCACTACCGTCTGCACGAAAAAGTTACCTATTGGGTCCTCTTTAAATCCTCCCCCTCTCACCTTAAGCCTATGCCCTACAGTTTTGGACTCTCTCTCCCTTGGAAAAAGACTTTGGCTATTCACTCTGTCCTTGTCCCTCGTGATTTAGTCACATCGCCCCTCCTAGCCTGGATTGCAAATGCCTCGCCAATGAATCTGCTTGTCCAATTATCATGAAAGGAAAAGGCCCAAGATAATTACAATCTTGATGCTGTTTTAAAAGCAGACTCAGTTGTGTGCAGTTGAAATGTGTATTCTGCCCGTTATACTGCACAGAGTCTGACTTCCAGATTTAAACCATTCAATAATGTGCTATTGTTAATTGAAAAATAGACTATCTTTTAGAAATATCAACATAAACTACGTGTGGCTCAGATCCCTCTTTGCATCCCAAATGAAATAGACTGATCTCGTTTAGATCAAACTTATGAAATCCACAATCCAGTGTTGCCTAGCCTTTTTACTGCTGAATCTGGCATAAAAAATTGCTTTCATTATTCTGACCTCAAGATGAGAGATAGAGAGAGAGAGAGAGAGTATAGATATTGCTGCAAATTAGCTCAAGGTAGGACAACCTAAAAGTGTTAAGTAGCTTTAGAAAAAAGAACTTGCATTGGCGCTGACCACAGTCACAGCTGTGAATTGCCAATAATTGCCCACACAAGCCGCCAGTTGGCAGTGATGCAGGAAAGCAGTCTTTGGGCAGGGGCATGAAGCTGGAGGGTTCCCAACCTGGCAATGGCCCGCCCAATTTAATCACTCTTCTTGCCTTCAATCTTGCTTCGGGAATGGCATTAAACTTTGCCCTTGGTCTAGGCTGGCTGTGGCTAGGCAGTATTGCTGGTCAGGAAATCGCCATGCTGTATTGCAAAACTTTTCCTCTTGGCAGAAGTAATGAATCATAGGACCAGGAGTAACAGGACTGCTGATGTCAGAAGTCTGACAAAGTTGAAATTGGACACAAGCGGGATACCAAGGGAGCAATATCGTTATCATATCTGTTTCCTTGCCCCATATTTAATCGCACCCACTTCAACACGATGAATATCAAGTGGACATTTTAGTAGACAACCAATCTAATATCGTCTCTCCCTCACCACTAAGCCTACTGGCCAAAATAAAGTTCTACCGTAAGATGATAGAAGGGCTCAGTACATCAGTCAGCATATGTTAATAAAACAGAAGAATTTCCATTTCAGATTTAAGCCAGTTGTAGACTTCTGGTGAAGGACAAACAGGAACTGAAATTAATCTGCTCTCTCCACACTTGCTGAGTGTTTCTGGCGTTTCGTTTTTATTTCAAGGAATCACTTAAGCATTTCCTCAGTTAAGAAAAGAACAATAAACCATCTGGTTGTAAAAACCTTTAGACAGTGAGTTTATGTCCAACTAAAACCATGTTTTACTTGATTCTGCAAGCCTCAATAATAATTTGTCAGATTTCTAACAGGTGCAAATATTCGAACAGCAAATAAAGGAATAAATAGATTCAGTAACTGATACTTAATCCAAAAAAAATTGCAGGAAATTATTCATATAATCACCAGAGTTGCCATTTCATAAGACAGTCCCTGGTTTATAATTATTGAGGTGTGTTTGGTTTGAGGGAAGACACTAGAGTGATACACTAGAATATCACATTTACTTAGCGTTACGTTGATCAGAACTGAATGTGATCTTGGAGTATTTACACTCACCTCTGCCATGAGTCAGTTCATGTGTCAGAGAGAATCAAATTACTGCCCAGCACATGTGCTGTGGTTTTCCTCTGGGTAGAAAGTGACTGAGGGATTTAAATCAGACTGTTTCCACCCTGCCTGAACTGAATGACATTTGCCTTGCTCATGCAGAGCCTTAATGTCACAATCTGTGTTCAGCAGCTAACTCCACCGAGAACGATTCATGGGTTCACTGTATTGCCTCAATGGGGCAGTTCTAAGGTGTACTAAATTATTTTTAACAGTGCTGCTTTGGCCACAAAGACTCACAGTGTGTACAAAGCTCTGCTTGAATCAGGAATAAATGAACGTATGCTCCTCAATATAATAAGAGATGGAATTTAATTGTGGCCTTGCCATTGATGTCTGAGAATGAAATTCAACATTATTTGCTCATTTTTAACACCAGAATATTGTTTTAGGAATGATTAGCAAGACTGCAATGGCAAGGGACAGTTAAAATGACAGATCGGATAATGCAGGTGGTACAGGGGGAACTATGTCAATTGAAAAACCAAGATCTTCTTGTGCCCTCCAGTATGGAGGACAAAGCTTAGCTGACACGTCTGCTGTCAGTTTAAACCAGCAAATATCAATACAGAATGAGATTTGCCCTGTGGTATGTTTGGCTTCCTGATTGGGAGGTACTATTTGGATGATTTATAACAGAAAAGAGAAAATGGATTTGGACTGTTACTCCTATGAATCCAACTTCAGTTTGCAAATGTACACAGACCTTCAGAGTCCTTGACTTTAAAAGGTATCATGCTCTTATTTAGAATTGAAGACAGTGTAAACAACCGCACAGTTATACTTGCAGTGTTACCATAAATCAACACAAACATTTCCAACTGTGTAGCTAATAATGAAAAATATTCTGAGGCAGACTTTGCATTGCTTCCGCGACCAAATTCGAATGCATCACTGTGACTGAGAGTGGTCAATCGCTACTTCACAAAGGTTATGAAGTCAACTGGTGAAAAGTCTTTGAAATTCCGCAACTGAGGTTGAGGATACATTGCTGCAATAGTTAGAATCTAAGAACTCAAATAGGTCGCACCATAGCTGCCACGGGGAGTAAAATGCAATGATCTGGAACGATTTCAGATGCATCTTGGAATAGTTGCAAATGTTTGCATCATTTGTGATCATTTAACTGACTGATTTGCAACTGTTCTGACCCCACCGCTCAGAAGGTTTTCATGAAGCAGTGAGTCATGTTGCAACAACCTATAACTGGTTCTGTAATGATGCGATTACACCAGCACTTCAAGTGACTGGGAGAGTGAATGAGAGAAACTGGTGACAGAACTTGGGAGCAAGATAACAACACAGAAGTTGCTGGAAAAGCCAGCAGGCCTGGCAGCATCTGTGAAGGGAAAAACAGAGTTAACGTTTCGCGTCTGGTGACTCTTCCTCAGCAACTTTGGTTTTGTTCCTGATTTACAGTATCCGCAGTTCTTTCGGTTTTTTTTACCAGCAAGATAAACCTGGATTCTTTCAGTGTGGGATAAGTTATGGCTCAGCGGAACCATTCCCACCTCAGGCAAATGATTGTGAGCTGAAATCCTACTCAAGAGATTTCAGTATGAAATCTAACCTGACATTTCAGTGCTTTACTGAGGGAACACTGCAATCCCAAAGAACAGAGGAATCCTCCTAATATCCTGATCAACATTTGGTTCCTCAACTAACATCACTAAAATGGATTATCTGGTCAGAGTCAGGCTGCTTTTTGTGGAATCTTGCTTTGTTTTCTGTATTAAAAGATGGGTTTCATTTCAAAACTATTTCTAAGTTGCAAATGCACGGAGTTCTGAAAGGAGAATTAGTTTTGCTAAATTTGTGAGATACTTCTAAGGTTGGTGGATAAGGAAGAATAAGCAGATGTCTTACATCTGGATTTAATAAAAGCATTCAATAAGACAACACACAAATTGTGTTTTTGTCATTGTGGGTGATGGACTAACATAAATTGAGGATTAACTAATGGAAAGAATATAGCGAGTGGGAATAAACAGTTCATTTTCAGGTTGGTTGGCAGTTGCCAGCTGGTTACTGTATGAATCAATGTTTGGGTTTCAACTATTTACAATCTATTACAATGATTTTGACATGGAGAGCAAGTGAAGCTGCTGACAGTAGTTATAAAGATGATCCAAAGGGCAATGCAAAGATGCAGCAAAAGGATATGGACAGGCTAAATGAGAGAGCAAGAATGAAGCATCCATTTTGTGTAAAAAATAGCAAAGCACAGGAAGTGTTGAAAGTGACTGTAAAAAGGTGGATATTAGGGAGACTCGGGTGTCCTTGTATACATACATCACAGTAAATTAACATGCAATTACAGCAAGCAATTAAGAAAGCAAACATGCTAACCCCTATTACAAAGGAACAGAATTACAAAGATAAACACATCTCACTGCAAATTGCAGTAATTTATATTGGCTTGCAATGACTAACATTGAATACTGTGAACAGGTTTGGTCTCCTTACCTAAGAAAGGGCACACTTGCCCTTGAGGGAGTGCTATGCAAGTTTACTTGATCAATTCCTAGGATGAGATTATTCTGGGAGGAGATGCTGAGGAGACAGGGCCCTCTACTCTTTTGGCTCTAATTTAGACAAATGAGAGGTGATTGCTCTGCAATATAAAATGCTTAAACAGTTTGTTGCTTCTCCTGACTGGGGAGTCAAAATCTAGTGATCAGAGTTTCAAAATAAGTGATCAGCCATTAAAGACTGAGACAAAGGAAGCAAATATTTCGCTCAGACTGTTGTAAATCTTTGAAAACCTCTTCCCTGGAGAGCTGTGGATGCTCAATCATTGATTTAGTTCAGGTTAGAGGTCAATTGATGTTTGAGTGTTTATAAAATCGAGGATGTGCGATAGTGCAGATAGATGTAACTCATGTAAAAGATTAACTAGGATCTTATTGAATTTTTTTTTATTCTTTCATGAATTGTGGATGTCATTGGCCAAACAATATTTATGGCCCATCCCTAATTGCTCAGAGGGCAGTAGAGAGCCATATTGCCACGGATCTGGAGTCAATATGTATGCCAGACAAGGTAAAGATGGCAGATATCCTTCCTGAAGGACATTAGTGAAGCAGGTGGGTTACCCTGACAATGAGAAATGGTTTTATGGTGTTCATTTGACTCTTAAACTCAGATTTTTAAAAGTTGAATGGTCAGACTTGAAACTGGATTTTATTACCATGGTGAGATTTGCACCTGGATCCCAGAAATTATGTGGGTGTCCGGATTAATAGTCTGGTCATCATACCATTAGGCCACTGCCTCCCTCTAAATGGAATCAGAATGTTGAATGGACTATTCCAGCTCCTACTTCTTATGTTCCTTTTCGCTAGCGTACATAGCATTTCAGAGATTGGAATGTTAGCAGAAGAGGAGGTTGTGGCCCTTGTATAGAGTTTGCTGAGTGCTACAGTACCACGGCTGCAGCTGAATGAACCTTAATACATTATATTTCAAAGTGTAATTCATTGTCTAAAGTATCTTGAGACATCACTTTGAAAGGAAAGGCATTACATAAATGCAAGCGTTATTAATTACAGCTATAATTTTGACATTTTATTTCAACAAATAACAACAGGGATTATAGGATGATTAAGAAAGAGATTCAGTTGCAAATGCTCTATTAACAATGTGATCTCATTTCTGTTCTCCAAGGAATACACTTAACCACTGTCAGGCCTCGCTGCACTAATAATGTCATGCAATGTCATCCTGCTGAATGTGACTGAATCCGATTTTCATCAGCACTGAAAGAAGTAGGTAGCAGTGCAAGCGGAATAGTAATTGTTTTAGGTGCTGTGTACATGACAGCTTGACTTTTCTCTGTGTACTACAGAACATTCAACAGTGCAATATAGTGCTAACATCATTCTTACATGACTAACAAGCAATTTCTGAAATTCCTCAAAACGAAAGCTCATAATCTTACCCTTATACTGTCTTTAATGCACTTTAAATGTGGAGTAAATTGAAGCAATAAAGGTAGCAGTAAAAACAATACTGGATATCGACAAGCTTTAATTTATGGGTCTATGAAATAATATTGGATTGTGTAAACTGGGAAACATAAAGCTGATTAACGTATCTCTCAACTAGAAATCTGTTATTTGTTGTGTATTTTAATTCATTTCTTTAACCTCCCGCTGCACCTAAATTCTCAGGCCAAGAAATATGGTCAAGTTAGTGGGTAAACGCAGTAGAACAGGTCATGTTTTGATGTGGAGTTGGCAATTTTTATTCCTCCAGTAAAAACCCAGCACAATTCACTGAACAGAGAGCTGTCTTTGGTGTTTGATCTATTGACCTCTATCCCATCTTCTCCTACTTGTGCTGGCACTCATTGAGATGCAGTTGTAAAACCAGGCAGTATTTTCCAGAATCTTACTGATGCAGCCACTAATCATGAGTAAGACAAGACGATATATGTCAGTGGACATTTGACCATCTGGGGCATCATGTCTCAGTCCTGTTCTACAATCAATGGCCATCTCTGTGTGGAATAGATCAGGACTAGAGGTGAGGTGAGAGTGCCTGCTAGACATCAAGGCCACATTTAACATGAAGGAGCCTTGCTGTTCCAGGCGCAACAAGACCTGGACAATATCCAGTTGTAGACTAGCAAGTAGCAAATAACATTCATATCACATCAGCGACAGGCAATGACTATCACACCAAAAGAGAATTTAACCATTGCCTATTGATATTGACTGGCTTTGCTATCACTGAATCCACCACTTTTAGTATCCCTGGGACTAGGATTGACTCGAAACTGAACCACATAAATGCTGTGGCCGTATAAGTAACTCACCTCGTTTCTCCCCAAAGTCTGTCTGCCATCTGGAAGACACAAATCAGGAGTGTAAAGGAATACTCTACAGGTCAGGATGAGTGCAGCTCCGACAACACTCAAGAAACTTGATACCATCCAGGACAGAGCAGTCTATTTGGTTAACACCAGGCACTTTCCTGTTGCTTATGTGAGCTGCAGCAATAGCTTTGGGATGACATTGAAATCTTTTGTCAACCTACACTGAAGTATGCATTGTTTGAGAGACAGGTTTTGACCTTGAATGGCTGTGAATCAGAATCCCAGTTTACATTTCTCCAGATAGAAACAAACATTTGGGAGTGATGAGAAACACATGTTTTATGCAATCACGCAAAGCCAAGGTAATCCCGTTTGCATTGTGGAAGCGTGTCCTACCGGGCAGAAAGTTAATATGCCTAAAGGTCACTTCTGGCAAGAGCCTTAAAGTCTGCAAAGAGAAAAGAGAACCCCTATCCCTTTAATTAGGGATGTTGTAACTACGTGTAAATTTTGCAATTAATTTCCTCACGTTCTCCTCAAGTGTCCTATCCTACCCCAGAGGCTAAGTGACATTTATTGCAAGAATTTGGAGTTGCTCCTGACAGAGAGAGAGGGTCAAAACCAACATCTGCTGCAAAACATGGGGAGGGAAATCAGAGTGTCAAACACCACCTGCTCTGTGTCCACATAACTTTTTAGTTTGGCCTAAAAGTCTTTTCGGATCCTAAACCTGCATCTCTTAGCCAGGTATCATATAAAAACCTATATAGCCATGTCAAGTATTCTGGTCCTAATTACCGTGCATCGTTAACCGTTGGCCATTCAAGAGAGTGGTGAGCCTGTGGAATTCTTTGCTGCAGAAAGTGATGTTAACCAAAATATTAATTGTTTTCGAGAAGGAGTTAGAATAGTCCTTAGAACTAAAGGGATCAAAGGGTATGGGGAGAAAGCACAAACTGGGTCCTGAGCTGGATGCTCAGTTATAATCATATTGAATGAAGAGCAGATTCGTGAGGCAAAATTGTCTATTCATGCCTCTTTCTTCTGTGTTTCCATTTAAAAGCTGGAGAATAATATACAGTGAGATCAATGTGTACAAGATAAAAATATGCTTATTTCTAGCCTAATAAATGCATTGAAGTTAAAAGAATTATTCAAAATAGTGAAATTAGAACCCGTGCTTAAGAATCTAAGTCATTTCAAAATTGTGTACTTCTTACAGAGTAACAAAATTTATAGGTTAAGTGTCAGGTTTGTCTTTTGATAGATATTCCAGATGCAATGTTATAGATAAATGATGAAAATCTTAATTCTTTCATAACATTCGTAATAGATGTGTCTTTGATGCTTATATGCCATGCTTTTATCACGACTTCCTGTAGCACTTGGAGAAGTGCATCTTGTCGTGTAGTTCGTGTGGTTTGAGCAAAAGCCTTTTCTTTCAGATTCATTGTCTCTTCTGGTTGATGACTGCCACAACATGTTGAGTAGTAGCTTTGTATTGAATCTGGAAGATTTCGTACTCTGTCTTAGCATCCTGAACTTTCTTCAGAGGGAGTGCTGCTCTCAACTGCTTGTTAACGATATACATTTCTCTTACTTGTACATCACATCCAGATGACATCTCTGTAAACAAAATAATACTCTTTGCAGATACTTTGGAGCTGATCGAGCAGTTTTAGGAAGATGCTTTAAGGTGACTTATGGTCAGATACTACAGATAGTTTGTTTCTCTGAAACAAATATTGATTCAAATGTTCTCAAGTAAAGGCAATAACCAGGCACTCTGTCTTAATCTGAGAATAGCACCATTAAATTTGCAACAATGCCCTGGATGCAAATGCAAGTGATTGTTTTTCTTTCATAAGCATTGTATCAAGTCCTATGATGTTGACATTACATTCCAGGACAGTTATCATCCCTTATTGCTTGATTCAAACAAAAGGTCTGTACCCAACCACCGCAGGACACCCTTAACTGTGTGCTTACTTCAAGATTCAGACTGTGATGACAAATCATGCAGACATTTGTGGGATACTTCATGAATCCAACAAATCATTGTATTGCTTTCACATCCATTGGTGTCTACATCTCTACTAAAACTTTCACCTTACCAGGATCTGGCAAATACATCTCTTTGGTCAGTATTAGACTCGTTGGTTTGACTTTCTGTATCATTATTCCTATATCTTGTTTAGTTTCAGGATGATCTGGTAAACTCTGTCTAGCAGTCACACTAGAGTCTGAATGTGATCTGAATAGCTTCTACTGTGTCCACATCTGGAGATCAGTAGGTCATCCGCATAGTTGCTATTCCAGAAGGATCATGATCTTGTGCTGTTTGATATGATATGCCACCAAAACAGTGGAAATTAAACATGGTGTGTGTGATCCTCTCTACTACCCAAAAAGCATTGAGAATGTAGTTAGAAAATTGTAACTTTCTTGCTGCTTCATTTGCCTTTATTTCAAGCGCAATAAAGACCTTAGCATTGGCTAGTTATGGAATACACTATACGGTTGACATCGAGTTGTGAGATCTATTCAGAGCTTTGTGGAGAATATTTGGTTTATATATACTCTCAATTTGCCAGGATTTCTCCCTGCTTCCTATCCAGTTTGTGGCAGTTGTCATTTTCTTGATGACTCCCTTCTTTTCCTTATCCTCTATCCTATCTTTCAGACGAGAGTTGAGGACACCTCAACAGTTGTGGCATTTGTCACACATTCTCATCCACTTTCTGATGATTTTCACTTGGAAGACATCCAAGGCATGGAGTCATAAAGTCATGGAGACATACAGCATGGAAACAGACCGTTTGGTCCAGTTCGTCCATGCCAACCAGATATCCTAAATAAATCAAGTCCCATTTGCCAGCATTTGGTCCATGTTCCTCTAAACTCTTCTTCTTCATACCCATTCAGATGCCTTTTACATGTTGTTATTGTACCAACCTCCACCACTTCCTCAGGTAGCTCATTCCATACTCTCACCACCCCTTGTGTGAAAAAGTTGCTCTCGAGGTCCCTTTTAAATCCTCCCCCTCTCATTTCAAACCACTTCCTTATAGTCTCCTAGGATCTGTTCAACAATTAATGGCCTAGTGGCCCATGAAATACTGTATATCTATTCTAAGATATTTCAGGTTATGAATTCAAGCTTCAGACTTGCTTCAGCTTAAATGAATGGGTCAACTATTAGGAACTCCAGCTCTTCATTCTTCCCATTGCATTGAGCTATCATCTTCATTTGTCCTGTTGGGATGACTATCATTCCATTATATAGCCTCAACATTAGTTACAGGGCTTCATTTTTCATTATTGTCTCAAGTGACCTCACACATTCTGCAAAGCTAATAGTGTTACACAAAGCACACCACAGTCACATGATTCTTTTTCCTTTTGCAGTCTTTATTCTAACAGACAAAAAACATTTATCGGCTTTGGAACTAATGATCCCAACTCTTTGTAAAGTGAAAAATAAATCATCAAAATCATTGGATGACATCTCTCTAGCTGCCAGCTTAATAAGCTTAGTTTGCTTCTTTTTGGTTTAATCCATATGCAAATTTATTCAGCTTCTTGCATTCAGAACACTGCTTTCACATGCTGGGCATGGTTCCCTTTCTTTTCTGTGATGTTCTCCACAATAGCTTTGATGACTTGCTCCTCTGTAAATAGACATGCTCTCACTGCAGGATCTTTTATGACTAACCAGTCCTGTCTTTAATGAGAACCCACAGAATTCAGCTATCAATGTGGTCTTGTGCAGATCAGTAGTTTCTTTCTCTCTCTCTCTCTCTCCCTGAGTTCTGATACTAAACATGCACCGTTAATAAGGAACATTAATATTGGATTCAATCACTGTTTTTAAAGCTTTCGGAATCACTGCAGTCTAGCTTTTCTGCTCCTTAATAAGATCTAGGATACAATACATCGTCTTATTTCTCAATGTAGAGAGCAGGGTTGAACTTGTATTTATATATGTTCATGTTCTTTCTTAAATTAATTCTGTCACAATTTCACGAATTTGCTGCTGAGAGTGGAAAATATTCTGATTCCGTCTCATGCCTCCTCTCATTTCCACAACAGTGGGGAAGGAAAATACACAATCCTTTTAGCTTGTTCAGTGTCTCAAAGTTGCAGACTATTTTTTATAACTTTGTTATTGTTCTTTGAGTACCTGGTTCTCTTTCAGTTCTGAACATGCACACGTTTTGAGCTGCACCCATCTGACAGCATGTGACCCGTTTTTTAATGGCTGTCATGAATCACAGAAAAAGGGACTTAGAGCAGAGGCAGAAGACAAATAACTACCACAAGTCAGTCAGTGCACTGATTACAATTACAGTTCTCCCAACACAACCCCAGAATTTATTAAGCCAAAAGTTTCTGAAGTCAGAGCCATTTATGACTGAAATGTAACCATGTCTATTACATAGAATGAAAATGAATAGGTTCTCACATGTCATTTTCTGTGGAGATACTTAAGATCATAAGACCATAAGAAATAGGAAAAGGGTTGGCTATTTGGCCTCTTGACCCTGCTGCACTATTTAGTAGGATGGTGACTGATCCAGCATTCCTAACATCCACCTTCCTCTGTTTACCCCATAACCATTCATTCCCCAACCAATCAAGAATTTATCTATCTGAGCCTCAAATTTATACAAGGACTATGCCCCACAGCTCTCTTTGGCAATGAGTTCCAATGATTCACAACACTTTGAGAGAAGAACTTCCTCCCTATCTCATGTTTAAATTGGCACCCCTTTATTCTGAGACTACACCCTTTGGTCCTAGAATCTCCAATGAGGGGAAACACCCTCTCAGCATTTACCCTGTCAAACCCCTTAAGAATTCTATATCTTTCAGTAAGAACACCTCTCATTCTTCTAAACTCCGCTGAGTTTCGTTCCAACTTGTTTAGCGATTGATCATAAAGCAATCCCTCTCCACTGGGAATCATCCTAATGAACCTACTCTGAATTGTCACCAATGAAATAATACCTTTTCTTAGATAAGGGACCAAAATTGCTCACAGTTTTCTGTGGTGTCACCAGCACCTTGTACAGTTGCAGTAAGACTTCCCTACTCTTATGCTACAACCTCCTTGAAATTAGAGCCAGCATTCTATCAGCCTTTCTGATTACCTGCTGTATCTGTGTACTAGCTATCTATGTTTTGTGCACAAGGACTGCCAAGTGCCTTTCAACACTATTGCCAGTTTAAATAGCATTTAGGGTAAAGCCCTTAGTCCTGCCTGGTTTCCACATTAACCAAAAAGCCTGTCCTTTGGAAAGGACATTTTCCAACTACTTTGAACAGTTTTAAATTTACATGGGGAAAAAAAACCCTTTAAATGCTTACTTTGTCTCATGCTATTACTTGACATTATTCACTACAATCAGGTCAATTCCTTCAGAATTATGTTCCACTTACAATCGAGAGCCACAATTCACTTTGCCATTTGAGTGGAAATACTAGCCTCTATTATTCAAACCTATGCTTCCAAGCAACAGGTCTAAAGCATAAAATGGGATGGCCGTGCAGGGTTGATGAAAAGACACTAATAAAACCTACCCACAGCCTTGCTCTTTGGAACATTTTGACGAGAGATCAAATCCGTAACTGCATTTTATCTTATTCTTGTTACGTTCATTTGTGCCAAGATTCAAAAAGCAGAATGTTAAGTTCCTCCAGTCTGCAGGTGCTGATGGAGAAAAGCTGTCCATGGAAAATATTAACTCTTACTTCCCCTTTCCCAGGTAGTGCCTAACCTGCTGAGTATTTCCAGTATTCTTTGTTTTCAATCTCGAACAAAGTTATGGTCTCAGTCTAATTAAATTTTGTAATAACAGAAATAACATTTTCTTTAATTACTCATTTTCCACGGAAGTCAATCATTGTGAACACCCTTGATGGTACTGTCCTCTGAAAATCCTTTACTACTCTATGATCAGTTAATACAAGGCCCATTTACTACTAACTGGGAGAGTTTGAATTTTTTGTCCTGTTATACCCCGAGAACTGGTTTAACCAGCTCTCCAGCAATTCCAAGTATAGTCAGGTTGGGTGATCATTGCCCTGGGTGTGTTGCTCGAATATCTTGTTCTCAAGCGATCCGCATTTTAATATTTTTCCAGTGACATGTTTTCACTGGATTTGAAAAGACAGCTGTAATTGGTCTTGGAATGTAAGTAGCAATAAAATAGCTTTTTGCTGATTGTTCTCAAGAATTCACTGGATAAATGAATCTACTGCTTGTGTTACTGAACCATTCAGAGCAGGAAGATTTCATGTTTGACCCCTGTGTGCACCGAGTCATTTATCTCAGCTGACAATTTGGTGGAGATGCTGCATTTGTCCTTTGTCTGTTTGAATAAAACAGCCCAGGGAAAAATCAACCAGGGCTTGATGACTGAGCAAACACTGGAATGGATTAGATGCTGTTCTGCTGCAATAATGCCTACCACTCATGATTTGGACTCACAGATGAAGATGGTCATTTTGAACTTGTGGAACTTGTGATCAGCATAAACTTCTCAGTTTAAAAGCAGAGGCGTTTGAGATAGTATCAGCTGCGGCTCAGTTAGTCATGCACTCAGCTCTTGAAAGAGCTCAAGTCAGACTCCAAGCACTTTAATAAAGTAGTATCAGTGATAATGGGAACTGCAGATGCTGGAGAAACCAAGGTAATAAAATGTGAGGCTGGATGAACACAGCAGGCCCAGCAGCATCTCAGGAGCACAAAAGCTGACGTTTCGGGCCTAGACCCTTCATCAGAGAGGGGGATGGGGAGAGGGTTCTGGAATAAATAGGGAGAGAGGGGGAGGCGGACCGAAGAGGGAGAGAAAAGAAGATAGGTGGAGAGAGTATAGGTGGGGAGGTAGGGAGGGGATAGGTCAGTCCAGGGAAGACGGACAGGTCAAGGAGGTGGGATGAGGTTAGTAGGTAGGAGATGGAGGTGCGGCTTGGGGTGAGAGGAAGGGATGGGTGAGAGGAAGAACAGGTTAGGGAGGCAGAGACAGGTTGGACTGGTTTTGGGATGCAGTGGGTGGAGGGGAAGAGCTGGGCTGGTTGTGTAGTGCAGTGGGGGGAGGGGACGAACTGGGCTGGTTTTGGGATGCGGTGGGGAAAGGGGAGATTTTGAAGCTGGTGAAGTCCACATTGATACCATTGGGCTGCAGGGTTCCCAAGCAGAATATGAGTTGCTGTTCCTGCAAACCATTTCCACTCCCCCTCCCATTCTTGAGATGACATGTCCATCATGGGCCTCCTGCGGTGCCACAATGATGCCACCCGAAGGTTGCAGGAACAGCAACTCATATTCCGCTTGGGAACCCTGCAGCCCAATGGTATCAATGTGGACTTCACCAGCTTCAAAATCTCCCCTTCCCCCACCGCATCCCAAAACCAGCCCAGTTCATCCCCTCCCCCCACTGCACCACACAACCAGCCCAGCTCTTCCCCTCCACCCACTGCATCCCGAAACCAGTCCAACCTGTCTCTGCCTCCCTAACCTGTTCTTCCTCTCACCCATCCCTTCCTCCCACCCCAAACCGCACCTCCATCTCCTACCTACTAACCTCATCCCACCTCCTTGACCTGTCCGTCTTCCCTGGACTGACCTATCCCCTCCCTACCTCCCCACCTATACTCTCTCCACCTATCTTCTTTTCTCTCCCTCTTCGGTCCGCCTCCCCCTCTCTCCCTATTTATTCCAGAACCCTCACCCCATCCCCCTCTCTGATGAAGGGTCTAGGCCCGAAACGTCAGCTTTTGTTCTCCTGAGATGCTGCTGGGCCTGCTGTGATCATCCAGCCTCACATTTTATTAACTTTAATAAAGTAACCCAGGCTGATACTCCAATGCAGTTCTGAAGGAAATCTGTGCCATCTTTCAGGTGAAACATTAATGTTATTCTCTGTTGTGGGTGAATGTAATTGACACCATTCTGCAGAAGTGTAGGCATTTCCTCCAGAGTGTCCTGGCTAATATTTAGCTTCAATCCACAACACTAAAAGATTTTTAAAAGAAAATTCTGACTCATGCTGGACATTAAATGTTAATGCTGTTTCTCATTCCTCAGATGGAGACAGGCCTGATAACTTTCTCAAGCATCTTCTGCTTTTAGTTCAGACTTCCGTCATCTTCTGCCCAACTACTTTTGCTGGAAGAAATGAAGTGACTATTATCACATTGCAAGTTGTGGGACCTTGCTATGCACTGGTTTAGTTGTCCCTGTGTTTTGCAACATTGTCTAGACTTCGAAAGTACTTAATTGACTGTAAAGTACTTTGGGATAATCTGAGGTCAAGAAAGGTGCTTCATAAATTCAATTTTTTTTAACAAAGTGTCCACATACACAATGTCAGCTACGGTCCTGTGTGTACCGATTTCCTGCACTCAGCTGTTCTGAGGGGATACATGAAGAGAAGCCTGTTTCAATACAGCAGAGGAAAGGGTCCGTCAGAATGGCCCACAAGAAGATTTGCCACATCCTAGTAGCTACTTTTAGGGTGTCACTAGAATCTAGGAGACTATTTTCTCTCACAGCTTGGGACAAGTGTAAACAAAAAAAAGACCTTTGCAAGAGTATGAACCAGCAGGAAAACATGCATAGCCACAAGCAAAAACATAGTCATATGTTTATAGAAACCCCTAATTGAATACATTGCTTTCCTTTTACTCCTGCACGCATTCCATTAGTTTGTATGAGGAATGTCTGATGTCTGCCAATTTAAATATCTGATTCCTCCCTTTTAAAAGTATATGTATTTAATAATAAGCTTTGTTTGTAAAATGAGTTGCTGAACTTTGGGCAGAGTTGTCTTTTTCCCATTTTTAAACATTTTACAATCATGTGTGTTTTCGAAGCAGCACTATACGATAACAACACGCAGAGAAGGAGCAGGTTAATACATTATGGTTTCTTGGCATGAATGATTTTCTACAGAGCATTCAGATTATATGTACAATAGCATATGGTCAGGTTGACCGAAGGAGGTGTATGTGGTTCTGCACTGGTCTTAGCCTTCGGTGTGCATGAGCTGAAGAACCACAAAACAAAACAGTTAAGCAGCTATGTATATCTACGATTCATCCTCTGCTTGCCTGTGAACAAAAGATTGCTATATTGTATTTCTTAACTCCTTCATTAAAAAAAGCTAGATTTGGCTGAGGTGATTAGATGAGTGGTTGTTGGCATTAAAGAATAGTGGTTGTGTTGTGTGTGTTAGGTCAGGCAATAACAATCGACATGTTCAAAAATGCAAAGCGACAGCTTATGGGTGCATCTGCACAGGACACCAACATTGGCTGCATGCCAATACTCATTTGTCCTCTGAAATTGACGGCATGTGCAGCTAAACAGAGAAATCCAAAAGTTGCTGCATGTGATTCTACGCTTCTCCGGAGAGTGTTAATGTGCTGCTGTCGAGGTTCCCACAGACTCTTAGCAATCAGAAGTCATTGCATTAATGAGAGTTTTCACATGCTCTTAGTCCCGCGATGAGTATCTTTGAAAATGTTACACCATGTTCAATCACCCTATAACCATTGGAGTGCCAAAGGGATCAGTTATATTTAGTGTATTTTAATGATAGGATAATGCAGTGAATGTACTATAGCCATGTTTGCAGACACATGGAAATAGGTGGTAAAGGCAAGTGATGAGGATGAGACAAACAGCCTATGGAGGGAATTTGTGAGCTTAAGTGACTGCTAGAAACTAAAGTGAAAAAATGTGAGGTTATGTGCTTTGGCAGGCACAATGAGAGATCTCAATACTATTTAAAGGGAGAAAGACTGCAGGAAGCATTTGGGGGAACTCTTGCAAGAACCACAAAAAGCTGGCATCCAAGTTCAGCAGGGATTAGGGAAGGCAGATAGAATGCTGGCCTTTATTCCAAAGGAATGGAATATAAAAATAGGGAGGTGCTTGCTAACAGTATACAAAACATTAATTGTATCACACTGAGAATACTGTGAACAGTTTTGTTCCCCTTATTTAAGATGGGATACAGTGACATTGGATGCAATCTGGAGTTAGGTTGAGCCAGATATAGAGAAATTTTCTTATGAAGAGAGGTGGATTGGGCTTGTACTCATTTGAGTTTAGAAGAATGAGTGGCACCTTATTGAAATAAAATTGATTCTTAGGAGCCTTGACAGGGCAGTTTATTTTCCTTTGTGAAAGAATCTAGAACTAATCTCAGATTAAGGAGCCATCCTTTATTCATTAGATGTGGGCATCATTGGCTGGACCATCCTTAGTTGGCCAGAGGGCAATTAAGAGTCACCCACATTGCTGTGGATCTGGAGTCAGATGTGGGTGTGGGCTAGACCAGATGTGGATGACAGATTTCCTTCCCTAAAGGACATCAGTGAACCAGATGGGTTTTTCCTGACAATCGGCGATGATTTCATGATCATCATCAGACTCTTAATTCCAGATTATTATCTGTCAAGGTGGGATTTGAATCCAGGTCCTCAGAACATTACCTGGGTCTCTGGATTAATAGTCTAGTGACAATACCACTAGACCATCGCCTGTCCCCTATTTAAGACAGAAATGAGGGGGACATTTTGCTCTCAGAGGGCAATGAATTGGTAGAATTCTTTACCATAAAGGAATGTTGGTAATGGGTCATTAGTATATTCAAGACTGAGAGACAGATTTCTAATCAGAAAGGGGTAATCAAGAGATATGCGCAGGATTATCAGATCAGGTATGATTCCATTGAATAGCTCATCAGGTACTATGGGCCAAGTAGTCTATCTTTGCTCCTACTTGTAATGGTCTTTTGGGTCTTGTTGAATGAGTTGTAACTGGGTTTTTAACTACACATCAAGTTCATGATTTGTAAATTTCTGAACAGCCTCTCTGGTGCTGGAAAATTAATTTTGCATTTGTGGAATGTATAATTCCCCCATTATGAGAAAAATGCACATTTTAAAAATAATTTTTTAAAAATTGCTAATATTTTAACTCTTTCCTTACTGTCATGACCATGTTTCAATATCTATTCCTCTCTGTAAAATAATGTAAAGGGTGAAGGATTATCAATTGCTTTTCTTCCTGCTTTGTGGTCTGTGACATTTTGCTGGAGATTTTGTCATGTTTCGTAAGATCACTGACGTTGGATATTTGGAGATCCCCTTGACTTGACACCAGCTCAGGAGGAAATATTCGGTAAGATAAAATCCATATGACGAGATCTTTATAGATGACTTTCTTTGATGTCTGCAATCAGGTTCTCCGGTCTGCCCCTAAATATGGAAGCAGGAGTTTTTTCTGCTATCTTTTCATCATTGCAGTTTCATTCATGATTCATCTTGTTTCCTTTTTCCAGCATTGTTAGTTCACCATCATCGTACCTTCTCTTTCAGTGACAGAATTTGTTGAGCGCAGGTTTCTCAGAGCTGGTCTGTTATTTACATAAAGCATGATACTGCCCTGCTCAGCAGTCATTCCTATCTCCCTCGAGGCTTGAATACTTTCTCACAGCATGCAGCGCTGATACCTAGCATCCAGTTGTAGGAGCTGATGAAACTCACCCGGCGAAGCCAACCGAAGCATGCTGACAATCAAGTGCTCCACTGCCCAATATACTGGATTTCCTTCTAATGTAAATTTATCTTAAAAGGAACAATTAGCATCTAAACAGTTCTCCACATTTTAACAGTTGAACTAATGAATTCTGTCCCTCAGTCATTTGCTATAATGTGTAATTTTGAAATGGTTGGCGATCAATCAATAAATTAAGCAGAACTATTTAAAAAACTAACAGTTGCCAATGTCACCACTATGAATTATTGAAGAATGGTCTGCTATTAAAGCCATTTATTTTTAAAATATTTGTAGCTGCCAGTTTTCATTGAACAGTTATTGATCTTTCTAGTAATTTAAGGCATTCATTCCTAATGTGATCTTATCAAGTGAATTAGATCTTTTTGATCTTCCTAAATGCACCATTCTATGTCCTGAATTTATCAATGCAGGACAAATAAAACATTAATGGAAATACTTTTGCAAAATATTGTAGGAGCAGAATTCTGCAAATGCTGGCAATCTGAAACAAAAGCAGAAACTGTGAAATCCTTAACAGCAACAGTACAGAGAGCAGCAGAGTTAACATTTCAGGCCAACAACTCTTTTCCAGAGCTCAGGTTACTTAGAAATGTAACCATTTTGAAAGAATGCAGGGAGAGAGGACGGAGGGGGTCAAAGAATAAGAGGGAAGGGCTGTAATAAGGAGGAAGCAGGAGAGAAAAGGAACAATGATGCAACACAAAAGGAAATAAGAAAAAGAAAAGAAACAAAGTATGTTTTCAAAGAATATGCCAATTTAAAAGCAGAGTTATCAGCAATTGCAGCCAGCCAAAACAAAAACGAGCTCCAGATGAGATGAAGTGGGTGCGCAAGTTATGATCCAAATTGTTGAAGTTAGTGTTGAGAATGGAAAGTGGTAAAGTGCTGAAGAATTTGTGAAATAGTGTTTGAACTGCATTGGAACAGCAAAGGAGACCAAGGACAAAAAATCAAAGAGGAAAGGGACAGAGAGGTAAATCGATAGGAGGTGGAATGTTGAAGGGAGGAGGTAAAAGAGAAAGTGTCTCTTGGACTTGCATGGGGAGGTGCTGTGGATAAGGGATGATGGATGAGTTGGCCGGGGCATTGCAGAGACAAGGGTCCATTCAGAATTCTGAGAGAGGAAGGGAGAGTTTTTCTGGTGACTTCACACTGCAAGTGGTAGAAGTGGCCATGGATGATACATTGAATGTGGAGGCTGGTGAGGTTGAAGGTGAAGATCAGGGGAACCTTGCCCTCATTCTGGTTGAATTGGGGAGTCTAGTGGTGGACGTAGTTCAGGAAAGAATGAGACCAGAAATGCAGGAAATGGATGAAGATTCATTCAACCACAACCCCAGAGGAAATGAAAAGGAGAAACTAGGTGAACGGAATCACATATTTGTGGGACGTTGGGTGCCAGAAAATGTAGTTGTAGTATCTATAGGACTTAGTCGGCTTAGAAAGAAACGGTGGGAATGAAGGTGAGTTAAACAAAATAAGAGTCATTAATAAACCACTTGAACTGGAAGCAAAGCTGCTGGAAATTTCCAGTTGTAGGTAAGAGCAGGAAATTAGATCAGTATAGTTGTGAATTTATCAAGAAAAGTGATGAAGGAGGCAACATGAATAGAAGTGGGACAAAGAATGGGCCGCAAATCCTATAAGAAAGGCAGGCAAAACAGGGTTCCATATCCATTCCACAGTAGCTCCATTGCTTTGAAGGAAGCAACAAAACTTAAGAAGTGTAACAGACAAACAATTTCTGCCAAGCAGAGGAGGTGGGAGTGGGGATGTTGGTTCAGGAACCTCCCAATAATATGACAGATTTCCCCTTGTCACCAGCTATCCCACCCATCTCCCCATTTCCTCCAGGTAATTTTTTTGCCAACATAGCTCTTGTTGACGATTCCACAACTTCCACATACACCCTTCTAGTACATCTTCTTTTTCTTTATATGTCCCATTACCATCTCCTTTTTGCCTGGTACCACCATCACTTATATCACACCTATCAGAGATTTTCTATCTATTTCTCCTCCCTACATTCTATCTCTTATCCACTTTCTGATGAAGAGTCATCAAATCTGGTGAGAATTTCCACAATCTTGCTTCATAAAACATCAGCTGATATTCCCATTCTGTGGAATAAGGAGCTTGCTTTTTTTTGGCTGTGTCATTGGACCAGAAATTGTAAAGTATCTGCTTTGGAATAATTTTTCACCAGGAAGTCCTGTCAGCAATTTTTTTCAAAAAACGCATGATGTAGACCAACATGGAGGGCCTGAGTTTTGTTTCCAGGTCAGGGATACAGAGGTGGAAGAAATCCGGTCTTTAAAATTAGCCACCTACAATTCCAATTTTTAGTCTGGGTGAGGCAGGATGGGGGCAGAATAGGGAGTCAGCCTAGGAAGGGCCTAAGAGGCTGCCAGTTCTTGATATGGGCTGGGCAGGAAGTTTGAGAAGCCTTGAGAGGTCCCAAGGGATTTATGCACCTTTTACACACAATTGTCTCAACAATTAGCAGTCCCAAAATGCACCTGGCCCTCTGCAACATTCTCTGGCCCCCACCAAAAAGAGTACATGACATATCCCACCCAAAATATCTCAGAACCCACCCCCATAATGTTCTGGGACCATGTGTGCTGGGATACTTCAGCTCTCTGAAGATTTACCTCTGCACTTCAAAGCTGTACCCTGGCTATCCAAAGGAAATGCACAGAGACCACCTGCTTTTACCCAGTTTAATCTCCACACTCCAGATTCCAAGCATGAGAGATGTCACAACACCATTTTGGTGAAGGAAGTGTCAGAGAAATGAGTTCAATGTCAATGTTGGTACTGAAAGTAAAGAGCGAGATAGATAAACAGAAAGATTTAAAATCTTTAAAACATATTTTAAATCTCCAACAATAAACAAAATGGTAGGAATGAGATTTCACATCTATTACCAGTAACATCTTGTGTCAGAGAGGTAATTGGGAATAGTTCGGTCAATCACATTGCTAAAAGGATATTTACATTGGAGTGGACAAACCCTAATCTTTTCAGGATTTAATGGGTATATTAGGCTGTAGTTTTTATTAATCATTATTTCTAAGGGTTTTTAATAGATATGTATTCAGATAAATACAGCAACCTCACGCCATTCCATGTATGTGGCACGGTTGGGTGCTTGTTGTGTGGTGATCCTCAGGTTAAGCCAACAGCAGTCATTTCTCTCTAATGGGAGAGCAGACTTATGGTCTGATCGGACTACAGCTACTTTGCTCCTGCAGAGACCACATGTACTAACTTGAAGCTATTGTCACCCTTACTATTATACTTAATGCAAAATTATTTTTTGATAGCCTTGATGGCTTACATACATGATCTAATATTATTTTCATTTTAGTCAGATTCCTGCCTTACCTCAATCTTGTTTTAAGGACATAGATCACAAGAGAGGGTTTATCTTAGTTGCTGAGTGTAAAGGAAATATAGTCAGGTTAGAAGTGATGTTATGAGTAAGAACATCTCCAATAAAGAAAAGTTTGATTCTAATTGTTTGACTCAGCCAAGATATTTTTAGATTTGAACGATCTTTTGTTAGTTGATTTTTGTTTTTTTTTCAATGGTTTTCAGCAGCTTGATGTGTAGACACACAACAAAATTTGGGTAATCACAGGAAAAACCCAATTACACAGGAAAGTACAAAAATCAACCAATCTCTCTAAGTTGCACCAGGACATATTTACTTCAGCAAGGTAACAAAGCACAATAACTAGGCAATTAAAAAGCTTTATGAAACTGCAGTTGACACGAGTCATTCCAACTCATTTTATTGAGGGCTTTGATTCAAATCACCACTTGCTTCTTTAGGGAGTCATTAAACCGGGGGAAGATTAGTTTAGTTTGCTAGTTTGCTAGTTTGCATGCAAAATTATGCCAGCAGTGAGGGTTCAATTTCCACAGTGGCTGAAGTCACCATGAATGTTCCAACTTCTCAACCTTACCCATTGTATGTGGCGTGGTGACCCTAAAGTTAAACTCATCACTAATTGTGTCTCTGTAATGAAGGAGTAGCTCTATAGTCCTTTGGAGCTGTAGTGACTTAAATTTAGTTGAATAGGTAGGCCAATAGTGTCCGCTTTTATCTTCAAAACAAGAAGGACTTGCATTTATGTTGCATTGCTAACATGAAAAACATTTCAAAAGTGCATTACAGATCACATGAGTACCATAAGGCCTTTGGGTGACAAATAATCTCTACAACTATTTTCCCTTTAGATAGCAAATGTTACAATCTATTCAGACAAACAGATTTTGCTAGATGAATCATAAATTAAAACACCAATCAAGCAACACCACAACCTATTGCAAATATCAGGTCGATGAGTTACAAACAGAATAACCCAGAAAATAAAGAATGAGAAGTTCAATTAGCATAGAGTTGCCTGGGCTTTGCAGTTCAAATTGCCAGAAGTAGGAGCATTGACACTTAAGGCAGTTGAGGCTTGCCCTATTTGGCCAAGGCTATTTCCAATGTTAAAACACTTCACTGTCACTTCCCTCATCCAGAGTCAATCAGGAATTAGCTAGCTGAACAGATTATGGGAAGAAATTCAGATTTATATTCTGCTTCAGTCATTTTAAAAATAATTTAGGTTCAATTGAAGCAACCAATTCCCAACAAACAGAAACCAGAAGTAATAAACTCAATGTAGCCTGGTAAGGAACAAAATTCTGATCACTTCCTCTGATACTTTCACAGAAAATAGTTGTCAGAATTGGGACCCTTTTCACCAGATGTCAGTTATGTGTAACATTGCAAAGTTGTTTGAAGAGATAATATAGCTAAGATTAAACCCTAACATCAAAGACATTTTAGAGAAAGTTCCCAGTAATATGTTTCAGAGAGTGAACAGAACACAATCAGACTACCCATGTTAACCTTTGTATTGCTTTGGTTCCTGATGTACTGTGGTTACTTTAAACCGTTGGTGTTAATGCAGTGGTGGGTGTTGTTGATGGAAAAAAAATGAAAACTCAAAATATCCCCTAACACAAAATATAATGAACTAGTTTTTAATTCTGGGAACTTCTTTCAAAACTCCAACAATCTCTGCAGATGATTCACATCGTCATACTGAGATTGACGGTTCTTTTCTTGGAGGTATGGAGTGACATTGTGATGTCCCTAATGCATAGCTATTTGTCTTACAGAGATTCATGTTCTTTATACAATGGTCACTACAATATGTCAGTCAGTTTCGCTCAGTCAGAACGCAGCGTTCCCTCAGTCAATTTAACCGTTCCAAATGGATAAATATTCTGACAATAATACCTTCTGAGTTTTCCTTAATATTATTCATGCTTGTCAATAAATTTGTCCCTCTCCTTGTTACTCCCCTCTAAGGGATAATAAACCTGACAGAATTGAGTCAAGAATACACATGGGGGCAGGATTTGGAAAGGTTTGAATTCACTGAATCCAGATTCTGTTCTTCAATTCTCAACTGATCAAGATTTCTCAGAATTCTTAGTTCTCAAGACCTCAATTCCCCTGTATTGATTTGCACTGTGGCATCCATCAAACAAAATTGCTTCCAAACGTTTACTTAAGAGGAACTTACATTGGTATAGAACATGCCACATCCTCAGGAATTTACATACAATCTATTACTTTGTAACTTAAATTTAGACATTATTGTTGTACTGTTAAGTACAACAATCAGTTCACAGGCAAGATTATACTGACAACCTTGCTTATCTTAAAGACGTCTGGTTGAGTCAGCGTAGAGCCTGAAAAACAAGTTGGTTGGTGAAAATGTAAGCTGTAACTACTTTCAAACAATGTCACAAATCAGTCCAGAAATGGATGCAGGAGATTCATTTCAATATCAAGTGAATTCAGCACTCATTTCAGGAAACCCCCTTAAACAAGTCCGACTGTAGCATGGACACCCACATAAATCAGGTGTAGTCCTTGTCGTTTTTGTAGCTACATTTTACCATCAGGTAGGCTCTTAAACATTGGATTTAGAGTCATAGAATCTCTACAGTGTGGAAACAGGCCCTTCAGCCCCATGAGACCATGCCCAAACACTATGGGCAATTTACTTAACCTGGACATCTTTAGACAGTGGGACAAAACCAGGGCACCTGGAAGAAACCCCCGCAGACACTGGGAGAATGTTAAAATTCCACACAGTCACCTGAGGATGGAGGTGAACCCAGGTCCCTAGTGCTGTGAGACAGTAGTGCTAACTACTAAGCCACTATGCCACCCGATATCCTTGACAAACAAGCTCCTACTGGCTCATTTTACTTGGAATGAAGCAAAAGAAAATACCAAGCAATAAACATTCTGAGACAAAACTCTCACATCGATGACAATATCTGAATTTTGTTCTCCAGATTTGTTACCAAACAGGTTCATGGTTTTAGTAAATCTGAATCACACTTCACAGCTATGCAGCAGCTCTTGAAAGGAAGACTACATAATCTGAGTCAGTGCGTGATTAGTAAAGATAGTTATGACAAACTTTTCCAAGAATCTCTGTTCATTTGCTATCATGTCAGATATTAGAAACTTGTCAATCAATCAGTAGGAATGAGTCAGATTCCAGCCTTTCATTATTACATGATTTTATTTGACAAGTGTCATATCATAAACATAGGCAAGATGCAGATTTCTTGAACGACTTCCACTGTTGTCTCTTATGGCAATAATGTTCCAACTCTAGTGATTGCTGTCAGTAGTGGGTATTTATCTGATGGTGTAGTGCGATGCTTTCTATAAATGTGTGCACTGTTTCACAATCAATGAAGAGAATGCCGAGTTCACCATATGTAGATACAATTTCCCCGCACACCATCTGTGCAAAGTGAAAAAAATGTAATTTGCATAGATCAGATTACTGTGTGCTGGTATTAAGGCAGCAACTGTCAATTATTTGAGCTGAATTTTAATTGGTGTCTTTTTTTATGCTCTACTGCAGAAACCTTTCCTCCAGAAGAGGTTTCTCCTTTGTGTTGTAGCAAATGATAGTTTGACATTTTGTCTTACCCCTCAAAATGAGTGGAAAATCACAAAAATGCCCTTTCACCAACAATCCAACAGCTCAGCAAGAAGCCAAGTGTCAGTCAAATATTTGTGGACACCTGCATTTAGTCTAAAGTTTCTAAGGGCTGAATCTTAGGACCTCTTGGCTAACGTTAAGTTGAGTTTTATGGATAGTGTCTTTTCATGATGCACAGCAACCTTTTACATGTTATCAACCCAAACTCACTTCATTAACAACTTAACCTATCTCTTGTCCAATGCTAGCCTGATTATTCCACTTGCTGTAGCCAGACATGCTTGCTACTTCACTGATATGCTGGGTACCCCAACATCATTGGTGCTGGCACCACCTTTCAAAGGCCGTTGAGCTCCTGAGCAAGCACTGGCATTCCGAAGCTGTCTATACATCACTCCTAGTGGCCACGGCTGATTAGGGGAAATTGGTGCCACACGTTGCAGACAAGGGCCGAGAGATCTTGACAGATTGTGTGATGCAGTGTAGGGGCATTCTCTTCCCACAGAACAAGCGAAGAAAGTCATTGATACCCAATCTTGCCAGTAACTACCCAGGTGAGAGCCATCTCCTCCATCAGGCAAAATGTCCAGCAGTGCAGGAAAATGGTCAATGGCTTCATAGAATCCTACTGTAAGGAAGCAAGCTATGTGGCCCATTAAGTTGACACTGACTCTCTGGAGAGCATCCTAGGCACATCCCCCTAACCTGCTACTGTAATGCAGCATTTCCAATGACCAATTTACCTAATCTTGCACATCTTTGGACTGTGGGAGGAAACTGGAGCACCCAGAGAAAACCCCCACAGACATAGGGAGAATGTGCAAATTCCACACCTGAGGCTGGAATTGAACCTGGACCCCTAGAGCTATGAGGAGGCAGTGCTAACCACTGAGCTACCATGCCACCCACCTCTGCTTTGACAGTCTTGGTGGCACTGTCTGCTTTCTGCTACTTCACTCTCACTCCACATCTGCTCTTGCCCATCAAGGCCCATGCTCTGCCACTCTCACTATTGCATGCAACCTCTTCACTCATTCACAACCCTCACCCAACCCCCTTTCGCCCACACGGTCCTAACCCTACTTGCCCTTTCTGCTGTCAACTCACTCACTTAGGGCACCTAACCAACTTTCCCCCGCTCACACCTGCACTAATAGTTGTGCCACCCACTTTCATCTCACTCAATCCCTACCTTTCTCTCATTGCAGGAGAAACGTGAGCCAGGACAGGCAATGGGATGCCCAACATCCATCCTTTCAAGCCTGATGAGCAAGAACCCATCCCATCAACCCCATAGCCATTACACTCCCTAAATCCCCACCCACCCCCTTCCATCTGCATGTGTACTTATTCATGTTCATCCCCAGCCCCAGCCAGATGGGGTGATCATGCCAGGGTGTTGTCATAATCTTCCCCCCTCCGGAAACCACATATGCTGTTCACTGTTGACAAAGCCCCCTCTTCCCACGTGACCCATTTCCCACCCATTCTCTACCGTTTTCCCTCTTACATATCATGCTGACTCCCTTTATAATTGTCACTCCTGCATTCCTTCGGCACCCACTGCTGCAGCCTCTGTCCCACAACTCTGGGTTCCTGGTAAGCACACCCACCTTGACATTCTGTAAATGGATGCTCTGGGCCGAGTGACTCAACTAGCCTGCCCGAAACTAGAGATCCTCAGACTCTGGCTGATGTCTGTACACCCATCTGAATGTGATCCTCCAACTCTCTCGACTGGCTGCACTGGACCCATATGGCTGACTGTGACCCACTCCTCGGACACCCTTGATCATGAGTACCCTGAACAGATGCCTGACTCTGGCCAAGCTCCTGGACTGATCTCTGAGTTTACCTTTGGCTTACTGTGCTGGGAGCCCCTGACTGATGGAACTCTCTGTAGACTTCAATGAGGACCATGTGCCTCAGCCTGTCAGACATGGCTGCCTGCTTCTTGCATGCGCTGTGTGTTTGTCGCTTAAGCTGCTGGCACATGGTACAAAATATGAATCAAGACAGAAGTACTGTGAGCCTTTAAGTCTACCTGAGGAGCCAAGGCATGAAAAGCATGGCATAGCAAAGCAAGGCGAGGTAGGGATGCTGTGAGCATGCAGGTGGGCCCAAAGCAAGAGAGCAATGAGTGAGCATGTGAGCAGCCTTGAACTGAAGCCTGACGTGGACTGTAAACTGGGAGCCTGCCCCTGTGCGCAAAGGATCACTGCACTGGTCTGTAAGCTGGGAGCCTATCTCTGTGCATGAAGGGTCCCTGCACTGGTCTGTAAGCCAGGATCCTGACATTGTGCACAAAGGATCCCTGCACTGGTCTGTAAGCTGGGAGCCTGCCCCTGTGCATGAAGGGTCCTTGCAGCAGCATTCCAATGATAATTGCTGGCATGTTCCAAAGGGCAGCAGCATTATGCAAGTGGATCAGAGGTGCCAGCCTCACAGAGAGGCTGGCATATTTTGGATGCTTGCATTTGTGGACTTGGAGTGCATGATTATCATAGATTTTTCATCATAGCCCATGTAGTTCAGGGCCCTATATGATCCCAACTTAATTTCTTTTTTACTGCTTTGTTGCAGATGTCCCTCCATTTCTGATGGTCGTACCATCCCAAGATTTATTGAATGAATATTGGTAGAACATTATTCTATGCAGCACACTACAAATCAACCTGATTCTCATGTCCCCATCCATTCAAAAACAACATTCTACCAAGGGCCACTGGATTGCAAGTGTTTGATATCTGTCCTAATCAACGTTTGCTGTCACCAAATCACCAATCACTGAGAAAACAAGGTGTAGAGCTGGATGAACACAACAGGCCAAGCAGCATCAGAGGAGCAGGAAAGCTGACGTTTCAGGCCTAGACCCTTCTTCAGAAATTTCAGCCTTCCTACTCCTCTGATGCTGCTTGGCCTGCTGTGTTCATCCAGCTCTACACATTGTTATCTCAGGTTCTCCAGCATCTGCAGTTCCTACTATCTCTCACCAATCACTGAGATTGGTTAGAACATGGCTGAGGTCAGCTCAATTTGGCATACATGGGGGAATGAACAAGATTCGACAGTTTTAACAATGCTGGAAGTTCACTGCGCAACGATGAAGCAGCAACGGCTTCACAGCATATTTTTTTTGTGGTTTGATGTAAATTAGCATTATTTGTGCAAACTGTTAACTTCAGATACAGGACTATAGAATGTGCAGGAATAAATAGAACAACTGTTGAGACATCTGTCTTCAATGTGGCTAACCATAAACTCTGATGGTGCTTGCACTGAATACACGATAAAGACCAGTGCTCACATCTGGGGGATGACACATTGAGTGTGTAGCCAACTCCAGATGTCCAAAGCCTCCTTATGTAGTACAGTCATTACTAAAAACTAAACTATGTCATTATCGTCAGCTAGACGTCTGCATTTTTATGTGCATTTTGTTTCCACGACAGACTATTAGTAATTTCATTTTTCGTTAAAATGGTGTCTGCTCTGGGGATAGTGCAGCTATTCTTTCACTGACAATCCCCTCAAAATGGAATTTGAGGAAACCAATCTATCTATTTTCTGAGTTGCCAGCAATGTGAGGCTACTGCAGGGTTATAAGGTGGATAAAAATAGCTTCTGGTTTGAAATGCTGCCCTTCTCCATTTTTTCCAGTAAGTCGCAATACTTCATGGTATTTCCTGACAGGGTGAACCCCCACAGGAAGCCTCCTCAATTAGAGTGTGCATCAAAAAATTTGGGCTCATAATTTCCAGCCCTATTCGTTACAAATCTGTGCCTTCTTCACATTTGAGAATCTGCTTTGCAGTGCTCAGCATATACAGCTGCTGGCCAAAAGCCCATCGTTGGAAAAATCACTTCTAGATGATCCTCTGTGTTCAATTGTTTTAGCGATAAAAAATTGAAAGGGCTATTTTGTTCTCTACAGCTCTGAGAAGTAGGACATTTTGGACCTGGCTTCTTGGGCTCAGCTGGAAATTAATGAGGAGGATCAAAATGGGGACCTGTGAGGCGGTGGGTGGCAGAAAAGTGGGAAGATACAGTGAATTTATATCCTTCATTTTTGCCACCTTTGTGGTCACAAATTGATATTATGTGGGGTGAAGAGGCGATCAATGGCAGATTGCTGCCTTCCTTGGGAGCCTGAAAATAAAATGCCACTGAAATCAAAGAAAAGTCATAGCCTTTGATTGACTTGATTCTAAGAGGATTCCATTCTTGCTAATAACACGCTGTCTGGGAGCCAAGAATTTTCTGTCTCAGAGTAAGGGGCCCCACAGAACTGAGATCTGCACTTATTTTATATTTCCCATCAGTGAAGGCATTTATTAGTCACGCTGATTCTGACTAGATTAGCTAGGTGAAATTCATTGAATTTCAGGTCTAACTTCATAACTTGCAAAAGATTGTGAAGATTAATGACATAACAGAAGTGAGATTGGATGATTGGGAATAACCAAGTTGTGAAAAACAAACTCAAGCACTAACTCAATATGCAGAGTTTTCTGAGGAAGTGAAAAGACCCACTTTGAATTCCTGATCCACATGCAAGCAATTGTAATGTTAAAATGATGTGTTTGCTGCTATTAAGGGAATGCCTATACTTTGCAATCCACACTCATATCTAAGCTTCTAAGCACAAAGCGTTACAACACAACAACTAGCTTCCAAACCACACCTAATTATCACTATTGTTAACAAAGATTTTATTGTATGACAGAAATGTGCACTGATACAAATCACTGGATCTGAGTGTCTACCTCAGTGAGGGAGTCAGATTTACTAATGAAGTGACAGAAACCAGTCTCCCACAATCCAAATTAAAACAAAGCCAAAATAAAGAAACAAAGGATTTACTAGTGCCTTATTTTACATTTATGTCTAGGAAGTGTCTTTATGACTTTTACTGATGCGGAATATCGTTCTCCAGCAGTAAGTAACAGGAAACACTACTGCTACTGATATTCCTTCCACTCATTTTAATACATGGAAAATTATAGCCCACAAACTGATACATGTGACCCGAGACAAAGCTTCAAGTGAAAGTGTGAATGAAGAATGTGCATCACTATTTTTACATTCACGCACATTTTGTATCTCGAAAAGTTAGTCCCTTCAAGACTCCAACTAGTTTCCTTTAAGTAAATGGTGTTTCAATTGGTAGTATTAATGATTCTGAATAGCATTTAAAGCACTTCAGACTATCAATAACACACATTTGTCAGCTGTTTGCCAAATTCTCAGGAATGCTGTTTGACCTAAGTATGGTCACGTGAAGATGGATTTGCTACTGTCTCATTAAATTCATACAGTTGTGATGAATGCTTTGTGTTGAATTATATATATTTAATAAACTGGTGTTTAATAACTTCATGAATGTGTTAAGAATATGTTGGACATGTGAGGCTCATAAAACTGACACTACTGTGGCACTTACTGCAGAAGATAACTATTGTGCTTAACTTCTGTGTTGTCAGCAACTTTTGATACCATTGCCAGAGCAACCATGGACATGAACCAGTCAACAGTGTTCAGTGTAGCAAACTTCACTGCCTTCCCCTCCCCCTGTCCATCACCCTCTGTCATGTTCTCATTCAATCTTTATCTTTTTATTGTTTAATCACAACTTTTCAATTTATGTGTTTCGATGTTTTCATGCCCTGCACTAAGAACTTTGGCCTTTCTATTACATTTCATTATTAAGAAAAATAAATGATACTGACAGTAACAGTGGGTGGCATTTTCCCATTTTCAATTAAAGTGTGTTGTCAATTGAGGCTCATGGCACCAGGTCCACCATGGCTCAGAGCAACTTCTCTTATACATGTCATTAGTTATGCAACATTTCTGCAAGGAAAGCTTCATCCTATCCGCCAGCCTTTCTTGGGAGCACATTGCTATTCAAGACTAGAAGGCGTACAATGAGCAGTTCACATGACCATTGTCCCTCACAACACAGTGTTCTGCTGGGGAAAACTATCCAAAATACTACTTCCTGATGGTTCAATTGGTGTCCTGCAGATGCTCAGGCATTTCAAGACAATCTATCAGTCTTTGCATACCCTGAAAGATTGCACATTTACCAATGATGGAAGGATCAACAGGAGATTCCTCAGGATTCCTCTCAACTTGTTAACTCTCTTGAGACTCTTCACTGCACCACTTGCAGATTTTTTTCCTATTCCTTTGTGGGATGTGGGCATAGCTGGCTGGGCCAGCATTTCTTGCCCATCCCTAGTTACCCTTGAGAAGGTGGTGCCTTCTTGAACAGCTGCAGTCCTCCTGCTGTGGATTGAGCCACAATGCTGTTAGGGAGCAAATTCCAGGATTTTGACCCAGCGACAGTGAAGGAACGACAAAATACTTCCAAGTCAGGATGGTGAGTGACTTGGAGGTGAACTGGAGGTGGTTGTGTACCCATATGTCAGATCCTCCTGTCCTCCTAGATGGAGGTGTTCGTGAGTGTGGAAGGTGCTGCCTAAAGATTTGATTAGATTAGATTTGATTCACTACAGTGTGGAAACAGGCCCTTCAGCCCAACAAGTCCACACCGCCCCTTTGGAGCATTCCACCCAGACCCATCCCCCTATAACCCACACACCCCTGAACACTACGGGTAATATAGCATGGCCAATCCACCTAACCTGCACATCTTTGGACTGTGGGAGGAAACTGGAGCACCCGGAGGAAACCCATGCAGACATGGGGAGAACGAGCAAACTCCGCACAGACAGTCGCCCGAGGCTGGAATTGAACCTGGTTCCCTGGCGCTGTGAGGCTGCAGTGCTAATCTTTGGTGAATTTCTGTAGTGCACCTTATAGATATTACACAGTGCTGCTACTGAGCATCAATGGTGGAGGAAGTGAATGCTTGAGGATGTTGTGCCAATCAAGTGGGCTACCTTGTCCTGGATGGCGTCAAGCTTCTTGAGTGTTGTTGGAGTTGTACTCATCCAGGCAAATGGGGAATATTCTATCACAGTCCTGACTTGTGCTTTATAGATGGTGGACGGGTCTTTGAGGAGTCAGGAAGTGACATACCCGCTGCAGTATTCCTAGCTTCTAGCCTACTCTTGTAGCTGCTGTGTTTATGTGGTGAGTCCAGTGGAGTTTCTGATCAATGATAGCCCACAGGATGTTGATAGTGGGGGATTCAGTGATGGTAGCACCATTGAATGTTTAGGAACAGTGGTTAGATTGTCTCTTATTGGTTTTGGACAAAGCCTGGCATTTGTGTGTCGCGAATGTCATTTGCCACTTGTCAGCCCAAGCCTGAATATTGTCCAGATCTGGTTGCATTTAAACATGGACTGCTTCAGTATCTGAGGAGTCATGAGTGATGCTGAACATTGTGCAATCGTCGGTGAACATCCCCCACTTCTGACTTTATGATAGAGGGAAGGTCATTGCTGAAGCAGCTGAAGGTGTTTGGGCCGAGGACACTACCCTGTGGAACTCCTGGAGCTGGGTTGATTGACCTCCCACAACCATGACCATCTTCCTATATGTTAGGGATGATTCAAACCATCGGAGGGTGTGCTCCTGATACCGTTGATTCCAGTTTTGCCAGGGCTCCTTGATGCCACACTGGGATGCAGCCTTGGTATCATTCTCACCTCACCTCTGGAATTCAGCTCTTTTGTCCATGTTTGAATCAAGGCCATTATGAGGTCAGGAGCTGGTGGAACTCCAAACTAGGTGTCACTGAGCAGGTTATTTCCGAGGATTTCCTGTTTGATGACATCATCTGTCACTTTACTGATGATTGGGAGGATTGAAAGATATGATACCCTGACAGTTGTCTAAGAGTACTCAGGGTGCTCACCTGCTGACTGTTCCTTTGGAAACTGTGTAGCGGCTGCTGGAGGTTACTTTTCTTGCTGGGCTTAATGACGTAGTACTGATTGTTGCCTCTTTCTGTGTTGTCTTTGGAGTAGTGCCAAGATAATAGTGGCTTCAAGCACTGTGTTCTCAATGTCAGATTCATGAGCAGAGAATGTCAGAAATCCAATTCAGGTTAATTGAAGGAATTCCTGAGCCTTCCCACGTATCACAATGAAGCCTCATGTTATACCTTCACACAGTGTGCTATGGAGGCTTCCCAAGGAGGCCATTGTTTTCCCTTCATGAGGAGCTCTGAGGAAGAGACTGCATCCCAATGTATATTGCACAACCAAAGTGTCTGTGCTACACTGGGAGTTGAATTCTGCCAGGAAGCCATCACAACAGCCTTTGTTCACAAAGCTTCAGCTTTCTAACTCATTGCTGACCATATCCTTGTGTAGTTGTAGGTCAACATGCAAATCTGGCAGCTGTAAGGCATTGTGCTTGCTATGTAAAATGGGAACTTCAGGTATTGTTTTGGAGTGTCTTATTTTCATTGTAATTTCTTAGCTGACATGATGAGGAGGCAGTTGGTGTGCACAATGTAAAGGTCATGATAGATGAACCGTAGTTTCTACCATACATTTTTGGACAATCAATGACCTGCTGGTGAAATGCAAATTGAAGCCGGAATATTGGCATGAATGAGTCAGTGGAGGTATGATTACAACAATTGCCTCTAACAGGGTGCCTTATTCTAAGTGTTTTACTTGGCCCTGCAAGAAGTAAACAGGAGCTTTCTCTGTTCATGTTGCAATTTTGGGTAGCCAATGTGCAGCTTACTTTTGTTCTGACATCATAAGCCTCCAACTTTGTTTCAAATGTGAATGATTTGCTGGCTCTACCTACAACACACAAATTTCCCTACACTCATCATGTTCCTTTTAGTGTTGCTGTCACTGTGGTACTGATGACTTCTCAGCTTCCTTCTATTTTAGTTGAGAGCCTTTACTAAGTGAGGCCACCTCACCACACAGCCAATGACTTTAAACATTCCCGTGCCCTTAATGGCCATACACCATCCCCATGACATTTCTGTGTATTGCCACCTTGCTGCGGAGAGAATTGAATATTCTGTTGATCCTGTTAGAGTTGCTGGCAAGAGTTCTCAGCTCCTGGCAAGGTCACCCAAGGTGGTAAGGTCAGAGGGGAGAAACCTGACAAATCACAATCCAAAACAAGCCCTCAATGGCGATCTGGTGGAACATCTTCCTATGATATCAATGAATAAGATGGCGGGTGCTGATGTCGGGAGATCCCCAGCTATCGACGTTTCCTTGTTACTGGAACTGGATCTACCTTCTGCCCAGGACAGTGTGCATGCTGATGGGCATTCACATTCTCATGTAAAGGAAATGAACTAGAGGAATTCAGCACAGCTGCCCACAACCAAATATGTGGTTGAAGATGTTGGCTCTAGGATCAAGTTCATCAACCGTGCAAGGACACACAGAACCTGTGACCAGTGTCACAGAATTTCCTAGGTAGGCAATCACACGTGTTAGTGAGTGATTGCTGAGTGCCAAGACCCGCCAGAATTATCCTACCCACTTCTAGAACTCCCAGGCCTCTCGTATTCACTACGGGACCTCACCTTCCTATCTATAATTGTCCTTTGTCACTGTCATTCCTCTCTCAGCAACACAAGACTTCAGATAACAAGGTGTAGAGCTGGATGAACACAGCAGGCCAAGCAGTATCAGAGGAGCAGGAAAGCTGACGCTTTGGCCCTAGACCCTTCTTCAGAAGGCCTTCTTGACCTGCTGTGTTCACCCAGCTCTACACCTTGTTATCTCAGATTCTCCAGCATCTGCAGTTCCTGCTATCTCTGAAACAAGAATTCAGATGCTCACTTTCCCAAGGGCATTATGGACAAGCTCCCTTTCCATTATTAAGTAAGTTCCCAGGATGAACCATGTCCCTTCTCCTGGATTGACTAGCTAGGAAAGCCCTGACTGAGCAAAGCCCAGCTCCTCCAATGATGCTTCCGTAACATCCCAACAAACCCACCCGGAATCGTCAGAATGCTTACACTTGACCTGCAGGCCCAATAGTGAAAAATAATGCCTTGACTCCAGCAGGATCAAGCATTTCATGGATTGTGTCCAACCCTTTGAACTAGAATCAGATGAGCCCATTGACTCACCATGGCGGTATCCCTGACTGACTTCACTCCACTAAGGATGCTTACTTTTGACTTTAATGACTGACCAGTTGCTTGAAACATGTGCAGTATTTTTGCCAGTTAAACCATTGTAACATGCTTTAGGTCTAACATAGGTTTAATACAATGCTGCACAATGACTTGCCAACCCCCCATACTTTGCTCTAGGCCATCCTAAGCTGCCTGCCTGTTGCTCAAAACAATGTAAAGCACAGAGGCTGGCAGCCTGTAACCATACATTAATGACCCTGTCTCTCTTTGCTTAAGAACAGTATAGGCTACACTAATGATGGCAGTCCCCAAGTCAGTACTGGAGTCAATGATTGCATTCTCAGAATATAATGTGAAATGTCCAGAGGATGGCAGCTTTCATTAACCGGCAAAAGGAGTGAGAACTAAGAAAACAAGCTAAAAGCCTGCATGTGTCCAAGTGATTGTAAAAGTATCTCATTTGCATGAAATGCTTGACTGCCCCTGTGCGCAAAGTGACCAGGCAGAAACTTGCAAATTGTAGCAGTCTGTGAGCTCCAAAATAAAACCGAAGGCTCGAAGCAGCGTCTGAGTCAGTGTGGCAGTAGCAATGGGATCATGGTTAGACTGGTGGTTGGCAGATTCTGACTTCCAATGGATGATGAGTTGAGTAGGCAGATGAGCAAGGAGTAGGCAGAGCTATTGTTGTGAAGAAGCATTAGCATGGTGGTGGCCCAGAGGAGCATTCAGCAAGCTGCAGCATTGAGCTAACCTCTCTGAGTTTACATGTTGGGAATTTGCATGCCTACCTTCTCACTGAAAGAGAGAAGTTGCATTTAACTAAGATAAGTCGCGACTTTAATAATGCTCACCTAAAACAAGGAGAAATGGTCAACCAGCTAGCTATCAGTTTGGAGAATTGGCCTTTGCATGCCAGGATCTAGGATTCTTATGTTGGTTCTTTAATGTTAAACAAATTGACTTTTAAATAACTAAAACTGTAGCTCATGATTCCAGAAGAAAATCTCCACAAATGATGGGCCAAATAGGACACAAGCCACCAGCAGGATAATTACAGAGTGCAAGTTTGGCAAAATGAAAATGATCCTGCAGACTCAAATTCCAAAGGAAAATAAATTGTCCTCACCCATAACCTTAACCTGCCCATTTTCTCTTACAGATGCTAACTGGCCAGCCATATACTCGAAGTGTTTCCTGTTTTTATTTTGATCTAAAAACAGCTGTCCTTTTGCATCCTGCACAAGATGGCAACTTTGTACGCTTTGGCTCACGGCCCTGCAGAGCACAGATGGGTGATACAGCTGGACCGTCAAGCTGATGTGATATAAGACGACTGTGCAGCTGCAAGGAACATTCACTTTATCATTATCTGTAATCACATTTTCATAAAATGATTGGGCACAATGATCACAGGCTTGCATGGTTTGCACTGCAAGACGAATGGGTAACAGTGTGCTGAATTCTACTGCCACCAGCTCTAGTGGGAGTAGTGCCACCTCTACATACATGTACCCGTGAAGAACTTTGGCTCACTCCAGGAGTTAGAAGTATGTTGTTAATTTATTTCAACTGCATAGACATCGTGCCAGAAATGATAAACGATAAACCGATAATTACATACATGTCCTTAAAAAAAACTCACCTTTTTACACAGAGCATCACTCTTCGAAACATTCCATTTCGAGGTCTCCCAAGACCCGCTTCTCCATTCTATGCTTCAAGGTTTATTAGGAATTCCTAGGCTAGCAAGATCACCTTTAACACAATTAATACATGACTGGAACTTACAATCTCTTATTGTATATCTGGCCATAATTGACAAACCCATTGTAAAATATTCATTAATCTCTTGCACCTTTTTCAATGGCCTTCATGCGCAATGACTATTCTCTCTCATAACTTGCTCGATCCTTTCAAAAATTTACACTATGCTATCCACAACTGAATTACTGCTCTTTTCAGTCAATTTAATTGCCTCTACTGGGGATGGTTCTCTGAAAAACATTTGTGAAGCAAACACACCATCCAATACTCAGCAAGAAATACTTTGTATACAATCAGATTTTTGCAGCTCCACCGAAGCTTGAACAGGGCCAAAACAGCAACCCAATATTTTCAAAATAGTAAATAACAAGACCCATTAAAAACAATTGCGAGACCAATTTTACTCGAGTCTGGAGTGTATATTTAATCAAAATGTAATTGTACTGTCTTTGAAGTTAATAAATTAAATATCCTGCTCATTTTTCTGAACAAATTTATGCAAATTAAAATATTGAATACCATGAAATATGTGCCAGGGAAGAATCTGTATTCTTAAAAGGACAAATCTCAGTGCAAAAGCAGCAAACCTCGTAATCACATGGTGTAATTACAGTGAAATAGTCATAACCCTCATTTTTAACATGACCACAAAAAATTTTGACGTATTACTTGAAAGGATTTGATTTCATTCTTAAGTAAGAAGGGCTGTCATTTTCTTTTTTATTCTTTCATGGAATATGTCTGTCGCCGGCACGGTAAGAGTTTGCTGCCCATCCCGAATTGCCTAAAAAGTGAATGGCTTGCCCTTCAGAGGGAAGTTTAGAGTCAATCACATTACCATGGATCTGAAATCAGACATGGAGGCCAAAAACGGGTAAGGATGTCAGATTTCAGTCCCTGAAGAGTATTAGTGACCAGGTGGGATTTACAACAATCAATTAAAGTTTTCGTGGTCATTACGATTGAGAGAGGTTCTGAGGAAGGGTCACCAGGTCCAAAATGTTAATGCTGCTTTCTCCTACACAGATGCTGCCAGACCTGCTGAGCTTTTCCAGCAACTTTGTTTTTGTTCATGATTTAGACTAGCTTGACTTTCCAATGGAAATTTCAAATCTGCCAACTCTCAATGCGAGGTTGGAATCCATCTTCCCAAACATTAGCCCGAGTCTGTGGATTACTATTTCAGTGCTATTTCTTCTGTGCCCCTGTGATCTGTGACACTAACAAAAAAACTCCCACTCATGGGGACACATATATTGACATTCACTCACACTGATACAGATGGGGACACACATACTGACACACACTCACACTGTTACAGATAGGGACACACATACTGACACACACTCACACTGATACAGATAGGGACACACATACTGACACACACTCACACTGTTACAGATGGGGACACACATACTGACACACACTCACACTGATACAGATAGGGACACACATACTGACACACACTCACACTGATACAGATGGAGACACACATACTGACACACACTCACACTGTTACAGATGGGGACACACATACTGACACACACTCACACTGATACAGATAGGGACACACATACTGACACACACTCACACTGTTACAGATAGGGACACACATACTGACACACACTCACACTGATACAGATAGGGACACACATACTGACACACACTCACACTGATACAGATGGAGACACACATACTGACACACACTCACACTGTTACAGATGGGGACACACATACTGACACACACTCACACTGATACAGATAGGGACACACATACTGACACGCACTCACACTGATACAGATAGGGACACACATACTGACACGCACTCACACTGATACAGATGGGGACACACATACTGACACACACTCACACTGATACAGATAGGGACACACATACTGACACACACTCACACTGATACAGATGGGGACACACATACTGACACACACTCACACTGTTACAGATAGGGACACACATACTGACACACACTCACACTGATACAGATGGGGACACACATACTGACACACACTCACACTGTTACAGATGGAGACACACATACTGACACACTCTCACACTGTTACAGATAGGGACACACATACTGACACACACTCACACTGTTACAGATGGAGACACACATACTGACACACACTCACACTGTTACAGATAGGGACACACATACTGACACACACTCACACTGATACAGATAGGGACACACATACTGACACACACTCACACTGATACAGATGGGGACACACATACTGACACACACTCACACTGTTACAGATAGGGACACACATACTGACACACACTCACACTGCTACAGATGGGGACACACATACTGACACACACTCACACTGTTACAGATAGGGACACACATACTGACACACACTCACACTGATACAGATGGAGACACACATACTGACACACACTCACACTGTTACAGATGGGGACACACATACTGACACACACTCACACTGATACAGATAGGGACACACATACTGACACACACACACACACTGATACAGATAGGGACACACATACTGACACACACTCACACTGATACAGATGGAGACACACATACTGACACACACTCACACTGTTACAGATAGGGACACACATACTGACACACACTCACACTGATACAGATGGAGACACACATACTGACACACACTCACACTGATACAGATAGGGACACACATACTGACACACACTCACACTGTTACAGATGGAGACACACATACTGACACACACTCACACTGTTACAGATGGGGACACACATACTGACACACACTCACACTGATACAGGTAGGGACACACATACTGACACACACTCACACTGATACAGATGGGGACACACATACTGACACACACTCACACTGTTACAGCTAGGGACACACATACTGACACACACTCACACTGTTACAGATAGGGACACACATACTGACACACACTCACACTGATACAGATGGGGACACACATACTGACACACACTCACACTGTTACAGATAGGGACACACATACTGACACACACTCACACTGATACAGATAGGGACACACATACTGACACACACTCACACTGTTACAGATGGGGACACACATACTGACACACACTCACACTGTTACAGATAGGACACACATACTGACACACACTCACACTGATACAGATAGGACACACATACTGACACACACTCACACTGATACAGATAGGGACACACATACTGACACACACTCACACTGTTACAGATGGAGACACACATACTGACACACTCTCACACTGTTACAGATAGGGACACACATACTGACACACACTCACACTGTTACAGATGGAGACACACATACTGACACACACTCACACTGTTACAGATAGGGACACACATACTGACACACACTCACACTGATACAGATGGGGACACACATACTGACACACACTCACACTGTTACAGATAGGGACACACATACTGACACACACTCACACTGAAACAGATAGGGACACACATACTGACACACACTCACACTGTTACAGATAGGGACACACATACTGACACACACTCACACTGCTACAGATGGGGACACACATACTGACACACACTCACACTGTTACAGATAGGGACACACATACTGACACACACTCACACTGATACAGATGGAGACACACATACTGACACACACTCACACTGTTACAGATGGGGACACACATACTGACACACACTCACACTGATACAGATGGGGACACACATACTGACACACACACACACACTGATACAGATAGGGACACACATACTGACACACACTCACACTGATACAGATGGAGACACACATACTGACACACACTCACACTGTTACAGATAGGGACACACATACTGACACACACTCACACTGTTACAGATGGGGACACACATACTGACACAAACTCACACTGATACAGATGGAGACACACATACTGACACACACTCACACTGATACAGATAGGGACACACATACTGACACACACTCACACTGTTACAGATGGAGACACACATACTGACACACACTCACACTGTTACAGATGGGGACACACATACTGACACACACTCACACTGATACAGATGGAGACACACATACTGACACACACTCACACTGATACAGATAGGGACACACATACTGACACACACTCACACTGATACAGATGGGGACACACATACTGACACACACTCACACTGTTACAGCTAGGGACACACATACTGACACACACTCACACTGTTACAGATAGGGACACACATACTGACACACACTCACACTGATACAGATGGGGACACACATACTGACACACACTCACACTGTTACAGATAGGGACACACATACTGACACACACTCACACTGATACAGATAGGGACACACATACTGACACACACTCACACTGTTACAGATGGGGACACACATACTGACACACACTCACACTGTTACAGATAGGACACACATACTGACACACACTCACACTGATACAGATAGGGACACACATACTGACACACACTCACACTGTTACAGATAGGACACACATACTGACACACACTCACACTGATACAGATAGGGACACACATACTGACACACACTCACACTGATACAGATAGGGACACACATACTGACACACGCTCACACTGTTACAGATAGGACACACATACTGACACACACTCACACTGATACAGATAGGACACACATACTGACACACACTCACACTGATACAGATAGGGACACACATACTGACACACACTCACACTGTTACAGATAGGGACACACATACTGACACACACTCACACTGATACAGATGGGGACACACATACTGACACACACTCACACTGATACAGATGGGGACACACATACTGACACACACTCACACTGTTACAGATGGGGACACACATACTGACACACACTCACACTGATACAGATAGGGACACACATACTGACACACACTCACACTGTTACAGATAGGGACACACATACTGACACACACTCACACTGATACAGATAGGGACACACATACTGACACACACTCACACTGCTTGTTTGCCAGTAGCCGTAACTTCTCGAGTAACTGACCCTTGACACAAATCAGAGGCATGATATGATGGCCACCCACTCCTTCCTGTTGCAAGTCCCTCTCTAATACCAAAGTCCATGGGCAGAGGATGTTGCCAATTGCAGGCCATGGAGCATGCCCTGAAATGTTGGTGCTGAGCGATGGCTCAGCAGTTAACACTGCTGTCCCACAGCACCAGGGACCCTGCTTTGCTTCCACCATCAGGTGACCATATCTGTGGAGTTTGCACATTCTCCCCATGTCTGCGTGGGTTTCCTCTGGGTGCTCTGGTTTCCTCCCACAATCCAAAGATAGGCAGATTAGGTGCATTAACCATTGGAAATGCAGGGCTACAGAGATAGGGTAGGTTCTGGGTCTGGGTGGGATGCTCTTCAGAGAGTCAGTGTGAACTCAATCGGCCAAATGGACTGCTTCCACACTGTAGGCATTCTTTGATTGTCCGATTTGCAGGTTGGGAAGCAATTGGTGAATTGGCATTGCCAAGTACATGATCTACTTTCATTTTTGGGTATTGTCACTGTTTAGTGGGAAACTGCATATCAATGAAGTAATTAACAATTAAATGTTAATACACGCTAATGCATGAAAGTCTGTTTCCCACTGCTCGCTATTGAGAACCTTTTCTTGCTGTTCAACACTTGCTTGGAAAATGGAACTTGTTTCTCTCAATTTTGAGAGTTGTTAATTTATCTGATTTTTCCAACTTTCTTGCTCATGCCCATGTGACTCAGTTCCTGGGAAGATTCCACCCTATTTTTCTTCTGCGTACCCATGCTGTCTGCCCTCTATCATCCTTTGCTTCTCATAATGATCATTAATTCTGTCCTCGAGAATGTCTTCTGATAGCTTTCTCACTGCCGATGCGTCAGATTGATTGGCCTCTAACTATTAGATTTATGCCTCTCACATTTTTTTGAATGGGATTTGTAATCCTCCTATCCTCTAAACCATTCCTGGATCCAAGGAGGACAGCAAGAATGCAGCCAGAAATTCTCCAGCATGCATCCTAGTAACTGATAAAAACTGAGGATAGATTCCATAAAGACTGAAGGAGGTGTTCATTTTGAGTCACAACAACCCTTTTAGTATTAAATAAAAACCAAAAGAACTTTGGATGCTCTAAATCAGGAGCAAAAACAAAGTTGCTGGAAAAACTCAGCAGGCTTGGCAGCATCTGAGAAGGTGAAAAACAGTGTTAATGTTTCAGGTCCGGTGATCCTTCCTCAGAACTTCCAGTTTTTTCCTTCGCAGATGCAGCCAGACCTGCTGAGCCTTTCCAGCAACTTTGTTTTTGTCCCTTTTAATGCCTTTTTCTGTTCATTTTATCCTCATTTACATTCTGAGAAATGAGAAAATGTTTATAACAACCTGTAAGTTTGAATCCCACTTAAAAATATGGAAAATATAAACTCTCATGGAAGGAACTTAAATAGTACACTGTCCACAAGAAAGAATAAAATTGACAACACACCTTTGGCCTTTTCAAAGAATATTTTTAGTGGCTGAACTGATGTTTGATGTTTTGCCGTATGAGTGGGCAGAATAATCACAGCATTTTGGACAGTGCATAATATTGCCAATGAAAAAGAAATGCTGCTCAGGGATGGAAAAGTAAAGCATACCTTTGGAAGGAGACAGCTAGTATAATACATTCACTGGAGCATGCAGTGACCTAAAGAACCTCTGCATTGCAGCATTCACTGTTTTTATTTATCTTGAGGAGAAGGCACAATGTTTCTGAAAGGTAATCAGTTACCCATTCTAGACAAGTGATAGAGATTTCCTATCTTTTTAAATCAGCCATGTGTAATTTTTCTGCTCTAATTGTACATTGACACAGTCAGTGTTTTCTTTCCCTAAAGTGACCATAATGCAATGCTGTGTGGTCCCAATGTATTGTGTTCTATCCCAATTCCATGCATTACTTCCTGAGTCCAGACCCATTGTGCAGCACTGGGAGTTCTGGTGGAAGATTCAGCATGGAGAACACTTTTGATTTCACTGGCTAGCTGCTTTAATGTGTTGCAGGTTTAGATTGCCCTGTTTTGTTCCACATATATGTTGTGCTAGTTTGTTCTGGATCTGTTTAATTTTCCAAACAGCTTGTTTTGGATGGCTTGCTATGGAATGGCACAGTGGCTCAGTGGTTACCACCGCTGCTTCACAGTGCCAGGGACACAGATTTGATTCCAGTCTTGGGTAACTGTCTGTATGGAATATCCCTCTGTCGGCGTGGGGTTCCTCTGGGTGCTCCAGTTTCCTCCCACTGTCCAAAGATGTGCAGATTCAGTGGATCGGCCGTGTTACATTGCCCATCGTGTCAAGGGATGTGCAGGCTGGGTGGGTTACCCATGGGAAATGCAGGGATAGAGTGTTTGAGGAGTGTTGTCTTCATAGTTTTAGTGTGGACTTCGTAGGCCAAACGCCCCACTTCCATTCAGTAGAGATGCTATGCATTCTGTCTCTGGAGTTGCTGGGACTTTAACCTAGGACTTCTGTCTCAAAGGTTGGGACACTGCCACAAGGCTTACCATTTTGGGTCAATATGCTTTGGGAATGTTCTATTGACAATTGACAAAAGGCAGCTACTGTCAAAGCACAATTGGCACCATGAGAGCCATTCACATATCCCCACGCTCCTTCGTGTATTGTCCTGCCGGAGAATAAGATAAGGGCTGATTTTCATGAAAAAAATGGAGTTTATGATGAAATATATGATGAATATTTGTGAAATCATGTTGGATTAGAGGCAGTTTAACATGGTGCCTATTCTGAGTGATTCATACAGGTAGTGGCTATGGATACATTAATTTAATGAGTTTAAACATTGAATTAATTGTAATGAATAACCTTAGGACAATAACCTAGTAAGCAGGAGCTAATATAGATTCTGTTTCTGTCAGAACAACCAATATTTCTGAGGAAATGGTATCTTAAATGCAAAGACCTACAATGTAGTGTACACTTTGACTTCTCTTCAGGAGAGATGACTATTTAGAATTAAACTTAAATCAGTTGGATTTCAAGATAATACCACATAATGGGTTAGAAATCAACTGCAAGCTATGAAGCAGCAGGTATTCAGACAACTTTAGTCTGAACAGTAGGAAGCACTGAGCTAGATGCCTCAGGGATGAGTGTTGGGATCCCTACTGTTTCCAATTTATATGAATGACAAGGATTAGAAAGATCAATGCAAATTGGTCAAAAGCACAGGCAGTATCCAACTAGGACAGTTAAAACTATGGAGGTGGCTTTAGAACGACGCAATGTTGGACAAAATTTACAAGGGGCTGAACTGTGGCTAGTGAAAAATAATACAGGCTGGTCTAATGTGCTGTATAAAGTGTACAATAGATAACATAAGAGCTTCAGAAACATCTTTGAAATAATTGAGGAAGAAACTGAAAGAGATCTTTAAACTTTTTGGAAGTCAAGGAGAACCTTCTTATAGAGCAGCATCCTGCGTACGCAGGATGTTGCCCCCTCAAAACAAAATCAAGATGGTTAGGCAGCATTTCCTCTTCGAAACTCCTGATGGCTGAGGCCTGTAATGTTGCCGTGCAGTATTTAATCTTCGTGGGTAGCAATTAGCAAGGCAAACAGAAGATTCACTTCAACAGGCAACACTGTTAGTTACTGCCTGTTTGCAAACTGCGCCAATTTTTTTTCCGACAACAGCAACTTGTAGCTACGTAGTCAATTTGACATCATGAAATGCCTTAAAGATCTGTATTGAAGTGTTGCAAGCAATATTTTACATGCGACATGTAAGACAATATTGGGGCAGATGGTCAAATGTTTGGTAAAAGAGGCACATTTTAAGGAGTGTTTTAAAAGAGCAAAGATTTAGAGAGGTGGAGGGCTTTAGGGAGTGAATTCTAAAGCTTAAATTACTGAAGGCACAATTAAAACAATAGAACATTGAAAATTCAGGATGCTTAAGACAGCAAAGTTAGAAAGGTGCATGTATCTTGGAGTGTTGTATCTTTGGAGGAGATTACAGGGATAGAGAGGAGTGAAGCCATGAAGGGATTGGAAAATGAGCAGGAGTATTTTACAATCAGGGCAGAGTTTATTTGTGATTTGGTGTTGGTCAGCAAGCACAGGGATGAAGAGTAAATGGGGCTTGGTATGAGCAAGGACATAGGCAGCAGAGTTTTGGATGGTTTCAAGTTCAAGGTTTAAGGAGACAAGAATGTGGAAAGTTTACCAGGAGTGCATTGGAATGCACAAGTCTTGAGGTAACAAAAATATAGATTTCAAACACTGTCTCTAAAAACAAGAAGTGATCTGAAAACTGCTTAAAAAAAAAGAGTAAGACAACATTTCCTAGTGCCAAAGGATTGTGATATGAGGAAAGATGGGGAGTAACATTGGTCTTTCAGTTGGAAAGGAGGATGGTTGAAGGGTGACCACATAGAGGTATACACAATTGTATCTTGTAAAGAAAGACTTGATCTAAGCACCACTTAAACAATAAAAGTAGGTCAGGCAGATACAGATTCAAATTAGCAATAAGTACACTCAGGAGGCTGTCAGAAATATTTGGCGGAAACTTAGAAGGTTCTGAGAATATCTTTATACACGTTGATTAGCAAGTATCTACTGGACGTTGAGAAATGTTGCCTGTCATTTTTCTTGCTGCTGTCCAGACACCCAATGTTTACATTTGCCTGTTGCTGCCAGAACTGAAGCCATGCAGCAGTGCGCTGATCAATACGCACGGAGCTACCGAGTGGCTGAGCAGCCATGGAACATTGGGTCTGAATGACATGGGCTGGAGTGATATTTGTGGCAGAATTAAATGGATAGTTAGGCAAAGCCCACCTCAATGTCAAAAGCATCTCATTCTATCTTTCATGCCTTTGACAAGAGGCACAGTGAATTGCCAATGAAGGAAGGTTATTGCTTGCTAAACACCATGTTAACAGCTCAACTTAACACGTTACTATTCAAGTTCCTATCTAACTAAATATGCCACACAAACTAGGCATCAAGTCAAACTGAGATGGAAATCACAGTGGGAAGCTTGCCGCTTGCCGTGCAGGATCTCCATGACATTTAGAAGCAAACAGCAGCTCAAGGCACAATCAATGGGCGCCAGCCATGTGGGTTCTGTGTCCATGAATATTTGCCAAAACCTCATGATCATCATGGCGCTGCACCGATGCACTCACAGGTCATTCAGGAAGCGTAGAATCGTGTTGCAGGTTGCACCAGTACCAAGAATTGAGAAGCTGCAACACAGACGCTTTGTGTACACAGCGAAGCACGAGCGCTTAGAGGGGTTCATCTCAGGGCTGCTCGTTGGTCTCTTAGCGCTCACTCATTTGATTCTTACCTGCATGGTCGCAGCATCCATGTCTTGCTAAGCCATGCCTTGCCTTATCTACTCGTTCTTTTGGAACTTCAGAAGAGATGGGGGAATCAAGATTAAGGCAGAGTCAATAGCGGGGCACTTGCAGATTGGGAACAAGGATGGTGATGGTGGGATCTACAGATGTAAGAGGGGTATGGCCAACAGCATCAGAGGCTATCATTGATGACAGAAGGAATGCTTATTGTCAGTGACTATTGCTTCGAACAGGGCTGTGGTGGAGCAGATGATGGGTCTACTTAAGGTATAGTCCCACTGCTCAGAGTGTGCTGCTCCATTCTAGTGTGCTGACTTCTGCACTGATAGAGCCGGCAGTGAGGCAATGTGCTGGATACTTGGGAACCAGCGCAGCCTTCCAAGGAGGGGGCTGGGGACATTTGGGAGTGTTGGGGGAAGTGGGGAACTTTCCTTGTGCATGATAGATGTCAGTTACATTAGGTGCTACAAGCAGACAGGATCTGATTGACAGCCAGTTCGAGTATAAGCAGAATTGGGAGCAGCAGACCATCATGGAATGTGAATTAGTTATTAGTCATCATTCCTAGCATTTGGTTTTCATTGTGGGAATGAGCTTCAGCCTCGATTACTTTTGCCTGTGTTCCTATTTGCTAGATGTAAGTCAAAGCTTGTATTTGGACCTGTCCAATTGTTCTCCTGTCTGGGATGGTCCCCTCCTGAACAGTCATGACCTGTGGGTCTCAAGTGGGCATTGGGAACAGAGTGGTGCTGATTTAGAGAGGATGTTTAGATGGGGTACAGTGAAGGACAGATGAACTGTGTGGCCTGGTGGTTACCTCATGGCTAGGGTCAGAGAATGCTGTTGTACATGTGAGGGAATAGTGTGAGCAGTGTGGCTTTCTGGCTGCTGTACCACTCTGCTACTTGTCAGGGATGATGACAGACTACCAACACTTGGCTGGGAGCGCAGCGACCGTTCATAGACGACGCTGGTCCTTTGGCTGATATCCACTGAACAGCGAGTTCTCTGCGAATGTCGAGGTAAGTAGTGATTGGGGCCGGAATCAGAGCGATGGATGCCATAGGAGGCAGTGTAATGGTTAATGCAAGAACTCACTAGGGCCATGGATATAAACTCTCTAAAATACTCAATCCGATAGGGACTCAGCCAAAAATTAGTCCAATTTCTTTGTTTGAAAGAAAAGTTGAGCCATGGAATGTACTTCTAAATGGAGCAGTAGCTTGAAAAGCTCTCGAGACATTTAAAAACAATTGGATACTTTGTGAGGCTGTGGGCAAGGGAAAACAGCAGGATCTTCCTAGATGGACAAACTTATCCATAACTATCCTGTGATCATGTTAGCCCTGAGGATTGCATTCAGTCATGCTGACCACTCATGTGTATTGATTTACTGTGATTAACTAGAGGCAAGATTGGTCTTCAGAGGTTGTGCAAACAGGCAATAGTGTGTTGGCAGCCTGTTTTCTATATCCACTCAATTTTCTTTTCTAAAATCTAAAGGCTGAGTATTTGTTATTGCTAACGCTGAGCTACCAAACAACACCAATTTAACACCAAAATGTCTTGTTTTACATACAGAGATTACCAGAGTTTCTCAGTTTGTTGCAAATGTTTTTTGTGGATTTGTCTGATGGGAAAGCACAAATTATTGGCCTCATTCTATTGCAACCAAGAACAGAGAATATATAAATATGTGCATTCCTGTAAGAGACAAAACAGAGAATAGATTTCCTCTCACTTATCCAATTATCATGGCACCAAGAGAAAATAAAACCTTTTAAAGGCTTTCATAAAGACAGTGTCTCAATTTCTATGTTATACAACAGCTACAGTTACATTGAGTTAGAAATGTTAAATTTTTTTCCCAATGTTAGGACATATGCTATTACTGGAGGGTATGTGATGATGATCAGTGACGACCCAAAAGTCTGATTAGATTTGGTCTTACCTTTTCAATTACAAAATTAATTGATACTTCAATCTTGGGACATAAAGCTTCTTTATTGTGTAATTCAGCCATTCTGACATATTGATTAAAATGTTCTTAGCTTGAAATGCTAGTGGCTGTTATGCATGCATTTTGCCCCAGTCTCTGGTCAGGGGCGACAGTCCATATTATTAATTACTATGCAGTGACCCCAGTTTGGAAGAAGGTTAACAGAGATAGCTATATCGCCTTGGTTATGATTCCCCCACAGTTAAATAGCCTATAGAATTCATTATCTGTGCTTAAACAAGAACAATGATATGTGGTGTGGAGGTATCGATGTTGGACTGGGGTGGACAAAGTCAGATGTCACACAACACCAGGTTATAGTCCAACTGGTTTATTTGAAATCACAAACTTTTGAAGTGCTGCTCCTTCTTCAAGTGATTTGGGTAAGACAACACAGGGTGACTAACAAGTCAGCAAGAGTCACCTAAAAGGTAAAATAAAATTGACTACAAGGGGTTAAAGATTCATTTTAACAATGAGATACATCAGCATCTAGATTATCAATTGGATTTTTTGTTGTGATCCAATTGTGTCTCCATAAAATAAGAATGAGATTTCATGGGAGCAAAACCAAATCATTCACTTCAGCTCTGGTTCAGTAGTCATGTTTTCACCTCTGAAACAGGCAGTGGAAGATTCAACATCCACACATGTACTCAGGGTGTGCTGTACCATCACAGGATCAGTACTGAGGGACGACCACATTGTTGGAGAGTTAGAACTGAGGGAACACTGCACTGTTGGAGGGTCAGTACTGAGGGAGTGTCACACTGTCAGAGATTCAGAACTGAGGGAACACTGCACTGTCAGAGGGTCAATACTGAGGCAGTGTTTGACCATCAGAGAGTCAGTACTGAGGGAGTGCCACACTGTCAGAAGATTCATACTGAGGGTCAGTGCTGAAAGAGGATGGAACCATTAGAAAGCCAGTACTGAAGGAACACTGCGCTGTCAGAGAGTCAGTACTGAAGGGGTGCCGCACCCTTGGAGGGCCAGTACTAAGGGACTGCTGCATCATCAGAGGGTCGGAGGGCCAGTACTAAGGGACTGCTGCATCATCAGAGGGTCAATAGTCAGGAGGTGCTCCACTGTCAGAGGGTTAGTGCTGAAGGAGTGCTGCACCATTGGAAGGCCAGTACTGAGGGACTGCTACATCATCAGAGGGTCAGTGTTGAGGAAACACTATACTGTCAGAGGGTCAGTGCTGAGGGAGTGCTGCACCATCAAGGGGTCAGTACCGAAGGAGTGCTGCATTGTCGAAGAGTCAGTACTAAGGGAGTCCTGCACTGTCAGAGGGTCAAAGAACAAAGAACAAAGAACAAATCGGCTCAGGAACAGGCCTTCCATTCCCTCCAAGTTTGCACCATCACATTTTGTCCTTCCACACTAAAACTGTCTTCATTTACAGGATCCATATCCCTCTATTCACTTCCTATTCATGTATTTGTCCAGGTGTATCTTGAATGCTCCTATTGTGTGTGTTTCCACCACCTCCTCTGGCAGCATTTTCCAGGCACTCATCACCCTTTGTGTGAGAAACTTGCTTTGCATGTCTCTTTTAAACTCCTCCCCCCCTCGCAACTCAAACCTGTGTACCCTAGAAATTGACCCCTCCACCCTGGGAAAAACCTCATATCTTGCACTCTATCCATGCTATTCACAATCCCATAAACTCCTATCAGGTCACCCCTCAACCTCCTGCATTCCAGTGAAAACAAACCCAATCTAGCCAACTTTCTGCACAGCTAAAATCCCCCATACTAGACAACATCCTGGTAAACTTTATCTGTACCCTCTCTAAAGCATCCACATCATTCTGACAGTGTAGTGACCAGAATTGTATGCAATATTCCATGTGTGACTGAACTAAAGCTCCATAAAGCTGCAGAATTACTTGCCTTACACACAATGCCCTTTCCAATGAGGGCAAGCATGCCATAGTCTTTTTTTTTACTGCTTCATCCACCTGCACTGCCACCTTCAGTGATGTATGGACCTGCACACCCAAATCCCTCTGCTTAACAATACAACTAAGGGCTCTGGCATTTACTGTATAATTTCCAATTGTATGTGACCTTCCAAAATGTACCACGTCACATTTGTATGGATTAAACTCCATCTGCCATTTTTCTGCCCATGCCTCCAACTGATCTATATCCTGCTGTATGCTCTGACAATCGTCCTCACTATCCACAACTCCACCAAAAGTATCATCTACAAACTTACAAATTAGACCAGCTATGTTTCCCTCCAAATCATTTATGCAGATTATGAATGGCAGAGGTCCAGCACTGATCCCTGTGGGACACCACTAGCCACAACCCTCTGTTCTGAAAAGCATCCTTCCATAGCTATCCTCTGTCTCCTATGGCTAAGCCAGTTTTGTATCAATCTTACCAGCTCACCCCAATACCATGTGACTTCACCTTTTGTACCAGTCTGAAATGAAGGACCTTGTCAAAGGCATTACTGAAGTCCATGAAGACAACATCAAACAACTGTTCCATCATGAATCATCTTTGTCACCCCCTCAAAAACTCAATCAAGTTAGTGAGTCATGACCTCCCCCATACAAAGCCATGCTGCCTATTGATTGTAAGCATTAAGCAAATCTTTTTCAATAATTTTCCTACCACCATCATGAAACTCACAGTCCTGTAATTTCCAGGATTATCCCTGCTACCCTTCTTAAATAATGGGACAATATTAGCTCTTCCCCAGGCATCTGGGACCTTACCTGTGACCAAAGAGGATGCAAAGATATTTGTCAATTCTGCAGCAATTTATTCTCTTGTTTCCCACAATATTCCCTCAATATTCTGGGTTGGATCCCATCAGGATCCAGGGACTTAATTTACCTTTTGAAATACACAATGCCTCTTCCTTTTTAAATTCGCTTAGAGATTCGACATTCCCTTCCCTGAGATCATCCTCCATTAGTTTTTTCTCTTTGGTGAATACCAAGTCAAAGTATTCATTTAATTCCCCACCTACCTCTCCTGGCTCTACACACAGATTCCCTTTGTCCTTGAGAGGGCCAACACTTTCCCTGGCTACCTTCTTGCTTTTTATATATGTATAAAAAGTCTTGGGATTTTCCTTAATCCTGTTTGTTAATGACCCCTTTTAGCCCTTCTATTTCCTTGTTTAAGTTCTTATGTACTTCAGGACCATCAACAGTTCCCATCTCCTCAGCCTTACATTTGCTATGCGTCAGTACTGAAAGAGCACTGCACCTCCAGAGGGTCAGTACTGAGGGAGCTCTGCACTGTCAGAGGGTCAGTACTGAAGGAGCGCTGCGCATCAGAAAGTCAGTACTGAAGGAGCGCTGCACTGTCAGAGGGTCAGTACTGAGGGAGCTCTGCACTGTTAGAGGGTCAGTACTGAGGGAGTGCTGCACTGTCAGAGGGTCAGTACAGAAGGAGTGCTGCACTTTAAAAGGTCAGTACTGACGAAGTGCTGCACTGTCGAGGGGCAGTACTGAGCCAGTTCTGCACTGTTGGAGTACAGTCTTTGGAAGGTAGTATAATCTGATGCTTCATCTTCTCTCCCAGCTACACCTAAAAATTCCAACATTACTTTGAAAAAGAAATGACAAATTCTTCCTGTGTTATGGCCAATATTTACATAAAATACATGAATATTGATGATTTAATGATTATATTGCTGTTTACCAATGCTAGCTGTTTATGAATGGGCCATTGCGCTTCTGACATTGCAAACTCGATTACAGGAAAAAAGTTGAATTCATTGCACAATATTTTGGAGCATCCTGAAGTCAAGCAAGGCACTGTATAAATGCAAGTCTTTCTCCCTTCATTGAGATGAAATGAATGTCATAATATGAGGAAAATGACTTGCATTGAGATTCTCAACCACACAAAAGCTTCCATTTCCAAACAGATAAACAAAAACATAAAGGCTGACTTTTAAAGCAGTCTTGACAGCTTTGCTTTTTTCTCAAACATGACAAATGTTCCGCAAAATAATAATTTTCTTCACAAGGCTGATGCAGCGCTCTGATCCAAATTCAATTTATTTTCAAAGCAAACCAAAGGTATCAGTAGCTTTTGCTAAAATTAAATTGGCAAAATGTCTCAGATGGCATTGCTGAGATCATGAGGTTCAAATCTTTCTCTTTGGATTCTGAGAAACAGGTGACTGTGGGAACATAAAAAAAATAAAAATCATGTACATTATATAAGAAATTGTTTCTTACACAGCATTTTAAAATAATGCTACAAGGTACATTATCCAGCATTCTGGAGTCCTTCCCCCACTTCTGCTCCTGACTAGCTCATCTCTAGTAGATAGAAAGCCTCTGATACTTTCATTTGCATTTATGTATCACCTTTAACAAAAATATCTCCCTTAATTACTGGTTGCAGCAGAACCCGAGGTATGGAAATTAAGAAAAGTACAACACAACAAACACAATAAGCATTGTTTGGATTCATCTGTCAGGAAGATGCGATGAAATACAAATAACAAAACAAAACAACGCAATGAGACTTTGCCTCCTTTATGTTTTTGTCCTGTGGAAATTCAGGCAGCTAATTGTGACGGTGGATAATCGCAAATAATGGAGGCTGCACTGCTAATTATCAGATTACATTGTTTTGTAAATTGCTGCATAGCATATTGGGAAGAAGTCAGCAAAAGGCCAGCAAACTACTGAACTGCACAGTATATTGTACAGGGCTGAAAAGCAAACACAGCAGATAAGCACTTACATCACCCTCTAACATAAACATACTGTGGTCCACACTTTACATTGCTTGAAAGCTTGCAGTTGCGTTAAAGGTTCCTTTCTTAATGTAAATTATAGTGCATCTTATCAAAGCATCCATAGATAGTACTAAATAGTTTTGAATGTTATCTAAAGCACCGGTAGAAGCAAAACATGTATTCACTCCTGGTTTCAAACTTTTTATATACTGAGAAGGTTATTTAATGACTGTTAAAATGTTGATGTAGGTGAGGTGTGAGAAAGGTTTCAGTATTTAAGATGATTTATTTTAGCATTAATGTACATCAGGTGCTAAACAGGTATCTATGCAGCAAAAGCTTCTATTGTCCTCCAGACCCTAAAGATGCCTACTGTTGCTCTGTTATTTGTAGTTGTCACCCCACAACAAGGGAACAGAGTTTAAATTATTAAAACAATCTCTGGTATGCACCGCTTAATTCAATTCAGTCTGATCACTCCAACAATCGCATCTGGTGAATGGCCCAGGATCCAATAGATGTGCAACATAATCAAAAGCATGTTAATGAAAATGTTATATTGTGATAACAGAGGAAATCAGAGCAGGAGTAGGCCATTCAGTCCCTCAAGCCTGTTCTGTAATTCAACAAGACCATTTTTGATTTTCTACTGCAATGCTATTTTCCCACATTATCCCCACATCCCTTTTCTTTAGTATTTAGAGTTCTACTGATCTCTGTCTTGAACATTCTCAATGTCTGAGACTCCACAGCTCTCTGGGATAGATATTTCCAAACATTTACTATCTTCTGAGTGAGGAAATGGCATCACACTTCATTCCTAAATCACTTCCTCCCTGATTCTGAAACTGGTTCCCTTGGTTCTAGGATTCCACTGCAAACCCTGGCTATCTTTTCTGCATCTACCCCATTGAATCCAGTCACAAATTTGTATGGTTTAAGAATAAGTATTAAACAATAAGTTAATTGAAAATGAGCTTCAAATAAATTCAAATTTTGGAAGTTGGTCTTGTATTTGAAAATTTAAATATTTGGACATTTTCAACCCAAGATAAAAGGCTGAACTTTAAAAATACTACAGCATCCTCTAGCCTGTTAAACTTTTACCACTATTAAGGTGCCTGGGAGCCAAACACATTCTCTTCACAAAAATCAACCAGGAAAAATGGATGTGATTCCACAACAACTTAGACTAAAATAAATGTAGAGCCACTCAATTACCACAAAAAGTACTAGCTTCTCGTGGCTAACTTAAAAAAATACATGTATGCACTTTACAACATGAAAAGTACATGCCTAAACAGAAAAAAACGCAATCTTTCTTATTAAGAGAAATTATACTTCAAATCTTGCCTTAGTTTGACAGGCAACATTATATTCATAGGACCACAGGTTGAATGATGTGCTTTTTTTATTGTTATCTCTTCCACTCAGGTGTTCCCTTGACGCAATATGTCCCCTTTATGGCCCCTAAGCCATTCTTTTTCCAAACTTTTGCTCATGTATGTGCTGTCAGCCATACAAAGGCTGCCATTCCATTATGACATAACACAAAATTAAACAGTATTTCACTTCACATGGCACAACAGCATTTCAATCAACTTATATATTTGCTTTAGTTCAAATGGTTTGATCCCAGAAGACAGCTGCCTCTGATTTCTCCGATACCAGCCAAGGGAAAAAGAAGAATAAACCTATCCTAAAATGCTTGGGAACTGCTCAGAAGTTTTTGATATGTATTCTTGTTGCATTATACCATGTGCCCAGAGCACAGTTCTACAGCATATTTCATGGACCAGAAGCTAATGTGTATTTTGAGGGTATAACAGGGAGTGATAGGACAATAATAAGCTGTTTGGATTTTGCTTTCAAGGTTTACAGTGGTGTGTGTTATTTTCAAGCCCATTCCAATTGTGTCATATCCTGTATTCAGCTGATTACAATATCATGGTCACAAATATTGCTGAGGGACTTATTTCCTGCTCAGAAGCTGGTTAAGTTCAGCTCTGTGCTTTTCTGTGATTCACTGAAAGATATCAGGTTCCATCTTGTTGGGAATGACGTTGACATGACTATATGTATATCCAATGACAAACTGATTCAAATTTGAAAGTGTGGAATTTCGACCTGACAGTGCAAAAATATCTGTCATATTTGTCTAACTTGGACGACTTGTCTGTCATACACATTATTGCGTTTGATTCTTTTAAGTAATGGGTCTTAATTATTTGATCAGTTTTTTCTTGCCATAGATATGACCTGGTGGTGGTAATGCATATTTCTCACTCTCAAGAATGCATTGAAAATGAGGCTGCAAAGGTTATTCTCAAGCCAGTTGCAATAAACATGCAACCACAGTATGTCTCCATCTAATAGAATTGGATTGGCTATTTCTGATAAGTCATATGATGCCAAAGTCATAGGTAACTGAAATAGAGAAGTGACTGTAGAATTGGTAAGAGTCTTCTTGTGACTTCCATTAAAAACATCATGGACTGTAGAACAATGACTTTGTAAGTGTGTTTCTGACAATTTCCTCTCAAGTCTGAATGACTAATCTCTAAACATGTACAGCTTTAATAACATGAGAATTAGCAGTAGTACTTTGGACATTGCCATGCATGGCAATGAGAAAAATTCTTATTCTACTTTCAAACAGAATCAACGTGGCTTCAGTCTCTGTCTGAATGCATGGTGCGTAATAGTCAAGTATTTTGTAGTGACCCTGGGCTCCCAAAGTGGCAAAGTGTTCTCTTTTCTCATTTTGACAAGTACAAAAATATCGCCAATAATTTAAAACATTGTCCCTTCATATGGGTTCAAATGCAGCCTGAAACTATGGCATGATAGTTTGCTTAAAGTAGTATCAACTCAGTTCCTGGCAGACGTTACCCAATCTGGCATTCTTGCATAGAAAGGGCCCGAGGTTGGCGTGTGAATGTCACATTAGTGCAGTTGGAAGTGTTCTTTGATATACCTGACTTAGGGATGCCAGATCGTGCTACAAATTTGAAAATATATCTACTTCAAAAACATATTAATGAAACAGTGTTATATATTTAAACAAGCAGTACTTAATTAATTCTCCATTTATTGCATCAGAATTGTAATACAGACAGTCACAGTAATATTGTCTGTTTGCTCTAAGAGCAATTGAATATATTGTCTTTGTGTAAACCCTAGCTTTTGGCAAAACAGATCAGGCTAAAAATATGCAAATTTTGTGACAGAATTAGGACAACAGAGAGTGAGCGTTCCCAAATTGTCAGTCACTAGTGAATTCATAATTGTTATACAGCTCCTACCAGAAAGTATAAGACTGTCAAATAAAGTATTAGGTTGTCATAGCAGGAATATGATTACCACAAAAAGCAACACATTTTAATTCTGCCTAACGGTTTGAATGCTGAGCAGTCATGGATGTGCACACATAACAGCGATCAGTACACTTCAGGCATAATTAATTGCATAAAATATTTCAAGATGCTTTTATGTGATAAGGTTCTCAAAGACAGAATGATTACATTATTACATGTGTAAGAATGTGCATGATCTATTTCACATATTCACGGGGTGTGCTTATGCTGGTACTTTGCAGTTTATGAAGAAGTACGTCTTACCTGGAACCTGATTACGCACTGCAACTCTCCTCTCATCTTCCCTCCTAATCAGTCTTTCTAACTCATTTCAGTCAACGTAATTGGCCTGAGTATCTCAGTCCCTGTTGGATGATGATGGCAGAGCATTTTGTCAACAGTAGCTAAGGAGGTGAATTAAAGAACAAAATATTGGAAAGAACGTGGACATTTTTTTCTGTGATAGATTATTACTTGTAGATCTATAGCATTTGCACCTAAAGACTGATTTTCCAAATCACAGAAAGAGATTCCCGAACTTTGATATTGTCAGTTGGACACAATGTTCTGGCAGGATAAAACAACAAAAAGACAATTAAATAGTAATTTCCCTTTGATGCTTCTATTTTTGTTTTGTTTTTATGAGCTCAAAATATGAAAACGAGTTTTTCTCTTACATAAATTTAAGGTGAGGAGAGGGGAAAGATTTAAAAGGGACCTAAGGAGCAACTCTTCCATGCAGAAGGCGGTGCTTGTGTAGAACAAGCTGCCAGAGGAGGTGGTGGAAGCAGATACAATGACAACATTTAACAGGCATCTGGATGGGTATATTAATAGGAAGCATTTAGAGGGATAAAGGCAAAATGCTGGCAAAGGGGACTAGATCAGTTTAGGAAATCTGGTCAGCACAGATGTGTTGGGCTGAAGAGTCTGATTTCATTCCGTATAACTCTATGACTCTAAGTTTTACTTTCAGTGCAAACAAAGGCTTCACAATAGCAGGAAGCCACTTTGTGAGGTTTGGACGTTCAAGTTGAACTATTATATATTCATCTTATTCTTGTGGCACTGTTACTGGGTAATTACTCAAAATAAACATCAGTGTAAGTACAGATTCAAATAAGTCTATATTGAATTATTTTAGCACATTTGCTGACTAGTCTAATTTTGGCGAAGCCATTCCAAAAACAATCCCAGATTTTACCTAGAACTCTGCACCCATATTGTATTCTATTCTGGAGACTTCAGCAGTAACAGATTTTATTTATTTTTGTTCTAATATACAAAAAGACTTAATTTTACTCAAGTTAGTTTGCAATTGGATTGCTTGCTTTACAGCTCTTTATAATATATTTACTCCATTTTATTTTCTGCTGTAAATTTGTTCATATTTTGACATATTCATAAATTCTTTCTGGTAATGCAAGTACCAAAATATTATTCCTTGAGTGTCAATAATTTCCTTTGTGTGTGTATCCCAAATTACCTCAAGTCAAAAATTTATCTGTGACCGTGGAACATGACTGGTCGCCACAACAGAAAGAAAATGTTGACTTAAACACAAATCTCCAATTTTTGTTTCAGGTCCATCATCAAAACAAATGCATCAACAATGGGTTCTTGTTGTTGATGGTGCTAGATTCTGAAACACTTTTCTCTTCTTGCAGGGACTGGTTCAAATAAGGTATTTGGTCATGTGGGTAGAGTCATAGACCCATAGATATATACAGCATGGAAATAGACCCAGCAGTCCAACTCATCTATACCAAACAGATATTCTAAATTAACTCAGTCCCATTTGCCAGCATTTGGCCCATATCCCTCTAAACCCTTCCTACTCATATACTCATCCAGATGCCTTTTAAATGTTGTAATTGTATCAGCCTCCACCACTTCCTCTGGCAGCTCGTTCCATATAAGCACTACGCTCTGTGTAAAAAACTTGCCCCTTAGATTCCTTTTAAATTTTTCCCCTTATATCTTAAGCCTATGCCCTTTAGTTTCGGACTCTGCTACCCTGGGTTGAAAAGATCTTACCTATTCACCCTATTCATGCCCCTAATGATTTTATAAACTTCTGTAAAGTCACCTCTCAGCCTCGATGCTCCAGGGAAACTAGCCCCAACCTATTCAGCTTCTCCCTGTGGCTCAAATCCTTCAGCCCCTGCAACATCCTTGTAAAATATTTTCTGAACCCTTTCAAGTTTCACAACATCTTTCCTATAGCAGGGAGACCAGAACCAAATGCAGTATTCCAGAAGTGGCCCAACCAATGTCCTGTACAGCTGCAACATTACCTCCCAACTGCTATACTCAATGCACTGACCAATAAACGCAAGCATACCAAATGCCTCCTTCACTATCCTATCTACCTGCAACTCTACTTTTAAGGAACTATGAATGTGCACTCCAAGGTCTCTTTGTTCTGCAGCAGTTCCCAGGACAGTACCATTAAGTGTATAAGTCCTGCCCTGATCTTCCATCCCAAAATGTAGCACCTCACATTTATCTAAATTAAACTTCATCTGCCACTCCTTAGCCTATCAGTCCGTCTGATCAATTGGTAACCTTTTTTGCTGACCCCTACGCCTCCAAATTTGGTGTCACCTGCAAACTTATTAATCATATCTCCTACGTTCATACCCATATCATTTTTATAAGTGACAAAAAGCAGTGGATCCAGCACTGATCCTTAGGTAACATATGTGACAAAAGCAGTATGTATGTGTAAGGGAGGGACAACAGTTATGAAACCATAAAGTGTAAAGGAGAAACTGAAGCTGCCACTGAGCCTGTTTGTAACCACTGTGAGTGAAGACTTTGCATGGACATATTGAATAAAGAAATATTGTGGGATAAAGATTCAGTAATAGAATTCTTTCTTTGGATTACAACTAACAAGTATGAAAGGTTATAATTAACAAGCAGGCAAAACACACTATACTTAAAAACAAAATCATAATCAGTGTACTCAGGTAGAGACTAATGGTACAAAATTATTTGTCTCCCAATTCCAGTGTAAAATATCCTATAACAGCCATTAACCTATTAGAGGTTAAATAGAATACATTTCAATTAGTTTTCGGGATATGGCAATTCAGAGGCTCGTTAAGAACATGGGTCGTACACTTTTTAATCTGCTGCATTTGTCACTATCGTTCCAGCCCTATTTTAGAAAAGCCATGGAGGCAATTTAGTTACCTGCCAACAAAGCCAATGCAGTTTGGATGATCTCCTGGATATCAGAAGTTTACCTGTAAAATTTCAGAGCAGCTATTGAGATCCTGCGCAAAAAGCCTGTGTTCAACAAGTCTCTTTTATAAGATATTAGGGTATTTTTCTTTCATTGTTAACAAGTTTGGTACTCAATCATGAATATGAAGGCTCAAGCAATGATTTCTGCACACACTTCAACAAATTCAAAAGAATTGCAGTCAATTCTGGCTTGAGACTCAAGTACTATGATCCAAACTTTTGCAACTCCCTGCATACTGAAGAGACTCCTTCATAGTTACATGACATGGATGTGGCCAAAGTACTGTCAAGAGTAGGTTGGTACAGCTGAAGATTTTAATTGCAAAGTTATCGTTTTTGGAATATCGTGGCAGCGGAGTTCAGCTCTAGTGCTGCTGGTGCCAGTGCTACGAAATTCTGGAGTTCCTAAAAAGGCAGCAGAACCGCCTCTAGTCTCTTCTGCAGCAGGTTGTGACGTGGTTTGATCATGATGGTACTAGTGTGCATCACGAGCATGCTAAATATTCAGTTTGTGACACCAATTTGTTTATGGGTATGATGTCTTTAAATTGCTCAACAAAAACACTTTGCGCTTTCTGAAATAAGATGAATTGTGAATACATTTACATTAATCTCTGCATGCAGTTTGGGGGCAGGGTAGGGGGAGCACTGTTCAATATTGTCTGTTTGAATCTTATGGGTCCTGTAAACATTCTGTCTCAATCACTCCCAGCTAACATGCATTCAGTTCTGTAAGGGCTTCCCCAGCAGTGCTGCATGAAAGGATCGTTACAGAGCTCACAGAATAAATGGAAGTACTGTGCTTGATGTTGTTTGAGGTGTTTGGAAATGTTTTTGCATTCAAAGGAGTAAGGCTGGTGTTTGACAAGAAGGGCAAAAAGGTAGGAATAACACAGCGTGGAGCTGGAGGAACACAGCGGGCCAGACAGCATCAGAGGAGCAGGAAAGTTGATGTTTTGTCAGGACCCTTCTTAAGAAATGGGGGAGTGGGAAGGGAGCTCTGAAAAAATTAATTTCTGAGCTCCCTTCCCCCTCCCCTATTGTGAAGAAGGGTCCTGACCAAAAACATCAACTTTCCTGCTCCTCTGATGCTGCCTGGCCCGCTGTGTTCCTCCAGCTCCACGCTGTGTTATCTCTGGCTCCAGCATCAGCAGTTCTTACTATCTCTGAGAAAAGTAGGGAGACCTGTTTTCAATAATGGAGATGATATTTGTAGGTCCTTTAGGTTGAAGCATGACAGTGACATGGGTCAGGCACAGTGATTGGGTATTCATAGAGGGAGAAAATGGCCTTGCTCAGCAATCTTGGGACATAAAAATGGAAAATATAGGGGAAGGGTCAGCAAGTCTGGCATCGTCTATGGGGAGAGAAACCACGTTAATATTTCAGGTCGAATGATCATGAGTATTTCAAGCTGTTTCAGTTTTAGTTCAGATATTCAATGGCTCTAGAATTTTGTTTGGATCTCATGACAATTGTTGGATAGAAATGGCACCTGGCAGCTTCTCCTATGCCCCAATAGAATCTGAGCCTTTAGTCTTCAGATACTTTGTCATGTCAGTGCCAGCAAATGCTGTCCGAAAGGTGCCCTCCTGTTCTGTGATAGAAAGAAAGAGCTCAAGGTCTGCTTGAAGTCTTGTGCCAAGTTGGATCCAAACTCCTCCATGCTCAACTGGAGTTGACACCAGGCTGCTGAACACCTTAGTACAAATGCCCATCAACAAGCTTCTGTACATCACCCTCCAAAGTTCTATTCTGAGTCCTTGGGAGCACAATATGTCTGAGACCTTGCCTTCCAGTGATTTCAAAGCTTGTATGATCATTTCCTCCTGGCCTAGCTGCAATCTGGCTTTATATATTGAGTGGCAAGAACTCAGCTGGTGGCTGCATTGTCAGATCCAGCAATGTACTCCTTCACCAGGTGCCTTGCATCCATCACGGGGAGGCCAGGCAGTAGTTCTTGAAAGCAAAAATGCAGCAGGGGAGCTAGCCAAAAGCAATCAGTCCACGGTCACACAACATGTTTCACACCATGTAGAGGATGAGAGTGAAATGGAATTTGAAAAGGTGGATGTGCTAGGGACATAACATCATCCTGAATGTTCTCAGGGACAATTGATGCAGCAGCCTGCGTCAATGCCAGCTTCATAATGCGGATCACCACTGTTTCTGAAGGGACCGTGTGCTGCCGACATGCCTGTTACTCACCAGTTCAACACTGGCCTGAAAGAGAGAGGGCAAAATATCAGCAATTGTTTTGCAATGTGGTTGGGTGATATGCCTCCTACATCTGACTGTTTGCAGAAATGTGGAAGGAGAAAGAGATAGAGGTGAGATTGGGAGATTGATAAATGTAAGAGAGTCAGGTACAGCATTTGAATGTGAGGCAGGAATCGTGACAGTCGAGGGGTAAATCATTGTGGTGCACTGAGAATGAGAGAGGATGACGTATGGAAAAGGGATATCACTTGAAGATGCCTTCACGTAACTTGGCCCTGCAAGCGAGGTCATTGAATGTCTCCTAGCACAGCAGCCATGTCCTCTGGATGGACAGGACTCCAGGAATTTATTTCCTTCACTACCTGCTCCCCTCCTCTTTGAGGACCTCTCGGCATCCTTTGGAAACATGATTTCTCTCCTCCTCCTGTTAACTACCAGGAGAAGTGAATCTTCCAACTATGCATCAAAGGAACTGAAAGCTCTCTTTTTGCGCTGGTGCCTATTTGGGAATTTCCATCCTTGCTTTAGAATCCTACAATGTAGATTCTCTGAGTCTGTGACTGAGTGCTGCTTTCCTGTCAGTGTTGTGGGTCATCTTTGTGTCACATTAGTCACATGTACTGCTATCTCGTTCTCCACAACCCCCCAGGCCGAATACCCCCCTGAGTCCAATTATTGACCGATTGAAAATGTTTGGAGTGAGGAATTCTCATACACACACATTTACCTTTGTTCCACAGGGAATAATGATCATGATCCTTCAGCCATCATTTTTTCAGAGATTCAAATAATTTTGTTTTAACTGTAAAGTCAGTTCAAAACCCAACGACTCAAATATTACTTTATTAATTTGATTTCTGATTTAAAACCAACAAATTCAAATTCGTAGAGATAGTAGGAACAGCTGATGCTGGAGTCTGAGATACCAAGGTGTAAAGCTGGATGAACACAGCAGGCCAGGCAGCATCAGAGGAGCAGGAAAGTAGACGTTTCGGGTCAGGATGCTTCTTCAGAAATGGGGGAGGGAAAGGGGACTCTGAAATAAATAGAGATGGGGGGATGGCGATGATGGAAGGTGGATAGAGAAGCAGATAGTTGGAGAGGAGATGGGCAGGTCAAGGAGGCAGTGATGAGGCTAGTAAAGGTGAATGTAGGTAGGGAGTTTGGATGGGGGTTGGTCAGTTGGGACAGAGGGGCGGGTAAGTGGGAGGGATGACGGACAGGCCAAGGGGGCAGGGATGAGACTAGTAGGTAGGACATGTGGGTTGGTGTTGGTCAGTGAGGTGGGAGGAGCGGATAGGTGGGAGAAAAGACAGACATGTTAAGGAGGTGGGGATGAGCTGGGCTGGTCTTGGGATGAGGTCGGGGGGCAGGGAGATTTTGAAGTTTGTGAAGTCCACATTGAGATCATTGGGCTGCAGGGTTCCCAAGCGAAATATGACGTTCAAACTTCAAATTCATTTTGTCTTCCTTACCTACAAAACATTCAGTGTTGTCAAAGATTAAAAATATTCTTACTTATTTGGAAGCTCCTTGTAAATGGCTTGAAATGTCATCAATAGATGTGATGGTGCCAATGAGTTTTGTGTTTGTCTGATTTGAACTTCCTGTAGAGCTGAGATCTGACAATGGAACTCCTTTTCAGCTCTATGGATTTATTCAATGTTTGTAAAAGACTGGTCTGTCCCATTTTACTTTACACCTGGTTCCCTGTAGTCAAAAGGTTGCATGTACATTCAGAACTTTCCCAGAGCAGATTAATAGAAACATAGAAGGCCGAAGATAGGAGCAGGAGGGGGCCATTCAGCCCTTTGAACCTGCTAGCCATTCTTCATGATCATGACGATTGTCCAACTCAATAGCTAATCCTCCTTTCTCCGAATAACCTTTGATCTCATTCGCCACAAGTATTATATCTAGTCACCTCTTCAAAACATTCAATGTTTTGGCCTCAATACCCCTGTGGTAATGAATTCCACAGGTTCACCACTCTTTGAGTGAAGAAATGTCCCCTCATCTCTGTCCTAAATCATCTCCCCCAGATCCTTATATTGTTACCCCATTTCTGACAGTAGAGATCAAAACTAAGACATTTTGTGGAGATCCTTTGAACTATTCTGCAAGACTACATGCTATTACACCAGCTGCTAATTTCTTAGAAAGAAGTTGTGTACTGATTTTGATATTGATAAAGGTGATCTTAGTGTCAGAAAGAAAATTCCCGAATGTCAGAACCTAGTGTTGCATGAGTAAATTAAAAAAACTTGATCACAATGGGAATGTGAGAGGTGGTGATGTTCAACTGTGGATCAAAATGGGTGTGTTTTTGCTTGTTAGTGAAAGGTGGTGATGGTTTCATTATGCGAGCTACATTTCATAGAATAAATAGAGTCCCTACAGTGTGGGAACAGGGCCATTTGGCCCATCGAGTCCACACTGATCCTCTGGAGTGTATTCCACACAAACCCACCCCACATCCTATCTCTGTAACCCTGCATTCCCCACGGCTTACCCACCCACCCTGCACGTTACTGGGCACTGTGGGCAATTTAGCATAGCCGATCCACTTAACCGGCACATCTTTGGACATCTGTATCCAGCTTTTGATATGCAAGGTGACGGCTATGCATGGTCCATGCAGAAAAGAGACTTGTGAATTCCCAGAAAGCTTCTGATTTTTCACCTATCATTATGTACTACAAATGCATTACCTCTTAATACTTTATTCTTGCCCTGATTCTGGATGAATTTGGAAGAATAATTCCGAAAGCATTTTGCAACCTTTGCAAGTTTTGGAGTTAAAGCTACTGACTACTGCTCCTGCTGTTGATTTCAGAGAACACATCTGTCTGTCCTGCTTCAGAGCATCCTCAGAGGTTGACTCAACATATGGATCACCTTATCATATGAGTGTAAATGTTTCCATTGTGATCCTTAATGTTGCCTAAGGTTTTTTAACCTTCCTGTGAGGCTGCATTGCAATTTTCAACAATTGAACTCGGCTTGTACCTGAAATTCATTCACTTTCCTTGGCATATAGATATTGGGTATGTTAGTGGAAGGATATCTGAGATGACTAGGCATCAGATGGCAGGACGCTCAAGTCAAGCTGAAGATCGGAGATAGAGGATCTTTTTTGAGTTTCAGCCTCTGTAAGTTGCTGTTGTCCAGCATCAGTCAGAATTCTCTTGATATTAGTGTAAGAATCCCACCTACAGGTCTAATGGCCAATGATGCATCCCAGCTTTCTCCTGGATATTAGGTATAAGGCCCTGTATACCGAGTAGGAGTGGTCCCAAGACGTTGCAGTAGCCTGGGGCAATCATGTCACAGGGCTCCAATCAACTATAGGCAAAGATCAATGTAAGAGAATTGTGCAGCAGGTGTGCATAAAATGAAACAACCCTCTTGTGAGTAAATCTTGTGATGATCTCAAGATAATCTTCGCAGAAGAGAACAGAGTTCCATGAGTGCTGCAGGCATAACCAATACTCCTTGCTCATCTCCAATGCGGCTAAAGTAGCCAATTTAATTGCTTAGCCTTATTTACTGATTGTGGGACAGCTCTGCACAAGTTACCTTCATGTTTGACTACAAAGCAGAGAGTTTTGTTCAAAAATAATTGCTTGCTTGTGAATTGTCTTGGGATAGCCTGAGAATGTGATAAAGGTGCTGCATAATAGCAATGTTTCTCTTTCCCATATTTGCAGTATAAACAATAAACAAATGTAGCCACCAAACAGCAGACAGCTACCAAAAGAGCATTTTCCATAGTTTTAGTTCTTGGCATACTTAATTTCACAAGAAAATTAATTTTTAATGTATTAATTGAATCATCTTGCAAATGAAGATATGAAAATATTTAATAAAGATTCTTATCCATGCTAATATAAACAATTTTCTTCATAATAAAAGAATTGCATTTATTCAAATGTAATGGCATTTTTAAAAATCAGATCTGTATACTTTAAAAAGTTACGGGAAATAAATTACAGGTCCTGTTCATGATTATAATTCGATGCACAAACAGCAGTGTTATTAATATGTGTATAGTATTGAGATGGATTTTAATAACTAGCTGATGTTCATCTCTATTACAGAACTATTCAATCCGGACTTCGGAATAAAAGGCTGGTCTTGCTACAAGCATTTAAATGCTGGGAATATATAAATTTAGTTGCCATTCTCTTCATATCACTTTTGCGTCAAAGGCTTAGATTACTACCACTGTAAAAAAAACGCTGCATGAAAATGAAATACTTCCATTGCTCTTCTCACCTGATGTGTAATAAGACATGAAAGCAAGAGTGTGCAAAGCAAATTGGAGTTTAGGGAAACAGATGAATATAAGAAAGCAAGGAATGTGAAAAATAAAATAGGAATGAGAAATGATTTGTCCATGACGGATTTTGGGGGCACAGATCTTTGTTTACAAATACAAAGACATCATCTGTCACAAGTGTCTCAGTTCCTCAGAAACCATCAGCAAGATTCCTTTGGTTCTAATCATTCTTTTGGCTCCTAAGATGCTGCTTGGCCTGCTGTGTTCATCCAGCCCCACACTTTGTTATCTTGGATTCTCCAGCATCTGCAGTTCTCATTATCTCTGACGTGCAAGAGTAAGATGATTTGGGTAAAGATACAGAAGATAGTTTTTTTTGTGGGATTTTACTGCTATCTGCTCCAGTATTTACCAGCTTTACTGAGTGTTGACATATTAATTGACATATGACTTCAGGGCATAACTTCCAAGCTTCGTCACTTGAGCCTAACCCTCGTGGAGGGATTGCCGTAGCTCTCATCCTATTTTCATTCGATGGGTTTCAATGGCACAAAGTAAAGGCAGGTTCTATAAAGGATGGGCAATCTTCTCTGTAAGGTTATTGCCCAGCAGAGAAGACGAAGGTAATGCTCCTTAATGCCAAGCTTTGCTTCCCAATAATTTCAGTGGCTACGGGAGGGATCAGTTCATTCCAAAGAGGAAGAAAGATCCTAAGGCGAGGCAGGGGCGGCCGTGGCTGACAAGAGAAGTTAAGGGCTGTATAAAGATAAAAGAGAAGTATAACGTAGCAAAGATGAGCGGGAAGCCAGAGGACTGGGAAGCTTTTAAAGAGCAACAGCAGATAACTAAAAAGGCAGTACACAGAGAAAAAATGTTGTATGAAGGAAAACTGGCCAAAAATATAAAGGAGGATAGTAAAAGCTTTTTTAGTTATGTAAAAAGAAAAAAAAGGTTATGACTAAAATTGGGCCCTTGAAGTCAGAAATGGGTGAATTTATTGTGGGGGGAACAAGGAAATGGCAGAAGAGTTGAATAGGTACTTTGGATCTGTCTTCACTAGGGAAGACTAAGCAACCTCCCACATGCAATAGTGGCTGAAGAACCTAGGGTAATGGACGAACTGAAGGGAATTTACATTAGGCAGGGAATGGTGTTAGATAGACTGTTAGGTCTGAAGGCAGGTAAGTCCCTGGGACCTGATGGTCTGCATCCCAGGATACTTAAGGAGGTGGCTCTAGAAATCGTAGACGCATTGGTAATCATTTGCCAAGGTTCTATAGATTCAGGATCAGTTCCTGCGGACTGGAGAGTGGCTAATGTTGACCCACTTTTCAAGAAAGGAGGGAGAGAGAAAACAGGAAATTATAGACCGGTTAGCCTGACATCAGTGGTGGGAAAGATGCTGGAGTCAATTATAAAAGATGAAATTACGACTCATTTGGATAGCAGTAACAGGATAGGTCAGAGACAGCATGGATTTATGAAGGGGAAATTGTGCTTGACTAATCTTCTGGAATTTTTTGAGGATGTATCTATGAAGATGGACAAGGGACAGCCACTGGATGTAGTATACATGGACTTTCAGAAAGCCTTTGATAAAGTCCGGCATAGGAGATTGGTGAACAAAATTAGGGCACATGGTATTGGGGGCAAAATACTGACTTGGATTGAAAATTGGCTGGCTGACAGGAAGCAAAGAGTAGTGTTAAACGGGTCCCTTTCGGAATGGCAGGCAGTGACCAGTGGGGTACAACAAGGTTCGGTGCTGGGACCGCAGCTATTTACTATATACATTAATGATATAGATGAAGACATTAAAAGTAATATTAGCAAATTTGCTAATGACACAAAGCTGGGTGGCAGGGTGAAATGTGAGGAGGATGTTATGAGAATACAGGGTGACTTGGACAGGCTAGGTGAGTGGACGGATGCATGGCAGATGCAGTTTAATGTGGATAACTGTGCGGTTATCCACTTTGGTGGCAAGAACAGGAAGGTAGATTACTATCTCAATGGAGTCAAGTTAGATAAAGGGGAAGTACAACAAGACCTAGGTGTTCTTGTACATCAGTCAATGAAAGCAAGCATGCAGGTACAGCAGGCAGTGAAGAAAGCTAATAGCATGCTGGCCTTCATAACAAGAGGAATTGAGTATAGGAGCAAAGAGGTCCTTCTGCAGCTGTACAGGGCCCTGGTGAGACCGCACTTGGAGTATTGTGTGCAGTTTTGGTCTCCAAATTTGAGGAAGGACATTCTTGCTATTGAGGGAGTGCAGCGTAGGTTCACAAGGTCAATTCCCAGAATGGCGGGACTATCATATGTTGAAAGATTGGAGCGACTGGGCTTGTATACGCTTGAGTTTAGAAGGATGAGAGGGGATCTGATTGAGACGTATAAGATTATTAAGACACTCTGGAGGCAGGAAGCATGTTTCCGCTGATGGGTGAGTCCAGAACCAGAGGACACAGTTTAAAAACAAGGGGTAGGCCATTTAGAACAGAGTTGGGGGAAAACCTCTTCACCCAGAGAGCGGTGGATATATGGAATGCTCTGCCCCAGAAGGCAGTAGAGGCCAACTCTCTGGAAACTTTCAAGAAAGTGATAGATAGAGCTCTTAAAAGGTAGTGGAATCAAGGGTTATGGGGATAAGGCAGGAACAGGATACTGATTGTGGATGATCAGCCATGATCATAATGAATGGTGATGCTGGCTCGAAGGGCTGAATGGCCTAACCCAGCACCTATTGTCTATTGTCTATTGAACTCAACTGCCACCTGATTGCAGTGCAACTGCTTAGAGACAGAGTTTTATACCAACATTTTATTTCATGTATTTTCATTACCTAAATTAATCTTACATTACCGTTCAATTCATTGTTGAATTCTATTTCTGGTTGAATATGGGTTATGCCATTAGGGATGCTTAAAATTTATTGTAAGGTTCCTGCTTTAATTGTCTGGGTTTGAAAATTACTCTCTTAGAAACATGTAGTGTTCTATAGAACATCAGTGAATACAAATAGTGTGAGTTACTTGAGGAAGCAATACTTAACTGTTGCCTGTGTGAGGGACAGGTTTTAAAAATAAGGGGTTCTTCCATTTAACGTGGACAAAAGGAGATTTTTTTTCTCATAAGTTGTGAATCTTTAGGACTCTCTTGCACTGAGAGTGGTGGAGGCCGATATTGAATATTTTTAATGTAGTAGATAGATTCTTGATTATCAAGACAGTCAGAGGTTATTGGGGGCAGACTAGAATGTCAAGTTGAAGCCACCATCAGATCAGACATGATGTTATTGAAAGGCTGAGCCAAGGGACCCAATGGCCTACTCTTTCAACTAATTTGCATATTTTCATGAATATTCAAATGTTGCTTCAAAATAGGCATGGAAAACTAGAAATTACCTCGTATTTTATACCTTTCAAATTACTTCAAATCCTATTAATTACTTGAAGGTCCACAATTGTTGTTTCATGAGCAAACATTCACTTTGCATTCAGCAAGTTTTTTGTATTTATTCATGGAAATGATGGCATCACAGGCTCGGCCAGCATTTATTACCCTTCTCTGATTGCTCAGAGGGCACTTAAGATACAACCACATTGCTGTGGGTCTGGAAGCACATGTAGTCCAGACAGCTTCCTTCCTAAAGGACACTAGTGAAACAGATGGGATTTTCCCAACAATCAGCAATAGATTCATGGTCATCGTTATACACTTAATTGCAGATTTTTTTTCTCTTTTGAATTCAAATTCCATGATGTGCAGTGGCAGGATTTGAACACCTGTCCCCAGAAAATTACCTGAGTCTCTGGATTAACAGTCCTGCCGTAAGAAATAATTAGGCTGTCACCACCCTGATATTTTGCACATTAAAATGCAGTGAAACACAGTGAAAAATTCAGGGCATCTGCTTCCTCTACATTGAATAAAATATTAAAGACCTCAGCTGAGACTAAGGGGTGACCAAACAGAGGTTTATAAAATCACGAGGGGCATGGATACGGTGAATAGCCAAGGTCTTTTTCCCAGGGTAGGAGAGTCCACAACTAGATGGCATAGTTGAAGGTGACAGGGTAAAGATTTAAAATGGACCTAAGGGTGTACTTTTACATGCAGAGCATGGTGCACTTTTGGAACAAGCTGCTAGAGGAAGTGGTGAAGGCTGGTACAATTGCAATATTTAAAAAGTATCTGGATGGGTAAATGAACAGGAAGGGTTTAGAGGGACCTGGGCTAAATGCAAACAAATGGGACTCGGTCATATTGGAGTGTCTGGTTGGTGCTGACAAGTTGGATTGAAGGGTCTGTCCCCGTGCTGCGTGACTGTATGACTCTATGACTCTATGACGGAGGAACCTTAGCTTAAAATCTCAACCAATGCACTGAAGCACCAGGAAGGACCATTGGGCCTGAAATGTTAACTCTGATTTTCTCTTCTCAGATGCTGCAGACCTGCTGAGCTTTTCCAGCAACTTCTGCTTTTGCACTGAATCACCTGACTAGATTCTGCATTAGGTTCTGAGGTGGGAGACATAAATTTACAATTTCTTTGCAATCTCTCCACAGGGCATATCAACTGAGCCAAATAGCAATGTAACGTCAGCTTCACACTGAAGCTTTAACATAAGGAGTGGAATAGGCAAACTTAAAGGGGAAGCTAAGGGCAGGTTTGGGTGGGTGGAGAACTAGCAGAAACCCATCAATGATCAATCCAGACACGGTGTCATGTTTCGATGCCTAGAATTTGGGAGATTGGAGCATTAGAAAATAATTGCACCATACTTTTTGTTTATTTCTGACCAATGCTTATGAAAGAGGAAATTAAGCCAACATTTCAGATTCTGACAACAATAGTTCAAGAAGAAATCTTAAATACACGTGTAGGTATTGTTTAATAAACAAGTATTGCCCAGAAAAGAAGTCAATATCATCTTTTTGATCAGGAGGCAACAAGAAAATATCCTCTTTGCCAAGTGCCCTTTGCTGTCATCATTTGGGAACGTGACCTCTGTGGATATTACATGTAACTGCAAGAAATCACATTTCAACCTTAACTGGGAAGCTATTCCAGAACGTATAAAATTGATTTGCTGTTGCCTGTAATCATAAGGTTATGCAATGCCCAGAATGACTACATTGAGTTGAGTATGTCTTTCTTTCTACCATTTAATTTAATGTTGTGCACATGTGCCTCTAGCTGTGAAAAATGCATTGACTAACATTCCAGCAAGAGACAAGATCTGCCTCATTGGCTTGAGCATAAATTGAATCCAGCACATCTGGAGCTGTGAATTCTCAACACCCCTCTCAGTGATTTGGCTGCCTCGCCACACAAAAACACCATTGTGAAGAAACCCCAGGAGAGTGCATTTAGAGTTTCTTCAGTAGCTGTAAGATTGATTAACCTAATGAGGGCAACAGTTAAAAATCTTGCCTCAGATCAAACTGAGCATGGATTTGAGAAAGTGACTATTAGGTCTTACAGAACTATGATATCATCTGTCTATCGAGCCATCAAAAGATATTTTATATAAGGAATTTCTCTCTGCCCAACCCCCTTTCCCAGAAAGCCACAGAATGCAAGGTGGGATCTGCAAATAAGCTGGAGCAGTTAGTGTAAACGATGGAAGGGAGCCCGGTGTGATCCATGTTCTGCGTTGAGTTAGTTTATCGTCGTGGAAATGATCGCAGTGAGGACATGCAAATTGTTTTCGTTGTCCCCAGCAAAGGCGGTGGGAATGGCCAGGGTGGGGTGTTGGGGAGTGTTGAGGAGAGTTGGAATCTGCCCAGGATTTCTGTTTCTGAGAACTCCTCAATAGCTGCTGCTTGAAGTCAATGTTGAGTGAAGACAGAATTGAATTTGGATTTGATGCCTAACCGAGTTGAACAGCCAGAGATAGTAAGAACTGCCGACGCTGGAGTCAGAGATAGCACAGCATGGAACTGGAGGAACACAGGAGGCCAGGCAGCATCAGAGGAGCAGGAAAGTTGATATTTTGGGTCAGGACGCTTCTTCAGAATTGAACAGCCCACTGGCTCACCAATGGAGAATGGTTACTGGAATGAGCAGAATGGAGTAGGGAGGGGTGTTGGTGGGGGTTGGGGTAGAGGATATTATTGCCAAAAAAAAGGACAGTTGCATTAAGCTTGCTGAGCTCTTGGGTACGACATTGCAAGCAAGGCTTGACTTCATTTTTATCATTTTATTTTAGCTAAGTAATTTGCCTTTTTGTGAAGTAATTCTTCCACAGCACACAGTGCGTTGCTCAGCATGCATTAGACATTTGAAAATTCTGCACTTTCTCCTCTCCCTACCTTTGCAATATTAACCATAATCTAAGAGGAAGACTGAGAGGCTGGAGGCTACAAAAATAAGCTGCTCATCCTGCTCACCTGTGGGAACCTGATTGCCTGCAGGCTGTTATGAGCATCGGGAGACAGGAGTTTCATTTCTGGCAATATGTTTCGTTCCTCCATGGAAATGAATTAGCAGTCACTAATGAAACAGCTTTTCAGTAGATGACTACCATCTGGCTAACCACATTTAACACTGCAGCCTTAAGGTTTATTAACAATAATAATAACAATTTGAAATAAGACTATGCCTCATATATATTAAGCCTTCTGCATATTAAATTTAATTCCGAGAAGGCAATAGGAGACTTTTGTGAGAGCACTTCGAAGTTTGATACACTAGTAGAGAGTCTGATCATTTTGTGTCCAATGAGACAGCAAATCACTCGGGAGTGCAGTTAGCAAACTGCAGGAGGCTCCCTGTGTCACATCAACAATTCAGTCTGTGGTTTTTGTCAGTAGAGAGAACACATAACTAGCCAGATGAGCATGGATGAATGGGCTGCATGTCCCTCAAGCAGCCATTCCTTGGAGTCCCTCAGTAAACGTTGAGGAACTGACAAACTCATCATGTAAAATGATCACAGTCCGACCCTGTGTGAAGTGGGGATTCTCAACAACTACCAGAAAAGACAAGAGTTTAGCAGCATTAATTCTTCATTAAGTGTAACTTGATGAAAAAAAACAAGATATGCTGATGTGCGGCAGAATTATAAAAGGGATTCATGTGAACACTACACAAGCTAAAGGCATGTTGCTTTTTCCTTTATTGGAGCATTACATATAGTATGATGGATGAGCTGCTGTCATTGGCTGTTTATTATAATACAACCAATCAATTATAGTTTTATAATACATGTTGTCCCAGAGGAAATTTTCAGTCTTGTTGCAAACTAATGCAAAAATGGGATATAATTTTTCAAATGCCTTTGTCTTGCTGCAGTCTGATTATAAAGCATGTATGTTGTTTCCGTGTGCCTTTTTATATACAACAATATTGCCATTTTCTGAGCTTCACTGACAAACTTGGCTATTGCATTATTTATTTCCATTTTTGTGCCATCATTATAAGCTATGAAGCACGGATTAAGAGGTATATTGACATTAAATCCTAGCATTTGCAGGTGATTATTATCCATTAAGAAATGAACCACATTTCATATGCATCGGTTATGATTTACTCACTTTAAACTTTTTTTGATCAGCCCGCCCTACAGGCTTGTGAATCAGCCATGCAATATGATAAATAACATGCCATAAGGTTACAGTGTGAAATGACCCAAGAAGCCGCTGTAAAATTTGACAGATTATTCTCCTGTTTAATAGCTCATGGCGTATCAGGATATATAAAAAAAAGGCACAAAACAATCTAGAGGACATAGCAGGAGCAGCACATCCCCTGCTTTCAAACAATTCATCACAAGCTTGACCAAAGACAGCACAACTATTTGCTCTGTTAATCATAGTAGCTGCACAGCAGGGACGCTGACTTCAACATGCCAAGGAGGGTCTGCTGACACCATTGCAATATATTCACAAAGAAAAGGCAAGCAATGCTAGCACTACAGAGCAACAAATATAGCATTTAATCAACCAGAAGGAAACAGTATGTAGAAACTATTGGAAGCCAAATGAAATGCTATTTAAAATAAAACCTTATCAAAGTCGCACACAGAAATTAAATCAATCTTTGAATAAATCTTGTAAGGAAGCTTGGAGTAAATCATCAAGGCATGGTCTGCAAAGTGACTCAATTTGCTAATAAGCTACAGAATAATCAGAACTTGACTGACCCGTTGTTTAACCATTATTTTGGATGCAGTGAGTGGTGCAGGGTGAGTTTCTGCTCTGCTGCAAAATTATTATTTGCATTTACATTTTTGTGCATGGGGCAGGTCTTTATGAAGTGCGCACACACACACACACACACACACACACACACACACACACACACACACACACACACACACACACACAAGCACGCACGCACCAGACTGGTGCTTTGGCCTAAATCTTACACTCCAACACTCTGCCCACAGAAAGTTTCACAGAATGATGGAATCAACCATGGCAGCAAGCTTTAACTATCCAGCTATTTACTTTAACTTTATGTGACTTTAACTTTCCTAATATTGATTGGAACCTCCTTCGAGCAGAAGATTTGAATGGAGCTGTTTTTGTAAGGTGTGTTCAGGAGGGTTTCCTAACGCAGTACGTTGACAGGCCGACGAGGGGAGAGGCCGTTCTAGACTTGGTGCTCGGAAACGAGCCGGGGCAGGTATCAGATCTTGTGGTGGGAGAGCATTTTGGTGATAGTGACCATAACTGCCTCACATTCTACATAGCTATGGAGAAGGAGAGGATTAGGCAGAATGGGAGGATATTTAATTGGGGAAGAGGAAACTATGATGCGATTAGACATGAGTTAGGAAGCATGGACTGGGAGCAGTTGTTCCATGGTAAGGGAACTATAGACATGTGGAGACGGTTTAAGGAACAGTTGTTGGGAGTGATGAGTAAATATGTCCCTCTGAGACAGGCAAGAAGGGGTAAGATTAAGGAACCTTGGATGACGAGAGCGGTGGAGCTTCTAGTGAAAAGGAAGAAGGTAGCTTACATAAGGTGGAGGAAGCTAGGGTCAAGTTCAGCTAGAGAGGATTACATGCAGGCAAGGAAGGAGCTCAAAAATGGTCTGAGGAGAGCCAGGAGGGGGCACGAGAAAGGCTTGGCAGAAGGAATCCGGGAAAACACAAAGGCATTTTACACTTACGTGAGGAATAAGAGAATGGTCAAAGAAAGAGTAGGGCCAATCAGGGATAGCATAGGGAACTTGTGTGTGGAGCCTGAGGAGGTAGGGGAAGCCCTAAATGAGTTTTTTGCTTCTGTCTTTACGAAAGAAACCAACTTTGTAGTGAATGAAACCTTTGAAGAGCAGGTGTGCATGCTGGAATGGATAGAGATAGACGAAGCTGATGTGCTGAAAATTTTGTCAAACATTAAGATTGACAAGTCGCCAGGCCCGGATCAGATTTGTCCTCGGCTGCTTTGGGAAGCGAGAAATGCAATTTCTTCGCCACTTGCGAAGATCTTTGCATCCTCGCTCTCCACTGGAGTCGTACCTGAGGACTGGAGAGAAGCAAATGTAATTCCTCTCTTCAAGAAAGGAAATAGGGAAATCCCCGGCAATTATAGACCGGTAAGTCTCACGTCTGTCGTCTGCAAGGTGTTAGAAAGGATTCTGAGGGATAAGATTTATGACCATCTGGAAGAGCATGGCTTGATCAAATACAGTCAACACGGCTTTGTGAGGGGTAGGTCATGCCTTACAAACCTTATCGAGTTTTTTGAGGATGTGACTAGAAAGGTTGATGAGGGTCGAGCTGTGGATGTGGTGTATATGGACTTCAGTAAGGCATTTGATAAGGTTCCCCATGGTAGGCTCATTCAGAAGGTCAGGAGGAATGGGATACAGGGGAACTTAGCTGCTTGGATACAGAATTGGCTGGCCAACAGAAGACAGCGAGTGGTAGTAGAAGGAAAATATTCTGCCTGGAAGTCAGTGGTGAGTGGAGTTCCACAGGGCTCTGTCCTTGGGCCTCTACTGTTTGTAATTTTTATTAATGACTTGGACGAGGGAATTGAAGGATGGGTCAGCAAGTTTGCAGACGACACAAAGGTCGGAGGTGTCGTTGACAGTGTAGAGGGCTGTTGTAGGCTGCAGCGGGACATTGACAGGATGCAGAGATGGGCTGGGAGGTGGCAGATGGAGTTCAACCTGGATAAATGCGAGGTGATGCATTTTGGAAGGTCGAATTTGAAAGCTGAGTACAGGATTAAGGATAGGATTCTTGGCAGCGTGGAGGAACAGAGGGATCTTGGTGTGCAGATACATAGATCCCTTAAAATGGCCACCCAAGTGGACAGGGTTGTTAAGAAAGCATATGGTGTTTTGGCTTTCATTAACAGGGGGATTGAGTTTAAGAGTCGTGAGATCTTGTTGCAGCTCTATAAAACGTTGGTTAGACCGCACTTGGAATACTGCGTCCAGTTCTGGGCGCCCAATTATAGGAAAGATGTGGATGCTTTGGAGAGGGTTCAGAGGAGGTTTACCAGGATGCTGCCTGGACTGGAGGGCTTATCTTATGAAGAGAGGTTGACTGAGCTCGGTCTCTTTTCATTGGAGAAAAGGAGGAGGAGAGGGGACCTAATTGAGGTATACAAGATAATGAGAGGCATAGATAGAGTTGATAGCCAGAGACTATTTCCCAGGGCAGAAATGGCTAGCACGAGGGGTCATAGTTTTAAGCTGGTTGGTGGAAAGTATAGAGGGGATGTCAGAGGCAGGTTCTTTACGCAGAGAGTTGTGAGAGCATGGAATGCGTTGCCAGCAGCAGTTGTGGAAGCAAGGTCATTGGGGTCATTTAAGAGACTGCTGGACATGTATATGGTCACAGAAATTTGAGGGTGCATACATGAGGATCAATGGTCGGCACAACATTGTGGGCTGAAGGGCCTGTTCTGTGCTGTACTGTTCTATTTTCTATGTTCTATGTTCTATTGTTTAATTCATTGAGGCAGTCCTTCCTAAGAAAAGCATTGGGAGACATTCCCAGATCCTGCTGAAGGAAAAGAATCAGAAATTTAGACTGAATTGCTAAAAAAATTTCAAACCCAGTAAGATTAAGAACAGTTTTTATGAAGTTATTCTTTAATTGAGAGAAAACTCAATAATATTAAGTGCTGCAGAGATAACTTGGAATGCCAGAAAAAGGAGCTGTCTAAATAATTAGAGATAGTAAGGGTCTGAAGAAGAGTCCCAAGCTGAAACGTCAACTTTCCTGCTCCTTTGATGCTGCCTGGCCTGCTGTATTCCTCCAGCTCCACAGTATTATTCTAAATAATTAGTTCAGGCATTGCAGAAGGAGACAAGTTGGTGCCTCAGGGGCTAAAACAAAAGCAAGTTAGTGATAATGAATTGATAAAACTTATTTATACTTTTGAAATGTGCAGTTATGGACATAGGGGAGACAATGGTCTTGTGATATTCTCGCTGGACTATTATTCCAGAGGCCCGGAAAACATTCTGGGAACCCAGGTTCAAATTCCACCATAGCATATTGAATTCAATAAAAAAAACTCTGGAATGAAGAATCTAATGATGACCATGAATTGATTGTTGGGGGAAAACCCAACTGGTTCACTAATGTTCTTCAGGGAAAGAAACTGCTATCTTTACCTGGCCTGGCCTACATGAGACTCCAGACCCACAGCAATGTGGTTGACTCTGACCTACCCTCTGGGCAACTAGGGATAGGCAATAAATGCTGCCGAGCCAGCAACGTCTTCATCCCATTAATGAATAAAGAAAAAATTGCTTTACTGCAATTTTGAAATTTGGACATGCAGTCAAAAATGCATAATCTGTTCAAAAGGAATGTATTCATCTCTTGCAAGAATCCATCCAGACTGGAATTGAAAATGTTCAAGTCAGTAATCAATCTATTCAGCATTTCTGTGATTTAAAAACTGGAGATCAGACTGAATTACAGACACACATGCTGCCATCATCATGTGTTGCTTGAAATCTTTGCTCAGGGCAATTAGCATCTATGAGTCTGAATGAGTCGCTCTTTAGAGCGCAAGCATTGACTCAATGGGCCAAATGAACTTAGCTGCACTTTTATGATTTGATGACTCCACAACAATCAGGCAGCTGCTGAAAAGTTTGGAGCAATTTTGGATGAATATGTGGGTGGTCTGATTGGTAAGTTTGCAGATGATGCAAACTTTGGTGGAATTGTGGTTATTGAGGATACAGTGCGAAACAGATCGGTTGGTAAGTTGGGTGGAGAATTGGCAGATGGAGTTTAATTTGAGCATGTGTGAGGTGGTGTGTTTTTGGAGGTCAAATGCAAGAGGGAAATATGTAATAAATGGCAGAACACTTTGGAGCATTTATATACAGAAAGACCTCAGAGTATAAGCCCATAGCTCTCTGAAAGTGGCAATGCAATGTGGATAAACTTGCAAAGAAGGTATACAGCATACTTGAGATGATACAGCATACTTGACTTCATCAGTCAGGACACTGGGTATAAAAGTTAGCAAGTCATATTGCAGCTGTATAGAACTTTGGATAGGCCACATTTGGAATGTTGTGTGTAGTTGTGGTCACCACATTATTGGAAGAATGTGGAGGCTTTGGACAGAATGCAAAAGAAGTTTACCAGGATGTTTCTTGGATTGGAGTGTACTAACTAGAAAGACACTTGATTGTTTTCGCTAGACCGTCGAAGGCTGAGAGATTACTTGTTGGACATATATAAAATGATCAGAGTCATTGATAGGGTGAACAGTCAGAGTCTTTTTCCTAAGGTGGAAATGTCAAATACTAGAAGGTATAGATCTAAAGTAATACGGGAAAAGTTTAAATGAGATGTGCGAAGCAAGTTTTTTACGCAGAGGGTGATAGTCTGGAAGGTACTGCCAAAGAAGATGGTAGAAGTATATTGGATAACAATGTTTAGGAGGCATTTAGATAGATAAGTGAACAGGCAGGGAATAGAGAGATGTGGGCCATGTGCAGGCAGATGGGAATTGGTTAGAGTGGCATCATGGTCAGAACAGTTTTGGTGGGCAGAAGGGCCTGTTTCTGTCCTGTTCTATGTTCTAATCTACAGCTACTTGTTTGCAAAGCTGCCAGTCAAACAGTGCCACTACAGTTGTATTTAATCTGGTGCATGTTACCACTTCCAAGTTTGGAAACCATGCACATAAAGAGTTGAGGTTTACGGACCTTGCAATGATGTGAGTACACCCAAGCAAAAGATAAAATGCTTGATAAGTATATTGTAGTTGGTTTAAAAAGAAGACAAGTGCAACTGAAGTGCTTTACTTGTGTGAGTCAATTCATAAAATGCATTTTTGATTTAGAAATGGGAAATATTTTCAAAGACCCTCTGGGCAAAGACAGATGGCAAAATTTAACATTTCTTAATTCTCTGGTGAAACTTAAAATGAAAAGGATCCAAATGAACAGGCTCCTAAAATCCAATTATGCCAAAGTTATTGATTGAATTATTTTAAAATATCTTTGTTTGAAGCACTTTTGCAAATAACACGTTCTTATACTCAATTCAATCCAGTTTCCTGAGCATATATTTATCGTCTGTACCAACCTCTTACAACTCATTGGCATTTCGCTGTATCTACAAAGCTACTCTCCACTTCTTTTGACGGTCATATGCTGCTGTTGTAATTAGCTTGATTTTTTTAACTTTAAATTCATCTGCCTTATCCATTTATGAGAGACAGCACCTACCTTAAGTCAGGCAGATTGATCATTTTTTAGTTCATACATTAAACTTGTTTGTGATCCACCTCACACTGCTACCTTTCTCTGTCCATTTGCAGTGGCTCTGATTGCTTTTGCCTGCAGGTAGTCAATCAAACATCTCCACTGTTTATAACTAGTCTTGTCATTGTCAAAACGTGAAAGCGAGACATTTCATCGTGACATTTTTACACAATGTACTTTGAGACAGCTGCTCAGTGAAGGTGGCTCCTTCTTAACTAAGGAAAGACGCTACATTTTCAGATGATGAAGAGTATTGAATTTGCTCAATTATTTTTGGAAGGAGTCCACAACTTCACTTGCATGATTCCTACTCATCAGTGCAGCAGATATTATGGACATAGTGACAGTCAATAGTCATACAGTGTCTTATAAAATTCTCCATGACTCATTCATTAATTGGTAGGGCTAGAAAGCATAATGTACAAAACTGAGTTACCTGGAGTCTGTTCCATAGGGAACATACCAGAATTGGAAAAAGTTATTTACGTCCAAAGGGAGAGTATATGGTGTGACATTCAGTCCTCTTCTCAATCCTCTTCATCCAGGACTGTAACTCAAGATCTGTTCCATGACAGTGATTTTCAGTACACTATCAAATAACTAAACAAAGCATTACAGTCCTGTTAGGGAGCACAAACATTTAAAGAACAAATCCAAACATGAAGCAATTAACCAAAAGAACAACACCATAATATTTCATATTTTTCATCCAAGTTTATTGTAAATATAAGCAGAAATTAAACACAGCAAGCACCACTAATTTAACACTACAGCACATGCAGATTTGTGATATACATTTAGTTCTATATTTAAAAACCAAAAGAACTGCAGATGCTGTAAATCAAGAGCATAAACAAAGTTGCTAGAAAAGCTCAGCAGGTCTGGTAGCATCCGTGAAGGAGACAACAGAGATAACGTTTTGAGTCCAGTGAGTTCTGAGGAAAGGTCACCGGACCTGGAACGTTAACTCTGTTTTCTTCTGCACAGATGCTGCCAGACCTGTTTTAGTTCTATATTTACTTCCCTCCACTAGTTCCTCCCTCCACGAGTTACAAAATTATGAAGGTTCATTCACTGTTCCTGGAAACAAACCATCAGTATGTCATAATAATCCAAAATTCATTTTAGTCCCTCTCATGTTTCAACTAACCTCTGAAATAAAATTCTAACGGGCAGTCCTTCCATTATCTTTTTTAATGAGTTGAGCCTCCATATAATTTCTGGACACACTTGAAGACAGTGGATGCCTCAGCTCCTTGATTAGGTTGCCATCAGATGCCCAGTTGCATTGCCACTGCATCCCAACCTAACTCTGCTATGAGTCTTTGTGAGAGCTTTTGTAGATTTATTCACCAGCTACAAGCTAGAGAAACTCTTCTAGCAGTTTTTATCTCACGAAATCCAAAGTGAGTTAAAGCCCAATCCACAGTCGGTGTGGTGAATGGCTGAATTAGTATTTTCTCTGCTTGAAATGCAGGCCTGACTATCATCTCCTATATAATTTTCTCAACCTGGTGAGATTCAGTAGAGACTAAACAAAGCTGCAACTACCTTTGTATGCCTGAACTGTTGATTGTCAGACAGCATACACAAATAAATTAAGTAGAAGCACTTTCTACCCCATTTCACATCCCAATGAAGATGAGGCATGCTTAGGCAGGTTATCATGCAGAAAAGTAAATGAATGATTTTACCTTACACAATACCCTTTGATTTTGTAACCCGCAGGAGTAATTTATATTGCTAATTAAGTCTTACGGCTCTTTCTCCAGGCCTTCCAGCCCCATTACTATCTTAGGCATGGATCTATCACTGTTAATTTCTTTCAAACCAATTAATTAAATCTCAGCTTGATAGATTTGCCTTTACAAAGCATTGTTTATCAATTTACTTGATGCCTCTCTTTATCATTGATTAAAAATTTTATGTTGATAGGTTTGAATTATGAACTCAATTTTTATGACCAAACAGCTCAGTGTGCAATGTAATGTTTATGTTGTAAGTTAGAATTTGGGTGTTAGATTGTGCAGATAGCTAACTTTTTTATATCTCTCATCTAAAAACTGGCCACAAACAACAAGATTGGATGTGTGATGCATTCCATCAAGTTTGTGACTTGCTGTCTCAGAGAGAAAAGATGAACATTACAGAGAACGCCAATCATGTGATCAGAAAAGTCAAAATGAATGATTAGAGTTGTGCATGTTTCATTAGCGGTATCAGGGTAGGGGCTAACAAGAAAGAAATTTGAGTTTGAGGATTAATTTAGTGAGATGGGAAGGAAGATTTTCAGGTGGGTTCTGAAGTCAAGGGATTTGGAGAAGATTGAGGTATGTGGGTGATAAGGCAGAACAGAGATAATCATAGATAGCCTACATGTTCGAGTCCTCAGGGTTAAAGGAACCACAACAGTTATGAAGATTGATGGATGAGTATTCGTAATTGTGTGGTCAGAACAAGTGAAGATAGGAGTGCAGAAAACATAAGGCAGCTAATAACGTGGTTTATGTGTCAGTTTAGTTGACTAGGAATTGGCAATATTTTCTGCAGAAGCTGCGGAAGGAGATATTGATTAACGGAGTTGGTGTGTACTTGGGAAGAGCAGTTTATGCCAAGAATTTCAAGGGGTGAAGGGAGGAGATAATTTGACTGAACTTTTCAAAGGTGGAAAAGGCAAAAAACTAACTTGGAAATACATACCCCGAGGAATACGTCAAATACTTTTATTTGTGCTTTATTGTGGAGTTGTCTTTAAGTTTTCAAAATGAGTTGAGAAATGGGAAGAAGCCAGAGAGGACATGGGCTTATATCAACTATTCCTAGCAGAGATCGTAAGAACTACCGATTCTAGAGTCAGAGACGACACAGTGTGGAGCTGGAGGAACACAGCAGGCCAGGCAGCATTAGGGGGACAGGAAAGTTGATGTTTCGGGTTGGGACACTTCTTCAGAAGCAGAAGCATTCTGAACAGATGGTTGGGTTAGGTGCACCTTAGTACAGTTATCAGTTTCAGTGCAGGCCGAAAGGAACAATTCTAGTTAATGAAGGAAATATTTGCCAACAAGTGGAACATCATTTGGATTGCGCATAATACCTTTCAGTTGGCTGTTTGACCCGATGTAGCTTCTCTCTTCAGTCTAGCCATTGCTGCAGTCTGTTCACACCACATGCTGATGCCAACAGCACTGATTGGATGTCAGACTTGATTTCTGCCCAGATAGTGCTTTTCCATTCAAAAGTTGCATTGACTGAGCAATGCAGATGTAACTAGGAGGTGAAGGCACAAAAATTGTCTGAGCATCGAGATTCCAACCCCAGGCTGAAAATCAAAGTCTTGGAGTTCACAGCAATGTAGCTCAGTAGTTACAGTGCTAATAATAATCAAATCATTCAGAAAGAGAAATGTAATATATATTAGCTGCAGTTATCCAGGGACCATGTTTATTTTTAACATCCATATGATAAAAAATTAGTTTAGAAAATTAAAATGCAAGTTAGCTGTTAATTTTGACACACAGAAGAGCTACACTGTAATTGGCTCTTTACTACCCTCTCTTCACTTTGCTTACCTTTTTTTCAATGTCAGGCATCCTTGGGTCTCTGATTGGGTTTTTTGATTTCTGTATCCAACAGATGGGGGGATAAAGGTTATCCAACATGGTTCTCTGGATAGACATTACCTAGCATTTTCGGATTTACTTTGTGTTAGAGGTGTATTCCTGGAACATGCAGCAAGTTGGCCAGTGTAACCATCAGGATAAAGTTGTATTACAGGATTCCAATAGCAGATTCAGCCTTCCAAAAAAAAACTTATCTTCTATTTCTGTTCACAGCTGTTACTTGAGCTATGTGAAATTAGATTTTTGCTAACGTCAGGTTTTCTCTTTGTTTATTCATTCATGGGATTTGAACATTATTAGCAAGACCAGAATTTATTGTGCATCCCTAATTATCTTTGGTGTTGGTAATTTGTCTTAAACAGTTGCAGTCCTGGTGATAAAATGTGCCGAGTTACTGTCAGGGAGGCAGTTATGGGACATTGTTCCAGGGAAAATTAAAAGTGACAATAGTTTCAATTCAGGACAGCACATGACTTGGAAGGGAATGTCAATGTAGTGGTATTTTCAAGTGCTTGCTATGCTTATCCTTCTAAATAGTACTTGCTGTCAAAGGTGTCTTGAGGGTTTGCAATGGTCTATCTTCTATCTGCATAACACTGCGGCTACTGCACACCGGTGGTGGACAAAGTGAAAGTATAAGTCAAGTTGCATGAAGCAGAGGTCTTGGGTTTCATGTGTGTTAGTGCTGCACTTATTCAGAGAAATGAAGGAAGTAGCAAGGGATCTCCGAGCTGTGACTGTAGATGGGACCTACGGGCCGATTTAGCTAACACTGGTACACCAGCCACTTGTGAGTCTTAACAAGAATGAACTCTTATCTTAAACAAGGTGTAGTTTGTTGCAGGATAGCAAGCAGGTGGAAATTACTCTTGACAGATTAACATTATTGCTAATATATCTGTGGATTATTCATCTTCACTCCACAAGATTAGAAGATATTTTGTCTTATTCCAAGCCAAGGCAATGTGATATCATTGCCAATATGTTAACCCTTTCAGAACCATTGCTCCATACAACTGAAAAGACTTGGAAAACGGGGAGGTGATTTATTTCTTGCAGAATACACATAGATCAATATTTACATGGCCAGTCTATTTAAAGTTCTGACCAATAGTAAACCCCAGGATAATGATAAAGGGGAATGGAGTTGATTGTAATACCACTGAACTTCAAGAGGAGATGGTTAGATTCTCTCTTGTTCGACATGGTCATTACCTCTGTGGTGACCCATGTAATACCTAGGGATGGCGATAGAGGAGTCAAGGGCATTGGCAGAAAAGTATATGTCTGTAGGTACGACTATGGTTGTTGTGATGTAGACTGTGTGATTTATATATATTTCTAAGACTATTTATTTTAAATTTGGATTCTTGAATTTTGAATTAGTGACATGGAGGTATTTCTGTGTGAGATGATGAAATTGTAGGCATCACTGTAGTTATGTGATTTCTTTTGTCACAGTTTAAGGGTGTAGCTTTCAGAGCTAGTGGGCGAGTTTTATGACAATGCAAGATAGTGAGCTGCACATCAGGGTTTCTGTAAGGAACTTCTGGAATTTTTTTTAAGCTTGAGGAAACATCCATAGCTTAGTGGCCATTGTTTTTTGCTTTGGCAGTTCTTTTGAAGAAGATTGATATACAAAGTAGTGCTCCTAAGAAGGAGAAAAGATAGTAAATCAATATTACTTCAGAGTAAAGAATTTAGAGACAGCCCCAGATCAGAAGTATTTGGATAAAACCCTGAAGAGGTTATCTGAGGCTGTGAACATTTAAACTCAGGTGTATGATACCTTCTGGAAAAGGTTATCTGATTTTCCAGCCTGAGAGCTGAAGTCACAGTTAACTATTGATGTGTTAGAAAGAGATTTTGATTTCTGCTGCTATTTTTGCATTAGACACATTTTTGGTTTTATTTGGGATGTATGAAAGACTTTTTGTTTGAATTAATGGAAGTATGTGTTACCATGTGTTTAACAATCTTTAAGTTTATTTTATAAGTAAATAGTCTGGTTTATTTTGTTTTATGTTCATTTGTTTTGATGAATAAACTTCTGTTTTAGTATTAAAACAAGTTCTTCAACCTTGTGTACATATGTTTCAGTGAGAGAACCCCTCATTAAAACCAAAACAATACAAAAAATGATCTCTCAATACAGATTTCAGTCTGGGATCTGACTCATCCAGTCATAACATCAGTTAGGACCATATTACTTCTGCTTCAGTAATTTGTGTTCTCGCAGAAGCCCTCAGATGTTGTTGAGGAGGTCATTGTGGGATGAATTAGACTGGGATAGCAGGAACTGCAGATGCTGGAGAATCTGAGGTAACAAGGTGTAGAGCTGGATGAACACAGCAGGCCAAGCAGCATCAGAGGAGCAGGAAAGACCGATTTTCTTCAGAAAATTCAGAAATCTAGGCCCGAAACGTCAACCTTCTTGCTCCTCTGTGCTGCTTGGCCTGCTGTGTTCATCCAGCTCTACACCTTGTTATCCCTGAATTAGAATGGGCATGGCTTTGTAATAATTGAGGCTGATGCCTGGTTCAAACCTCAAGTGTTTTGATATAACTGGTTGATTACTAGGCTATCTCGGAGGATAGTTAATGATCACCCATGTTGCCATAAGTCTGGACTTACTACAAGTCAGTCGGGATGACACATCCTAAAGGATATCTGTAAAGAGACTTTTCTGCATATCTGGTAGCTTCTTGGCTATAATGTCTGACACAATTTTTTAAAAATTCTAGATTTAATCAAGTAGCTGAAGTTAAATTATCCAGCAGTTCTGGTTGATTTGCCTTTGGTTCAGTAGTTTCCATGTCTCTGGTTCACAAACCAGTAGTAGAACCACCATGGACTACACCCACTCATCTGTGGAACAACATCTCATGCAGGTTCAAATAAAGAGTACCTACCTTATGGCGTTTCAGTAAAGCTGGGCACCAGTGAATGTATTCATACTGATTTTGGTAAGTAGCACCATTTGGCATTATGTCAACAATCTTGCAAATTCAGTGGCTCCAAAACTTGAACGAAAAAATATTATGTTGCACAGTCATTCCAAGTGGAAGTTTGAACATTGGGAAATTTTTTAAATTTCTCAGAAATTTAGAAATAGCTTTTTTCTATTTTTTTCCATCAATACAGAACATGACAATTGACAAAAAAAAATTCTCTTTAAGAAGGTACATCAATTTGCTTATAAGGGCCATATTGTGCAACTGTATACAATACACATATTATCTCATTTACATAAGTTGACGAGAAAAGGTATGTGAATTTTTTTGACAGAATTTCAAAGAGGCCTTCTTTATGTGTTTTAATCAAGTAAATGTAACAGAGAACAAGGAATCACCAGTGACAACTTGTATGAGAGAACAAGCAGATGGAATTCAACTTCACTAGCTGACTGATGTCATGTACTAGTCATACACAGAATGCATGACAAGCTCTCCAGGAGTCTGCCAATTCAGCTCAGTGAAGCATTCTGATACAAGATGAAGACAAGCAGCCTGCCTCTCCTTCCTGTTTTCTGAAGCGTTTCATTTCTCCTGTGCAACAGGCTCTGGGCTGACGTGTGGCTCTGCAAAAAGTTATCAAAGCACTCCATCCCCCTTCTGCATACTTTGGCCAGTTCAAAAACAAAACAACACACAGCTGAGGGATGATATCATGGCACAATGCCAGTGTGCATAATCCGAGTGCAGAAGACTGTTTACTCTAGCAGCAGATTATTTATTAGCCAATCCGCTGAAAAGCCAACAACTGCAAACCAATGAATAGTGTTGTATTTTCTGTATGGGTCATGAACTTTTTCTTGCACTCAGTATTTTTTTAAACACGAATAATGGTTTAACTGCAAACTAATTGAGTGTCACTTGTTAGTGCAATTTCATGTTTCAAAAGATATGACAAAGTTGCAGAAGAACTCAACAGAATTTGAAAAAGCTGCACTTTATTCTGTTACTGATACATTCAAATGCTGAGTCAGATGGGGATTGCGAGATCATGAATTGGTGTTGACTAATAAGTTTGCAAAAACTGCTGAACCGCAAAATTTATAATCTGGGGTAGGAGGAGAACTGAATTGTTCTCCTGCTATGTTATCCTTGGCAAAATGCTGGAAGACATCAAGCTAAGCACTTGTACTTTATTCCAAAGGAAGAATTCCAAGGCTAACGAGACAAGCCTCAGCGCTGCCCTATGCAAGAATTAAATGACTTTTTTCTGCTTTGCAAATTTGGCAAAACACTGTTATTTACAAGGATTATCTCCTGAAAAAGGAGAATAAGATACACCACATTATTATAGAAATAGACTTATCTATATCAACAAATGATGTTTCTCGATCTAAATGTTTTCTGATCGTTTATAATTGTGGTTGACCGACATCAATTTGAGAATGTGATTTGTGTTTGATATGTAGTGCTTTTTAAGTTATGTACTGTTAACAGTTATAATTTATAAAAATATAAAAGTTCAATGTGTTAGGATGAAACACCTTCTGTACTTCACAGTCCCTGAACAAGGAGTCTGTTTAGACGACAAATATAAATACATCTGTCTCTCAGTCTTGGCTTTTCACATAAATTACTCATATGCAATGTTGTTCACTACTTTTCTGAAGTGTGCAGGAAGCTATTGGGTTTCCTAACCTATCACATCAGCCTTCTTTCAGCCTTTGAAATTGTGAGATCTGAGCATTTTGAAACATCTCTTTACACAGCAACAAACTGAATTCACAGCAAGATTTCAAAATGATGGTGCATTGCATTGCACATCTATAATTAGGCTGACGGGAAACAAAAAGTCTGAAATACTTGCTTATAAATTTGAAATTCATCTGATGTTCAAAATTGCACAGCACTGGCTTTCTATTTGAAATCCATGGACTGCAACTAACTGATTTTGCCAGTCACATTGCAATTCCTTTTTGCGCTAAATATTGGAAAGATCAAAGCTATTGCCTTTAGCCATACCCTTTCCACCTCCCCCAGCCCCTTGGCAAAATTTGTTTCTTGGCTACCAGCTCCATTTCTCTTCCTGCAACTATTTGAACCTAAACCAAGCTCTTCACTAACTTTGGTGTCATATTTTACTCTAAAATGAGTTCCACTCCATGCCATTATAAAGAGTCCTTGTTTCTAGCTCTGTAAAATACTTGACTTCACCCCTTCCTCAGTTCATTCATTGCTAAAATGATCACCCTTGCATTATCAAACCCTGGCTGGTCTCACACACAGTCTACTCTGAACTTCAAAACCCTACTGTCCGTATCCTCATTTGAACATGTTTACTAAATCAGTTTGATGGCCAAGAATATTAAAAATTTCATTCATGTTTTCAAACCCTCTTACCACCTCTAACATCTTCTTCAATCTGACAACAATCTGAAATATCTGCACCCTTCCAATTCCAGCTTTATGATTGAAATAACTGCACAAAAGCCAATATCCCTTCACCAAGTCATCCTTGATTTGCTTATACACAGTACATTGACTGTGACCAGCCAGCTCAGAGTCTGACTCCTGAACTGAGAAGATTCTAAATCCTCTGTTTATATTGGTCAGCCAGGGCTTTCCTGATTGGCCCAAGTTAACAACCCCAATCAAGGATCTCGTAGTCAACAAGATCCACCCGGTTCCATTCATTACAATGAGCATCACTGATTTCAGTTGCTTCACTGTCGGTGGTTGTCCCAAGCTCTGGAATTGCTTTCTATCTCTCTCTCTCGTACCTACTTTAAGATGCCCCTTGAAACTTAGCTTTTTGCCTGCACTTTTGGTCAACTGCCTCAATAAGCAGAATCTTCCATCAGCAGAAAGGTTGTCAATGATGGGACTGGAAGTGAGCTGCCCATGCTCGATAACACAGTGGTAAGCCAATAAGGTATGCAATGGCAAGAAACAAGGCAAATCACAGAGCTGGACAAGAAGTTGTTATCCTGCCATTAGTTGTTATATTTATAGGGTACCTGTAGGCAGACCTTGATTGCTTGCAAGTCTGGGACATCACTCTGACTCCCTGGCTTGATCTTGCGATTGAAACCAGAGTCTTTGATATGCCCCTGCTCATCAGAACAGACAATATGCGGTCCCACTGTTCAACACTGCCTCACCGCAGGCCTCCTCATACAGGAAAAAAAGGAGGCCCTTTTTTTTACACCAGACCCTCTCCTCAGTCAGCGTGAGCGGGGGCCTCAACACCAACCCGAGTGCTGTGCTGCAAAAGGATGAATAATCTCCTGCACTTTGCAAGGGTAAGTGGCACTGTTTAGTCACTGCAAAACAACACTCATAATGACATCAAGCAATGTAAATGTGTGAGAGCAAAGGTATTTCAGATAGGAATTTGCATTGCAGGCCTCAGCAGCAGATGGGACTTGTCGGCTGATTGTGTGGAAGCGGCTTCATGCTGTGAATGTCGTACTCATTGCAGGACAGCGTGGGTGTTTAGCACTTACGAGGGAGGCCTCAGAATCTGGCATAGGCACACGAGTTCCTAAAGTGTTTATACACTCATTAGGATGACACTTAATCATTCTGTCTGTCTGAAGGAGAAACGCTTCATAATTAGAGAGAGTGTAATTTGTCCAGAGAAGTTGTAAAAGTCCTTGTACCCCCTGTCATACCTTTCCCTTACATGGCAGATGCTGCTAGACTGACCAGGGATGCAGGGGCTGAGCATGTCAATGGGCACACTGGGGGCTCACAGTGATCTACTGAGCATGCCTCCAGCCTGCTGGTGACAAATGGACATTGAGAATGAGCATTCAAAACATTGTAGAGCAAAGGGATTGTTCATAACCATTGAGTAATTCTTTTTGTTCTCCTCTGGATCCACAAATTTAACAAGAGAAGGAGAGCCTACCCCTAGCACCACCTTTAGCATCACCTCTAAGGATAATTGCCTCAGAGAATGCACTAAAAACAGCATTCAGCTGTACCCTTCATCAGTGCAGGTCTAACCACTTCACTGGATGCACAGACAAGATTAGGCTCCTGTTACTCTGGTGAGCGCAACACTGACACCCACCCCCAGCTATGGCAGCTGAGGTCTCTGACACTCCAAGGACTCGAGTCCTGCCGAGTTCCAAGCAGCTGATGAGCCTCTGGAATTCGCCATACAAGACCTGATAGGAGTGCAATAACAGGCACAGGGACATCTGGAAGATATGCCAGAATCCATGTGCAGGCTAGAGTGGCAGAATGAGGATGTTTGTGTAAAGAAATGGTTCTGAAAGAATTAATGCTGAAGAAATGCAATGAGCTCCACTCAGTCTGGCAATATCACAAAGACTTAGGTGGGGAAGGACAGAACAGCTTAGAATCTTGGGTGTTTCATTCCAGTGTATGCTAAAGGTGACCTGCTGACCATTTCCCCTCTTCCATTGACACCATTGCCTCCAGGAGGCCAAGGCAAGGAGGGTACACTTTCAGGAGAAGCCTGACACCATCACAAGGTGGCTGCCAAGGTGAACACAGTAAACAGGGCTTGGTAGCCAAGAGGCTGTCTGCAGCTCCACTGTGGTTGCCCGAGCTGCACATGAGAATAATGGCAGGAACAGAAAGATGAAGAGGTTCTCAAGGAACATTGTGGCATAGACAAATCACCGTATATATGAAGCACACTTCTAAATATACTTCCAAGTAAAATATGTTTATTGTATCTTTAATATAACAAGGTTTAGAGCTGGATGAACACAGCAGACCAGGCAGCATCAGAGGAGCAGGAAAGCTAACGTTTTGGGTCTTGAAGAAGGGTCTAGACCCGAAGCGTCAGATTTCCTGCTCCTCTGTTGCTGACTGGCCTGCTGTGTTCATCCAGCTCTACATCTTGTTATTCTCAGACTCCAGCATTGGCAGTTCCCACTATCTTTATTGTATCTTTGTTTTGTTGCCAGTTCAGCAATGGTTCTGTACATTCAAGAACATTGCATCTTGTTCCTGATTAGTTCTGATTGATGTGAACAAATGGATACAGCAGTGTCAGGAATGGCGTCTCTGTGTATCAAAGCTAAAACATTGTGTGGCATTTGTGAAGCTGGGGGCTTGCTAGCATCTGACAATGCAGCAGGTTGTGTACTTCTGATTACCATGCCTCTCAGGCTGCTGTCTGCAGCTGCATCAGTGCATATCTGTCCACTGAACGAACTGGTCCCACTTTGTGAATACATCAGTGAAGTATGAGGGCATCACAGCCAAATTGCAAGTGCTTTTCATTCTCGTGCCCACTGAAGTGGTTGTTTATAATCTGTCACAGAAAATAGTCATTGCTGCCTAGGTCAGCATTCATTGCCCATTCCTAAATTCATGATTAAATGCTAAAATGTCTAATTGTATGTCAGGTTGGGGAGGTATCCTCAGAGCACTGTAAGGAAGAGAGTTCAAGGTTTTTGACCCTACAGTAGTGAAGGAGCTATGATATGATTCCAAGTGAGGATGGCACGTGGCTTTAATGGGAGCTTGGAGGGAGGTTTTCCTATTCATTTGCACCCCTTATCCTTCTATATGGTGGAGGCTATGCAGATAGTGCTCCAATCCTGCTGGCACAGGTGCCACAATTTTATCGGAGTAGCACATTTGGCACAAGTAGGTTTGCATAGTTTTAAACTGGCCCATATACAGGATCATAATGCCAACAGTGTTAAAGTGAAACAACAATACAAAAACAATGCAATCGGAGAACATAAGCCCATGAGGGATACCTCTAGGTCCCAGGCAACAGCAGATGATAATTCCGATGATGTTGAGATGCTACAGTGCCTGGAGTCTGTTAGTGATGATTGAGTAATGGGCCTGTCTGCGATGCCTCACTATTGCTACTGATCTGCACCATGGATTCTGTTACCAGCAGCATTGTCTTCCTCGTCCTGCTCTTATCAGAGGTGACATCTTCCATCTTCCCATCTCGCCTCTGATGATGTGGCATTGTGCAGGGCACAGGAGGCACTGCCAATCCGGGACACTCATTTTGGAGAGGACTGAAGCATTCCACCTGAACAGTCCAAAAATTCAGCAAAATGTTCTGTTCTATTATTGCGCTTGTTGAGGCATGGTAGCTGCCTTCAGCTGAACTTTGCAGCTTCCTGACCAGTGTTACTAGTCAGTACTCTTGTGAGCATCCCTTGTGACCAAGAAACTAACCCTACCATTGATGAGTGGGAAGCAGACAGTCATGGCGTCTGTGACTTAGTGAGGATTGACATGCGACGAGAGCTCCCAACGTAATGTGCATGCACCTGAAGGATTTCTTTCCAGTGATCGGTCAGGGAATGAAATCCCTTTCTGTTCAAGAATATTGCTGGCTGATCTGAGTGAGCTCTCAGTACCACACCAGTGCAGTAAATTGCCTTTGTGCTTCTGGAAATCCTGCAATTCAGCTAGTCCCACATTTGCCTATCTTTAATAGCGAATTTTACAAAGCAAGTAGAGGTTACCTCCCTGATGTGATTGTACATGTGACAGACTGGGATATTTCACACTTTGCCTAGACTGAAATGCTGGACTGAACCACTGACGAAAATCCTTTCAATTGCCTGCTAATCCTTGCAGATGTAGCTCTCCCTGGAGCATATGTGAGTGACAGCAGCCTGTGGAATCCTATGCTGCCTTTGGCACTGCCTTGCTTAATCCTGCAGTTAGCTGCACAATGTGTGGTGTGTTCAATTATATGCCAATACCCATTGCCACCCTGGTCCATCATTGCCAGTGTCCTGCACTGCTTGATCCTCTTCAACCACTGATTGTTGATGTTCTAGCAATGTCCTACATGACCATGAGCTATTCACTGCTGGTTCCTCCATAGCCACACTGCAGCTATCTGAAAGGATAAGCATTGTTGCATCTGCTTGAGATTTTCTGTGAACAAACTGCAGAGAACGATCTGGCCAGCATATTCTGCAGTCCCTCCGTCCTGTCCTGAGCATTTTGCCTGAACGGGCAGCCCTCACTGAAACACCAGGTGTACCCTAGCCTCCTGTCACCCCAGCATGACCAACAATAATGTAGGGGGTGATGGGATGCAGCCATGTTCATTGACACTGGATCAGTGATGCTGGAAATGGAAGCCATGAGTCTCCAGATTCTCAATCACTAGCCCTAGTCCAATGCCCTTGCCTTGCCCTCAGACAAGTACCACTCACACCCGTCTTACATCCCAAGATCACCTATCAATGAACTCCAAGCTTCTTCAAACTGTTCATTCTCAACCAGCCGTTAGCTATCATCATAACTACTTTAATATCCCTGAGGTTCCCACAGTTACCATTAACTGTCAAGGCCATCTGGAAGATCCTTCTAGTATGAGCCTTGCTCTCACAACAAGCAATCCTGGCCCATTGTCTTCTGACAGAGATATTCCTCACATAGTCCAGTTTTCATCTTCTGTCTATAATGAGACTTCACCATTCAACCAGCTCCATTTCCCCTCTCCCATATCCCACATCCCATATCCCAGTCATCAGAAACTTTGCTTGAGTGCATCATCTCATCCTCTTTCCAACCTTGTTGGAACCTGCAATGACCGCTATTCATGGCTTTTTAAAAAATTAATTCAAGGAATGTGATTGTTGCTGGCTGGGGTAGACTTTATTGGCCATTTCTAATTGCCCTTATAATGGTCATGGTGAGTGACCTTCTTGAATTACTGAGATCCATATGATGTTGGTGCACCTGTCTGATTTACATTACAGCCTGGCACAGATCAATGGCCCCAAAGAGGAAACAACAACAGATAATCACTCCCAATCCCAAGAGCCAACTACCTCATCTGCATCCATTTAAAGGCACTTAAGAATCCAAACAAATACACTTTTATCTCTTGCTGTGAACTTAATTTGAAAGGTGCACTTAATCCTGGTGAGACTGCCTTTTCATGTGCATGCAGGCTGTACATAACAAGGCCACATGATGCTTGCACACAGGAAGCTCGACCCCCAAATCCAACGTCCAAGAACTTAATACCACGGTTTCATCCCACATCAGGAAACTGTATTCTGTCCTCCTGCACTATTTGGTTTCCCAAGTACCAACTTCACACTCCCAAGGGCAGCACAAGATTCCACTCGATATCACACCATGTGAATTGACATCAAACTTTTACATAACTCTCCATTAAGTGCTTTGGGGTGATTTGCTCTGTCAAATCATTATATACTTACACATTTTCCTACCACAATCCAAAGATGTGCAGAGTAGGTGGGTAAAATCCCAAGTCGGGTGAAGGTGTGTGGGAGTGGGTTCTGGTGGGATGCTCTTCAGAGTAGTAGTACAGATTTGATGAGCCTTAATGGCCTCTATCTGTACTGTAGGGATTCTATTACTCAATGAATTGTGTTGGTAAAGCAGGATAAAGCAAAATTAGATAATGTAAATAAAAATAACAAAAGGAGCAGCTTTTCATAAATTATTTCCTTCATGTGCTGAACATTCACAATATATTTGTATTATTATTTGGGAACTTGGATTGTAAATTCAAGGTGAATGAGTATTTGGTTTTAATTCTGGAAAGGCGATTAGTTATTTAAAGGCCATAAAGTCACCTTTAGCAGAGAGTTCAAATCTGCATTGCCGAGAAAGAGTATTTCTTTTATTCACTTGTGCTAACATTTGCTGCCAATCCCTGGCACTAAGTGGCTTGCTAAACCATTTCAGAGGGCAGCTGAGAGTCAACCACATTGCTGTGGGTCTGCAGTCACATGTAGGCCAGACCCAGTGAGGATGACAGATATCCTTCTCTGAAAGCTAATAGTAAGCCAGATGGGATTTCCGTGACAATTAACAATGGTTTCATGGTCATCATCATTAATTCTAGACTTTTCTAAAAAATCAAATCCCGCTATTAAAACCCACCATCTGTCAAAATATCATTTCAACCTGAGTTCCCAGTGCGTTAGCTGCGTTTCAGGGTTAGTAGTCTGGTGATAATACCACTAAGCCTTCACCTCCCCACTGACTTACACTAAATGACTCGATAATCTAGCTGGTGAGATAATTGTTGGAGTGTTTACAAAGTAAAGCTTTCAAAATTTACAGAAAATGCTGCCATGGTTCAGAAAAAGGAACAATTTATACCATAAGAAGGGCACTTGAATGTTGGCAGTCACAGTCTTTCAGGACTGGAAATAAGTTTTAAATTGTTTTGGCAGCTCAAGCAGACAGAGCTAGGAAAAGTCCTGAACTTTTCTAAGATTTCAGGTATGAAAAGTAAATGGGTTTACCTATCTGTGAGTCTCTATGAGAGAAGCAGATCTAGTGAGAATGCAGAAAGTTGCTGAAAGGGAAGGCTTGTGACTTTATCAGATGGATTCGAAATTTTTAATATGAATATAGAAATGGTACTGCACTGGGTTTAATATCTGTAAAGGACATTACTAGGAAAACAGAGTTGAATCTTTCTTTTATAAGATAACAAAGTGTGGAGCTGGATGAACACAGCAGGCCAAGCAGCATCTCAGGAGCACAAAAGCTGACGTTTCGGGCCTAGACCCTAGAGAGAATGATGAAGGGTCTAGGCCTGAAACGTCAGCTTTTGTGCTCCTGAGATGCTGCTTGGCCTGCTGTGTTCATCCAGCTCCACAGTTTGTTATCTTGGATTCTCCAGCATCTGCAGTTCCCATTATCTCTGATCTCTTGAATCTTTCTTTTTACTGCTCATGATAAAACGCTTCAAACTCAGATTTTTTTGTGTAATATACTTGTGTTGTTTGTTAAAAGTACATTGGCAGCTTCTTGTGAATATTTTCAGTGACTGACTACCATGGTAACCAAATCCCAAACTTAAAATTCTTGGTCTATCAAATCAGATTCCTCTCTGGATTTTGACTTGTCCAGTCATACATGAGTTGGGACCATATGTAGTATTATGTTGTCTCAACTAGATGTCACTAGTGCACATCATAGTGACATCCATTGGTAGAAAGGAGAATTACACTAATGAGAAATATTTCTAATTCTCATAAAACTAAATTCAATTATCATTATATTGTTTATCATTGGAAGACCATTTAGTTTGCCATTTTAAAAAATGTTTTTAATCTTTCCATCAGGGATTTTATTCTCTTAAATAATGCTTCTTTGTCATCTTATCTATAAGATCCTACTCTCGAGTTGTGTCTTGTTGTTCACTAATGATCAAGCTATAATATCTTTGTTATACTTTACGGCAGTATTAAATATATGGAAGCTTTAAGATTTTCTGTGTTGTGATTGGGCCTTTTTTCATATTTAAGTTCTGCATATCGTATTTATCTTTTTGTTCAGCGTTCGAAGAACCAAAACGGAGACCTAAACCAAGATAATAAAGTGTAAAGCTGGATGAACACAGCAGGCCAAACAGCATCTCAGGAGCACAAAAGCTGACGTTTCGGGCCTAGACCCTTCATCAGAGCTTTTGTGCTCCTGAGGCTCTGATGAAGGGTCTAGGCCTGAAACGTCAGTTTTTGTGCTCCTGAGATGCTGCTTGGCCTGCTGTGTTCATCCAGCTTCACACTTTATTATCTTGGATTCTCCAGCATCTGCAGTTCCCACTATCTCGGAGACCTAAACCATGTTGGTTTTGAGCATTCAAAGTGATGGATATAATGTTTATCCTTTGTAAAATAATATGGATGTCATTTCTTATTGCTCAGCAGTCAAGAGAATCACTATCATTTTGGGGGCAGAAGGTTATAGGTTCAAACCCTCTCTGCTGGCATTTTGCCACAGAGAGAGAAATTTGGGGCGAGTCCCTGCCAACTGCTCTATTTTGCTTCCCAGTGACTGGTTCAGAACATCATCCTGATAGGGCTCAGGAGCAAATTAACTGGTTGCATTCTGGCATCAAAATTGCCTTTCATAGCTTGAGTCAAAGAGTATCTGGCATGAATATAATTTTAACCATTCATTGTCACATTATGCTGTTGAGCTTAGTTAATTGGCCCTGCTGTGTTGTTAATGCAGGAAAATTAAGAATATTAAAATGAATAATTTGGGGCATATGTTTCTTTTTTAAATTCCTCATCTCTATTGAATTATGCTGTTTATTATGTAATCTTATCAGAAGTGCTTTGAATAATAATAATAATAGTGCTTTACTGCCTGGTCTGTAGACAGTAAATGCATGACATTTAGGTTTTGATTCAGTACTTTCATTTAGATTGATCATTATCTGTATTTGGAATTATGAGGACTTTTTTCATGTGTCCATATTGTAATTGTCAATTTTTACCTTTGTGAATTGCATATCAAGAATGGCAGAAACAATGCATAATTAGTACAAATACTTTTGTTAGCTGCCTGAGTGGTTGCGAATACATGTGCATTAAAATGTTTTTTAACATACTTGTGTTGGGATGAATTCAGGGTGTTATGGTGCTGCCTTGATTGTACACCAGCTCGAGGAAAATTTATAATGACAGCCTTACTTCTTATATGCACCTAACTATGTAGCTGCAATGGTATGAAGTGCAACTGAAACCCTTGACTAAGAGGTGCACGTATCAATTTATCTGTGGTGACATGCCCAGATGTGGGGGTGTCTGGTATAACTGAACATTCTCGTTTATAATCTTCTCACTGTCACAGTTTTACTTTGTAGTTACCTGTTATGTGGACTCACTTTGATCAAAGTTTCTCTTTGTAGATTTTCCTTTTGATATGGCAACGGCTGGTGTCTCAACTTTTGCTTAATTTTCCAAAACCGATCCCTGGGTCCTAGCATGAATGAAGTTAAAATGTATCTTTTTTACAATATCTTGTATCTTATACTTTGCATATATAAAATTTAAAGCTATGGTCAGGCACTAAAGATTGGATCCTTGTTGATAGGCTGAATGGAGCTGTCTCTTTTACACTGCCAGGCAGTTTTACAGCAGTATTTTTAAGTTGAGGTAAACTGCAATGAAATGTGACAAAATGAAGGTTGAGTTTTGAATATTTTTCTGAGTGTTTGGAATGCAGCTGAGAAAAACCAACAGCAAATTTATTATGATCATTAAGACTACATCAAATTCAATCTGAAACAATTGTTGCTACAGAAAGAATATCAGACTTTAAGAAAGTCAGTTGCTAACAGTCATTTTTTGACTTCCTTTTGGATTGGATTAAGGTGTATGCATATTATTTTCTTGATATTTCTGATTATGTTCTTAATATTTCACTCGAATGTATTCTACAGCCACACGAATATGATAAAAAAAATAATGTGATAATATTGAGTTTTACAGCACAGTCTGAATTGTTTTTTATTAATTCAATACATATTTCTTCCCTTCAGGAAAATTGGGTGTACACTTTCGATTTCTTTCAGTAATAAGGTACTGAATCTTGTGAATCAATTCCAAATACACTCAGTAATTTGGATGGGGGCTGAAATATACCAAATATTGGGCTAAGTGTCAATTTCAGGAAGTTTACCTCCATGAGCGAAAGCAGGTCTTCTCCCACAATTCTCTGCTACTTACTTGATTATGCACCAGGCCCTGACAACACTGCGTACATGCCACTTTGTACTCCGTAGCTCGCTGCTGCCAGGCCCCTCTAGGTTTTCCACCCCCAATGCCATGTTCAAATCCCTGCTGAGCACCAGGTCAAATGCTGTCAACCACAAATATTCCTTTACAGAAGATGTAGTGGGAGAAAAATGAAAAGGGAAAACTCCTGAGGTAGCACGGGTGGTATAGGTAACACTTCATTGTAACTACACGATTGTAGTCATAAATATATTGACACTTTAAATTATTGCCTGTCTGATTGTCTGTCATTGCAGCTGCAGCAGCAACAGTGAAGCTAACAGAGGCTCCCGATCCATAGTGCCACACTCTTTCCCTGATGCCCATTGTTACACGACATTCTGTCATTGTTGAATATGAGAATAGCCCATATAGTAAAGTCTTCAAGCAGTTGTTAATGTTATCTTTTATTAAACAACGGGCAAAGTGAAGAAAGAACAAACAAAAACAAAGCTGCATTCACTTCTGTTACTTGGTAGGGGCTGCTTGCCTTTTGAGCAACAATGGAAATGAAACCGTGCTCCTTCTGCTCAATGTCCTAACTTTTCTGTTCAGAAGTTTACTGCCACTCTCTCAGCTCTTCTATCACATTCTCTCTTTGCCTGCTCCAGATGTGCAGGCTTATGCAGAACACTCTGCCTGGAATGTACTGCAAGCCTTCACCACCAGCCCCATTCCCCAGCCCCGCCATGACTGATCCAAGCATTGGAACCGGAACTTCAGGAAGCCTCATATCTGCTCCACAATGGCCCTGGAGTAAGAATGGGTTGCATTGTATTTATACATGGACTCAGTCAAGGGTTTGTGTTATGGAGTTAGCAGTTACAGTTGCAGAGAATTGTCCTAGAACCCATGCGGGTGGCATTTGGCCCATCGAACAAATCGGGAACATGGCAGTTCTCAAAAGAAACAGGCATCATGGCAGCTCGCAGGGTACATGCAGCAAACTGCTAAGAGGATCACACGTGACTTGTACATTGAGAGAATGGAGCCCTTTCTACTGATGATGCAACATGGTACACTTCTCTCAACACACCACGTGTACACTCCGTAGCAACCTACACCTGGGGGAAGCCAGCTACATTGGCTGCAGCCCTGGCGTATTCACAAAGAAATGAAGTAGTGTGATGTGGCACAAATTGCACTGGTTACAACTTGATACATTTCTGGGTTGAGGATTAAGGTATCCCACACCAGTTCCCAGTTAAGTTTTTCAACAATTCACTCCAAAGTGTTAGAGGAGTATAATTGTGTAAGTTCAGATTTAGAACTTCATTGCCTTTGGACTTTGAGAAAAGTGGGTAGCTGAACAGGAAGCTGTTTGTCTCTGGCTAATCATTGACTTGATTACATTGTAGACCTCAGCAATGGAGACTTGCATGTGAATCAATTTTAGACCATTTAGACGCAAATATTCACCCTGCTCCATGTAGCCTCAGCATCCTAGATACAAGACCATTCTCAATCATCAGATATCATCCGCAAGGTGATCAAAGAAATGATATGAACAATTAAAGTTCCTATTAATCATGGCATACTAATGGACAGTAATCTACCAATTGATGTATTAATTAATTATTTTATTAACATATTAATTTAATTACAATTTGCCCAGAACAGAGACACACTGCTTACAGATGGAAAATTGTTCCCAAGAAGAGAAAGGGGATTACAGATTAAGAGATAGATCTTTGGTTGTATGCAATATTCTTTTTCTTGTTAGGTTGGAAATAAAGTACAATGAATCCACTATTAATTTCTAGGGCATAAACAGCAAATTTAGGATTGTATACATTCTTTCTAAAAGCTGTCCCCATAGCTGCACATAATTTGAGATAGTTTATGGGATAAGTTCCTCTGAAAACATACGAGCAGTGCTGCACTCCCACAGTAATGCACAGTGGCACCGACCACAGAGCCAAGCAGGAGGAAGAGCAGTAATAAATGGAAGAGCAGACAGGGGTCCTCCAGTCAGAATTGTGCTGAGCAGGAGGAGCGGTAGTGGTGAAAAAATAGAGAGGGATGTCATCTCGCCGGAAGTAGACAATTTGAGATTTAAGTGAGCCGGAGGTGAAGGATTGAGTGAGAACATGCTTAAAAAAAATAATAATGGCAAAAGAAGCTTAGAAGATGGCACAGAATATTCAGGCTGAATACTTACCCTTTAAAAATTTAAATCCTAACAAAGCCGCAAGACAGAACGGGAACACTGGACATAAGGATGACAGTTTAGAATGTTGTTGGCATAAGGATGACAGTTTTGAATAGTGCTGGGAGTATAGAGAAAGGGGAGATTGATCTTTGAGAAGTTCAGTAAAGCTTTTAAACTGTTTACAACATTTTGAGTGCAGAACAACATTTGACAGGAAAGTTTGAATTAAAAGATTGAAGTGATAGCGAAGCTCAGAAACCAGGAGAACATTCCCTGACTGAAAAGTAATTTAAAGCTGGTTTGGGCTGGGTAAAGGAGGATATAGTGTAAGTATTAAAATGTGATGATGTCGGACATCACATGATATGTATTTTTTGCCTAAGCTTTGATGGAAACAGACATGTCAAGTACCTGGTGCTAATAAATAATAGCTCAACATAAAATAACTACTGCTTAAAATAAGAAGACTCAGGAGCCTTGTTAGTCAGATTAATTGTTCAACTTTTGGTCAAGAATGTACAACAGTGAGATCTGGCCAAGAATTATTTCAAGGGTGAAATACTTTTATTACATAAATAAACTGGTGGTTGTACTTCTGAAAGATTGAGAGAAAAAAATTTTAAACGTGCTCAAAATCATGAGGGGTCTGGATTGAAGTGATAGGGCAAAACTGTTCCCATTGGTGGATGGATTGAGAAGCAGAGGAAACCTATTAAATGAGAATGGCAAAAGAAGCAAAGATGATGCGAAGAAGATTTTTTAATGCATCAGTTCCAGGCTGGGCGAGGTAGAGTGCCTTTCTGGAAATTCTACAACAGTAAATTCTAGAAAAATAATAAGGCAGAAAACATCCCTCCTTCTTTTATCCTCTCACTCACCTTATTCTCTAAGCCCCATCTATGTTAAATAATGCCGCTTCAGCCTCCGCCATTGCTCTTTATATCTACTGTGCCACCCTGAGCATATCTCCCATTGCCCCTTTATGTCCCATATCCCACCTGTCATTCAACTGGCTTTGTATTGTCCCTATGCCAACTAAGTGTCATCTCATATCCTTCACCCACTTTGCTATTCCCATTCCATGCCAACATACCTATTATCTAGCATGAACGTTAATCAGTCTATTTAGCTACCTTATTGAAACAAAATGTCATCAAGATAAAACAAATATCCAATAAAGAGAGATAACAAAGTGTGGAGCTGGATAAACACAGCAGGCCAAGCAGCATCTCAGGAGCACAAAAGCTGATGTTTCGGGCCTAGACCCTTCATCAGAGAGGGGGTGGGGGAGAGGGTTCTGAAATAAATAGGGAGAGAGGGGGAGGTGGATCGAAAATGGATAGAGGGGAAGATAGGTGGAGAAGAGAGAGACAACTTAAAGGGGCGGGGATGGAGCCTGTAGAGGTGAGTGTAGGTGGGGAGGTAGGGAGGGTATAGGTCAGTCCGGGGAGGGCGGACAGTTCAAGGGGGCGGGATGAGGTTAGTAGGTGGGTAATGGAAGTGTGGCTTGAGGTGGGAGGAGTGGATAGGGGTGAGAGGAAGAACAGGTTAGGGAGACGGGGACGAGCTGGGCTGGTTTTGTGATGCAGTAGGGGGAGGGGACGAGCTTGGCTGGTTTTGGGATGCGGTGGGGGAAGGGGAGATTTTGAAGCTTGCGAAATCCACATTGATACCATTGGGCTGCAGGGTTCCCAAGCGGAATATGAGTTGCTGTTCCTGCAACCTTCGGGTGGCATCATTGTGACACTGCAGAAGGCCCAGGATGGACATGTTGTCTGAGGAATGGGAGGGGGAGTTAAAATGGTTCGCGACTGGGAGGTGCAGTTGTTTATTGCGAACCGAGCGGAGGTGTTCTGCAAAGCGGTCCCCAAGCCTCTGCTTGGTTTCCCCAATGTAGAGGAAGCCACATCGGGTACAGCGGATGCAGTATACCACATTGGCAGATGTGCAAGTGAACATCTGCTTGATGTGGAAAGTCTTCTTGGGCTGGGATGGGGTTGAGGGAGGAGCTGTGGGGGCAAGTGTAGCACTTTCTGCGGTTGCAGGGGAAGGTGCCGGGTGTGGTGGTGTTGGAGGGGAGTGTGGAGCTGACAAGGGAGTCACGGAGAGAGTGGTCTCTCTGGAAGGCAGACAAGGGTGGGGATGGAAAAATGTCTTTGGTGGTGGGGTCGGATTGTAGATGGCGGAAGTGTTGGAGGATGATGCTTTGTATCTGGAGGTTGGTGGGATGGTATGCGAGGACGAGGGGGATTCTCTTTTGGTGGTTATTTCGGGGGCGGGGTGTGAGGGATGAGTTGTGGGAAATGTGGGAGACACGGTCGAGGGTATTCTCGACTACTGCGGGGGCAAGTTGCGGTCCTTGAAGAACGAGGACATCTGGGCTGTACGGGAGTGGAATGCTTCATCCTGGGAGCAGATGCAGCGGAGGTGAAGGAATTGGGAATAGGGGATGGAATTTTTGTAGGAAGGTGGGTGGGAGTCGGTGGGCTTGAAATGGAGAGCCTGAGGTGGTCGCCTGAGATGGAGACAGAGAGGTCCAGGAAGGTGAAGTGCTACACTTGCCCCCAACACCTCCTCCCTGATCCAAGTGATGATCCAAGATATGTGCTGCTCTTGTTGTTTGAGATGACAGAGACTGTGAGTTTGGAAGCTGTCTAAGGAGCCTGGTAAAGTTAATGCAGTATGTCTTGTACACTGTATGTCAATGGTGGAGGGAATGAATGTTAATGGTGGTGGAATGGTACCAAGCCAATGGGCTGCTTTGTCCTGAATGGTGTTGACTTTCTTGAGTGTTGTTGGAGCTGTGTACACCCAGGCAAGAGGGGAGTAAGCTTTTACATTCCTGATGTGTGCTTTGTTGAGGGTGGACAGGCTTTAAGGAGTCAGGATGAAAGTTACTCATCAAAAAATTCCTTATTTCTGATCTGCTGGTGTAGCCATTTAAACAGCTGATCCAGTTCAATTTCTAGTCATTGGTAACCCATTCATTTTGAGATTTCTTAACACTTGACACTTGAAGCCACTTCTTGATAACTTGACACTCTTGACAGGTCTTGAGAAGTTGGACAGTTCCAAGGGGTTTATGCACCTTTTATATACAAATATCTCCACAGTTAACATGCCAAAGAGTACCTGACAACCATTTCTCCAAAGGATACAAGACCTTGTGAAACCTCCCAACCCCTGCACCCTCTGTCCCTGCCCCAAAAGAATACTTGAACATGACCATGAAGGAGTCCAGGGATTATATCCACATGGGTACCCCAGCTTACCAAAGGGATACCCTGGCAGTCCAGTAGATTTTTTTTTGTATTGCAAAAAACTTTATTCACAAGAAGTGTCTTGATGTAATTGCATAGTTACTGAAGCATTTCTATACAGTCTTTGTACATGATGGACAAACAAATATTGGAATTAGGGATTCCCAGCAGTTATAAAAAAAAACCCTAGTTGGTCTTTACTTGTACAAGAATGTATTTACATACATTTGAGAGGGTCTGAAAACTGAACTGAGCCCTATTGTACACTGGCAGGGAGACATTAGATGGTGTATTTTCCCACTGTACCTTGGCAACCGCTGCCCCAAGCTTTAGTGCATTTGTCAACGTGTAGTTCTAGACCTTAGAATGTGCCAATCAGCATGATCTTCAAGATCAACTATTTATATTGGAAGACCAACATGTTTCAGGCAGACCAAACAACATCTTACACCAAATTGATGATTCTCCAGGCACATTCGATGTTTGTCTAGTGCGCATCCTGGGGAACAGCGCTTTGAGCTCAGACCTGAGTCACAGAGCTGCTCAGGACAAACCTCATCAAAGCACACTCAGAAATAGTAAGAACTGCTGATGCTGGAGTCTGAGATAACAAGGTGTAGAGCTGGATGAACACAGGAGGCCAAGCAGCATCAGAGCAGCAGGTGTTTCGGATCTGGACTCTTCTTCAGAAATGGGGGAGGGGAAGGGGGTTCTGAAGTAAATAGAGAGAGGGGGGAGGCAGTGACAGAAGGTGGATAATGGAGCAGATAGGTGAAGAGAAGACACGCAGGTCAAGGAGGCAGGGATGAAGCCATTAAAGGTGAGTGTAGGCAGAGAGTTGGGATGGGGAGTGGTCAGTGAGAAGGGAGGGGCAGGTAGGTGGGGGGGAAGACGGACAGGTCACGGGGTCAGGGATGAGGCTAGTAGGTAGGAAGTGGGGGTAGGAGGTTGTTCAGTGAGGTGGGAGGAGCAGATAGGTGGGAGAAAAGACGGACAGGTCAAGGAGGTGGGGACAGAGCTGGTGCTGGCCTTGGGATAAGATCGGGAGTGGGGACATTTTGAAGCTTGTAAAGTCCACATTGAGGCCATTGGGCTGTAGGGTTCACAGGCAGAATATGAGGTGCTGTTCCTCTAGCCTTCAGGTGGCATCAATGTGGCACTGGAGGACGCCCAGGATAGACATGTCGTCCAAGGAGAAGGAGGGGGAGTTGAAGTGGTTCGTGACTGAGGGGTGTTGTCGTTTGTCACAAGCTGAGCAGAGGTGCTCCTCAAAGCAATCTCCAAGCTTCCGCTTGGTTCCCCGATGTAGAGGAGGCCACATTGGGAACAGCGGATGTAATATACACATTAGCAGATGTGCAGGTGAACATCTGTTTAATGTGGAAGATTTTCTTGGGGCCTGGGATGGAGGTGAGGGGGGAGGTATAGGGGCAGGTGTAGCACTTCCTGCGGTTGGAAGGAAAAGTGCCAGGGGTGGTGGGGCTAATGGGGAGTGTGGAGCCGATGAGGGAGTCATGGAGACAGTGGTCCCTACAAAAGGCAGGTAGGGGTGGGGAGGGAAATATATCCTTGATGGTGGGGTCAGATTGCAGGTGGCGAAATTGGCAAAGAATGATGCATTGAATCTGGAGGTTGATGGGGGTGATACATAAGGATAAGTGGAATTCTGCCTTTGTTGTTATTACAGGGAGAGGATGTGAGGGCTGAGGTGTGGGAAAAGCGGTCAAAGGGTGTTTTTGACCACTGTGGAGGGGAAATTGCGGTCCTTGAAAAACGAGGACATCTGGGATGTATCTCCCCTCCCATAACCTCAACCCAAGACCAGCACCCGCCACGTCCATGCTTCCTTGGCCTGCCCATTTTCTCTCCCACCTACCCACTCCTCCCTCCTCACTGACCAACCCTCCGTCCCAACTCTCTATCTACGCTCATCTTTACTGGCTTCATCCCTGCCTCCTTGACCTGTCTGTCTTTTCTCCACCTATAAGCTCCTCTATCCACCTTCTATCATTGTCTCACCCTCTCTCTATTTATTTCAGAGCCCCCTTCCCCTTCCCCTTTATTATCAACAAAAGCCACTGTATGTCTCTCTAGACATCCTTTGCAAAGGAACATTCTAAAAGGAGATGTGTGACAGTCTCTTTATCGGTGCAGTGGTTTCGAGGGCAGTCTGGGTGTACGTGAAGGATTTGACAGGTGCCCTTCTCACCATCAACCAACGGACATCTTGGTGCTTGTTGGAAAGTTATGGTCATGAAGCATTCTGCCAAATTCTTTGCCTGCTCAGGGAACAACCTGACAGGATCGTTCCTCTTCCTTTCCGGTAGGATCTTGAGGATGTTCACATCTGATGACTAGGTTTATACCCGCCTTGGAAAGAGAGCTGTGCTCTCATCTACCCAGTTTCTGCCTCAACTTGGTGATACGCTCCTCCTGGCACAAGACCCGGCCCCTCCAAACCATACTCCCAGCACCTTCAGGTAATCTATCCTGAGGGTGAAGGGGATAAAGGATTGGTCAGCCCAATTCCGAAAGAACATGGCCTCGCTCTTGCCTTGATTTACCTAGGTTTTTGAGTCAAGTGTGAGCCAGTCACAAATGTTCATGAGTCTGTGCCCTGACAGTGGACCTGAGCAGAAAATGGCGATGTCATTCATGTACAGGGAGGCTTTGACTTGCAGGCTTCCACTGCCTGGAATAGTTACCCTTCTCAGGCTTGCATCCTAGGATTCTTGGTGAAAACTTAAAGTGTTATGAAGGGGATTCCAGAACTTAGAGCTGAAGGCATAGTCACCAATGTATTGTGATGAACATCAGGTATAATTAGAATTGGAAGAACACTGACATTTCAGAATGTTGACGCTAATATTCTGTCTAAGCTGCCCTGGTGCGTGTATTTACAGCAAACTGGAATGTGCCCTGTCAGGGAAAAAAAGAGCAACAGTGCACAAGTAAAATTGTCTTTACCATAATCATGTGACAATCTTAACAAGACCATACTGAGCAACAAGTGCAACACATAGCAAACAGAAGTTAAAAGGACAGGCGGTTGTAAGGTTAAGGGGGATTGCAGAGGTAAAGAAAAGTGGAGAGTTTTGAAAGTATTTGAAAACTACTGACCTGACATACCAAGATGGGACAACTTGTACAAACTTTTATGTGTGCATATGCTTGCCAACATATGTGTTAGTGGCCAGCTAGCATTCCAATTTTTCACATTGACGATTCAGTTGAGATAAAGAATGCACTGTCATCTTCTGTTTGATTTTGCACAGTGATAAAGTGTTGAATTACACACCTGATTTACAATTTGCCCATTGGCATAAGAAGCACTGGGTTATGAAACTAATGCTTAAGCACCCTTAACATTAATTCACATGAGCCTTCAGTGGGTATGTGCTGACTGAAGGGTGGTGAAATCGTGAATATTTTACATTTATATAGCACTTCACACCTAACTGAATGTTTTTAAAAAATAGTGTCTTGTTGTAATAGAAAGAAAGACAGGCTGCAGTCAGGTGCCAGACAGGGAGATATTGAATCAGTAATGGGATAAGTTAGCAGATAATCTGTTTGAATAATATTGCCGAGAAAAATTAATTCTCCGGGAGAATTTTCTTACACTCTGTCAAACAGCGCCAACAACTCACAAAAAAGCAGACAGGAGCTAGGTTTAACATCTCATCTCAAAAGCAACACCTCCAACGGTGCAGCACTGCCTCAATGCTACATTCAATTATGCGCAGAGGTCTGGAATGCAGTTTGTACTTATCTCCCTCTGACACAGAGTTAACACTGCAACCACCAAGCTAAAGTTTTCACACCACACCACAGCAGAAACATAGTCGCAACACAATGAGTTGGCATCTACGTTAGCATCAGCTCAGTTTTTGAACTGTTAACCCATTTTGAGAGATTTTATTAATGCATGATTAACAGGAACACAAAAGTACAAGGTCACCTTAGATTAATATGATGCATTGATACTGAGAAAGAAATGCACCCTAAGTGAAACAAATTGCACTGGTCAAAAATGCAGCGCTGCGGCAAGGTATGGACAAATCAATACATGGATCAAACTTGCTTTTAAACAGAACGAGATCTTATGTGACTTGCTCTAAAATGGAGTATCCAGGATACATGATGGGGAGTGGGAGTTCACTGAAATGTATATAATCAAGTGGCATTGAACCACATAATTCATCATGAGTCTCAAGGGCGAATGGGTCATGTAGTCTGATGCCACTGTGATTTATTTGAAGCAAACCACTGCCTCTATTCTGTATCTTATTTGTACCACACACATTTATTTTTGTACAGAATAAAGACATATTGAATCAAATGTTCTTTTGTGCATAGCAATGGTTTTGCTCATAATTGTCAAAACCATACTACGCCAGGTTTGTGCGAGTCAATCTGTCCGAACCCCTGGGAGTTCTGGGCATCAGACGTTTTGTTTTCACAGATTAGTGTTTGCATCTGTGCCTGTTGGTTGGAACGGAGGTGTGCCTGTGAAGCTGAGACTTGAGAGCTGAGCCACGGATATGGTAGAATACTGCAAAAAGACTGTGCAATGGCAAGAGAATGGGGGTCAGGGAAAGTATGTTTATATGAGAGAGAGGGAGAGAGAATAGAGCAGGAGAATGGTGAGCTAGGGCTCAACTTCAGGGGGTAAGGGGCCTTGGATACTGGCTATTATCAAAGACACTTACAAACTATTGTTGAGAGAAAGTAGAGTGATGTAATTTTAAGATCATTGGAGGAAACAAATGGACAAGGGAGAACTAAGTGCAGAGTAACACAAAGGAGCGAAAGATGGGGGGGTGATGGCCGAGTAGCATATTTGCTGGACCTGGGTTGAATTTAGTGAAGAAGAGATGGATGTGAGAACTGAGGATGAAATGGTGTAAAGGACAGGAACAGGCAATATGGAAAATGTAGATCAACAGAACAGAATGAAGGACAGGTACAACTCACAGACATAATGAGACAAGCAGCTGAATTATTTTCATTCAATGTGAGTTCTACAAAACCACTTGCATTATTTAAGCAGCATCAAGTCAACAATAATCCAAATGAAGAGAAAGCATCTTGAATGATCAACTGCATAACAAAGTCCCATTCATTCTCCAATACGTTTAAGCACTGTTGTGCTAATGAGGAGAAGCAATGGAAAATATTCTGTTATTGTTGCATCTAAGCTCAACAATAAACACTCCCTCATCAATATCTTTGACATCACTCGATTATAACAACCCTCAGCCCCAATCTCAGATGACTGCAAAGTGTGCAATTTCCAAGTCTTCATGCATCCATTATTTTCAGATCTCCAAAGTGAAGTTGCTGATTTAGGGCCATTTAGCCTTGAACTGGCGACAGTCTTGCATTTTAGATTCGTGTTCACTGAGAACTGGATTGAAACTTTTGCAAGCCAGTTTCATTTACGATTCTTAAAGCCAGCGAACACATTTTCACACAATCGGGCCATGTCTGTTTACACAGGCAGTTGCCAGATGTGAAAGGACATTACTCTCACCTACTGACACCTGTAAAAATCAATTCTAATTTTAAATGCACTTACAAATAATATTTGTAAAAGAAAATCACTTGCATATGTTTCATTCTATTTATTTTGTATGTTGCCTTTTAGTTGTAAATCACTTTTGCAATGAACTCTTATTTTATGTGTCGGATGCAATTGCTCAGAGACTGACCTATTTATAAATCAAGACTAATCATTGTCTTCTGGCTAATTCTGCACGAAAAGAAACTGTGGTATAGCAAAGTACTAATAATGAAACGGAGGACCTCAAATCATGTAACTTTCTATATTACATTTCAGCAAGGTAAGCTGCAGTGGATTGGTAGCATAGGTGTTATAGATGAGAGGTGAGATCTTCAGCTGGACTTCGCTCTGACAAAAAAAGAAAAATTTTACAAAACCACAGTGGGTACAATAGTCATACGTATTAAAATATATCATTTCCTAGAAGTTTGGAGCTCTCTTTTGAGATGGTAATGAAGCTAGATCAATTGTTAATTTTTAAACTGAGATTGATTTTTTGGCTAACAGTATTGAAGGAGGTGGGGCAAAGGTGGGCTATTGGAGATAGGTCACAGATTAATCACAGCCTCATCAAACACGAGATTCCACTTGCAGGACTGAAGTGCTTACTTCGTTTCCTATGTTCGTAATGTATCTTGGTTATTAGAAAAGGTTTTCTTTCTGTGGATATCTAATTCATCAGCGAGGCATGTTATCCCTGCTATGTTTGTCATCTTAATCAAACTCCACCCGGGTGGATCAGTTCTGATATGACTCTTCATCTCCTCTGCAACACACAAGTGTATTTTTTTTCACTGCAGTTGATGAAGATCTGGGTCATTTATCTGACACTTCAACTGATGTCTACACAATAGTGAGGATGGTACATAAGCCAGATATACACGTCGTACATCAATCAACTGCTGGTTTATAGCAATGGATGTTGATCACAGAAATGGCAAATTATGCAGTCTTCAGTGGAAGGGGTGGTGGATTGACAGGGGTGGGGTCACACCTCAAAAAATAACCATGGTAGAAATGATTTTCATGCTTTGATTTGCAATTTTTGAAGAACATATTTACATTTTCATTCTGTGACCAAGGTTTCCTGGATGGCCCTTAGAACATAGAACAACACAGCACAGAACAGGCCCTTCAGCTCTCAATGTTGCGCTGACCTGTGAACTAATCTAAGCCCCTCCCCCAACACGATCCCATCACCATCCATATGCTTATCCAAGGACTGTTTAAATGGCCCTAATCAAGTGTATGTATAAGACCTTCTGTCTTTGATAGAGGAAGCTATAACCTAAGAATCTGTAAGACTATATCAGAAAAATGGGAAATGCTCCATTTGTTCGCTCTGGCTTCTTAGTTCAATGGGGAGACCTAAGTTAACTATTCCATGCAGCTAGAGTGGTAGGGAGCTGTGTGACATTATCTACCCTTCTGTGTCAAATTGATTCTTCTATGCATTAGTCATATTTTTTAGCATTAGTAGCTAATCTGGTCAACCAATGGGGGAAGCTCATGAGTGATTCCAAGATAGTCATTCCTGGTATTCCATGGCTATCTAACTTGCTACATGCTTTTGTGAGAATCCTGGCTCCTGTTCCTTGATGGATTTTATTCGGAGGTTTCACTCATTGTGAAGGTCAGAAAAGGAGATTATAAGAGGTTCATGTCCATGCTCCATCACTGAATACCCCACAGCTTCTTAATTGCTTTGTGGTTGCTCTATCTTCAGTTCCCTGCTACCATCGTATTTACGTTCACCTTTTCATCAGAGCTGTTTTCACTGATAGGTGAAGGAATTTTTTTTTTAAAACTTTAAAATTAGTAATAACTGCTTCCAAAACTAGGTCACCAGGATGAGTCACCATTTCTTACAAGAAGCAAGTGACAACACTAAGCTGACAATAAATTTTCAATGGGGAATGAACCAGATTCTCTTGGATTCAGTCAAATTATTTATCAAATTTGCTTGCTCCTCATTTTGTCAATCTGTTATGTCTATTAGGCAGCAATATTTGAAAATAACCTGAGCTGAAAAGATAAAAACATTTCTGCTGTGTCTTTGCTTGACCCCACTGATTACGTCCATATGTTAGCCATATCTTTCTCTTTAAAGCAATACCTTCATTCTTTGCTTTAAAATAAAAAATACCAGGAAGCGCTGGTTAAAAGAAATCAGAAAGGATCAGTCAACAGCTGCAAAAAGACAGGTAGAAGTTTACTTGCGGTGAAGCGTGTACATACAAAATATTATTAACTGCAAGAAACAAAGTTTCTGTGCGATTATGCCGAGACTATTATCAGTACAATCCTTGGGGAATTAGCCAAACGAGGAGATCAGGGAATTTTAAAAATAAGTGAATTAAGCTTGAAAATTGCTTACCTTTATGCTTTCCGCAATTATTTACATTGGTTTTAGATTCAGCTCATCTGAATCACGTTGCGCACAAAACTGACTATACCCTTGAGGCCAATATTAGGAAGTTCCATCCATTGTGCTACCTGGGGGAGAGAGCATAAAAGATTCATATTCCATGCTCCATCACTGAATAGCACACTGCCAATATCCTGGAGGTAATCATTGACTGGAAACTGAGATGGGCCGACCATTTAAATAAAATGACTACAACAGCAGATCATAGGCCCGGAATCCTACAATGAATAGCACCCTCCTGTCTCTGTATTGTCTGTCTACCATCCACAAGGCACAAGTCAAGAACGTGATGAGATATATGTACGTTGATGAATGTAGCTCCAACAGTACTCAAGAAGCTCAATACAGTTCAGGGTAAAGCAACCCATCTGATTAGCACTCTGACTATTGCCTTCAAAATTCACTCCCTCTGTCAGTACCGCATATTGAATAAAACAATTTACCTACCACAAGATACACTGGAACAATCCACCAAGGCTCCTTCTGTAGCATTTTCAAAACCAACAAACTCTTCCACTTCGAAAGGCCAGATCAGCAAATGCATTGAAACCAGTACCAACTGCGCGCTCCCTTATACAACAAGCAACACCCTGATTTGGAATGTCATTACTGTTTCTTCACTCTCACTAGGCCAGAATCCTGAATCCCCTTCCTTAATTGCACTGGCGGTGTATCTAGCTCCGCAGACCCTAGTGGTTCAAGAAGGCAGGTCAACATTGTCTTCTGAATGTCAATCAGAGATTGGCAATAAATGCTTTCTTAGTCAGCAAAGTCCATGCCATGCAAACAAATAGATAAAAATAAAAATTGGAGGCATATTCACTCCCCCAGGAACCTCAGTGATCCTAGAATTCTGCTGCAGTACAGTTGTTAGATTGCAGTGAGATCCAGCAAGCTCCTTTGAGAATTGGTTTCCACAGCTATGATGAAATCAGTCCATATGACCAGCTTGGCATGAAACAGGGCTCACATGGCAGCATATATCAATTGCATGAACTCAGTCTGAGCTTCCACTGCATCTCACTGAGACATTTGCTGGCTCCTGCTTGTGCTATGATGGAAGCTGGCACATATGCCCTCAGATGCTGTGCATGGTTTGTTCATTATTGTTCTCACGGGCACCACTTCCACACTGAAAAGATTGGGCTGTGAGCTTTCAATAGCATCATCATTTCTGAATCCTTCATCGTCAACTTATTGGAGGTTAACATTGACCAGAAATTGAATTGGACCAGTAATTTAAATTTTCTGACTACAAGAGAAAGTAAGAGACAGTGTATTCTGCAGTGACTAACTTACTTCCTGTCTCCTTGGAGCCTGTGAACTATATACAGGCACAGATCAGTTTATTAGTTAATAAAATGTGAGGCTGGATGAACACAGCAGGCCAAGCAGCATCTCAGGAGCACAAAAGCTTTTGTGCTCCTGAGATGCTGCTTGGCCTGCTGTGTTCATCCAGCCTCACATTTTATTATCTTGGAATTCTCCAGCATCTGCAGTTCCCATTATCTCAGTTTATTAGTTATCAGCTTTGATTGGTTTGGTATGGGGACAACATCCCATTTTATTGTCTGCAAATGACTGCAAAGGCAGAAGATCCCAACCAATTAGTTGAACAAAGACTCAGAAGACGATGACCAGCTAGGTGTGTGCCAAACCCACGGGCATTGACACAACACAAAAAGAGTATTTGAGAACATAAAATGGAAAATAGATGTTTGAGTAATGAAGTTCTTTTTACGACTCAAAGGTACAGTGGAACCTTGTGGTATTCACTCATTGTTACGTATGAGAATGTAACTTCTGCGTACACTGGATTTTGACCTTTGTGAGACTAGTTGGCACCAGTCATCCTTGGGTTTAAAAAGAATATAAATTGTCTCGCAACAGATTTTGCACTGATCTAAGCAGCAGCTTATCACTGAACTGAGAGGAGAGAGAGCAGTTAGGCACTCAGTGCAAGATCAATCCCTCTCTCTTTGTGACTGAAAAAGAAATAACACTCAAAATGTCTACAAAGAGAAAAAGTCTAACTTGAGCCAGTCCTTGATCCAACTGCCAGCTAAAAAACTGAGAATCACCAAGGTCAACGACAATGTGATATCATCACTAAAAGTTCAAAAAAGAACTCTCGGAAAGCTCTCTCACTTCCCCTGGTGGTTTGAACTCTTGATCAACAGACTTTGTTCCTTTTTGCCTATATTTCCCACCCATGATACTTCTGAAATACTGTTGAGTCCTTTGTAGTTGTGGGCTCCACGTGTGAGCATTTGGACTTCAATGGGGATTGATATAAATTTGCAAATGAGTACTCCACTTTGCTGATGTTAGGGTGTATGTTGGTCACAATAAGTAAGTCTTTGTTTTCTTTTGAAATCTGGTGTGTCTTTCTTTTAGAATCATAGAATCCCTGTAGTGTAGAAGCAGCCATTAAGCAAATTCAGCCCATCCTGACCCTTCAAAGAGCATCCCACCCAGACCTACCCCTTACCCTATCCCTGTCTAGCCGTGCATTCCCCATGGCTAACTCACCTAGACTGCACATCCCTGCACACTATGGACAATTTAGCATGGCCAATCCACCTAAACCTGCACATCTTTAGACTGTGGGAGGAAACCGGTACACCCGGAGGAAACCCAAGCAGACACAGGGACGTGGTGCAAACTCCACACAGTTATTCACCCATGTCTGGAATCAAACCCAGGTCCCTGGTGTTGCGTGGCAGCAGTGTTAACCACTGAGCTACCATGCCACCCACTATCTTAGATAGTTATGACAGACTGGCAAATGAATCAGGCTAATGATTAAATTGATTATATTTCACACAAGTATTGACTTATGGAATAGTGGCGTTTGATTTCCAATGCACTGTTCCCTTCAGGTTAATAATGACGCTTAGTGACGTGACGTCACTCGTCTTCCGTGAAGAGTCTTGTTACCGCCCCTCCCCAAAATCATACAAGCCAAACTACTAGTCACAGAGAGTCATCATTGAAGATTAGGAGGCACAGAATATGCTGGCCCCCTGCAATGATTCTGTGGAAGGAGAAGTCTTTGTTCAACAAAGTCACCATCAAATGTCTTCCCAAGTCAACCTAAATTCACAAGAGGTGTCAGTTTCTGAATCCTTCCCACTCAGCGGAAGATGTAGTTTGTACATTTCTGATGCACAGTTGCATTGACTGTTCAATAACAAAAGCATCAAAGGGCTGTGAGAGATAAGCAGGAATGTGGATGATAGAGGCCACAATCAGATCAACCATGATTATATCGAATGGCAGAACACTCTCATTGAGCCAAATGGTCCCCTCCAGCCATTAATTCATACTATTATATGTCAGGAATATGACTGGCCTGGGTAAGTATTGCTCAAACAGCTCTCAAGAAGTTTACCCAGAACAAGACATCCTGCTTGACCAGTGCCCCATTCACTACCTTAAAAATTCTGTCCTTCCTCTACCTGCACAGAGTGACAGAAATGTATAGAACCTAGAAAATGCAGTGCAGCTCTTTAGGGCTCCTTTGACGGCACTTTCCAAATCTAGGACATATACTACTTAGAGGAACAAGGGCAGCACCTGGAAACACCACCTCTCACCTCCAAGTCACACACCAACTTGGCTTGATGTGGATAGCTGTTCCTTTACTTTCACTATCACTGTACTAAGGAATCTGCTCTACAGTAATACTGTGAGTGCACATACACAAAAATGGATGCAAATAGTTTAAGAAGACGGCTATTCACTGCTTCTCAAAGTCAGTTGGGGATGGACAATAAATATTGGCCTTGCTCATGAATTTTGCACTTCTTGAACAAGTAGAAGAAATACGAATGAACTCAACCTCTTCTCTCTCCACAGACGCTACCAGACCTGCTGAGTTTCTATAGTACTTTTTGTTTTTAGTTCAGAATCTTGCCCATGTCCATTCGTATCACCGAGGCCTCTAGTGCAGCATTTGGGAATATTGAAGAATGCTTTCTGGTCTTTTCCATCCTTTGCATGCTTCTTCCAAGCCAATCGTTTCATACCTACAGCATCCAAAATCCACCTCATCTTTAGGGCAGGTAGTCAGGCTTTCAGCAGAGCAGGGTAACTTTAATCAGCGCTCAACTCACATGACATTGAGCTACCTGCTGAGGCACAGAGCCACTCGACACTGGTCTGTATGCCACGATCATTATAATTTGCAGACAGATGAAGTAATACACAGAGTCGTCATATATCATAACTCCTACAATGACTTATCTGCCACAGGCTTCCCATTTTCTAATAGGATTAAATCCTAAATTTTCATACATTTTGATGACAGAAACAAAATAATTTGGTTTCATGAAGCACTATATCTCCATTTCCACTGTCGAAATTAATCTTTCCATAATGAACAATGTTGTTTTATGCTTAGAATTGAAGATAGAGTTTCAAATCATTCCAGGATATGCACTCAGCATATCCCATGTTCAACCTCGTAAAGCTCATTGTCAAACCTATGCGTGTACTTCTGGAGATTAGCTCAAATCCAGAAAGATGTTATTGATGGTCGGTTGTATAAAATGGAATGTGAAAAAGGCTGATGAGTCTTTGAACATGGGATTGTAGTTGGGAAATACTGTGCAGCAACTCAATCTCATTACTATTTCCTGGTTAGAATAAATACTGAAGTAATTTACCTTGTGTTTGGTAATGTGTGTAATGGACCTTTGTTTACATTATTTGACCAAATCAATAATCAAGTAATCTCCCATGGTCTGCGATGATTCCATGGGGCATGTGCACCAAATGGGTGATGACTGCAGTCTCAAGGGCATTCCCTATGACAAGCAGACTATCGACACAAGATCAGCAGTTCACCCATATCTGTGATCCCAGGGTATATGCAAGCTAAACCTCAAGGTGACCAGGATTGGAATCAGTGCATAAGATGTCCTGGCAGCTGGAGTGTCCAGAGACAAGCAGTCAGACCAGGCATGGACAAAGCAGAGGACAAATGGCGGAAAAGAAAGTAGATCAGTGAAATGTTTTCTAAATTTTCATTAATGCAATAAATGAAATATAGAAAACTTATTTTGACTATTTAATATGCATTTGAAAGAGGTTGAGAAATGAACGAAAACATCTTTACTTCACTCAGCTGCAAGTCTGTGAAATGTAGATGTATCCTTTGGTCTTAAAGGTTAGTTTTTTCACCTTTTCGATCAAATAAGCTTTTGACAGTAATAAGTCTTGTGCTTTCAAAGGCTATTTTTCAAACTTGATGATAAAAAACTTAAAGCCTTCCTAATCTACAAAACATTCAAGAACAATTTGGCTTGTGTCAGTGTTCAAAGTAAGTTGAATGTATTATCCATTGGGAAATGCACATGAGGTTCTTCTGCATTCCTGATGTCTTCAAAGAACAGTTGATGAATCTGCCTTTAGCTGCTTATAAGCTGGAAACACTGTCTCCTTAGGCTTCTCTGTATCCTTATCCCTCCGTTCTTTTAAATCATCCTTCAAACATAACTCTTTGACCAAATTTCTGTCACCAAACCTATTATTGCCTTAATTCAGTGTCAAATAATTTTAAAATTGGTATATTCTAATCATCGTTCTTGTTGTTCAATTCTTTTGACTTGGTTGTGTTGGCTAGTGTTAAGGGGACAAATGGAAAACACGACAGAATCTATTCCAGGTCTCCACTAAATGAGCCCTGCTGAAAGAGTGTACAGATGTAAGGTGAGACCAGCATCAAGATCAGATTTGATGATCCCCATAGCTAGTCAATGCTCATTTTCAAGGTTCAAGCCAAAATAATAATGACTCAAATAAGGTATTTAGTGGTTGCCTGGTCCCATGGAACCATATTGGGCGAACAAAACAGGAAAAGCCAAAATTAGAGAAATACCTATGAGAGGGCCAGTAATTGTAATGTGGCTACACTTAAAATTCACTTGGAGAGCCAAAAACTCTATAAGGTTAGAACATCATCAAGAGCTACTTTAATCATTAGCTTTATTAATGAAATCTTTCAACGTTATCCAAACCACAAAGGGGCAGGCATTATACCTTTTGTGTTACATTTGAAGGCATCTTTATTTACATGTGTACTGTACTTGACACAGGTTCGGCTCCCTCAGAACCTCTGACACTCCTGTTTATATCTGTCAGCCAGGGCTCCCTAATTGAACCAGATTAACAGCCCCAATCAGGGAACTCATATTCTATGAGATCCACTCAGCTGAACTCATTACAATCTCATTTTATGATCTTTGCCTGGGACACTTTTTTTGTCACTTGTTCATGTTACAAAACAATGGCATTTTTTCTTGCATGCCAGAGCTTATTTGTGATCTTAGAAGGTTCACAGGTTCGGCTCCCTCAGAACCTCCGACACTCCTGTTTATATCTGTCAGCCAGGGCTCCCTAATTGAACCAGATTAACAGCTCCAATCAGGGAACTCATATTCTATGAGATCCACCCAGATGAACTCATTACAATCTCATTTTATGATCTTTGCCTGGGACACTTTTTTTGTCACTTGTTCATGTTACAAAACAATGGCATTTTTTCTTGCATGTCAGAGCTTATTTGTGATCTTAGAAGCTAACTGATTGGATACATCTCTTCCTGCTCCACTTGAATTAAATTTTGTTGCAACTGTCCATGGCGTGGCATTTACAATATTTGCCAATTGAGTCATTCCTACCCGCTCATGACAGAAGTTATTGTCAATATGAAGGTCTGATAGCAAGATGTAAAACCTAGGGCACTAAATAAAGATGCATTCAAATACTGTAAACTTACATTTATTAATTAACTGCACGATATGTGCCATGGTAACATTTTCGAGCTGATTTTCACTTTCAGTACTGTTAGAAAATTAATATTCCACTGCCTGTTTTACATCCTGCCTGATTTTTCTCTTCTTTAATTTTAAAAGGAAGGGAAATTGGGCAGGATATGTAATGGGTGGAAGATTAGCTACCACCTGGTTTCTATCGACACCAAAAATGAAAACCGAGTTTCAAGAGCCCAACATTTTAAAGTGCAAATGACGAAACTGCGTGGAGCTCTGTAGGAATGCTGTGTTGCATTGAAAATCTGGAGCAAGAACTTTCAACTCGAATGACACAGAGTTGGCACAAATGTAATTCAAACAAATACAATATAGACTGCACTGGCTCATAAATATACTACATTTACTTTGTCAGTGCAAGTTAACCATTTTCAAAATATGCAATTACACTGACTGACTCGAAAGAACATTTATTTACCTTGCTCAGGGGCAGATTGCAGCCAGCATTTGGTTGATGGTAAGACATTGTGGAACAGAGAAAGTGTTGAACTGAGGCCAGACAGAAACATTTCTTGATTACTTCTCCCTCACTGTGTAGGAAGAAAAAGAAATATAATTTGGACTGCTGTAGTGCTAGTGATTTTAAAAACACAGACATCTGTATTTGTAACTGCAGGGAACAAACCTCTCAGGTTCATGAGGCGATAATTTTAAATGCTCACATTTTCAAATCTGTTACAATTTCATTGATCATGTTTACTGCACTTCAATCCGCGAAACTCTGGAAAATAATGCAGTCATGCAACCTATTACTTCAGTCCAAACATCCAAATTCAGTCCATGTTAAATTAAAAAATGGGCTGACCTTTATGATAACAACATGTAGAGCTGGATGAACACAGCAGGCCAAGCAGCATCACAGGAGCAGGAAAGCTGCCGTTTCGGGCTAGACCCTTCTTCAGGAAAATGACTGAATTTTATTTTTTTTTAGGTAATCAGAGAGTCATGCCAGGTTTTGTGGAGTGATTCCCACCATGAGGCCAAGTTATCGTGCCGTTTCTACCCAATCTTGCTGCATTAATTGCCATTCCAGCTGTCATGGTGAGAATCACATCTGCAAATTCCCACACGCCATTCCCGGAACAACTTGCCACTCAGCAGTGATCCTCCCCAAGACCAGCAGCCTTTGCACCACACCATTTTCCAAAGCCCGCTGCATACCCACAGGAGCACTGGTATCTGGAAGGCGTGCTGTTCGGTCGTGGAAGGAATCAGGAGTGATGGCGAAGAAGGGGAGGCTGGTACCATGCTTCTTTGAGATGGACCTGGAGATCCTTGTGGAAGAGAGGTCAATAAAAGATGTATCCTGTTCCTAGAGGGCTTTCACAGGAGGCTATGCCACCTTTCTCAAAAACACTGTTAAATATTGCCCAGTTAGCTCCACATCTGTTGTTGGGAAAGTTTTAATAATGCGATAATGGACCAATGAGAAATATGTAATATAACCAAGCAGAGTCAGTGTGGCTTGGAGTCATAGAGAAGTACAGCACAGAACCAGACCCTTCAGCCCAACTCATTCATGCTGACCAGCTATCCTAAATTAATCCAGTCCCATTTGCCAGCATTTGGCCCACATCCCTCTAAAACCTTTCCTATTCATGTGTCCATCCCGATGCCTTTTAAATGTTGTAATTGTGCCAGCCTCCAACACTTCCTCTAGTAGCTCATTCCACGCACGCTCCACCATCTGTGTGAAAGTATTGGCCCTCAGATCCCTTTTAAACTTTCTCCTCTCACATTCAAATTCATGCCCTCCGGTTTTAAACTCTCCAATCCCAGGGAAATGATACTAGCTATTCTATCCATGCCCCTCAGCCTCTGACACTCCAGGGAAAATAACCCCAGCCTATTCAGCCTCTCCCTATATCTCAAGCCCGCAGTCTCTGACAACATCCTTGTAAATGTTTCCTGAACCCTTTGAAGTTTTGCAACATCCTTCCTAAAGCAGGGGGATCAGAATTGAATGCAGTATTCCAAAATTGGCCCAACCAACGTCCTGTACAACCACAACATTACCTCCCAACTCTGAGACTCAATGTACTGGTCAATAATGGCAAGCATACCAACTGCCTTCTTCACTATCCTGCCTAACTGTGACTTTACTTTCAAGGAACTATCAACCTGCACTCCCACACTCCCCAAGACCTTGCCATTAAGTGTATAAGTCCCAGTAGGAACTGCAGATGCTGGAGAATCTGCTCTTCTGCTGCTGCTTGGCCTGCTGTGTTCATCCAGCTCTACACCTTGATATCTCCATGCAGAAGTCCTGCCCTGATTTGCCTTTCAAAAATACAGCACTTCACATTTATCTAAATTAAAGTCCATCTGCCACTCCTCACCACTGGCCCTTCTGATCAAGTACTCATTGAGCTCTGTGGTAACCTTCTTCACTGTCCATGGCGCTACCAATTTTGCTGTCATCTGCAAACTTACTTATCATACTTCTTTCGATCATATCCAAATCATTTATATAAATGACAAAAAGGGAATTCATGTCTGACAAATTCAATAGAGTTTTTGAGGAGCTGACAAGCAGGGTAAGTCTTGGACTGGAGATCATAATCTTCGAGTAAGAGTTTGGCCAGTTAGGACAAAGTTAAGGAGGCTTTTTTTTTCTCTCTCAGAGGATAATGAATCTCTGGAATTCACTACTGCAGAAATATATCAAGGCTAGATCATGAAGCATTTTCAAGGCTGAGATAAATAGATTTTTAATCAGGAGGTGAATCAAGGGTTATGGGGGAAAAGCAGAAAAGTGGAGTTGAGGATTATCAGATCAGCCATGGTCTCATTGAATGGCACAGCAGAATTGGTGGCTCAAATACTCCTGTGGCTTATAGTTTTATGGGCTTCAAAAAATTGTCGTTATGGGGCAAAGGACAAATGAACAAAGTCACTAAGTCACAAAGTCACATTTTACCTTTCTTATGACATACGTTTTTGTTATTTAACTTGCAGAAATGACGCAAGTTTCTTTGCAGTATCGGGTGAGGAACTGGCCAAAAGAAAACTAAGACATTGGAGTGAGAGATAATGGGGACTGCAGATGCTGGAGAATCCAAGATAATAAAGTGTGAAGCTGGATGAACACAGCAGGCCAAGCAGCATCTCAGGAGCACAAAAGCTGACGTTTCGGGCCTAGACCCTCGTTCTCACACACCACCCCACCAACTTCCGGATACAATGCATCATCCTCCGACACTTCCGCCATCTACAATCCGACCCCACCACCAAAGACATTTTTCCATCCCCTTGTCTGCCTTCCGGAGAGACCACTCTCTCCGTGACTCCCTTCTTCGCTCCACACTGCCCTCCAACCCCACCACACCCGGCACCTTCCCCTGCAACCACAGGAAGTGCTACACTTGCCCCCACACCTCCTCCCTCACCTCTATCCAAGGCCCCAAGATGACTTTCCATATTAAGCAGAGGTTCACCTGCACATCTGCCAATGTGGTATACTGTATCCATTGTACCCGGTGTGGCTTCCTCTACATTGGGAAACCAAGCGGAGGCTTGGCGACCGTCTTTGCAGAACACCTCTGCTCGGTTCACAATAAACAACTGCACCTCCCAGTTGCAAACCATTTCCACTCCCCCTCCCATTCTTTAGATGACATGTCCATCATGGGCCTCCTGCAGTGCCACAATGATGCCACCCGAAGGTTGCAGGAACAGCAACTCATATTCTGCTTGGGAACCCTGCAACCCAGTGGTATCAATGTGGATTTCACCAGCTTCAAAATCTCCCCTTCCCCCACCACATTCCGAAACCAGCCCAGTTCGCCCCCTCCCCCCAGTGCACCACACAACCAGCCCAGCTCATCCCCTCCACCCACCGCATCCCAAAACCAGCCCAGCCTGTCTCTGCCTCCCTAACCTGTTCTTCCTCTCACCCATCCCTTCCTCCCACCTCAAGCCGCACCTCCATTTCCTACCTACTAACCTCATCCCACCTCCTTGACCTGTCCGTCTATCCCCTCCCTACCTCCCCACCTATACTCTCCTCTCCACCTATCTTCTTTTCTCTCCATCTTCGGTCTGCCTCTCCCTCTCTCCCTATTTATTCCAGAACTCTCTCTCCATCCCACTCTCTGATGAAGGGTCGAGGGCCAAAATGTCAGCTTTTATGCTCCTGAGATGCTGCTTGGCCTGCTGTATTCATCCAGCTTCACACTTTATTACCTAAGACATTGGAGTGCCTACATTGGTGAAGTTGTTGACTTGCTCGCCGAGCTGGCTTATTTTCGTTCAGACGTTTTGTCACCACGCTAGGTAACATCATCTGTGGATCCGCCAATGAAGTGATGTTGTTCTACTCTGCTTGGAATTTATACTGTCTGGTCCATTATTGTGAGTAGTGTCATTAAAGGCCCCATTCCCACCACATGCAAAACCAAAGTGGTTTACAAAATACCATGTAACAACTGCCACAAACATTACATCGGACAGACAGGAAGGAAACTAGCCATCAGAATACATGAACATCAGCTAGCAGCAAAATGACACAACAAACTTTCCTTAATATCAGTACACTTGGACAATGAAGGCCATTAGTTTATCTGGGACAATGTAACCATAGTAGCCCAAGCCAAACATAGAGACGTATGGGAAATCCTAGAGGCATGGTTCTCCACCCATAATGCTATCAACAAATACGTAGAATTGGACACCATATACAAAGCCATACAGATCAAAACTAGAAAAGACTCACTCACCATAACAGACCAGACAGTATAAATTCCAAGTGGAGTAGAAGAACATCACTTCATCGGCGGCCTCACTGATGATGTCACCTAGCATGGTGATAAAACATCTGAACGAAAACAAGCCAGCTCAGCAAGCAAGTCAATAACCTCACCCAAAACCCAAGCTACAGATCTTTGCTAAAATTTTAAATGCCTACATTGGTGTAATGACAAAGTGATAGCTTTATTTACACAGATCCCACTACAAACGTGGAAGCAAGAATGTGTGGAAAAAAATGTGATGGAAGTAGATGAAACAGAATTGTGACAGAAATATGACTACAAGAGTGTAAAGTTTTGTAGATAGGACATTGCAGACAAACACGAGCCTCAAAATATAGTACCTCCTCCCCTGCTATGTTTGGTGTTGAGGCAAGGGCGTTTAAACAAGCAGGTGGAAAATTGCAGAGTCCAGCTCTAGCTCTTGATGGAGTCTGATCTGTAACCTTTGGCTCCTGAGAGTCTTCATAATTATGCCTAACTTGTCAATGTAACTTGTACCTTTGGACACCATGCCACGAACTACATTTTATTGTTAATGTAAGTTCCAGTCCTGTTAAGACTCTAAATGGCTCATTGTCTACCTCTGTTAAATGAACAGCCTGTTAGATGCAGTATAGAAAGAAGGATTAGCACTGCATGAGCTAGTGTAGATCATCACTCTTGGCAATTATATTTTAGTTTAATTTTGATAAGTTTTCATTGAATTTCTGTAAGTTTTTGTTGACCATGTGATTTTGATTTTTGTTACAGTGACACACCAGAGGTTGTCCAACTTACAATCATGGAGTCATAGAGACGTGCAGCACACATACATACCCTACAGTTCAACATATCCACACTGACCAGATATCTAAATTAATTCAGTGCAATTTGCCAACATTTGGCCCATATCGCTCTAATCTTTCTATTCATATACCCATCCAGACACCTTTCAAATTTTGTAATTGTATCCACCTCCATCACTTCCTATGGCAGCTCATTTCATACAGTCACCACCTTCAGCATGAAAATGTCGCCCCTTGGATCCCTGTTGAATCTTTCCCCTCTCATTTTAAACCTATGCCCTCGAGGTTTGGGCTTTCCTACCCTGGGGAAAAGACATTGGCTGTTCACCCTACCTATGCTCCTCATGATTTTATAAACTTCTAAATGTCACCACTCAGCCCCCAGCGCTCCAGAGAAAATAGTCCCAGCCTATTCAGTTTTTCCCTACAGCTGAAACTCTCCAACTCTGGCAATATCCTTATAAATCCTGTCTGAACCCTTTCAAGTTTAAGGTTTAATTTAAATGAATAGAATGGAAATTGGACGCCACAAGGTCTCAGGTATATCATCATCCCTGAGAATGATATTTTAAATTGAATTTGATAAATTTGCGCTATCATTTACAAAGTTTCCACTAACTGGCTAGCAGCTTGTGGTGGGTGGGGCTTCTACACCAAGACCCTTGATCCAGGGAACACTCACAGCTACCCAAGCCTTTTCTGAAACAGATAATGTGGCATCTCATCAGCTCTCCAGCCAGTAGATAGGTACACTGTCACCCACAGTAAATACTGCCCAGAAGGTGTTCACGTGTACAGCTGGTACATTTGTCACCACTGAGATATCACACTTTGCATGACATATTAACAAATCAGACTAGAATAATCCTTCCCACTGCTTTCCTGATCGTCAGATAACCTCATGTCTCTCCATTGAGGTGTAGCAATTGAGAAATGCAATTCTCAATAGAAGAAATCAATGATACTCTATTGCCTTTATGATATTCCTTTTCAGATCATGTCACTCAAGGGAATACTTTACCAGTAGCTTTAAAGTGAAAGATCAGATTGGCGGCTGAACATATGTGTCAGACCTCAGACTATCATGGGAAAACAACTCGGTTTAATCACAAATCTCTGGGTGCTTTTGGACATTTTGCAGTTATCTGTTTAGTCTGAGCACTTTATTAATTCTAATTTGGCTTTGTCCAGATTATTCTAATTACTGCCACATTAGAATGTATATGTGAGTCTGGAAGATGTTGCATAAAGAGCTGCTATTGATTTCAATGTACTAATTGATTAACTGTTGTTCAGACAGTGCCAATGATAACAAGTTTGAATTATGTCACATAATAGGGACTTGGCTTCTTTCCACTCAGGATTGAATGGAGAAGGCATGGCTCTGAGAATGTACAATATGCAGACCAACTCCGTTATTCATCTGTTCGATATCTCACAATAGAATGTAGCAAATTCTTGGTGAAGATGATTTATCAATTCCCGTTAATGGAACATGACGTTCAGCTCAGCATGACATCTATTCAGAATCTTTGACTACAGTTTGAAATTACACCATATTTTAATAAGACAGCTCATATTGTTTGTGTTATTTAACAGAGAGATCCAGTTACGATGACACTTCCATCACTATTGCAAAAAATAGCATTTGACATAAGCATATCTCAATGCAGAAATATCAAAATATCTCAACAATATATTTCACAAGTCATTTTCAACATTCTGTATGTTTACCTGATTGGCTCAATTTCGAATTTTGAGACAGTATCATGCAACTTTTATACTGTATATATATAAGTATCAAATATATAATAACTGGCATTAATAATTGCCTCAGGTTAAATCCTTCAAGTGCAGCTTCAAAAATAAGCATTACACATGCCCAAACATGTTTTTGGTTTATTGCATATGCATCGACCTAGCATAATGATTAAATGATCAACAAGCAAAATGCAACTAATTGCACAATAAACATTGTCGTTGGGCATGTGATCATATACTCATATTAACAAAGTGTTTGCATGTGTATTTTAAATTTTTTTGTACATTTCTTGGTAAGGTAAGGCAAAAAGCAATTTGCTTGAGTGCTTCACATTCTTTGTCACAAAGTGATGGCAGATGTTCATTAAGTAAATATACACTTGTGAAGTACATTTACTTATGAGCTGATCAAATCATTTTTATTAAAATTAGGGAAAGAACTGATGCTGTCAAAGCCACACAAATTGTTTGTCAGCACTTCGTACTTCACAATGAAGGCCTAATGTATTTGTCAGAGCAATGCTTTGTGGTGCTAAGGATACAGAGTTTGTATTCAGGGAAAATAAATGCATTTCTGTTTAAAATATAATTTTGAAGAAGAAACATTCCACTAGCGTATTTTTCCCTTTGGAGGAATAAAGTCAAATCCTGTTAGGAAGCTGATGACTGGTCCAACACAAAAGAGTGTTAAATTTCTGCTATGAATGATAATGCCTTCATAAGCCTTCCTGAAATACCATGACAAATTATAAAACAGTTGCTGCGACTCTTCAGTTAGGGCAGTACTATGTTCAACATCTCCTGTCAGAGCATACTTTCTACAGTTTTCAAAGCCAGCTTTGTGCAAAGGGGCTGGGGTTTACTCGATTCCAAAACTTACATTCTACTTCCTTACAACATGGAGTCTGTGAAATTTTAACAATTAATTCTGATGTATTACTTGCATTACTTCATTCACATTTCACTTGCAGCGCATATTGATAGTTCCATTCATAGTTCATCCTTCAAATTCCATTCAGATAGAAAGGAGCATCAGCTTTCAGGAGCGTTTTGCCAATTCTTATGCCAAGATGGTGGTAGAACAACTCAATGAACTGAATCAAAATAATAAAATCTGGATGCAGCAGCCAGTCTGTAAATTTTACAGAGGTCAAAAAACCTTCAGGTCTTCCTATTATAAAAAGCTGGGCTTCAAGCACAGAAGTGAATAAATGGTGACTAAAAACTGATGATTTTTGTGCTGCAAAAAATTGTATTGCAACAGGAACAGTTTCTATTCCACTCATGATTCCACTACATTTTGCTCTTATTTCACTTGTATGTAATTTAGATGTCCAACTGAATCTGACTGCTATCCCTGTGAGTCTCAGTGTCATCAATGTACATGGAATGTGCGCGTGTTTGAATAAGTACAGAAGTGTTGCATATAAAGAATGTCAGGGTGAAACTTAAGACTGAGCGTAGGAAACATATTTTACAATGGTTTACTGTTTAACAAGTAGCACTTCTTCTTTCTTACATTCACATACTTATATTGACTTTTCGATTGCTGAAAACTGGTGGTTGAACGTAAACAGGATGAAATGAATTCAAACACTGAATACAATCCATCAATGGTACAAGATATCTGAGGAGATAGGAATGACAACAGCAAGCCACAAAGGACCAGATGTGGCAGCGAGAAACAATGATGGAAATGCAGAGAAACACATTTTGATATTATTTTCAAGCTAGTGAGGTAAAGGTGAGGAATTACTCACCCTGGGCTAGTTGGCAAGTGGAATTTTCCAGCCTTTGAATCTAATATCTGGGAATTACATCATAACTCATGGATGACATGGATTTCTAGCAAACTAATAAGTCAGTCCCAGATGTCAGATAAAAGATGGATCTTACATTTTGCACTGTAGGATTATTTATCAACGACATGTTCATTATGCAAAATGAAAAGTACCTATTTTATAAGTACATATTCCAGCTTATTTAGTGAATGGAGATTCATCTAGTCAGAAATTTAGCAGCTTTGTTAATGTGAATAATATCTATTAGCACTATACTTGGAGTTTAATGATATTTAAAAGTCACATAATGGTCCACTTGTAAAACTGCTATCTCTGCAGGATCAAATGTAATCTTCTAAAGCAGGAGGAATGAGATGTAAAACTAAATATCATGAAACATAAATGTTTTATTGATACAACTAACATGGAGCTTTGTCAAACTTAAAAGAAATTTAATAACAAAAACTGTATGAAGGGATAAACCTATTATTCTTTAATTGGAAAAAAGATTTTGAAATTCAGTGTAGTTTCACAAATTAGCACCTGGAATTCTTTTCAAGTGCTTAGGCATCGATAGTGGACATTTGACCTTGCTCATTGAGATCCATTGCTAACTTATCATGAAGACTAAATAAGCCACCAGAGTGTATGGGAAAGTGCTTGGTCTTTCAATCAGGCATTTGAAATGGTGCAGATTAACAAAAGTCAATCGAGAAATGAGAAGTTTAAAATAAAGATTTGCTTGAGGCTATTAAGAAAGAGCAGATAATGGCATTCCCTAGGAAACAGATCACTTAGACTTTCAAGATGGTCTGCAAAATTCCCCTTAAAATACTTCACAGGAAACCCAAGTGGACACTGGAGTGGATACGCAACCAGCTATAAAATGGAGACTGTGAATTGTCAAATTGGACACAATGGAAAGGGAGGCAATTAGAGGAGGGGTGGCAGCACATCACTGTGTAGGTCCTTATTGTTGTTAGGCTATTCATATTACTGAAATAAACAAAATTCATGTACAGTTGTCAAATTAGTAGCAAATTGATTGTTGAATGAAACTCAGAATGTCATTGGAAGATTTGAAAAATGGTTGAGTTCTGTTCTTCAATTGGCCAGGAAAAATGCAACTGAACATTAAAGGGTTGCGGGCTCAGTGTTCAAGTTATGGCTTATGAATGCAGTGATCAGAATGAATTCAGAATACAGTGTCTTAGAAGCATTGAAAGCTAGGAATAATAGATAAATTACTTTCACTGACTAGATAATGTTGTGCAGCAGTTTAACAAAGCTTATAGAATTCTGAGATATATGTAATGGGCTATGCTCAGATTTCACAGCTAGTTAGATTCTGCAGTCCTATAAAGAGTTCAATAATGATTGCAAAAATAGAGAGAAAGACCTGTGAAGTAATGTGTGTGTTTTGCAAGAAAGAAAGTTGATAAGAGCGTAACAACTAAGCCTGCAGAATACAAACTATGTCTTTGTATTCAACAGGCAATCTCTATTATTATTTAAAAGACATTGAAAACAAGGGAAAGAAAGAATTTTTACATTCACAGTACAAAATATATTTCTGAAAGACATTGAAATAATTTTATTTATTGAGCAAGTAATAAACAATTCATAATAATTTCGCAAACAGGGTCTAGAGGTAAAAGAAGAAGTTGTTTGATATATATACTGATATTGTCATGAGAAAGGGAAAGAGATGAAGGAACAAGCTTCCATAATCATATGGCTTTTTTGTTTTATCATGACTTCATGTTCTTATTAAAATTGGAAAATATGTCCTTCTCTTCTTCTCCATAGCGTATAAAATGATTGGTTGGACACTAGCTCTCACCTTCAAATCTCTTAATCATTTTTTAAAAATAAACATACAGGAAGATAAATCTTCAAAGAAGCAGCAGGTTTTTACAAAGTAATAAAGAAGTAATTGAAATAATGTGAGCCCTCCCCTCTGTAGCTGTACAAACATTGTTTGCTGGGATCTAAATGGATTATTTGTTTTTGGAGCTCAGCCAGGCATTCACAAATTGACTATCAGGCATCTGGCAATAAAACAGGTTGACTTAATTATGAATACATGGCTGACCTCCAAAATCTTTTAATTCATCCACAGGGAATGATTCTGGCTCTGATGTAGTGAATCTATAGACTTCTTTACTACAGAGAGCTGTTGAGGCTGCGTCTTGAAGTATCCTCAAGGCTGAGATACACAGATTTTTAATCAGTTAAGGAATTAAGGGTTGTGAGGTTAAGACAGGAAACTGGAGTTGAGAGTCCTCAGATCAGCTATTATCTCATTGAATAACAGAGCTGACTGACTGTGCTGATTAGCCTACTTCTGCTCCTATGCCTCATGGTTGGTTGACACCTTTATGAAGTTGTAGGCTGAGCATTTTTATTCACAGGAACTTGTTAAAAGTTTCTGCTTATTATGTTAGTTTTATGATCATTTCAAAGGCCTGTCTGTCTTCCCGGTGGCTCACAGCTTCTATTATTTTAGATAATGTAACAGTTGATATGTTGAATACAAAGACATGGAAGAGACACGGGTGCTTTGATGGTGCAGTATGAAGGGGCATGAACAGAGGATAGGAGAGATGGGGAATTATGAGGAGTCATGTGGGGCAGGTAGAGGATTTGCAAGCCTGACATTCAACATTGCAAAGCAGTTTATCTGCCAGTAAAGCCTGCTGCCCTCACCATCTGCCCACCTGGTGCCAATATCTGGTGGTTCCTGTCCTATTCCCATCCCACTTGCTGAACTGGAAATATGGAAGCAGCGGACTCATTAATGGAGATGCATTTGTGGAGTCCTGACCTCCCAGATGAATCTCCTTCATGAAAATCTAGCTCGTGAACTTTCTTCTCTCTCTCTGTATGTAGCCTGACATACAGAATATATACACCATCTTTGGTTCTTATTTCAGATTTCCAGGACCTGTGATAATTTGTTTTTGTCTCAGTTTCTCCAGTTTATCCACGGAGCTATAGTCTTTCAAACCTAGACACCGTTACCAAATTCATTATGACTTCAATCTGTGGAGGAACCTCATCCTTGTTAGGCAATGTGAAAGTTAAGATTGGAAACTCATCTTGTGAGTAAAGTAGACCTTGTATCTTGTCATTCTATATGCATATGATGTTACAGCATTATGGGTAAGTGCAGTTATTTTGCTGTCCAATGCATATATCTTTGAACAGAATGTGTAGGTGAAAAAGCAGGTAGTTGCTGGATGTAACAGAGGGAGAAAATTAAAAATTAGAAAATTCTTATGACTATAAAAATGTAGTATTCAGAAGATTTAAAAAAGGAAGTTCAGTGTACTAAACACTTGTCTACTTCTTCTGGGAGCTGTACTGAAATCCAGATCAGATTTATGGATTAAAAAGCTCTTTTTGCCTCTGAAGTAAAGCCCTTGTAGAAACTCATTTTTGAAAGAAGTAACAGCTCAGTGAAGACCGATGATTTAAATGCCACACCCTGTCGCTTTGATTTGATATAGTTGTGCAGCCAGTATTTAAATGGAATGTAAAGGCACTGCCTCAGTGTCTGCTGTTATACCGCACATTGCAGAAGCAAATTACATCAGCGCTTTCTGGATATTTGCCACAACCAATGCAATCCTAATCTTTGCTTGTTTTTTAGCAATACAAGCTGCCAAACAGCAATACCGCAGGCAACAGTAATCATTATTGCACATTTCATAAGATCATAAGCAAAGAGAGTGTTACCCATTGTAGTTCTACTTTGAATGCTCTTAAGCGACGGAAATGAAAACATTTTTAAAAATTGCAGTTTCAGTGTCCTTACCTGCACTGAGGATTGTTCATGTTGAGATAGAGGAGTGAGCTGGGATGTACCAATTTTAGTGTCCAGTTACCTGAATTAGTGCGAGGGGTTTCTGGAAAACCGGAAGCAACTCATTATCTTCACGAATCTCAGCTGTTAGATATCACATAAACATTTATATAATAGGTCAAGCACGAGAGTAGGCACAAGGGCTCCATAAATTTAAAATGATATAAAAGCAGCTGCCGGTCAAAGTACCATTACACTTTGATAGCATAATTAACAATCTGGCATCATGTCTGCACTGGTCATCCCTTTTCATTTTAATAGCTGTAAACAATTTTGATACGGATTAATGGACAAATAATTGGAAGTTAATTAAAAAAACTTCAAACACACTTATCCTAACCGCTTATATATTTTACTTACCTAACTGTGTTTGCATAGTATAACTCACACAAAAGAGTGAATTTTCTAAAGGCCTTATTAAAAAATAGTCTTTCTCCACCATTTAGATGAAAATGACTTATAGCAAGACACCTTTAAAACAGTAGGGCAATTTTATCTGTGTTTTTGTTTTCTGCCCCACCTTTAAGTTGCCATACCAAGCTCGTGCGGTATATCATCTTCTACTTTATGCCAAGGTTCTTCTACTGGTCACGTGGGTGATTGCGTGTAAATCAGAATAGCTTAGAGTTATGCACGATTTGTCCACCTTCTTTGGCTTCCCTCACCAGCGCTTCAAACTCTCTGAAATTTTTATAAAATATAGTCTCCCTGTTAAGTTCTGGAGTCTAGTCTTCAGTAAGCAGGAGTCCAGCATCATGTAAAATGATGGTAAGCTACAATGGACATTTTTATTGTCCCAACTGCTTCCAGACAACATTTTGTCACTTGGCTGGACAGCCCTGTATTTATGTTCAGCTGTCTGTATCCAAAATCTCCAGTGCAAATTCCCAGAATAGGGCTTGCGGTAAAAAATAAAAATACTCATTCCAAGACCTTACTGCCCAAAATGGATACTGACAAAATGCAGAGAACCTCATTTAGTTGGTAGAACTGAGATGCTCCACATTCCTCCAGGTCCTGTAGTATATCTATACTGCATGGACAGTGATGCCAGTAGAGTTGGCAGTCAGGCTGCTGGTTTGTGCCCAACCAAGTGACCCCTCCACACTGTGGTGCGGGATGCACCAGACACTACTTTGTTGACAGCAGCTATGCTGGTGCTAGGAGTGTGCATTGGAAATATGCAGACTAGGCAGATAGTGTTGTTTGTCAGTGTATAACCCTGATTTGACTGCAGCTGTGCCATTTTTTGACTTCAGCACTCCAGCCAACACCCACTTCTCATTGTACGAAATTGAAAATGCATTCTGCAGCAGAAAGAACACACCCCACCAGCACATCAAAGAGATAAAGAGTTCATCAACCACTTTTAGGTTAGTTACCGATTGCTTTTTATGGTGATTGTTAAGTTAGTAGAAATGTTTGTGGTTTGTACTTTCACTTACAGTTGGTGAACTTTGCAGTACATATGCTGGAGGTCTTGGTTTTGACTCCAAGAGCTCATCTTTCAACAGCTGCAGTCACTCAGCAGTGCTATTGTTGCTAACCGTCTTAGTTTGACAGGAAAAGTCAGCAAGGTGGCAGAGAGGAGGATGGGCGATTGGAAGATGGAGGAGAAGGAAGCCATGGCAGTGGGGGAGGGAAACGCATCCCCATGGGTCTTCAGGGAGCATTTTTCATCCAGTAATCTCTGTGAGGAGCAGGGTATTAGATGTCACAAAGGAGCTGCCCACTGAAAGCAGCCGACCTGTATCCCCAATATAATAAAATGTGAGGCTGGATGAACACAGCAGGCCCAGCAGCATCTCAGGAGCACAAAAGCTGGCGTTCTGGGCCTCGACCCTCGTTCTCACACACCACCCCACCAACCTCCGATACCATTGAGCTGCTGGGTTCCCAAGCGGAATATGACTAAGCCCAATGGTATCAATGTGGACAGCACCAGCTTCAAAATCTCCCTTTCCCCCACCGCATCCTAAACCAGCCCAGTTCGTCCCCTCCCCCCACTGCACCACACAACCAGCCCAGCTCTTCCCCTCCACCCACTGCATCCTAAAACCAGTCCAGCCTGTCTCTGCCTCCCTAACCTGTTCTTCCTCTCACCCATCCCTTCCTCCCACCCCAAGCCGCACCTCCATCTCCTACCTACTAACCTCATCCCACCTCCTTGACCTGTCCGTCTTCCCTGGACTGACCTATCCCCTCCCTACCTCCCCACCTATACTCTCCTCTCCACCTATCTTCTTTTCTCTCCATCTTCGGTCCGCCTCCCCCTCTCTCCCTATTTATTCCAGAACCCTCACCCCATCCCCCTCTCTGATGAAGGGTCTAGGCCCAAAACGTCAGCTTTTGTGCTCCTGAGATGCTGCTGGGCCTGCTGTGTTCATCCAGCCTCACATTTTATTATCTTGGATTCTCCAGCATCTGCAGTTCCCATTAGCACTGACCTGTATCCCCAAAATGGGTTAAGAACCACAGTGCCAGGAGCAGTGAATTTGGCCTTGAACTTCTTTGTGTAAAGCCGTTTTCAGTTTTGAGTGGGATACATGTCCAACACCTCCTAATTCACGATCCGATATAGTAAGAGAGGGGTGATTGGCACTTTCTACGCAGACAGAGGGAAATCGCGACAGTCAAAACACATCAATAATGGATGAGATAATAAGAACTGCTGATGTCGGAGTCAGGGATAACACAGTGTGGAGCTGGAGGACCACAACAGGCCAGACAGCATCAGAGGAGCAGGAAAGTTGACGTTTTGGGTCGGGACCCTACACCAAGCCCCATTTCTGTTTAAGAGACCTGATCCGAAACGTTAGCTTTTCTGCTCCTCTAATGCTGCCTGGCTTGCTGTGTTCCTCCAGCTCCACTCTGTTTTATCTCAATATAGTTGTGAGACACTATCTTGGTTTAGAGGATTAAAATGCAGAATCACTTGGGGTGGAAGTAAGAAAAATCAAAGGAAAACAATTACTGGTGGCAATAGTTTATAGAACCCCCTGACACTAGCTACACTGTAGGTTACAGGATAAATCAGGAAATAATGTGGATTTGTTACACAAGTATTGCAAAAATCGACGGCAATTTTAATCTTCTCGTAAATTGGTTAAATCAATTTGGCAAAGCTGTCTTAGTGGACAAATTCATAGGGTGTATTTTGAACAAATCCTTAGAACATTATTTTCTGCAAGAAATAGGCTAATTTAGACCAAACAAAATATAGTGAGACAGGATTAATTAATGATCTCATACCAAATGATTCTTTAGATAAGAGACATCACATTGTGAGCAAGAGATGTGGGTCTGAAACGAGTATCCAAAAGTTAACTAAAGGCATTCATAACTGAGTGAAACATGAGTTTGGCCAAAATGGAATGCCAAAATAAGTTAAAAAATAAAAGTACAAAGAAACAGTGGCATATTTAAGGAGATGTTTCATAACTCTCAAGAGAGATATTTTCCACTAAGAAAGAAAAACTATGACACCCAGGTCTAACTAAGGAAGTTATGGATGGTACCTAATTGAAATCAAGTAAACAAAAAAATCAGTGCTGCAAAAATAAGTGGTAAGCCAGAAGATCAGGAAAGGTTTAGAAATGAGCTGTTGTAAGAAGGTTCAAGAGGTTGATTTAAGGGATGAAAGGAATGTCCTACAAGGAAAGATTGAGCATGTTGGACCTATACTGTTGGGAGTTTAGAAGGATTAGAGATGATCTTATTGAAACATAAGGTAGATGCTGAGAACATATTTCTTCTCATGGGAAAATCTAGAACAAGGGGACACAGTTTAAAAATAAGAGGTTTACAATTCACAGCAGAGGTGAGCAGGAATTTCTTCTCAGAGAATTGCTGGTCTTTGGCGTCCTCTTCCACACAAAACAGCAGTGACTGGTTGATTGATGAAACTTAAGGCTCAGTTAGACAGATTTCATATCTACGGGGCAATCAAGGATGATGAGGGTAATGGACAAGAAAGTAGAGTTAGGGTCATATTTAGAACATCCATGATCTTATTGAATGGCAAAACAGGCCTAATGGATTGAATAGGCCTGAGATGCTGAATGGCCTGCTTACGCTCCTATTTCTAATTTTTTTTTAGGCTTTTCCTTTTGGCTTCAATGAAAGAACTATATAAACACTCATGTGATTTTTGATGGGCAACAGATTAATATTCCACTGAATTGAATATGTTGCCTAAGTTCTTTTTATCCATCTCATTTTAGATGCATTACCATGCTGAAATATCACAATAATCTACCTGCATCATTTCACATTGAAGGACAGTGGTGTTGGAGAACAGTGCTATTTTTCTATGTCAATGAGTATTGAACATACAGCTCTCTCCCTGATCAAACCGCACTGTCGCAACAGTATGTTTGACTTGAAAGCTTTGTTTTCCATCTCCCCCAAAAACTTTCCATGATAGTTTCTTTAATCCCTTAACATGTAATCCAAGTTTCTGATTGCTAAATGAATACCAATCAGTGTCAAATTTGGAGAGGACTTTTGCATTATGAATTACTCCAAGATTGAACCCAGCAGAGAACATTTAATTTAGTCACCGTTTTAGTTAACAGAAAGGATGCTTATATTTGCAAGTTGTCAAAAGATATCAGTGGACTTCACATATCATTCATATAGGTCCCACTTCTACTTTTGTTTTGATCAAGCCTCTTTTGTAGCCAATGCTACAGTCACAGGACTGATTTCACTCCATGATTCAATGATGTACATTTGTTCTGTATGTAATCATGTAAACAGTATGAGGATTTGGGGTAGATGATTTAGGAAGAGTTTCAGGAGACATTTCTTCACCCAAAGAGTGGTGAGCCTTTTGGAATTGGTTACCACAGGAAGTAGTTGATGCCAAAACATTGAATGCATTCAAGAGGCGACTAGGTATAGCACTTGGGGCAAATGGGATGAAAGGTTGTGGGGAGAAAGCAGGATCAGGCTATTGAGTTGGACAATCAGCCATGATTGTGAAGAATGGCAGAGCAGGCTCAAAGGGCCGAATGGCCTCATCCTGCTCCTGTCTTCTATATTTCTGTGTTTCTATTCTTGAGTCCTGTAACTGATAACGATGTCTGCTATCTGTTGAGTTATTGCACAATAGTTTGCAGCACTGTGACAAGAGACATCAACTAGTAACACCAATTTCAAGTTTTTATGTTTGCAAGACAGGTGCACAATGATAATTTCAATTCAAACAAAAGGCAACTGGTTTGAAAATAGAATAATTTACAATCACCTTAATATCAATGCAGTCTTTGCATGGAACTAACAAACAGTAAAACCTGTCCTATCCTTAGAAGTTCATATCTGGAATAATAGGGAACAACAATCCATGGGTTTTTAATCCTCTGGAATGGTGACTTCCTATTTCAATGAAGAACAGGAGAAGAAATCATTTCTGTTGTAATTAATGACGTGAGGAATAGGCCAAAGCAAGGAATCGCTTTAAACTGACATTTCGAAAAGTATGATTTTGAGTTGTAAAATATAGACATTCTTCTGATTTCTGTGAAGAGAAAAGCCCTCCTTTGCAGCCTCCACAGTAAGTAAAAAAAAACTTATCCTAAATGTTAACTTATACAGTTGAATATTTTACTACAAGTGCCAGTTTGTGTCATGCATTAAAACGCTGTGATTGCATCTTCCAGTATTCAAACATTTTGCAATGCCTCAGGTGACTTAGTCCAGAATTTTACAGTGATAATTCCAGTTTAAATATTTAATCCACACTAAACTCATTAATGTTGGTTGTTTAAGTGTTATAGGTTCTTTGCAAAACTACCCCAGGCCAGTTCTAGTTAAGAACCTCCCCAATGACCTGGATCTGTCTGTGCTATAAGAAAACTTCTGTTTGTGGCTTGAGCTTCCCACTGGAGCAAGGGATAGATTCAATGGCTGTGACTAATTTCACAGTGTGATTGTTGAATGACTGGCAAGTTGATAGCAAGGAATGAATGTTGAACATCTCCATTACATATGTACAAATTCTAATGTTAGTGCTGAATAATACAACCATTTCTGGAGGGGTTTTTTTCTCCCTTCTCCTGATGAGTATAGGTAAGTTGAATGGCAGGTATCTTTTCCCTGGGGTGGTTGATTTCAAGACCAGGGACCATATTTTTAAAGAGAGAGGAGAAAGATTTAAAAGAGGCACAAAGGGCAATTTCTTTTAGACAGTGAGTGGTTTGTGTGTGGTATGAGCCACTCCGCATTAAATTGCGAAAAAGGATTACGGCTATAATTTGCACAGATTTATGACAATGAAGGATATGCAGTGATTGCTCCACATTCAAATGAACACAGTTCCTTTGAACAGTTAAATAAATATGTTTTGCCATTAACTAACATGCATGCCTGTAATACAGCTACATGCTGTGTAGGATCTTAAAGTCATACAGCATGGAAACAGGCCCTTTGTTTGAACCAGTCCATGACAACAGTAATCCCAAAATAAACTAGTCCCACCTGCCTGTGCTTGGCCTATATCCCTCCAAACATTTCTGATTCATGTATTTATCTGAATGTCTTTTAAATGTTGTAACCATTACCCCATCCATCACTTCCCCTGAAAGATCATTTCACACACGCACCACTCTCTGTGTAAAAAAATTGCCCCTGTGTCTTTTTTAAGTCTTTTTCCTCTCACCTTAAAAATGTACCCTCTAGTCTTGAAATCTCCCACCTGAGGTAAAAGACACTTGCCATTCACCTTATTTATGTTCCTCATGATTTATTTTGTAAACCTCTAAACCTTTTAAAATGAGATAAAGTCTTGCTTGATATATACTGAAACAGAGGTTAAAATTGAGGATCTGTTAAGGAATTATTTTGTAAGAATTGCTCATGATCATTCCGGGGCAAAGATAGAGAGGAACAAAATTGTAAGATGGCGACACAATCGAATTTTAATTTAATTCAAAATTGCTACAGCATTTTCCTTTTCCCTTGCCACCTCTTTCCTCTCTGAGGAAGAGCCTTTGCTTCCTCATGTGGAAATCATCTTCCAAAATCTAACTCAAACAATAATTGATGACCTATTTAGCATGTGTTGAAATATTGCATGATAACCAAGAGCGGGGTTCTTGGTGGTTGCTGGATCCCAGCAAACATAATCCTATGCAAATCCCAAGCAAACACTTGAGCCTGGGATTTTCACTAGCCCATATGGCTTAGCCATGAACACTGGATATAAACTCAGTGTGTCAGGGATGTGCCTGGAAGCCTTTCATGCAAGCCTGTATTTAGATACATTTACTGCATTCGATTACTTTCATTACTGCTGGGGCCATAAAATGATATTTAAGTAAATATTAATAGGGACATTAAAAAAATGTTCAAGGACACTATATTTACAATTTTAATTTTGAAATTCCAGCAAAGCAGCTCTAGTGGGTTGAAGGAAACGGGGTTATGAACCTTTCATAGGTGCAATGGCACAGTGATGGAATAATTGATATAATAAAACAGGTTGACTTTATCTATTTGTTGTTCCAGTCATCTTCTTTCAATTTCTGGCAGTCCCTGCCAAGTTTTGCAGAATGCATTATGTAACTACCAGCAATGCCAGCCATGTATTCGTGTTTTGATGCCAATGATGCAAACTTTGCAATTCTCAATGTGCCTGGCATAACAAACCTAACCCTGAAATAGTCCAACTTAACCTGTGAATATGATGGATATCAATGGAGCCAGAAGTACAGAGTCGTTGAAAATAACCTAAGAGAGGGAATATATATTAGACAACACAGGTCAAGATTTTAGATTTCAAATACTCTCCTCTCTCCAACTTATACATTTATATTGATTTGTGAAATATGTTATCCATGTTATTAAAAGGTTCAATTTTAGATTCAAAAGCAGCTAAGTGTTTGAAGGAAACCTCCACCAATAATAATTAGGGCTATTTTGGCAGGTAAACATTCATCTTTTGAGGGGGAAATAAAATAATAAAATCTACTTTATTGTGTACTCAGTCAGTTGTGCAAATAGAGCAAGAATTTGCTGGTATAAATGAAAATCCAGAGGATTATAATTATTTGTCTTTATCCAGGTCTCAAAGGTACGTTAATGATCACTTTCGATCAGCTGCCAGTTGATGCTGTTTGCTTGTTTTACCATTAAGCTTTAAAATATTTACCAATGTGATATTTTACACAGTTTGCAAATGCCAATGTTGAGGTAAATGTATAAAGAGCTTCAAAATTACTCACCCTTTACTTAATATTTGGGTATTTTAAGAGGCAAAGCCTGATAACGTCACAAAACTGAAATGGGGTTGTTGCATGATTCAGTAACAATTGAAATACTTATAAGGTGAGCTGCATCACTGAGGAATCTAATCCAAAGAAGACAGCAGGGGAAGAATGGAGCTAAGGTTGAAGTCACTTATAAAGCTAAATATATAATCTTTAATAAACACAGGTCTTTATAAGTTGACTTAACTGGAGAAAAAGCATGATAGAAAAAACTTAATGGTTGTCAAGCCAAAAGAGTAACCATTAGAAGAGTGCTGTAAACATTTTGACAAAAAAGTAGATTTTAATATGGATATTCAACATTAAGAAAAAGTTGATGGTGAGAACAATTTGAGAAATGAAATCCAGAGTTTAGACAGCTACATGAATATGCCTGTCAATGGTAGATCCCAGAAAGGTGATGTCCAAGAGGACAGGCTTCAAAAGCTTTGGATTACTTTGTAGACCCAGAGCAGGTTATAACGATAAGGAGAATTGAAGGATTTAAATACAATGATGCGAAATCTGGATTTGAGAGGCCAATTCAATGCAGTCAGCAGCAGACATGACATCTGAGTACACTTAACCATGGGGGAGACCACACTTCAGTAGCCCGGCACTGAGCCCTACTCCGAGTTAATCTGAGACTGAAGGGGCTGGTGCTGGATTGCTGGCTCCTATCTGTGGGTTCTCTGTTTGGCTTTTCAATGAGCCAATTTATACCCATTATCCCTGAGCCCACTTCAATTTAGTAGTGGCTCAAAGACTAAATGGAGACCGCATGCCTTCATTGGAGTCTTAGAAGAACAGCCATCAAGCCCCGTGCCCAACAGAGGCACTGCGTATAAGATGACCAGCTTCATGCCATTGTCTCTGATCCCATTCTTGTGGCTCCCGTCCCTCCTTCACTCATGGTTTGCCTGTGATTCAATGATGATCCTAATCCTCCTGGACCTTTTTTTGGGTGCAGTGCTCTTAGTTCCCACTGCTCCTGCAGGCACTGATGACATGAACAGATTCAGGCCCCTGATTTGCCAGCAGCTCAATTGGCAGGACCATTCAGGCTGGGCACCTCAATCATGGAGGAGGCCTGATGGTGAACACTTAGTGCTATGGAACTGGTGGTCATTCCCACCAATTCTCTGACCAATGGTGCAGGCCCTCTTCAACCTGACAAAATCCTAACTGCAGTGTTTGGAGGCTAGAAACCAATAAAAATCAGGAAGCACAGGGATGCAGCGTGTTTTGTGGAATATAATGCAAACCACTGAGATTTGGTTGAGGTGATGTTTAGGAAGGATCGGAAGCCAGTGAAGGGAACATTGGATTATTGACCCTTGAGGTGCATGATGAAACCATGGGTGGGTGTTACAGGAGCTCAGTGGCTAAGCTGGGTAGGAGCAATCTTACAAAAATGTAATTCAAATTCTCCTTGTGTCCTTTCATGTTCACATTTTATCTATCAGCACTGATTTGATTTGATTTATTATTGTCACATATACAGAGATATAGTGAAAAGTATTGTTTTGCTTGCTATCCAATCAAAGTATACCTTACATAGGTGCATGAGGGTAACAGAACAGAATGCAGAATATAGTGTTACACGTACAGAGAGGTGCAGAGAAAGATCAACTCTAATATATCAGAAGTCCGTTCATAAGTCTGATAAAAACGGGGAAGAAGCTGTTCCCAAATCTGCTGGTACTTTTTCAAACTTTTGTATCTTGGAAGAGGGTGGAAGAGAGTTTTACTGGGGGGGATGGGTCTTTGATTATGTTGGCTGTTTTTCTGAGGCACTTGGAATTACAGATGGAGTCAATGGAAGGAATGCTGGTTTTCATGATTGGTTAGGTTACATTCACATCTCTGTAGTTTCTTGTGGTCTCGGGCAGAGCATTTGCACTGATTAAACACTCTACATCTGATCAAGTGACACTTTCACTGAATTATTTTCCCTCCTTTCCGTCCTCAGCTTTGGCATTGAATAATTGCTTTCCCTTAGTGATTTCAATCCCACTAAGCTCCCTTGTTTGAATTTCCCAAATTCATAATCTTCCTGTCCTCTCTATATCACTTCTTCAATACAAACTCCTTCTCATATACATGGCCATGCCCCTGTCCTTGCCATATTCCCTGGCCTCTCTGCTCTTATGATCTCTTTTACCCCACAGTCTCAAATCACTAACAAACTATCTGGATCTCTCACTAATCCATTGTTTTCCTCAGTCATCCTTCAACAAAAGTCTTCCTTCAAGTTATCTACAAATGCACTCTTGAATTCCTAATAGCCATGGCCATCATGTTTTAATCATCTCCAATTTGTCCAACTGTCTTTTGTCCCACACCTTGACCCTCCAACTTTGCTTCCTCAAGTACCTGATTCACAACATCAGATTTATCTGGAGCAGGTCAGACAAAAAACTACCCACTGCCCTGGGTCCTGCGTAGTAATGTTAATTCTCAGTCTCTTTTGTCCACTACCAACTATTCCCTCCTATTCTCACTTCCAGCAAAATGTACAAGGAGTTCATGGATTTCTCTATAACTAAGATTAAGACCATCTGTGCAATTGGCTTTGTGTATCTGCAATTAACCCTCAAGTGTCTTTTAAGCTAAAGAAAAAGATTTGTTTCTAAAGAAACTATACAGATCATTATGAGCAATGGAAAATCCCAACATAGCATAACATTCCATTCCTCATTATGGCTCAAGAAAACTATACAGTAATTAAATGGTATTACATGACTCATTGGTAGTACCTCATAGACAAGGAGGTTGGTATATTCACATCAGACTGCAGGGACTGGAGCACAATATCTAATCTGATATTCCAGGGAATTTCTAAGGGAGTGCTGTACTGTCAGTGATATCATCTTTTGGGTGACACATTAAACCAACCTTCTGTTTTCTTACGTGAATACAAAAGATTCCATGGCACCATTTTCAAGAGATATGGAGTTCTACTTGGCATTTTGGTCAATATTTAGCTGCGAATGAATGCATAAAAAGCAATTGCCTGAACGCTATTTCACTACCTTGCTGTGTGTAAATTGACTACTGCATTTCCTGCAACAGTGACAATGTTTCAAATGTACTTAATTGAATACGTTGTGCTGTGGAACATTCTGACAGCATGAAAGCCACTGTAAGAAATGTAAATGTATCTTTATTTCTTTAAGAACTAGGATTTAATGAATTACAAGAAATATTCATCTGTATAAACCCAGACAGAAAGTCTACCTTAAAAAATAAACTTCATTATAAATGATAAAAGTATTCCAATTAATTACAACTATACTCCTGCATCATCTCAAAAAAAAGATTAATTTATGATTTTATCTCAACAGATTTCCTTTGCAAACAGTTGTAAAAAGGAGTTTATCTGTCATTCATGTAAATCATATCATCTGTTATGTGCTCTTAAGTTTGCTTCATCAACAATAACTAGTGTGCACTGATTTATTCAGCAAGCTGCAGAGGTCTTAATCTAATTAGATAGACCTGGATTGGGCCAATTGTTATGGCTGGTGCTGTTCTCTCTGTGCAGCTATAGAATTAGTAGAATCAAAGTGTCAACACAAGCCAGAAAGATTTCATTAAGATAACCAAAGAATTCTGGTATGGACCCTTGCACTTTAATTGCTCTCAGGAGTGAAGTAATGGGTGTCAAAGCAGTAACCAGAATAAAGAATGTATTTTATATGATAACTACCATTTATACATAAATGTAAACCCAACAGACTATGACCTGGTCTCCTTAGGCTGTTACTGGGTGATTGGTGCTGCTGTGTGAAACAGGCATTCAACACACAGCTGGTCTGCTCTACCCAGTCAATGGCAGGAAGCTTTGTGGCAGATGATATTTGTTATGTGACCCTTGACATTGTCTGCTGTTCCACCTAGTCGCTGGCCAAGATCCATGGCAACTGTGTATCAGAATCACAAACACAATACAAGCCATTCTTAGTGGCTGTTTATTTTAAAAAAGGAAATTAAGCATTTAATTTAGGTGAAATAACGTTAGAAGCATTGAATACTGGAAATCTGCAGTAAAATCTGTAGAGTCCTGGCTTTTTTCTTTTTAGTTTTGACTTGAGTATTACCTGTCTGTAGCATTTTCTGGGCTTATTTTGGCAATTAATTATTTGGTCTAATAATAGATATGGGAATATTTCTAAAGGCAATCAAGTATATTTTTCTCTGATTACCTCAACATTTATCAGATTTAACTTTATATTTCAAACATATATTTTCAATTCATAAATTTACTAGCGACTATACAGCACCCGTTTTTCAATTTGCAGCCTTCGTCTGAAATATTGTCTGAAATGCTTCAGAAATAACCACAGATTTTGTAAAAATTTAAGTGAGCATTTTAGTGAAAAACCATCAATTTTTTATGATGATGTATAATTTGTGGCACAGATTTCAGAATTTAAATAAAACAAATCTATATTAATATTAAAACTGTTCTCTACAGGCCACACAAAGTATTCAATTTATTAAATTGAAGAAAACAGACCCAATTTTCTGTAGATCACCTATTTTCTTCCATTAGATTTTGAGAAAGATAAAAATAAATATCAGTAGCTTCCATGGATTGATTTATTTGCCAACAGAAAAACAAACAGCAATAACTGTAGCTGCAGTAGTTTAGAACTGAGGTACCAGTAAAGATCAGATAGCTGTGAAAACCATTTTCTTGAAATAAAAAGAAAGTGACTAAAGTACAATGTGCTCCATCCTCATTAATGCACAGCCACAAGGAAACTAAACATTTGGGATATTATGGATTGGCCTTTGTTGCAATGAATGTTTCACAAGAAAACAGACAATGCAATGTTGAAAGTGGGAATCCAAGGTCAAGTAGTCTTGCAATCAAGTGATCCCCATTGTTCTGTCGCTATTCGTAAAGCTAATTAAAAAGCACACACACACACTTATACGTGTTGTTATATTTTCATACACATCAACGCAATCCGCATATGTATATTCACACAATTGCATACATACACACTTACACATACCTATATACACACACATTTTGTTCAGTTCTAAAACACAGTGAAAGGATTGCTTAATGCTTTATTCCGAACATTGGACAGTTTCAGTTTCCTCTTTACAAGTAGACAAATAGCTAATTATTTATGCCGATTGCATTCAGTGACTAATTAGAGATAGCTCATGAATGGAAGTAAGTTCTAAGTCAAAAGTTTTCAGCTTTCCCTACTTTTCTACAACTCAGCAATAAAATGACTCAAAACAAGAAGGAAAGTTTTTTTTTAAGGAAACCCCAGCAATTTACACTTACAAAGAGGTGTTTTCAGGTCAGGGCAACCATTTTTAGAAGTATCTATGGACAAAACCACTGACATTTCTTTTCTAAAACTGTCAACACAGACAACAGTAAAACATACAGCACACTTATGTAAGATATCATGTAGACGAGCAACAATGCTCGGTGCCGCACGCATTGTCCTGTTGCAGGTCATTGCAGGAGCAGGGATGATCAAATGGGGGCAGTTTTCCATGGAGGGGTCTTATGGCTGCTTTATAATAGATCGATGCTGCCAATTCATCTTATCAGTGATTTTAAACGACCATCCCTCTCAGTACAATGTACAAGCCCTTTATTGCCTGCTGACAAATGGGCCTTGAACGACAAAGAACCAAAAAGGTAACTCCTTGGATCCTTTCCTCGAGGGAATCAATACATTTTCTATTTAAAGATCAGAATAGAATGCGCATTTGTGAATGATCAAAAACATCACAGTGATTCATATATGAACAAGCAATGTTCTCTGAAGAATTTGCTCCCTGCCCTGTGGCTTTATGGACCTTAAACAAAATCCAGATAGCATACTGCCAACTAATTTGGATTATCCTCATGAAATGCATTAAAGAGGAAACATTCATGTAATTTATTTTGAAGGAGTAAAATGTTTATTTCAGTTTGTTGAGGATCTGGACTACAACTTAAGTTAAAAGGCTGTTGCTGTAAATTAACATAGTTTGACTCAAGGGAACCACAGTAAGTGTTTTGTGCAAGTGTTCGCGGCAACCTGCCAAGAGACTGTGTTGCTATGCGAGAAAATTTCTAGCAATTTGCCTGATCCTTATGCAAAGCAGCAGTATTTTTTCAATATGGTGTGTAAAAAGAGTACCACAATCCTTTGAAGAGTGAATTTATAGCTTATATTTGACGATCAGCATGCCTGACAGTGGAGAAAGTAAAGCATTCATTCTTGCTTAATAATGAGATTTTTCACTTCATGCGTGAATCCTTGAAAAACCTAATCAAGTGTTAAAAATCGGATTTTTCAATATTGAATTCTTGATATATAAGTTACACATTTTCATTTAACGGCATTGTCTCATGCTGCTTATTGAACAAAACTGAATCAAATTCCATTAAAATGGATAGTTAGCCCTCTCCACTCATCTTCATAGACAGAGCAGGTTTTTGCTGTTTTGAGGCACTGCACAGCCCAAGGGGCACTAAAGAATCTTTGACAGAAAGCAGTCTCCATCTTCATGCACTCATATTTAAAACAAAATGAGCCATTGTTTTCTCGTAAAAACTCAAGGATTGCCCTCATTAACACAAAGACAATGGCAACTTTGATTGAATGTTTGGCTTTAAAGTTTATATTTTTGCCCTTTTTTAATGTGCTAAACAATGCATGTTAATTGAATTGCTGAGGATAAGTTATAGGATCTTAAAAGGAGCCAAAATAAAACATGATGGACAATCCCTCCCGAATCTATCGAAGTAACCAAATCCCACTCTCGGTACTGTTGTACCGGCTGGTGCAATCTTGTTGAGTCTTGTATTCCAGTAATCATTCTAACCCCACCTTGCAGAAGAAGAAAAAGGTAAGATAGTAAATGGAAAAAAATGCAACATGAATGGCGTATGCACTTTGGCACACATTCCAAACTAACAAGACATTTCAGGACTGAGATGACATTGATAAACTATTGAAATCTTGCTCTTGTGGTTAACGACATCCTCTCAGCCCCTCACTGTTACAACTTTGCAAGTAGCATGCTGCAAAGTATGTGTAATCCACCGTCAGTGTGTAGATTTCTTTTTTTTAATAAATAGCTGCAAATCCAACACGAGCAATTTGTGAATGTTTAACAAAATGTATAATAATGAATTTCAGATTGGAGTTAAATCCATTGTATTCACTAATTGCTAAAACAGCCCCCCCACTCCCAGAACCAATTAATGTTATCAAGTCCTGTTATCTGATTGATCAGTACTCATTAATCAACATATCTCTATTGTTAATGCTGTGAACAGAGATTAAAATTAGCACAATTATTCAAGGAACAATTCGGTGATGTGACCGTATTGCTACTTAAAATGTGGAGGCATCCAAGAGAAGATATAGCTCTTGTTTGTCTCGATGGTGTGATGCCATTACTAACTAAATTGGAATCCAATTAATCACAAAATGGCTGCTTGCAGTGTACAACGAGAGGACTGCTCTTCAGAAAGAACAAAGATGGATTAAAAGTATGGATGCATTTTCCAATTCTAAAATATTTTGGGCTTCAGTAATACACCTTGCACTTTAAGGAGTAGTGGCTTGATCAAAATGCAGATGTAGTCTTATTATTTTTAAGAGTTTTTGTCAAATTTGCTCCCTGACAAGAGATGCACCAAGAATATTTGTGTCTGGTATCCCCAGTGTAGTATGTAGTAAATTGCCGGAAGTAATATTTTAATATGAAATAGATATAACAGTTAATTACTGTAATATCTGTATGTTAGGAAGGAATCATCTGATGTAAGCAGTCACATTTGTAGCTTGGGTCATGTTTTCTAAAATAATTTCCAATTACTTGAATCCCAAGTGTGTTAATAAGAAACATAATTGTTTTTCTATAAATGCTAATCTCTTCACACATAGAATTGCTCCAATTTTCAGCATCTTTGAAGACGTCACTAATGCCTTGCATTGAATCTTTAAACCATCAGAAGCACCTGCCCACTCCCCAAATCAGATGACAAACAGCAGTTGTTGTTGCTGTGTGTGTCTCATGGCACTGGTTACAGAATATCATTGACAGATGTCTGGGAGCAGATCATGCAAACTCCTATTCATCCAACCTCCATTACTGGGAAATGATGAGCAGTACGAGTACACTAAGCAGAGGGAAGGAAAATGGATTAAATTTAAGATGCAACATTCATAAAGGCACAATTACTAAAAGCTGTTATCAATGTTATTGTTTTCAAGCTCAATTGCTTAGGGGATACCTTTTTGCATTAACATAAATTGAACTATTTTTGAGTATTTTTAATTTCACTTAGTGGGGCATTGTTGGTTTTTAGTGACTAATGCATTATTGCAGGAAATGTGTAATGTATTTCCATTGACGAAACATGTGCAAACCACGCAATGACAATCTACTTGACTAAAATTGTGGTTTTCTAATCTCTGTGACCTGTATCCTCATGTTCAGACTGTTTTCTTTCAACAAAGGAAATAAACTACTCTTCTTTTTATCCAATAACTGAATCAAATAACTTGCACATTAACAAAAGTAAGGGGGATGCTTCAGCTAGGTTCAATTAGGTTAAAGTATTCAGTGAAAAACAGTGTAATTTAAATTTGTGAAATAATTTGTGTCTTTTGCTTTTGCATTCTTTCACTGATACAAAATCCTAGTTAGAATTCAGTAAACTGTCCACAGCAGATAGTTTCCGTGCTTTCTGTTTGAACATTGTTGCACTAATTTTGTTCAGCTAATATTTCAAAAACAGGACACGTTTTACGAATGGCACAGTGGAATTTGATAAGAATTCATGGGCCAATTGAAAAATCTTCATAAGTGCAGTAATCAAATTGAATTTTGAAAGCAAATTTATTACGTTTTGGAGCAATGCAATAATAGTCTTCAAAAAATTGCTAAAGATTGGAAATTGGTTGCCAATAATAGTTGACACATGAAATTCTTCTGGTTATTTTAATGGAAGTATTAATGCATAATGGTGTCATTAATAGTGTTCAGCATTAATCAGGTATCCACTATTATTGATTTCTAGACTGTTTGTGACCAAAGTTTCAAAAAAATCAAAGAGATTGTTTGATTTGTGAAAAAAGGGTGTTGAATAATCCTTGAATTTATTATTGAATACTGAGTGGTTATTTAAAAGCAGCTGTGTATTTAGTTTTGCAGTAATGTACTAGTATTTGGTTTTGTGCTATTAACATAAATTGTGCTATTTTGGCCCTTGTGTTTAATATTCATGACAATAATGCCATGCCTTCCACTGCTTCCTTTTATATACATACATCAGCATTGGATTAGCTGCAGGAAGATGTCTTTTTACGGCAAACGGTTTCTGACGGACAATTCTTCTCATTACCATTTATCCTCGCTGAGAACTTTACAGGCTCAGAGTTGCAGAAAGGTAACGTTAATACAGTCTTTCACAGCCCACGTTGCAGCCAATCAGGGAGTTCCTGCGGGCTGTCCTATTCAAGTCTGTTATGTCTGGATTTTGCCCAGTCAAATGAAAAACGACGTGATGGGTCATGTGAGTTTGCTGTGCTAGTTGCAGGTCAGACACGTTCACCATCTAATTTTGCCCACTACAAAAACAATCATCAGCCGCTTAGAGGTGGTAGTAACTGGTAACAGCCACCAGCACTGCACATGCTACCATCTCTCAGTGTTAATCAACACATTCATCAGAAGCTGCAGACTTAAAACACTCTGTCCTTAATTTCATGGCAAACAGAGATACTGTGAGGTTATCCTCCAAAGATCAAGATAACTCATTTTCTCAGGCTATTTATTTGTTTTGGTCGCAAAGCGCTTTGATTAACACTGCCTGCTGATCTTTTCGTTTACAGTTTCTTCTAACTTGCCTTTGTAAGACAGCTTTCTCCCATTTTACAAAGTCAAATGTTATTCTAAAATATTCCAAGAACTGTCAAATTATCCGATGCTGTCAACCTTGCATTTCTGGAGCTTGTTCTTTCCAGTTCATTGCCTGCTGCTCAATGTGACACATTCCCTGTATGGTTCAGTGGTCACATAAGGATGAACTAAATCCTATTCAGATCTGATTAATAATTTTTTTTCAAAAAAGAACGGCTTACTTTTATTGTTTTGATAATGATTTTGGCTTTTGTTAAAGATGCGTGTTAAACCATGGCTGTTTGCTCCAATCCATGAAATGTCTGAAATATCATGGTTGCCAGAGTGGGCTTTATGTAATGATATTTACCTGATCATGTATTAAAATTCATATTAAACATTTGTTCTGAGCCATTTGCCCATTCATTAATTCCATGCTGTTGTACGCTGGTATCCAGGCTGCTATTTATCTCCCAGGACAATTTTGTTTAAAGCAAATTTTGAAATGTGGCTTTTAGTAGCAACCTGATCAAACTAAGAATATGTTATTTATAAACTAGCCCTGAATAAACATGCCCATTTTGCTTCTTAAATGTACCTTTAAATATTCCATTCACTAAAAAGCAATTACTAATAACTCTATCACGAAAAAACAGTGCCATTCAGTAAATGAACAAGACATTTGAGGTGAAATGTTGGTGATTTATTCTTTCAGTCTATAGCATAAACACGGAACAATGACTACACAATATTTGAGTAGAAATTTTTGAACAAAGAATAAAAATGTTTCAGTAGAAGATAGAAGGTCGAATATTGTTCAAGTGGTTCTTGTAACCTTTTAAGACACAACAATCAAATCTGCCCAGTTCTGTTTTTGAATATGCTATCTTGGATAGAAAAACTATAAAAAGAATATTAAATTTACAGCCCAAGTATTTTTTTCACAGGTCCCAAGAGAATTGTAACAATAGTCAATAGTGTTTAAGGAGGGTCCCCACTTATCTTGAGCATTAATTTTTAATAAAAAAAATTGAAGCTTTACTCATTAAATCTATAGACTTACGTGAAATGTTAAATTATTTGAAGTAAATTAAATCAAGGGTAATTGACTGCTAATCTTTACTAATGGCACTGAAACAATTGATGTGCAGCAATTGAGAAAGTACAGGAGCTTGTTATAGCGCTTGGAAGATAAAGTGCTAAGTAAATGTTGCTAAACCCTTACTGTTTGGTTTGGAATATGTAAAGGTTGTATGTCCTGCTACATCTTAAAGGTAAAAGACATGAACTCAGATTATCTTGAGTACGAACACACATGAAGGTGGAGGTACCTGAACAAAAAGAGCTTTTGACTAACAGTCTGCCATCAGTGTTTTAAGCAAGATCACGTACAAAAGCTGCCATTGTCAATATTTCCCTAAATATACCAAACATCTCCCCTCTTTTGGGAAATTGTGCTACATTTTCCTTTCCAGACACCTGGGCACAAAAATCAAGGCTGGCAGTACAGTGTGAGGGAGGGCTGCACTGCCTGAGGTACAGCTTTTTGAATGAGACATTAAGTTGAGGCCGCGTCAATTAAACTTTATTAAAATCTGAGCACTAAATCAGAACTAGATTTGAGATTACAAACTGGCCCAAGTGAGGGGAAAACATTTGGGAAGGATTTGTACATCTCGAGGCTCATTCCCAATGGTGAGCTGAAGTCAAGCAACAACAAAGAAAGGAACAATTGGTAACCTGGTCGTGCAACCTTCCCAATCCACTAATCAGCATCTGGGCCACCAGTGACAGAGTCTGAAGGTCATGCATTGGATCCTTCAGTAAGCTGAAATCTCATTTCAATTGTGCAAGCTGGTCATCCTCAACTGTGAGGAATCGTCTCAGAAGAAGTTATCCGAGTGTAATGTATAAAGTTTGTCATGGTAGCCAATAGATTGACAGTAATCCTGAGGAAGCTCCTTTTCACCCTTCCATTGTCAGTAACTCTTCAAAGTTTCAGGCTGCGTATACACCACTAAGTTGGCATGAAATGATTAAGCGTCATGAATGTGTGAGAAGCACAAACTTTGCCCTCCAGCAATATGTGGAATGATTACTGATTCCATACTCTCACTTAGGAAGTGGGTATAAATGTGGAATGGTGTCAGGTCTTAGCAAAATCCCTGCACGCTGTGTTTACGCTGAGTGGTGTCTACTTACAAAAGGGCTGCATTTCTCAGTAACATGGCTCGAGGATCCCTGATGTCTGATTCTATCTGAAGTAAAGGTGTCTGGTTGATAGTGAGAAATGAGCAACACTTGGCCATTACAACTTCTTCCATCCTTGGGAAGGCTGCGAGGCCGGTCATAGCAGCACAGCTTGACCTCATAGAACAGTGACAGTGACACCAGAGCAGACATTGTAAAAGAGTAAGTAAGGATATGTTCACAAAAGTGCAAGTTTATTTACAATTATATCTGAACAATGTTACCTACACCTGCAGTACATTTCTTCATGTTCTTCTTCCCATTTTCTCTAAGTGCAGTCCTGACTTCCACAGCTAGAATAGAGGGAGACCTTTTTGCACCTAGCCTCGTTAACATGGAAGACCTTAATATTGTCTGTAAGGCTGTTTGAGCCGAGGAGGTCCTGGTCTACTGAGAGTGTTCTGCCTGGTTGTAGGTTCACTCTCATTATCTTGAACTTCTTGGACTAGGATGGGGAGGCCTAGTGGTAGTATCGCTGGACTGTTAGCCTAGAGACCCAGATCACGTTCTGGGGGACCTAGTTGCAAATCCTGCCACAGCAGATGCTGGAGTTTGAATTTAATAAATTAAGAATCTAATGATGACCATTGGAAAAACCCATCTGGTTCACTAATGTCCTTTAGGGAAGGAAACTGCCGTCCTTACCTCATCTGGCCTCCATATGGCTCCGGATCCACAGCAATGTGGTTGATTCTTAACTGCCTTCTGGTGTGGCCTCGCCAACGATGCCCTCATCCTGTGAATGTATAAAGTAAAGGAGGCCCTGGCATGACAGGCAGGAGGTAGATAAAGGAGCTTGGCACCTCTGGAATGTCCTGAGACCAAGGTTCTGGAGCTCATCCTCCCTTTATGAGGCACCACACTATCCTCTTGAGGGGGAGGGGCACCGGGAATGAGGTTGAAGCTGCTTTGACCCTCACGCCTCACCATTGCTGCTGAGCGGCTGGAGCTACAGTGGTGGAGGGCAGTTCTGTCCACATTACCTGGCAGACACTGCGTGGGTTGGACCCGAGTTTCCATGGCAGTTGCCAACCTTCAAAGGCAGCACTACATATGCCTGTTGGCATCAGCACAGCACTGATAACATGGGTGACCTCTTCCATCCTTTTGAACCTGTCTACTGAGTGCCTCTGACAAACCTGTACACTGTCCCTGTGCATTTTCACAAAACCATTAATAACTGCCATCACAGGGTGATCTTCTGCCTGGGGTTGAGCTTGCCTATGTTCTCTGGCTGTCGTATGGATGTTGGGTAGCTGGGATGTTTAGACGGCTGAGTGCAGTGCTCACCACATTATGTTCCTGAGTCTAATCCAGTGAGCATTTTTTCTTTATTCATTCAAAGGGTGAGGGCATCACTGGCCAGGCAGCATTTATTGCCCATCTCTAATTGCTGCAGGTCTGGAGTCACATGTAGGCCAGACCGGGTAAGGATGGCAGTTTCCTTCCCTAAAGGATGTTAGTGAACAAGATGGGTTTCCTGACAATCGACAATGGATTCAAGATCATCATTAGCTTCTTAATTCCAGACAATTTTTGTTGAATTCAAATTCCACTATCTGCCATCGCGGGTTTCTAACCTGGTTCAGCAGAAAATGATTAACAGTCCAGCGAAGATACCACTAAGCCATAGCCTCCCCTGAGGTGCTCACCCTGTGAGGTCTCTGAGCCAGTGGAAGTTGCTGTTGAAAGCCTTGCCAATGCATCCTCTCGGGGTTGAGTGGCTTCCTCCTTAAAGTTGGAAGTGGGTCTGACGGTCTCTGGAACAGGCTTTTTTGCACAGTGAAAAAGGGAGTAAAGTTTTCCCAGAAGATTATGAAGGAGTTACTGCTAGTGTTCATGGGAATGTGGCGTGGCATAGTGCAATGAAACTCGCAGGGCTAGTTGCGTGTTGAGGTCTCCATGCTCGCATATGTTGGGTTGTGCCCATCTTCAGCCAAATCGGGGATTTTTTCATTGGCAGGATTGAAGGGTGTGATATCTGCTGCCCCTCCAACATCACCCAGCTCCACAGACCCCACCTCCCACTTCCCTACCCCAACACCACTGGGTTTAGGTCACCATGTCCCAGCAAAGGGAGAGACTGAGAGTCATGGAAAAATAGTTATTGGTGAGGCAGGAAAGGTGGTGAAGAGTCCACTGGGGTTAGTCATTTTGGAAGATGGGGTGACTGAGAGCTGGTGAATGGACATGCGGCTTGTAACATTGAGAATTACAGTCCATGAGCCTTGGCGAGGGCCATATTAAAGGCAGGGAAAGGTTAGAGATGACCCTGTCATTTTGACAGAGAGACCAAAAGATTACTAGCCCTTCTGAAATATGGTGCGTTAACATCGGACACTACACCATTCCAGGCCATTCTCCATGTCTGCTAGTGAGACCTCCATTGACAGTCTGCAGAATAAAACACAGCATATCTATCACCACCAGCTTAGCCCATCAAAACTTCCAGCTGCCCTTCTGCATGGCAAGGAGCTTCACTGCCTTTTGGCACCAATTCCTTAGGACAACAGTCCAGTTCCATGGTTTGAGAGGAAGGTCTTAGTGTGCAGTGTGCCAAGCAAGAGTGGCCCATATGGCCTGCAATTGTTTTTAAAGCCCCATGAGTAACACCAGACTTCAAAAGCTTCAACTTGCATTTATATAGCCTCCATAATACGATCAAATGTCCCCATGTGTCTTGAAAATGAATTTGACACCAAATCACATAATGAGATAGGGCAGGTGATTAAATACTTGGTCAACGATTTTAGAGGAGGGAAAGAGGCAGAAAGATTTGTGAGGCCGTTTTGCTGCTGAGGCCAGGGGCAGCTGAGCACACCACAGCAATAATGGAGCACTGAGCAACAGAAACCTCCAAGACACCACAGCCACCAGGACGATTACTATCCTTTTGTACACACAGTCACAGCAAAACACGAATATTATGCAGCAATGCTTTTTAATCTTTAATGTTTTCTTTTAAAAAATGCTTCCCCCACATTCCCTCATTTCTGTTGGCTGATCATCTTGTCTGAATGGCAGGCAAGCTGGCTGCTATCTGAGGCCGTATGAAAATTAGAGCAGTGACAACTCATTATGAGTGCAATCTATAAATCAATAGAATCTGCTATTGACAGAAAATTAAACAATCATCTACTCTGCGTGTCTTCAATGAAGACAGCACACACTTGGCACAGTGCCGCAGGAGGCATATTCTATCTGGTTGTTTGCCTCCTGCTCAACAGAAGACTATTGACATAGCTGAGACAACAAAAGAGTGCCTGAAATGTATTTGTGTTTAGTTTGTTAGCTGGACACTGGGGATATGTACTATCTGAAACAAAGGGCAAATTGAATAAGCTTTTCAACACCTTTATGTGTAAAAGCCTAAGTGCATATGAACCAGGAAGCTGTGTTATTTTTATGAGGAATTTCCAACCTTTTTTGATTAATCATTTTAACAATGGGCAGAAAATGTAATTAACAAACGTACTGGCCAGCACAAGCCCAGTGAGAAGCAAACTCGATGTAGTTTTATGAGAGGTTAACCACTTTTTAACTGAGTTACAAATTTTGGAAAGTCATTACTGGCCAGTTAGAATTAGTATCCACACCACTGCCATAATTTCAAAAGACAAAATTAGATACATTTTGCATTGTATGTTAATCTTTCCCTTCAGAGACTGGAGAATGGAATATAGGTGAGGTACTGAGGCAATGCTGCACTGTCTTAGGTTGCGTTTTTCGAATGAGAGGTGAAACCAAACCACATCAGCCCTCTCACATGAGCGTTACAGATTCCATGGCATGGTGTAAAAGAAGAGTTGAGGAATTCTCATGTCTTCTTAATCCTTCACCCACATCACAAAGAAGAGGCTATTTGCTCAGTTATCACGGCATTGCTTTTTGGACTACGCGGTGCGAAAATTGTCTGCTACATTTTTTGAACTAAAACAATGACTATGCTTTAAGAATCTCCTTTACTGAGATATTCTGATATGAAAGGTGCTATATGAATGCAAGTGCATGAAAATAATTGGCTTGGTTTAGATGCACTGGCCAATTATTTACTGCAAAATGAACAGACAGGATTTCAACATAATAGCCTTTCATCATGGTCAGCTATTAATTAATTAATTGATTTATTGTTGTCACATAACCCAAGGTACAGTGAAAATTGCAGTTTTGCTTGCTACACAGACAGATCGTATCGCACAAAGTGCACAGGGTAATAAAACAGAGTGCAAAATATAACGTTACAGCTGTGGAGAAGGTGTAGATAGAGAGATCAACATTAACATTTGAGAGATCCGTTCAAAAGTCTGAAAGCAGTGGGGAGGAGCTATTCTTGAATCTATTCATACATGTGTTCAAACTTTCTTTATCTTGTGCCCAATGGTAGAGGATAGAAGAGAGTATAACTGGGGTGGGAGAGGTCTCTGATTATGTTGGTTGCTTTCCCAAGGGAGCAGAAGGTATAGATGGAATCACTGGATGGGATGCTGGTTTGTATGGTGCACTGGGTTGTGTTCATGACTTGCTATAGTTCTTTGTGGTCTTGGGAAGAGCAGTTGCCATATCATGCAGTGATGCATCCAGATAGGATGCTTTCTATGGTGCTTCAAAAAAAATTGGTCAGAGTCCTTAAGAACATGCTGAGTTTCCTCAGCCTACTCAACAATGTCAGAGACATTGTTGTGCTTTCTTTACCTGTCGTGTCAATGTGGGTGGACCGCTACTGACTGTTGGTGATCATCACTCCCAGGAACTTGATGCTCTCCATCATCTTTTCGAATTTGTTTTTTAGCCTGTTATATTGTGTAAACCTTGCAGCAAATGATGGTGCCCATGAGGTTGGTCTGGGTCTCAAGCTTAATTTGGTATTGTCTCTTGGCATCTCTGATGGCCTTATGAATGTCATACCTGGACTTTGTGTACAGGTCAGGGTTGCCCAACTCATACCCTTCAAACCTGCACGGACTGCAGTAGAGAATAGGTCTCCAAGTTCATCCATTGTTTCCAATTGGGGAACATTTGGATTAATTTATTTGGCATGCAGTCTTCGACACACTTAGTAATAAAAGCTGTGATGGTGTTGGCATACTCATTTCAGTTGGACCCTGATTCCTTCAATATGGACCAGTCCACCCACTTTAACTAGTCCCACAGAAGGCCTTGCATTGCCTCAGACTCATTATTCTCTGTACTGGGTCCTTACACTTCAGTTTCTGTTACCAAACAGGGAGAAGGAACACAGGAGGAGCTATAATCTGATTTTCCAAAATGTAGACAGGGGGAATGAAGTGGTAGGCATCTTTGATGCTTGTATAGCAATGGCCAAGGAATTTTGGACCTCTCGTGGGATAGGAGACATGTTGGTGATATTTTGATAGCATGTTCTTGATGTTGGCTTTGTCGAAGTCACCAAACACGATGGGATATTCTGATATGAAAGGCACTAAATGAATGCAAGTGCTTGAAAATGTTCTGTCTTCAGACTGCAGCGTTCTATACTTCATCAAGTATAGTCTTCACCCCACGTGAGGTGGGATGTAGACAGCTGTCAGCATAATGGAGGTGAGCTCACATGGCAGGTAGTTGGCATGGCACATTACTGTAAGATATTCTAGGTCTGGGGAGCAGTAGCTCACCATGATCGCTACATCTGAGCACCAAGAGGTGTTGATTAGGAGGCAGACCCTGCTACCCCCTGCCTTGCCCAAGAACATTAAGTGGCCCATTTGGTGAACTGAGAAACCCTCAGGTTGTAAGGCACAGTTAGGTGTAGTAGGGGTGAGCCATGTCGCTGTGAAACAGAGCACACAGCATTCTCTCAATTCTCTTTAGAAGGTGAGACTATTTCATGTTTATTCTGCTGGATGGAGAGACAGAGATATACACAAATTTCCCATGTTGCTTTCAAGGTTTCACTGGATCTCACTCTCGCCGTCTGCCTTGCCTGTGCTCAGTCTTTTAACTGTTTCATTCAGCTGCATATAATTTCAGTTCTGGTTGCCTCTGATCTGACCGTCACACATCATATTTTTTAATGACCTGGATTGGCATCAATCTTAGTCATTTAAAAAAGCTGCAAAGACAAGGTATTACTGTTTCACATTTTAGAATGCTCTGTTCAGTCATTCTTGGAGGATTTTGTGTGATTTGACAAGCTTATTGTAAGGTGAGACACAAAAATCATAGAATCCCTACAGTGTGGAAACAGTCCCTTCGGCCCAACAAGTCCACACTGAGCCTCAGAACATCCCAAACAGGCCCATCGCGTTAAACCCACCAAATCTACACATCCCTAAAAAATAGGGGCAATATAGCATGGCCAATCCACCTAAGACTGCACCACTTTGGACTATAGGAGGAAACCAGAGCACTGAGAGGAAGCCCATGCAGAGACAAAAAGAATGTGCAATCTCCACACAGACAGTTGCCAGAGGGTGAAACCAAACCTGGGCCTCTGATGCTGTGAGGCAGCAGTGCTAACCACTGAGCCCCTGTGTCACAGAGCCACACAATCATGAATTGTGTATTGCCACCCATGTTATAAGTTAAAACTCAAAATTATGACAATGAATATTACAAAGGATTGCAAAAAGTCAACATGAGCTCAGGTTGTTTGGAAGAAATAAAATTTGGATGACTACTGTCTGCAGGATGAAACACAATTGCATCATGCACTTCTGAATGAAACTGCAGGAAATACGAGAAGCCTTTTTCAGTTTGTAGCAGCGTGAAAACACAGGTTGCAATTCCTGGTCATGGTCAGGTTATGAAGGCAGGAGAAGAGGTCAGTCTAGCAGAGAGTAGCAGGGAGGAGAACTGTAAGCATAGCCAACTTGCATGATACTATAGTGTTGCTCAGTGAGTCTGTTTTCAGAGAACAGTTGGCCAAGGACAGGAAGATCATCATCCCTTTTCACTTAGGAAATAACATTAGTATTCCGAATACAGAACAAAAATTAAAGAAAATACATGGGAAAAATTAAATGCCATGCTAAAGCATTCGACAGTATTTGTATCATGACAATCTTGTGAATTGACACTCAAGGAAGACACAGCGCCAACACAACCAAAATAATAAGCTCATATTCCATCAGTTTCAATTCCAACAGACTTACAGTTAAGCTGCAGGATCAAACTGTGCTCCCCTCAAGAAATATTAATCTGAAATCCACCCTCAATAAATGTTCAATCTCTTACAGTTCCCTAAAGGGAATTCTGGTCATCATACATTTACATCATACTGTTGCCTATTGAACATAACTATATGCATGAATAATAATTTCCAAAGAAGGTTATTTGTATGAATGCTTCCATAAGTATACCATAACAATGGATTTGACTCAGTGCTGCTGTAAAGAATATGCAAAGTCATACAAATTTTGTTGTTTCCTTAATGCTTTAAACTGTGACTAAAAGGTTATCAGCATTTGAAACAGTCTCTGAAATGCAGATTGCTAAATGGGCATGTCAATATAGTTCGGGAAATTTTATGTCATAATGGAAAATGTTTCACATCTTTTTTCTTACAGCTGGTCACAGACCTCACCAAACCCACATCTAAAGTGCAATAACATTCTCTCCCAGTTAATCTTGGAATGCCTTGACCTGCGAGTTAATGTTTTGATATGCTCTTTGACCAGCACAAATGTAAACACGATTACACGTTGTTCTGCACCAACCCATCTACTCTCCTGTACTTTTCACCCCTTTTCTGCCCAGCATCTTGACTCTTTACTGTGCTTGATAGTTCAATTTTCATCTTCACTTTGAAAAACACGCTTGTTTCCTCGTTCATCTTGATTCCTTTAATAAAGGTCACTTTGTGTTGCATGTTCAGCAGGAGGCTAGCTAATAATAAAAGGCTCTCTTGCTTTAAATTAGCAATGATACACGCCCTTGATGGCTGAGTAGCTAAGTGCACCACCTGGTGTGCTACTGAGTTATACAGATCAGAAGGTCTTGAGTTCAGTGTTGGAATTGGCTGGTGTCTCCTGCAGTGCCACCATTGCTCACAGATCCCTAGGGCTAGGGAAGGGACATTTCATTTGAGGTCCCTGATTACTATCCGCTGACCCCCTGCTGGATAGTGTGCTGTGCATGTGTGGACCATCAAAATCGAGTTAAGCTTCAGCCTGACCAACCCCTCCTCCACTATGACAGACTAGCTTAAAAGCTGTTACCTTAATAGCTGAGCAATGAATGGTTGCTTGGGTGAGGCATGGGGTGTGGGGTGTTTCCACTGTTATTTGTGAAAACACACCACAGAAAGAATCAGGATCAACGCAGTGGAGGTGGGGTAAATTAGTGGCATATTGTAACTCATGATTTTATTCATGGAGAAGGAGCATTTGACAACTAAGACCAAGCGCCGATTAAAAATTCTCATCCAGATTTTCAAATTCTTTCAGTGCCCCGCCACTCCCAGTCTCTTCAGGATCCCTCAGAGATCTTGCCACACTTCTAAATACTCAATTATAGTTGTTCCGTCATTGATGGCCATGTTACCTGCCCAGTACTTAGTGAGGAAACAGGCACATTGTTTACCTGTTGGGAACCAGCAACAGACTCTTAGGGAGGCTGGTCAAGTCACGCACCAATGGTGAGGCCTCTGGCTGACCTACCCCTAGAATTAAAACCCCAGAGCTGCATGGAACTTCCACCTAGCGTGGGCTTCTGGGCAATCAAGGGCAAGCAACACAAGGAGAAAAGGCAGAAAAGTGGTTAGCGATTATCAGATCAGCCATGATCTCATTGAATGGCAGAGCAGGCTTGCTGGGCTGAATGCCTTATTTCTGCCCCTATGTCTTATGGCTTTATGGCCTAACATGTGCTCAATGGTACTGCTGCGGATGCCATGTTTGTTGCCAGAAGGATGTGGCCTGGATACAGGTAAATAAAATGGTGGGTTGGGGTGGTTCTGACAAATCAGGAGTGGGGTAGGGGGTTTGGAAGCAAGAACAGGGATTGCCTGCACTGGGCCATAGCCTCCTGTTGTCTAGTTACTTGATTAGGCACTGACTGGGGGCATCCTCACAGCACACGCAGACTAACCTGTTTAACCTGAGCTTGCCCCACTGCAAAAGGTCTGCTCTGTAGCCTGGTTAATCAAAGTGGTGGCAGGATGAGGCTGTTGGTTAGTCTTTAATTGGCCATTTAAGGCCATTAATTAGCTGTGGGCAGTAAGGACAGCCATGTGCTTTCCACCCATATCTAATTCTGGCAGAGGCCTGAAGATGATGGGGTTCAGTTGTATAATGAAAACCCCTTTCCAGCTGTAAGTTTGCCACCAGTGTTTGCAGAATATTCTGCCCCAAAATTCTACGACGTGCACCCTGTCTTACTTCTCTCCTTCTGTCTTACGCACCCTTTTTATTTAAGATGGTCCTTCCAATCTCTTCCCTCGACCAAGCTTTTCAATCACCTGATTAACATCTCATGCAGCTCAGTGTTAGCATTCTTCCTTGATAATGTGCTTGTAGGCAGGATGCCCTTGAGCACTATGTTGAAAGGCATTGTTGAAATGCAAGTTATTGTTGTTGGTTTTCCAAGTACTTCAGTTCTGGTTAAATTTTCATTAGAATTTCAAACTCATGGGAAGTGGCACAGTTCACCCAATTAGGGATTCAGTCATATTAAGGATGAGCTTTTTGATTAACTGTGATGGAGCATTATGCTCCACTGTTGTAATAACAGCGCTGAAAACACAAGCGTTGCAAGTAAGTCTTCACTGTACTGACAACATATAAATACCTTCGTAAACATAAGGCTATTCCAATAGCAATCTCCACTGAGATGAAACCAAGCATTGAGGTGGAAGATTGAAGAAGGTAAAGTTTATGAACTTTGGATCAATTACAGAAACTAATGGGCATTAGATTTAGCCAGACTATAATGTATACCTGCCATCTGTTTGGAATATTAAGTTGCTCAGTGCATCCAAACTAACACTGCTGTGTACTTGCAGCCTTGACTGCAGAGTCTAAAACTATAGAATCAGCATTGGTTTAACTTGGGGGATTAGAGAGAGGATTTATTACCATTCAGCTTGAGCTGCCATGCTGTTAGAGAGAATCATAGAATCCCTACTGTGTCTAAAGAGGTCATTCAGCCCACTGAGTCTGCACTGACCCTTTGAACACATCCCACACTGTGGCCATAACCCTGCATTTACCACCGAGCTGATACATCCCAGCCTACGGGATAACTCTAGGATAGCCAGTCCACCTAACCTGCACATCTTCTGATTGGTGGATGATTTCTAGCCATCTTTCTTCCCACTAGTTCTTGAATTTTCTTTCCAAGATCCTCTTTGTGAAGTATCATTTATGCCAATTCATTCTTGATTCTCCTACCAAAAGTAATTGGAAGGAATAATAAGAGAAAACAATTTGCCTTTTTCTACCCATTGAATCCTTTTATTGTTGTAAACACTTTTTTGTTAGACTGAAGCAAGGAAAACAACTAAATGAGTGCAACATTTACCTGTTAGGGCTTAGGATAGATATATGAATCTCTGTTCCCATATCCAAGGCCAAGATATTTTTCATGAAATTCACTGTCAAAGTTGAATGCAGTTCTTCATTTTTTATTCCAAATCACTGGAAATAAAGGAAAATATTCCAAGAGTGTTGTTAATTTTCTTTGTGCATACGTATGCCTGTGCACGACTGTTTTAGTCTGATTATGAGGATATGCATAGTCAACTAGGAATGTGCAATGCATGCAGTACTTGCCAGTTACCTTCTCATTCTGTTATCAAGAATAAAAATAAAGTCACTATTAAGAAAATATTGTAGTTTGTCTTCCCTGGATCACGTGGATGACCTCCCAGTGGCCCACAACGAACTTTACTGTTCACAATTTTATCCTTGCTCTTTATTTGGCTATGTATCCTTAGCAACTTTCTGTTGCCATGTACACAATTTATTGTGCCTATTAACTTCACATCATCTTCAAGCATGCAACAGCCTCGCTTTCTTCCAAGGCATTATGGGTAAAATGTTAAATTTGGCGTTGGAGCAGTGTGGGGCTGAGGAAAGTTACAAAGAAGACATTCCGATATGTTGATGGAAACTAATTCCATGAATACTTCTAAAAGAATGTTGGGCATGTACTTGAGGATGAGTAACATGCGGAGATACACAAAAAAAATGGGGATGTGACATTAAATAGGATTGTTCTTTCAGACAGTCACCACCTGATGAGTTGACTGGCTTTCTTCTGACAAGTTAGACAAGTTAGTAAAAGAAGTCAAGCAACAAAAATGACAAAGTAGGAGAAAATTTAGGGAGCACACAAAGATCCTAAATAGGGGCCAACTGACCCTTTCACATTGGGGATATGCACTGAAAAGGTGTCTCCTGATCAGATTTGTAAGGCTAAAGCAAAACTAGAGGCGTGAGGCTTTGAGGAAAAAAACTGGGAATCCAAGATATAAGGTGAGATTCAACAAGGGCAGAGAAAAAGCTTTTAAGACTTTCTTGTCTTTGCTGGTAACAAATGCCTGGGAGTGTGAATCAATCAATATTAAAGCTAAAGTCAGACATTCTGTAAGTTCAATAGAGTTTGGTACTTCTCAGTAAGGACTGTCTTCTGAAGATGGGTTGTCTTCAGGTTTAAACAGACCTTGCCATTGATTTACTGGCACCTTCAGGGCAACTTGCAGGCATCTTTATGATGTATATAGATGATTTTTTGTGGGGTGGGCGCATTGAATTTGAAAGCATTGTCATAAATGATTGCTTGCCAATGGGCATAAAGCTAAATTCAAAATTGGAAATCAGACATTTGGAGTTTTGAAGTACATTGCATTGGAAATCAGGTAGAGTGGATCAAATACCACTTTGCATTGGCAATCCTATTTCAAAAGTTAGCCCCATTGTTATTAATCAAATTAGGGCCTCACAAAAATATACAGTGGCTCCCAAAACTAAGGAATTACGAAGTTTAATTTGACAACAGAAATGACTGGGCACCTAAACAAGGCCAGTTGTCAGTTAGTATTGGAATTAAATACAACCATGAATGAAACATTGAAAACATTAAAAATGGAGTATTGTACTTTGAAATTTTCATCATTAAGAAATGCCAGGAACATGAAACTTCTTGTTTTTAGTGATGCTTCTTAGACAAATTTCTGAGATGTGTTCTCAAGTGCAAGAATATTTATAATTTTTCTTTTGGGAAAGAGAGATAAATCACAGAATCCCCATAAGGTGAAAGCAGGCCATTTGGCCCATCTAGTCCACAGTGACCCTCCAAAGGGCACCCCTCAACCCCCCGCACCCTATCACACTGCATTTTCCATGGCAAGCCCACCTATATAGCATGGTAATATAACATGGCAAATCTACTTGCACATCTTTTGGCTGTAGGAGGAAACCAGAGCACCCAGAGGAAACCCACACAGACACAGGGAGAACATGTAAACTCCACACAGACATTTGCCCGAGGCTGGAACCAAACCCAAGTCCCTGGTGTTGTGAGATAGCAATGCTAACTACTGAACCAACATGTCACTATTTAGCGTGGGAAGCCGGAAAAATAGAAGAGTAGTACAAAGTACCTTTTAGTTGGAAGAAATTCTACAAAGGTATCCAACAGCAAAATCCATTGTGTCCTGTATTAATAATAAGCCATTATGGGAGAATGTAAAGATCTTCAATTTGAAATGAGTAGATAACAGCAGTCAGCAATCTGCTTGTTGAAAGCAGCAAGTTCTAATAAATGATTAGACATATGTGAAAAAGGATATGAAACATTAATGCTCAACCAAAATTCATTTTGTATGTGTTTTCTTAAATTATATATTGATTTATTTAAAAAGAAAAAAGATCATCTATTACCACCTAATATGATCTGAAGGGATTCCTGAGACCTAATGGAACAAGGGAATAGATAACAGATACATTAGTCAGAGTTAATTGGCTATGAGTTATAGAGTTATAGTGTACAACATGGAAACAGACCCTCAGTCCAACTTGTCCATGCCAACCAGATATCCCAAATTAATCTCGTCTGATCTGCCTGCATTTGGCCCATATCCCTCTAAAGTTTTCCCATTCATATATCCATCCAGATGTCTTTTAAGTGTTGTAATTGTACCAGCCTCCACCACTTCCTGTACACCACTTTCTACACACACACCATTTGTGTCAAAATGTTATCCCTCAGGTCCCTTTTAAATTTTTCCTCTCTCGCCTTAAGCCTATGCCTTCTAGTTTTGGACTCAGCTACCCTGGGGAAATGACCTTGGTTATTCACCCTATCTATGCCTCTCATGATTTTATAAACATCGATAAAGTCACCGCTCAGACTCTGATGTTCCAAGGAAAATAGCCCCAGCCTATTCAGCCTCTCCCTATAATTCAAGCTCTCCAACCCTGGTAACATGCTTGTAAATCTTTTCTGAACCCTTCCAAGTTTCACAACATCATTCTTAAAGCAGGGATTCCAGAATTGAATGCACTTTTACAGAAGTGGCCAAACCAATATCCTGTACAGCTGCAATATGACCTCCCAACTCCTATACTCTGACCTATAAACACAAGCACACCAACCACCTTCTTCACTATCCTGCCTACCTGTAACTCTACTTTCGAGGAACTATGAACCTGCACTCCAAGGTCTCTTTGTACAGCAACACTCCCCAGGACCTTACCATGAAAGTGTTTAAGTCCTGCCCTGACTTACCTTTCCAAAATACAGCTCCTCACATTTATCAAAGTTAAACTTCATCTGCCATTCCTTGACCCATCGGCCCATCTGATCAAGGTTCCATTGTACTCTGAGGTAACCTTCTTCGCTGTCCACTAGACCTCCAGTTTTGGTATCATCTGCAAACTTACTAAAATACCTCCAATGTTCACATCTAAATCATTTATATAAATGACAAAAAAACAGTGGACCCAGCACTGATCCTTGTGGCATACCTGTGGTTACAGGCCTCTAGACTGAAAAGCAAACCTCCACCTCCACTGTCTGTCTCCTAACTTTGAGCCAGTTCAGTTTCCAAATGTATCAGAGATAATAGGAACTGCAGATGCTGGAGAATCCAAGATAACAAGGTCTAGAGCTGGATGAACACAGCAGGCCAAGTAGCAACATAAGAGCAGGAAGGCTGACGTTTTGGGCCTAGACCCTTCATCAGAAATCAGCAGAAATTCTGATAAAGGATCTAGGCCCGAAAAGTCAGCCTTCCTGCTCCTATGATGCTGCATGGCCTGCTGTGTTCATCCAATTCTACACCTTGTTATCTCAGTTTCCAAATGGCTAATACTCCCTGTATTCCATGTGATTTAATCTTGCTCGCCAGTCTTCCACATAGAACGTTGTTGAACGCCTTACTGAAGTCCGTATAGATCACGTTCACTGCTCTGTCATCATCAATCCTTTTTTGTACTTCTTCAAAAAACTCAATCAAATTAGTGTGACATGATTTCCTATGCACAAAGCCACATTGACTACCCCTAATCAGTCCTTGTCTTTTCAAAAACATGTAAATCCTGTTCCTTCCAAAAATTTGCCCACCACTGATGTCAGGCTCACCAGTCTATAGTTCCCTGTCTTTTCCTTTATACCTTTCTTAAATAGTGGAACCACATTAGCCAACCTTATGTCTTCCGGCAACTCACCTGTGGCTATGAATGATACTAATTCCTTAGCAATGAGCCCCGCAATCACTTCCCTACCTTCCCATAATATTCGAGGTGACACCTAATCAGGTCCTGGGGATTTATCCACCTTAATGCACTTTAAGACGTCTAGCACCACCTCTGTAACATGGACATTTTTCAAGCTGTCGCTATTTATTTCCCCACATTCTTTAGCTTCCATATCCTTTTCCACAGGAAATACTGATGCAAAGTACTCATTTAGTATCTCCCCCATCTCCTGTGGTTCCACACGAGTGGCCTTGCTGATCTTTAAGGGACCCTATTCTCTCTCTCGTTACCCTTTTCTCCTTAATGTATCTGTAAAATCCCTTTGGATTTGCTATCTGCCCTCCTGATTTCCTACTTAAATGTACTCCTACTGCCCTTATACTCTTAATAGGATTCACTCAATCCCTGCTCTATATATCTGATGTATGCTTCCTTATTTTTCATGATTAAAATCTCAATTTTTCTAATCATCTGGCATTCTTTTCACCTACCAGCCTTGCCCTTCACCCTAACAAGAACATACTGTCTGTGGAACTCTCATTATTTAATTTTTCGAGGGCTCCCACTTCCTAGCCATCCCTTTCTGCCCCCAATCAACTTTTGAAAGCTCTTGCCAAAACAGTCAAAGTTGGTCTTCCTCCAACTTAGAACTTTACCTTTTAGATCCAGTCTATCCTTTTCCATTATTTTGAAATTAATAGAATTATGATCACTGGCCCCAGTAAATACAGGGAGCCACTAAATAGCAGCGTATGAGTTTTATTGAGTGTTACTAACTGAAATAAAGCTCTCACGAGAAGTGTAGTTTCGAATTCTATTTAAATAGGATTACCTTGGGACAATCCTTGCATCACTGTTGGTCCCTTACCACACTGCCAACTCATGCTCCAAATCCGACTCCGGATACATTATGTGCTAATTCAGTAAGAAGTGATACTCTGAACATAACGTCTTTGCATGGCACCTCAAATCCATTATACCATTGATGTGGACACTTGCCATTGGATAACTCATGAACCACATGATGATAAAAATGTAAGATAATAATCTAATGTATTTGCACTTTTACTTATTTGATAATGAATGAAACTCCCATTCATTTAACTTATTCAAAGCCAATAATTTACCTCAGGATTAGTCACTTATAAGAACAACTTTTATTCAGATTTCACATTAAAAGGGAATTATCCTTTAGTAGCCCTTTTAAGCTACCAAGCAAAAGCTCATAAAACATAGGAGAAAAATTTGGTCATTTGGTTCATTGAGTCTACTCTGCCATTCAATCATGGATGATAAAATTTTCAATCCCATTTTACTGCCTCCTCCCCATAACTCTAGATCCTCTTCCCAATGAGTACATTCAATGATTTGGCCTCCACAGCTCTCTTCGGTAATGAGTTCCACAGATTCACCATTCTTTGGTTGAAAAAATTACTCCTCATCTCAGTTTCAAAGAGTCATCCCTTCACTTTAAGGCAGTGCCTTCAGGTTCTAGTCTCTCCTACTATTGGAAGCATTTTCTTCACACATACTCTATCCAGGCCTCTCAAATCTATTAGTTTCAATCAGATCCTCCCTCATCCTTCTAAGCTCCATCAAGTACAGACCCAGAGTTCTCAACCGCTCCCCAAATGACAAGCCCTTCATCCCCAGGATCACTCTTAAAAACCTCCTCAGGACTTCCTCCAATGCCAACACATTATTTCGTAGATGCCGGACCTAAAACTTCTCGCAATATTCCAAATGCGGTCTGACTAGAGTCATAATCAGCCTCATAATTCCTCTCTGATATTCTACCCCTCTTAAAATGAATTCTAACATTGCATTTTTCTTCCTTTTTGCCAACTGCATGTTAATCTTAAGGAGCCCTAGTTCAGGATTCTCTTAAGTACCTTCATTTTTCAGAGTTTCCCAACTTCGAAAGTAGTCTACACTTGTATTCTTCATATCGAAGTATATAACCTTACACTTGCCCACATTGTATTCCATCTGCCACTTCTTTGCCCACTCTCCTAGACTGTCCAAGTCCTTCAATAGCCTCTTAGAACTACAAACTAAGAGCCCCATGTTGAGATCATTATAGTTTTGGAAACTCAACCAAATATTCATAATGACATAGCAATAGCTTGTGGTAAATATCAACAAAGCATGTTGTTAAAACTGCATAAACAGATATGTTTTTCTCTAATTGTTAGTTGATGGCTTGTCAATTAAATAAGCCCAATTTCTTTTTAAATTCTCAGTGACAATAGTAGCCTGTTTTTGTTTAAAGTTTAAGGAGCAAGGGATTTGACAACCTTCAGATCATGATAGTGATTAGACCTTTCATGAGCATTTCTATCTATTCCATTGATTCATGACCCCACATATCGCAGCGTCACAGTCACATCAGGAGTGCCAACAGAATGCGCCATGAACTACAAGTTTCTATTATTTATTTTGCCTCTATTTAGTTTCAGAATGGTTCAATTTAAAACATAACCACTGGCATGCTTTAAACAAATAAAAAGGTTAACTTATCACACAATATTGAGTAAAGTATTTCAGTAATTTCAATGATTGTAACAACTGCCGATGCTGGAGTCAGAGATAAGACAGTGTGGAACTGAAGGAGCACAGCAAACCAGGCAGCATCAGAGGAGCAGGAAATTTGACGTTTCGGTTTGGGACCCTTCCTCAGAAATGGGTCCCAACCTAAAATATCAACTTTCCTGCTCCTCTGACACTGCCTGGCCCGCAGTGCTCGTCCAGCTTCACACTGTGTTATCTAAGTAGCTTCAAAAGTTCTTTTGTGATTTATTCTGAAGATAATTACAGTCTAGTCTAAATATCAGCAAGAGTAGACATGTGACTTCTGGGAACCATTTTGTAAAACCCATATTTCCATCTTCATGACATTAGCCTTCTTTACAAAATAAACAATATTATAAATACACAAAGTAGTAAATGAAGGCATTTGCAAATTGCAAAAGTGGTTTTGACTCAGCACGGAGTTCAAAGAGTTCCTTCATTTTTGCATTTCCTTCCTGATGTACAAGATGCCTTCCTGATGTACAAGATCCATTCCCCTAGCATCAAAAATCAGATCTGCTGAAAAAGGAGGAAGGATTTCTGCATCTGGCCCCCACTTATTATCTTAAAGGATCACATTGTCTTCCCTATTTGGCAAAAATCTAACCCATTGTTTTCAGTTGTCTTTGAGAGTAGCATTTCTGGTTTGGGAACCAGCTGCTCTCCCATTTTCATCTGTTCGTAGGTACATGCAACAAATTAACAAATGGAATATGCTATTGTGAAGTCTGAGCCTCAGAGAAGTCCATAAAAAAGAATGAATAATAGTTAATTAAACAGGTATAAGCTTGCTGTGTCCCTCATTCTTACACTCATACCATGTATATTGTTGCTGTCCCCAGGTTGCTAGGAGACATTGCCACATTCCAAAAAAATGTTTTTTATATATATAGAGAGAATAAATGAAGCTGTCAAATTACATCCTCAAGATTGAAAATCTTTGTTCTTGTAGCGAAGACCCAAATAGGAAACTCATGCTCAGAGATAAATGTCACTGAAAAGTTAGAAGCTTTAACGTCGAAATCAATATTTTTCCCACTTAGATCAGCAAAACAGCCAGATTGCCATAGTTAATACATTGCACCTTTCATCCTAGACACTGCCAGCAGTTCTGTTATTAAGTCCAACATCCAGCGTGACACTGAGAATTAAAGAACAAAGAGTTCCAACGTTGAATCCTAAGTCTGCACAGAATTAACTAATCTTAGCAGTGTGCCCATAGGGTCACTATAATTGGCTCTAGTTCTCCTGAACGAGACAGGGATAAATAAAAAAAGCAGTCAGGTCTCCTATTTCCTGACCTCTGGCCAATAACCTCTGCTTCAAAGTCTGTGTGCATGCATTGGGAAGGATAGGATTGGCTTTATCGCTAACGTGTGCATGGCTATATAACAGGTACCATGAAGACTGGCTATTTATATGAGGAATGAGAAGGTCATTCCAGCCTATGCATGGTATTCTGGCACTGAGTCAACAAATTTGCAATTATTTCAATGACAGACTTTGTGGCAAACAATATTATTGGCTATATTCCTATGCTGATCATTTGTATTGCATTGGCCCAAGTCAGGGTAATGTGCAGCATCAACATGGCATACTGACCATGATCTTTTAACAAAGAACAAATTAAAAATGGCTGGGGCTTTAGGGTGGGGATTGGTGGTTGGTGATGGCAAGGGCGGACTAGCTGATCAATGTAAGGATAATGGGAGGGTCTGAATGCTGAAGTGCCAGTAGGGGGCCATTCAACACAGAAGATGCCTGGGAGCTCACTCAGTCAGGGGTTGGGGATTGGGGTCGGAAAGGGAGAGAAAGAGAGAGAGAGAGAGAGAGAGACAGTGTCTCCAAATGGAAGTACTCTCTCAGCACTTTCTTTTACAAACTTTAAAAAGAAATGTCCACAGTTCCTAGGGCAGCCTTGCATGGGTGGGGTGTGGGGAGTGTTATAGGTGGTGCTGGGCTGTGGACAAGGAGAGAAACCAGGTAAGTATTGCAGCTGTGGTATTTGGTCATGGTGGTGGTGGTTTGACAATGGTGGGGGTTGGGGAGGGGTGAATGGTGGTTGTCTGCTACCAGGAGGCTACATTCAGACATCTGCCAGGCTTTGGACCCTATGAAGGGCCTTCTGACACATCAGCAGGCCCTGGAGGTCATAGAGTCACACAGCACAGAAACAACTCGGCCCAACTCGTTCCGGTCAAGGAGGCTGCCTAACTGACTTAGTCCCACTTGCCTATATTTGGCCAATATCCCTCTAACCCTTCCTGTTCACGTATCTGTCCAAATGTCCTTTACATGTTGCAATTGTACCCGCTTCTACTGCTTCCTCTGGCAGCTCATTCCATATATGTACCAACTCTGCATTAAAAAGTTGTTCTTTAGGTCCCACTTAAATCATTGCCCTCTCAACTTAAACCTATAGTTTTGGTCTCCCCTACCCTGTGGAAAAGACCTTGGCTATTTTCACCTTATCTATGACCCTCATGATTTTATAAACCTCTGTAAGTCACCCCTCAGCCTCCTATGCTCCAGGGGTAAAAGTCCCAGCCTACCTAGCCTTGTAAGGCAAACCTTCTAGTCTCTGTAACCTTCTTGGAAATCATTTTTACACCTTTCCAGTTTAATGACATCCTTCCTACAGCAGGGCGACCAGAATTGTACGCTCTGGTCATTAGTCTTAATAGTCCTTTCTGTCATGCTAACAAGCTACCTGAGATATCCTCTGCCCCACCTGACCTGATGCCTTCCCAAGATCTGCCCTGAAGCAGGAAAATGCCAACAAACCAGCATATCACACAGGACTGGGAAATTCTGGACCTACCCATCTCTGTTCAGAATCCAGCAGGCTTCCAAAATTTAGATATAATGTTGGGAAACAAGTGCAATGTTGTTGATAATTTTAAACGGTTAGAAAAAAACTTACTAACGGTTTTCCAATGGCCTATGTAAAACCTCCTGACAGATCTCTTTTGCCTTGTAAACTGCTGGATTTTGACACATTTTAATATTATTATACAATGTTAATTCGTCGTTCTAGATTCCCAGCAGCTTCTGTCTCAGTAAATTTCAAGCAGGATCGAGGAGAGGACTGATGGGAAAAGAAATCCCTGAAAATCGTGTGGTTTCAAATTCCATTTAAAACATCAAAATCTATTACAAAAGATCAATTCACCTCACATTGCTGAAATAAATATAGATTGTTTGAACTTCCATTGGCTGCATGTTGACAGAACTGACCAAAGTCTTTCCAAGGTGGTTCAGTTAACACCAAAAAAATCAATATTGCCTTGATCTAAATGTATTTGGAACCCTCTTAAAAAGCTGTCAAAACAAATCATTGAATTGGCTGAAGCAGCTGTGCATATACTTCACTTGTATTAAAGTTATATTTATTTGAAAATACTGAAGTTTTGAGTCTGTCACACTTTGGTGCTTTTCTTGAAAATTCTTTATGAAGCATTCATAGAGCACCATTCACAACCTCAGGACATCTCAAAGCGCTCTACAACCAGTGAAGGTTTTTTCTGAAGTGCACTCATTGTTGTAATAAACCGGGCAGGGAATTTGCAAGCAGCAAGCCCCTCAAATATCAATGTAATAATAACCAGAGTTTTGTTTTTGTAGCGATGTCAGTTTTGAGATCAACATTGCTGAGGACAGTATGTTCCTCTGCTCTTTTTCAAATAATAGCGCATGATTTTTTACATTCACCCATGAAGGCAGAGTCCCTCACATTTAGTTTCTAATGGAGGTCAGAATCCTATGTGCAGCAGTTAGATTTTATGGCCTAAAGGAACACACCACCACCTTAGCAATTAGATAATATATCACATGTTAACTGGTAACATCACAAGATGCTGTAACTTACTTCTGAGTCATTCAGGAGAAACCAGCTGGTTTTATAAATATCTTCAAGATACATGAAGTTCATTTCTGTGATCTTCTTTAATGTGTCTCAGTTATATATTCTCATAGTGACCTATCATTGTAGAAAAATAATCTATGTCATTCAGCACCAATACAGCTCTACAAACTAGCCAGTTTACTGTGAAGGAAAACCTCATGGTAAAGTGCAGTGGAGGCCAATGTTTGAATTTAATCAAAACCTGTCAACTCTTTGCTTTTAAAGAAAAGGATAGCTTCTCCAATATTTTACTTATCTTCTAAGCAATCAATCCCTAAGTCCTGGACTAATGTATAACTTCTGCCTGAGGAACATCCCAACGACTTGATGAATTTTTCCAGCGAGTCTCTAATCCATATGAAAAGCTAGAGATTTGGAACCCAATTTGTGCAAGCTAGCTGATCCTCTGCAAGGTTATGATGAAGGAGCTGCAATGAATCCCAGCATCCCTGATACTTATAAACCAAGGCTCAGAGTTCGATCCACACAAAAGCCATTGACTATTTGTAAAACAACCTTGAGGTGCTGACAACCAATGTTGAAACGTATTTCTAGGTGCAAACAGCATAAATTCCCACACTTGACTACCATCCAGTGTATTTTGTTATGTTGAGTTATTGCACAGATTTCAGAAATGTATATGACCTTCAGGATAGCTCAACAGAATTACAACATGAACTGCTGTAGTATAAGGGGTTGCCATCTTACTTTATGTGCTCTGAGCATGTTAGTCTATTAGCAAGTATTCTGCTAGACAGCAAGTCAACTATGCAGGATACATGATAGTAATCTGAGCAAGTATGTAAACAAAACTGTAGATGTAAGTCTGATGTATAATATTAATGGACATTTTTAGTTGTCAATAAACTTCCAGATATCTGTTTCAATAAGAACCCAAGTATATGTGAAACATGTAACATGGGCTAATATACAGAACAACCACAAATCCCATCAGTTTACAGCAGAGGGAAAAAAAACAGCACATAGAAATATTGTCTCTGGAGCTGCTTGCTCTGCTGTGTTCATCCAGCTCTAAACCTTGTTGTCTCAGTTCTCTAGCATTGGCAATTCCTACTGTCGCTAAATCATGTTCTGTTTCAATACGCTACCTCACAACTGGCGAGCTGCTTAGTTCAAGCCAGCTCCCACCATGAAACAAAATGGAAAGCACTGGAGAAACTCAACAGGTTTGGTAGCATCTGTGGAGAGAGAAACAGAGTTAATGTTTTGAGTCTGACATGATTTCTTTGGCATATATGTTGAAGCATCTGCCAAATTTTGCCTATAACCATTTTTTTGATGCATCTGCAGACATTTTCTTAGCAGATTTGACATGGGTCACTGATAGCAACCTGCTTCAAAAGATCTACTTGTAAAAATTAAATTAAATTGTTGTATTATAGCATTGATTACAGGCCATACAGGCCTGTACCTTTAAGACATTCATATGACCTCACAGCATGTGGTGTTCTGATACAAGCAACCTGTTTCACCTATAATCAATGTTTCTGTGTAATGGGGTCAGTGTAGTGAGTCAATTACGTGTGTGTTGTATACAGTGATATTAGTAGACATAAGGCTAACTATGAGTCTATGTCTATGACGTTGTAGGCTTGTAAATAATCAGGGGTTTGCTAACAAACTTCAAGATATCTGTCTCAACGGAATCCAGGTATTTGCGGTATATTTTATGTCGGCTAATATATAGTTACAAACAACTTCATGTTAACAGCCAGTGGGCATGAAAAAGATAGTCATGACAACTGTTTAGTGGCAGCAAGTGGACACCAAAGTCTGAAAATATGTCAGCATTTTGGCAATTATCAAAAGTGTTCAAAATATTCGAAATGGATTCAGAACATGAAGGAAGGAATTTCAAATGGTATCCATGTGCCATTATGTGGATCTGTAGGCAATCATTGAAGAAGGAGCTGTGCAGTGACAGTCAGTCTTAGCAAATACTTTAGGTGGAAGCAGGCAGCCCCAAGGCAGTGAGAGCGAGCTCAAGCCATTGTTCCAAGTCCAGAATGGTCAGGAGCTTATGAACTGTCAATGGTGTTTCTTTGTTTTCTACTTTTTAATAAGAAGGACTGTAATGTTTAACTTTTTGTTTTCTTATTATCATAGAATCCCTAAAATGCAGAAACAGGCCATTTGGCCTAACAAGTTCATACCGCCCCTCCCAATTAGCATCCCACCCAGACCCATTTAACTACACCTGCATTTCCCTCGTCTAACCCACCTAAGCTAAACATCCCTGGGCACTATGGGCAATTTCCCTTGACCAATTCAGCTGCCCTGGACATCTTTCGACTGTGGGAGGAAACCAGAACAAACCCTCACAGACAAGGGGCGAACATGCAGACTCCACACAGATAGTCGTCCAAGGCTGGAATCAAACCCAAGTCCCTCGCACTGTGAGGCAGCAGTGCTAACCACTGAGCAACCAGGCCACCTTTGTAACTACAATTCTGTACCTAGGTACCTTTGTACCTAAAATGACACCATAAGCTTTTGGGCTCCTGAGATGCTGCTTGCCTGCTGTGTTCATCCAGCTTCACACTTTGTTACCATAAGTGACAACTTGTAAAGGTAATGTGTCAATGAACCTAATTCAATTCAAACACCTGGGGGAAAATCGAAAGTAATGAAGGTGAACAAGCTGAAGGGTTCAAATGGAAATCCTGTTGGAGAGAAGAACAGAACTTTTTTAATGGTGCACTTACGTAGAAGAGATGTGGCAGTGAATTAAACGCTCAAATAATTTCGGGCTCGAAACATTTAGTGTATACCTCATTCCACTGATGCTGCCAGGCCTCCTGAGTTTCTCCAACTCTTTCTGTTTTTGTTTCCGATTTCTGGTGCCAGCAGCATTTTGAATTTTCTATTCAGCAACTGAGGTTTATAAATGATGTGGTGGTAAAGCTGAACCACTTCCTGGAATGAGAATGTCTGCCTTAGATACTTCCAGGTGGAAATAATGACATTGTAAATGTCTTGCACTTTTTGCCATCGATTGGTGTAATCTGCAGTTGTACGGAGGCCGCGTCTACCAGGTGAGCAAAATTCATTATCTCCAGGAGAGCGAACAGTTAATTTACCATGTTACATGGTGCCCCTTATGGTTTGTGGGTGCTGCATATCAGTACTGAGATGAAACTCTTCACTTGACTGGGGATCCTGGGTACTAGCCTCACTTTAGATGTAATTTCCTCTGTCCTGGCCCCAGATTAGATTGTATTCTCTGAGCACTGGGCCTTTTTTGGATTAGATCCCATTTTGTGCTCAGGTCACTGGGCACTCATATCCAGAACGTAGCCACTCCTGCTCTTTCCAAATAGTGGGATAATAAGGAAAGGAATGTCAGAATAATTGCTTTGAATGAGGGATTGAAAGGTAAATTGAAAATGCTGCCCGACGAGTGATGGACCCCACTTCCAGATTTGAAAGGAAACCAAATAGAGAAATCCCTGTTAAAATAAAGATTAGGAAATGTTGAAATACAGAATTAAACACAATGAAATTTTAAGCATACTGATGAACAGTGCCATCTGGATAATTAATCCATGTTTTTCTTTCTGATGCCAAATCACCTGCTGTGCATTGACTCTTTTTCATTTCAGAATAAAAACATTTTTTAATAATGAAGTGCAGATTTTTTCTGTACCAATTATTTTAGAATCAGCGTGGTAATCCCTTTAATAAGCCCTGCAACCCGTTAAAGAGGCAATGTTATTATGGTGATGGGTTTGTAAGTATTGTTTACCCCTTTCAAACACATGACTAGGAAAGAAACATCAACAAATTACTGCTTTGTCAATCCCTGGCACTACTTTGATTTCAGTTGTAAGAAAAAAAATCGAACCTAAAATCTAAAAAGTGAAACACAAAATTTTGCATGATACCACAACTCACATTTAAGTCCCTTTTACCTCTCAACCCTGCGTTCATCAATCTATAATGGTTCTTCACCTGATAACACCTTAAATTAAAAATTCTCAAAACTTGTGTTCAAATTCCTTCACGGTTCAGTCCCACCTTATCTCTGTAACATCTTATAGCTCTTAAACTCTCAGAGATCTTTGTGTTCCTTCTATTTTATCTTCTTGATGCCTGACCTACAATTGGCATCACTGCCTTCAGTTGGTTGGCCTGATAAGGTGGCATGATGGTACTGTGGTTAGCTCTATTGCTTCATTTTACTGGGGACCTAGATTCAATTCCACCCTCAGGAGCATGGAGTTTGCATGTTGTCCCTGTGCCTGCATGGGTTTCCTCTGGGTGCTCCAATTTCCTTCCATTGTCCAAAAGCATGCATTTTTTGTGGATTAGCCATGCTAAATTGCCCATTGCGTCCAGGGAAATGTGGGTCAGGGATCTGGATGGGATACTCTTCAGAGGGTTGGAGTGGATTTGATGGGCCAAGTTTCCTGCTTCCACTCTGTAAGGCATTCTGTGATATTGTGTGGAACTCTCTGCCCAAAACTCCTTGCTCTCTATCCTCCATTGAGGCATGCCATAAAAGCTTTGTGGGCATCTGACTTCCTGTCTGCTGTTTTGAATTGCTGCCAGTTTTTATCTGATAATGCTCTTGGTTAAGTGCCTTGGAATTTCTTTAAAAAATTATGTTCAATGGCGTATACAAATGTTGTGGCAGGTATCTTCTGGCAGCTTCTGAAAGGAAGAGTACACTTCTCATGGAATGTGGTCTGTGGAGAAAACCTGAATGTGTTGACTTTGAGTACAGGGAATAGTGTTAGCCGTACTGCAACTACAGGTAATGTCTGAGCAGGAGAATTCTTGTGTTTCACTGACTGTCATAAGCAATATTAAAAGATTTTTATGCTGATAACCAACCTATTTGGCCATGCCATGGCTAGCAATAGCTGACCGTGGCCATAAATCCTGGGGTGCGACATGCAGCCAGAACTTTCGGCTCAGGCTAGGCAAGGACACCTTCCTGGCAGCAGATATGTGCTAAAAATTAATCGACAGTCTGGATCATTTTCTACAGCAGAGTGCTCTTACCTGTGCCTGAAAAGCACCAGATTTGCTCATCAATCTAAATTTCATTGTTCAGAGCCCCACAAGGAAATTAATAATGCTAACTAACTTCAGACGAGGGTCTGTCCCATTTAAAAGGGATGAAAGAGGTGGTTCGATTAGTCCCTGCAAAGTTGAAGTCCCTATGAAGATGATGGGAAAGAGCTCTAATGTGTGAGAGCATTAACTTTGCTCAATGAGGTGGAAACCAATCTCAGGCACAATGTTTTCAAAATATTGAATTAAGTATATTGGGCTAGATGTTTTCCCGTCCACTGTTGGGTTAGCAGTGAAATTTTTGCCAATAAAATGAACCCATGGCAGGAAGCTGATTCTGTAGATCAGACAGTAGTTATGATCGAAGTGATTAACCTGATACCAATTAAACAGCACAAAAAATATTCTGAAAATTAGACATTGTGAAGCCATTTTAGAGCTTTGCAGGATATATCTGCAAAGTTTTAACTGTTGCAATAATCCAGCACCTGTTTGAATAGTTTAAGAAAACCTTCTTCTGCACCATGAGTCCTGAGCCCTGAGCCAGCTCATCAATGAAACCTGTACCTCCAACCCTCCTCAACCATATATATCCTTCAGTTAAAAAAAAAAAATTCTGAACCTGTTGCTGTTGTAGGAGTTTGCAATGCACGAACTGGAAGTTACGTTTCCTGCAGTATCTTTATACACATATATCATTGATATATTTTACCTCAATTATTTGCAAATATAAACTTGCACAACTAAGAGTTTGTTTGTTGGATTGAATCAAATTCTAATATTTGATTGTTTTCTTCATATGCTACTGTACAGAACCGAAATGCTAAAGTGACTTTGTATGTTTTTTTTAAAGAATAAAGTATATTTTGAAATTTAAAAAGAATCCAAAGGATATCACTTGCTATAAAGGGTTTTCAAGTGTTCTTTGCTCAGCGAAAGCACTATGTAGGTGTGGGTCTTTACTTCCTTTAATCCTCAGCCTCTTGTGAAAGGGGTGGTTTAAACTAGGACAATGTTCCATTTATAGCAGTTCTCAGGTACTTTAGTCAGGGGAAGGGGTTCAGGGATGAAAATTAAAGGCACATTTGAGTTAACTCAGATCCTGTTCTCTATCAGGGAATGTCGCATGATTTAGTGCTCTCTCGCATTGCGGCAAGAGGAAATCACAAGAAGAAATTTTTAAAATAAAGTTAATTGGGGATTTAAAAATATTATTTAACTTTTGTAAGTAAATGTTGGGTTCGTGAGAAGGACTGAAGTGATTCTTTATAAGTACTGTCAATATCCCAAGGGAATAACAACCAGGGTTTCCTCTCCATGTTGTCATTACATCTCTTTTTCATGAGTTATACTCAGTAGTAATCAATTGTAAGAATGTGTTCAACTGGACATCTCAATGGGTAAAGTAACTTTGTGATGTGATACGAGCTTGGTTACCTGTACTGATTCAGGCAGTTGGCATGCCACATTCAGTCTATTACCTTGAACTTCGATAAAGCCCATGGCCGCACCCACTTCCGACTCTTACCTTTGACTCTTTCCAGTCAAAAAGTCGACTTTTCTTTATCTCATGAAACTGTTAACGAATATTTACAGAGCCTGCTGAGATAAAGAACACATTAATTTGTAGCTGTGCGGCTTCTGTTAAACCAGACAACATTTTACATTGTTTGCCAAAGATAGAAAAGCCAGTATTGACCAATATGAATCCTGTATAAGACCAGTATAGGGTGGGGTATGATGGTTTTGATCTGGTCGGATCTGGATATGTGCTGAAGGCAATCAAAAGTTGGGTCATTCTATTGGTCAGAAATCTGGTACCAGCATTTTCAGCATACTGCTAAACCCTGTACTGTGTCTTGGTGTGCCACTATGTGTTATCGTCCACAAAATCCCTATGTGCTTTAAGTTCATTACCTCATGGTCTTTTGTTTTTAGACAGATCCTGTGTACTCTCTATCAGCTGGGCGATAGAAAGAGTTATGGCCTGGGCGTCAGCGCGGACTCAGCGTTGATGTGAGCAAGATGTTCCTCTGACACCAATAGCCTTATTTCCTTCTGTTCCTCAGTATTCTTTCTGCAGTGATCCCATACCTACCAAGCATTTTCCCAAACTCCCTGCACACAGCCTGACACAATCTTAATTTGTACATTCAGAAATGACATTAACTTTGCTAATGGTTTTCATTTCCAAAAATGGTTTCTGTTAGCTAATTTCACTGGTTGTCCAGACAGTAAGTCCTAAGGACCAGGAGAAAGGACAATGGTACAACACTGCCACGTTATCTGAACCATAATCACAGTCAGAGCCTGTTTTTGATTGGATTCCAGTGACCCCAGCTGGCAATAGCAGGTTGCCCTCTATAGTCAATAGGACACATACCAATACTGTAGGCTCAGGCGTAAAGACAGGAACAAAAACAAAGTTGCTGGAAAAGCTCAGCAGATCTGGTAGCATCTGTGAAGGAAAAAAAAGAGTTAACATTTCGGGTCCGGTGACACTTCATCAGAACCCAAAACGTTAACTCTTTTTTCCTTCACAGATGCTGCCAGACCTGCTGAGCTTTTCCAGCAACTTTGTTTTTGTTCCTGATTTACAGCATCTGCAGTTCTTCTGGTTTTTATCCAGGAGTAAAGACTATCTGCTTGATCGAGAGGGCTACTTGTGCCTGAACAATCAAAGGGCAAGCAACTAAAGAGAGCAAACTCGGGGGGGATGGGAAAGAATTCCTTAAATGGCAGTCAGCTAGAAAAACAGCATGATACTGGTGTACTTTAGCTGTTACCAGTAATTCCTGTTTATGCTTTGCATGATGTGCTCTTCACAGGAGTGTCAGGCTTGCAACAATAAAATACAATTATCAACAGTCCTCAAGAATACACACTGCATTCAGAATCTCCCCTAAACTCCCCTAAGTAAAGAAGTGGGTGAAAATGCATTAGAGAATAACTTGTGTTGAATGTCTGTCTGAGGGAGAACTACATCACACAGGAATGAATCCCTGTTATTGTAACTTTACACTTGACTGGTAAACAAGAAGTGACAATAACAGAAAACCAGTTTCCAAACCAATTGTTTAAAAAATCACCTTTCACAAGTCTGCTAATAGCTCCACATCTGTTCTGTAATTTTTCAGACATAGTAATTCCTTTGCTTAAAAAATGCTTGAAGAGATTCATATTATAAGGAGTGTTTTTGTGCAAATTGTGGGGTCTGGGTGAGATGGATATTCCTTGCAAAAATCAGTTTGTAAATCGCAATATCGCCTCCCATAACCTCCACCTATCAGCGTAGCTTCAGTCAAAGCCTTACTGTTGTCAACTTGATTTGAATTGTTTCTCTCTGCCAGAGTCCCTAGTGGTTTGCAGAAAGCTGCATTCTTTCAGCCGCACTGGGCCTTTCTTCTCTCAACAGTCTGCTCTATTGTAATTGTTATTAGCTGCAAACCATTTAAAAGCGGAAAGATGCACTCAAGCAGATAGAGGCAGTATGGAGAGTTGCAGGGTGTCTTCCACAAATGCTGTACCACATGCTTTGGTTGAGGGGCAGGGGGATGCTGTAGATCCACTGTCACTGACAAAAGCGGAAACAGGGTGATTTCATTCTGCACTGAAGTGCACATCTGCAAATACAATTCACTTGACAGTGCGAATGCTCAGAAGACAACATAGTGAGTAGAACTAGTAACGAGTCTATTTGCTTCATTTGAGAAGATAACATGGTGGCTGCATTATTTGAAGGGGCTGGTGATGGGTGTTAAATCATATTGTCTACAAGCCTGAATAATTGACACCTAGAATTGAATGAACCATTCATAATAAGCAAATAATTCAGCCCTTTTATTCCCCAAACAGGCATTTCTCATGGTAATTTTTTGTCATAAATGATCCAAATTGGTGTCTTTTGTACAACATAGACATGATTCAGATGTATGGCTCGATTTTTATTACTTGCCTATTATTAGTCTCTGTCTAGGAGCAACTTGCTCATTTTCAGCCAGATCTACAATATGTGAGCCAGCTGAGTATTGGCTCTGTGGCTCAGACGCAAACAGATCAGGACCAGGAATATATTGCTCTATTTCCTCACCTCACTTTTTCTTTCCCAGCCTTAATCTGAAAAAAATCAAACTGATGCTTTGTGTTGTTGATTAGTCAGTCTTTCGTTTCTGTAGTGCATTTCACATCCACAGAACGGCATACAAAGTACTTAGTAGACAATGAAACATTGACATGTAATCACTGTTGTAGTCTCTGCAGTGTGACAGCCAATTTGTAATCAGTAATGTCCCTCAAACTACAACGTTATAATGGCTAAATAATTTGTGAGTGTTTCAAAGTGATATTGTCTGAAAGGTAAACATTGGCCAAGTGCTCCTGTGTCAGTGATGTATATTTATGTTTGCTGATATTACTGAGGGTATCTTCACTTAGGGGAACACAGAGCTTCCTGGCCACATGGGACAGAATTTTACAATGGGCTTTGGAAACCCAGTAAGCAATGACTGAGCAGAGGTCCCAAGCCTGCACTTTTGGGCAGTGGGACAATTTGGTAATTTTACTGAGGAATTATCTACCTCCGAGTCCGACAGCTTATTATGCATGGCACAGGCTCCTAATGCCAGAGGCACAGTCAGATGTTTAGCCACTATGAAGTCATACGGAGTGGTGAGTGCTACTGATGTGGTTGAAGAGGTACGTTCAGACTATACAAGTAGAAATAATACATTTTGAATAGTCAAAAGCAAATGGTCCCACTTCAGGGGAGGACTGGGGTTACTGGCCCCTGCCTTTGGCCTCTTCTGACTCAGATCATTGGAATCATAGAACCCCTATAGTGTTGAAGAAGGCCATTCGGCCCATCAAATCCATACAACCTCTCCTGAAAGCATCCTACCCCCTACACTATCCTTGTAACCCTGCATTTCCCATGGCTAATCCACACACCATGCTCATCCCTGAACACTTTAGGCAATGTAGCATGGCCAATCCACCTAACCTGCACATCTTTGGGCTGTGGGAGGAAACTGAAGCTCCCAGAGGAAACCCACGCAGACACGGGGACAATGTGCAAACTCCACACAGACAGTTGCCTGAGCCTGGGATTGAACCAGGGTCCCAGCACTATGAGGCAGCAGTGCCAACCACTGATCACCCACTGTGCCTCCCAGATGGAGCAATACAGGCTGCATTAGGAAGGCAAAGTCCTCTCCATCCTACAGCCCCATTTGATGATCCCCAGGAGGGGTCTCACTTGGCAAATCAACTGTCTCCTCAGTGGATTAGCCCCCAGGAAGGTTTCCGAGGAAGTTTGGCGTACAGGACCCACTGGGGTCAGTAAACCTCAGGCCTTGCTTCCTGAGCTGAGAGTCCGATCCAGATAATGACTGACCTATTCTGCACTTATTTTTATTTAGGATTTTCAGCACTCTCAGCTCTTATTTTGTCTTGCCTGTTAATTCCTGATGAACTGGAACTAGGACAAGAATTTCGAAAAAAGCAATATATTAAGAAAGAAGTTAACCATGTTAAGATGTGCCTGATCTAATTACAAATTGTTCTGATTTGGCACAGGCCCATTTTGATAATGGCAATAAAATGTCCTCCAGTCTGGAAGAAATCAGTGTCATTGATGTATTTGTGGTGTTGTCAGTATGAGACATCACAAAAACAGACCCACTTATTTCCTTTCCCAGAAGAAAATACTTTAAATAAAATATTATATGCTTTGGAGAAGTGCTACACTCTCACGAATTCCTCAGGCCAGAATTAACCTTTGAACACAAGAATGCTGAACAAGTCATTAATACTGTGCTGTGAAGTGAAGTGAATTAAATCATATGGCCAGATTTTACCATCACAATGTACTGGAAGAGTTTGAGGGGCAAGGGTCCAGTAGTGAACACGAAGGGCAGTATAATTGCAATGGGCCTGTCAGTCGCTTTTTAACCCAGTCACTGCATTAAGATATCACATTGCTGTTTCCAGAGACAATGACCCACATGAGCTGACCTCAACGCCAATATTTAAAGGGACACTGCATACATGAAACCTTGCCGGGTTTGTAGTTAGAAGTAAACAGCAAGTGAAATATATCCATTTGCATAACGTTCACTTAAAACAGTCTTACCTTGAAGGTCCTAATTCAAGCTGTTAATCTCCCATAGTGTCTTCAAGCATCCACAGGAAGTGGCATAGGACAACAACAATAACTTCCATCTGCTCAAAAAATGGCCTATCACTGGCTCCATGATTGTAACAGCTCAAATACTCATACTTCAGTGGAACCAGTAAATGAGATCGTTCATTTTCTTTCCCGGTGACAGTGTAGCAAAAATGAGGAAAGGCCAGTGGTAAAGGTGAAGATAGGAGTTGAGAATCTGTGTTGGAAGCTGCAAGACAAACAAAGCATTGCTCATCCAAACACTGATACTCAATCTCAGGGGCTGTCAATGAAGACTGATTGTGGTGCAGTGGTGATATGTGTGTGTTGTACTGATAGAGAGATTGGTGTCTGTGCCAAGCACCAATGCTATGATGTTGCAGGCCATTACAATAATGTCTTCATGCAAAAAACGAATGGCAGCTCTTTCGCATGTGGCTACAGGCATCAAGTAAAACAGGCATGTGCTGGGCCTATCCATCCGCTTCACATCTTAAATGCTGCCTCAATCAAGATGAATGATAATTAATTCATCAGCCCAGTTACCTGCATCAAAATGTTCTCTAGCTCCCTGCCGGCAGGGAAGTACAAGTGAGCCACAAAAGGGAAGATGATAAAGGCATGGAAATAGGGACTCAGGCTAAAACATTAAGTGGGATTCCTTTAGAAACAGGGACTTAGGAGGGTTTCTTGAAACATATGTAGATAGTCTAACTAGGGAAGAAACCATCCCAGATCTTGTATGGGGAAAAGAGTCCAGCCAGATGATCGATGTTTCAGTAGGGGAGCATTTAGGGAACAGCAATCATAGTTCAGTAAGTTTTAAGATAGTTTTGGATAAGGACAAGACTAGACATTCCTTGAAAGTGCTAAATTAGGGGAAGGCTAATTGCAACAGTATTAGGCAGAAACTGGAGAAATTCAATGGGTTGGTGAAGACAGTTGCTGTTTGAAGGTAAATCCACATCTGACATGTGGGAATACTTTAAAGGCCAGTTGATCAGAGTTAAGGACCAGCATGTGATTGTGAGGATGAAGGATAAGGATGGCAAAATTTGGGAAATTTGAATGACAAGAGGTATTGAAAGTTTAGATTAGATTAGATTCCCTACAGTGTGGAAACAGGCTCTTTGGCCCAGCAAGTCCACACCGCGCCTTGAAGCATCCCACCCAGACCCATCCCGCCGTAACTCACACACCCCAGAACACTACGGGCAATTTAGCATGGCCAATTGACCTAGCCTGCACATCTTTGGACTGTGGGAGGAAACCGGAGCACCCAAAGGAAACCCATGCAGACATGGGGAGAATGTGCAAACTCCACAAAAACAGTCACCCGAGGCTGGAATTGAACCCAGATTCCTGGCGCTGTGAGGCTGCAGTGCTAACCAATGAGCTACCGTGCCGCTCAAAATAGTCAAAAAATAAAAGGAAGCATATATAAGGTTTAGCAATTGTAATCAAACAAAGATCTTGAGGAATATAAAAGAATCAGAAAAGAATTTAAATAAGAAAATAGGAGGGGGTAGAAGGGGCCATGAAATATCCTTGGCAAGTCAGATTAAGGAGAATCCAGAGGCATTTTTTACATACATTAGGAGCAAAAGGGTAACTAGGAAAAGGAAAAGTCCATTCAAAGGCAAAGAAGGGAATTCATGCATGGAGCCTGAGGAGCTGGGTGAGTTCCTTAATTAGTATTTCTCTTCAGTATTCTCTAAGGAAAAGGAGATGGATGTGGTAAGATTCAGGAGGGGTATGTTGATATTCTAGGGTATGTTGATAATAAGAAGAATGAGGTTTTGGGTATCTTGCAAAGAGTTCATATAGTTAAGACCCCTGGGCCTAATGGAGTCTATCTCAGGATATTGAAGAATCCTTCTTAGCCACAAACAAAGTCTCAGAAGCCTGGAGAATAGCTAATATTGTTCCTTTTTTTAAAGAAGGGCAACAGGGATAATCCTGGAAACTGTAGGCCTATGAGGCTTTTGTCACCAGTAGAAGGGAAATTATTGGAGAAGATTCTTAGGCACAGGATTTACTCACATTTGGAAAAGTATTGACTTATTAGTAAAAGGCAGGATGGCTCTAAGTTGGGGATGACTTGTCTCACAAGCTTCATTGAGTTTTTTGAGGAATTGATAAATATAACTGATGAGGGAAGGGTGGTCGATATTGTGTACATGGACTTTACTAAAACATTTGACAAAGTCTCTCATTGTAGGCTGATCCAGAAGATGAAGTTGCACAGGATCCATGGTAAGTTTGAAAATTGGATACAAAATTGGCTTGGTCATAGGAGACAGAGGGTAGTTGTGGAGTGGTGATTTTCTGACTACATTTTATAATATATGTATATTGAATGATTCAGACAAAAACATAGGTGGTCTTATTAGTAACTTTGCAGATGACATGAAATTGGAGTTGCGGGTAGTGAGGAAGGTTGCCAATGGATATAGCAAGATATCAATCAGTTGAAAATTGGATGGAGAAATTGGAAAAGGAGTTTAATCCAGACATGTTTTGGAAGATACATTTTGGAAAGTCAAATGCAAAAGCAAGCAGTTAGTGGTGGGAATCTTAGAAGCATTGATATGCAGAGGGATCTTGCTGTTCAAGCCCGTAGCTCGCTGGAAGTGGAAGCACAAGTGGATAAGGTGGTACAGAAGGTATACAGCATGCTTGCCTTCATTTGTTGTGGCACTGTTGGTAAGTTACATTGTAGCTGTATAAAACTTCAGTTCGTCCACATTTGGAGCATTGTGTACATTTCTGATCACCACACTATTGGGAAGATTTGGCGAGGGTGCAAAAGAGATTTACTGAAATCAATTTTCTAATGATCTAGACTTTGATCCCAATTTCAAAGTTTGAAGATGATACAAAACGTGAAAGTATTGTGAACTGGGAGGTGGATGGCGCAGGTCATAAACAGGCTGTAGACAAGTTGGTGGAATAGGCAGATGAAATTCATTGTGGAGAAATGTAACACGATTCATTTTGGTAAGAACTCAGAGAGGCAGCATAAATTAAAGAGCATAATTCTAACGGAGTGTGGTAGCAGAGAGACTTCAGTGTACATGTACAGAAGTTGTTAAAGGTTGCAGGACAAAATAAGGTTAAGTTAATAAGCCATAGGTTTACTTTAGGCTTTATAACAGGGTACAGGGTCCAAGGGCAAGGATGTTATGTCTAAGACACAGGTTTGACCTCAAATGGAGTATTGAGTCCAGTTCTGGTTTAGAAAAGGTACAAAAGCATTAGAGAGGATGCAGAAAAGATTTATGAGAGCACTTGTAAAGTTCAATTACAAAGTTAGATTGGAGAAGTAAAGACTATCGGTCTTAGAGAAGGAGAGGCAGGGGAGATCTGATTGAGGTATTCAAAATCATGAGAGATTTGATTGGGAGACATTGTTCTCTTATTGAAAACAGGAAGGCAATGATTTAAAGTAGTTAAAAAAAAGTCAGAAATATTATGAGAAATAGTTCCTTCATGCCTTGAGTATTTAAGGCTTGGGATTCACTGCCTGTGAGTTTTGTTGGAGGTAGCTTCAATCAATCCATTCAGCAGGGAGTTAGACTGATAGTTGTAAATCTGCTGGGTGACAGGGAGAATGATACTATATTGAAGACTCACTTGGAGAGCTGGTGAAATCACAACGGGCTGAACGGTCTCCTTGGCACTGTACTAATTATGTGATTCGGCAAAATATACAACAATAACTTACAACCGCTAGGTTTTAATTTCAATCTCATCAGCACTTTGCTACCACATATGAAAGAAGCATTTGTTCATTTTTTTTATATTGTGGCTTGTATTTTGCTCATTTGACAGAAGAAACATTGAAATGGTAGTGATGGCTCAAGGCAAAACAAGGAGCTTTTTTTTATAGGAATAGGTAATGACTTTTCTCTTTGAAATGAATAGAAAATGTTACATAGTAACTTTTAGCTTTTCATCTTATTGAGTTTTGCTTTTTATTTAAAATTATTGTGAATAGTAAAGAAAACAGCTCAATCTTTTCTTCGTAAACATAATAAAGCAGAGTATCTCTGAATTTGGAGAGAATTTGCTCTGGTGAACTGGAGGCTGAAGAGCAGAGAGAAACATAGCGTTCCTGTAAATTTAATGAACATCAACATGCGATTGTGGGAGGCAGCGGTGAGATAATAATATCCTGGGCTAGTAATCAAAAAAGCCTGGCCAATGTTCTTGGAACATGGGGTCAAAGCCCATCATGATGAAAATTGAATTAATTTACAATTAATCAAAAAGCTGATATAATGGTGACTGTACTGTTGATTGCTGTTTAAAAAGCTGGTACGCTCATTTTCTTCAGAGAAGGAAATCTGCCATCATGACCTTGTCTGGCCCATGTATTTCTCCCTGAGCACTGCTGTCAGGACAGTAAATCACTAGTCGTCTCTACATCCCAGGAATGGATTTTTTAAAAAATGACATATAAACATTAGAGAGTAGAGTATTGTGACTGGAATCACAAGAGGAAAAATAACTGTTGAAGGGGCATTTATTCCACCTACAGTTTTTAAGATTAAAAATCTATGATTTGCGAAGTAACAAACTGGTTCACAATTTTCGTCAATCTCAATGCCTACTGAAGTGAATTGCGTGAGGGTAGTATTTCAATGAACGTGCAGTTTAAAATGTCCCATGAGATAACCTTAAAGAACTCTAGCATTATTAACTGACGACCTGGACTAGGAATCGAAAACTTCTCACGGACCCCCGAGCAATGCCTTTGTAATTTTAGTGGTTCGAGTTGGGATCATCCTTGTGCAAATAATTCTAAAAGAGAGCTGCAGGAGAATCGCCAGATCAACTGGCCAAAAAAAAGTCCCGATGTGAGCTTTTAATAGCTAACGAACTCTTTCTTGCTCATCGCTTTCTACTCAGTGAAAGGCGAATGCTCGGGCTCCAGGAGTTCACACGATTGAATTTCAACTGTTAATTGGATTTGATTAATCAGGTTTGATGCTCATTAATAGCCTGTTGTGGGGAGTCTACCAGTTCTTTGCTCATAGACTACATTTAACCATCGGGATATGCATGAATGTAACAGTTAAGTGTGTGATACTTGTTGAACTGTTGGCATGCAAATTAAAGGAGATGTTACTTCTCGTCCATTGCTCCATCCTGCCTTTGTCAGTCAGTGCATGTGCTGCATTGTGACCTGCAGGCTGAGCCTGTCCCTGCAATGGAGCAGGTGTGGAATTCCTTGCTGCGATTTTCACAAGCTCTGAAACCCAAAGGACATTGTTCAGGACCATCTCAGCACTCAACAGTCTTTTGTCTACTTCTGCCGGGGGCACGTTTGCAAACTTTAGAAATGCCAGGAAGAGGAAGATTAAAGATCAGTAATTATACAAAGTGACAAATATAAGTACCAAAAAGTGCAAAGAACAATACAGCACAGGAACAAGCCTTTTGCCCTCCAAGCCTGTGTTTTCACATTTTGTCCTTCCATACTAAAACTGTCTTCACTTACAGGATCCAATTCCCTCGATTCCCTTCCTATTCATGTTTTCATCCAGATGCTTCATGAATGCTGCTATTGTTTATGTTTCCACCAACTTGTCTGGCAGCACATTCAGGTCACTCACCACCCTTTGTGTGGGAAACGTGCTCCCAAAATCCACAAACCTGCCTGCCCTGATCGACCCATTGTCTCCGCCTGCTCCTGCCCCACCAAACTCATCTCCACCTATCTGGACTCCATCTTCTCCCCCTTGGTCCTGGAACTCCCTACCTACGTCCATGACACCACCCATACCCTCCATCTCCCCCAGAACTTCCAATTCCCTTGTGCCCAACACCTCATCTTTACCACGGATGTCCAGTCCCTATACACCTGCAATCCCCACGCTGATGGCCTAAAGGGCTTCTGCTTCTTTCTGTCCCACAGGCCTGACCAGTCCCCCTCTACTGACACCTCATCCGCTTAGCCGAACTCGTCCTCACCCTCAACAACTTCTCTTTCGATTCTTCCCATTTCCTACAGACAAAGGGGGTGGCCATGGGTACCCGCATGGGCCCAAGCTATGCCTGCCTCTTTGTAGGTTACGTGGAACAATCCCTCTTCTGTAACTACACTGGCCCCATTCCGCCCCCCCCTCCTTCGTCTGTCACATTGATGACTTTTTTTGGCACCGCCTCTTGATCCCCAGAGGAGCTTGAACAGTTCATCCACTTCACCAACACCTTCCAACCCAACCTTAAGTTCACCTGGGCCATCTCTGATGCCTCTCTCTCCTTCCTGTACCTCTGTGTTTCCATCTCTGGCAAGCACCTGGAAACCAATATCCATTTCAAGTCCACTGACTTCTACAGCTACTTAGAATACACTTCCTCCTACCCACCTCCTCCAAAAATGCCATTCCCTATTCCCAATTCCTTCGCCTCAGCCACATCTGCTCCCAAGATGAGCCATTCCTGAACATCTCAGATGTCCTCATTTTTTCAAGGACCGCAACTTTACCCCACCTCAGTGATTGAGAACGCCCTCGACTGCGTCTCCCGCATTTGTCACAGCTCATCCCTCACACCCCCTCCCTGCAGTAACAACCAAAACAGAATCCCCCTCATCCTCATGTACCACCCCACCAACCTCCAGATCCAACGCATCATCTTCCGATGCTTCCCCCTACTGTAATCCAACCCCACCACCAAAGACAATTTTCCCTCCCCACCCTTATCTGCTTTCCAGAGGGACCACTCTCTCTGAGACTCCCTTGTCCATTCCACACTCCCCTCCAGCCCCACCACACCCAGCACTTTTCCCTGCAACCGCAGGAAGTGCTACACCTGCGCCTCCACCTCCTCCCTCACCCCATCCCAGGCCTCAAGAAGACTTTCCACATCAAACAGATGTTCACCTGCACATGTATCTGCTGTTCCCATTGTGGCCTCCTCTACATTGGGGAAACAAAGCAGAGGCTTGGGGACCACTTTGTGAACACTTAACAACTGCACCTCCCATTCCTCAGACGACATGTCCATCTTGGGCCTCCTGCAGTGCCACAACGATGCCACCCGAAGGTTGCAGGAACAGCACCTCATATTCCGCTTGGGAAACCCGCAGCCCAATGGTATCAGTGTGGACTTCACAAGCTTCAAAATCTCTCCTCCCCCGACCGCATCCCAAAACCAGGCCATCTTATCCCTGCCTGCCTAACCTGTCCTTCCTCCCACCTATCCTCTCCTCCCACCCCAAGCCCCACCCCACCTCCTACCTACTATCCTCACCCCGCCCCCTTGACCTGTCTGTCCTCCCTGGACTGACCTATCCCCTCCCTAACTCCCCACCTACACTCACCTTTACTGGCTCCATCCCCGCCTCTTTGACCTGTCTGTCCCCTCTCCACCTGCCTTCACCTCTATCCATCTTCTATCTGCCTCCCCCCTCTCCCTATTTATTTCAGAGCCCCTTTCCGTGCCCCCCCCCGCCATTCCTAAAGAAGTGTCTAGGCCAGAAACATCAGCTTTCCTGCTCCTCTAATGCTGCTTGACCTGTTGTGTTTGTCCAGCTCTACACCATGTTATCTCACATTTTCCTCCCTCACAGCTTGAACCTGTGTACCTCAATAATTGACTCCCCCACCCTGGGAAAAAGCCTTGTTTTCATTCTATCCATGCCATTCACAATCTTACAAACTTCTAGTGGGTCACCCCTTCAATCTCCCGCATTCCAGTGAAAACAAACCCAGCCAATCCAAGCTTTCTGGATAGCTAAAATCCCCCATACCAGACAATGTCCTGGCGGGTCTTTTCTATACCCTCTCCAAAACATCTACGTCATTCAGGTGCTGTGGTGACCAGAACTGTACACAATATTCCAAGTTTGGCCTAACTAAAGTTGCATAAAGCTGCAGCATAACGTGTCTATCATTATACTCAAGGAAGGCAAGCAGGCCTTTTTTACTACTTTATCTCCCTGCACTGTCACCTTCAGTGATCAGTGGACCTGGACACCCAGGTCCCTCTGCATATCAATGCTCCATAGGGTTCTGCATTTACTGTATAATTTCCACCTGTAATTAAACTTCTAAAATTCATCACCTCACATTTGTCTGGATTAAACTCGATCTGCCATTTTTCTGCCCATGCTTCTAACTGATCTATACCTTGCTGTATCCTCTGACAATCCTCCTCAGTATCCGCAACTCCACCAATTGTTATATCACCTGCAAACTTACTAATTAGACCAGCTACATTTTCCTCCTAATCATTTATCAAGGTCACAAACAACAGATGCCCCAGAACTGATCTCTGTGGGACACCACCAATCGCAACCCTCTATTCAGAAAAGCATCCTTCCACTGCTACCCTCTGTCCCCTATGACTAAGCCAGTACTTTATCTATCTTGCCAGTTTACCCCTCATGCTATCTAACTTTACCTTTTGTGCCAACCGGCCATGGAGGACCTTGTCAAAGGCTTTATTGAAGTCCATGTAGACAATATTAGTCACTTTCCCCTCATGAATCATCTACATCACCTCAAAAGACTTGATCAAGTTAGTGAGGCACAACCTCTCCCCACAAAACCATGCTGTTTAGCGCTAATTGTTCCATTTGCTTCTAAATGCTTATAGATTGTGTCCTTGAAAATCTTTTCCAATAATTTCCCTACCACCAACATGAGACTCACGGGCTTGTAATTTCTTGGATTATCCCTGCTCCACTTTTTAAACAATGGGACAACATTGGCTATTCTCCAGTCCTCTGGGACCTTACAGTGGACAAAGAGGATATAAAGATATCTGTTAATGTTCCAGCACTTTGTTTTCTTGCCTCCCTCAATATTCTGGGATGGATCCCATCAGGACCTAGGGATTTATCTATCTTAATACTTTTTAAAGTGCACAGCACCCCTTCCTTTCTAATCCAACTTGGCTCAGAAATTTGACCCTCCCTTCCCTGAGATCATCTTCCACCAATTCCCGTCTCTTTGATGAATGCTGATACAAAGTATTCCTTAAGGACCTCACCTACCTCTCCTGGCTCCATACATGGAGTCATCCTTTGTCCTTGAGTGGGCCAAGTCTTTCTCTGGCTAGCTTCTTGCTTTTTATATATGTATAAAAAAGCCTTGGGACTCTTATTAATCCTGTTTGTTGGCAACTCTTAATACTCCTTTTACCCCTTTTAATTCCTTGCTCAAGTTCTTTCTTACTTTCCTTATATTCTTCAATGGCTTTGTCAGTTCCATTCTCCTAGATCTTATGTATGCTTCCTTTTTCTTTCTGACCAAGCTCATAACATTCCTGGTTATCCAAGGTTCACATAACTTGCTATATCTAGCCTTTATTCTCATTGGAGCATTCTGCTCCTGAACTCTTATCAACTGCTGTTTGAAATACCCCCACATGCCCGATACAGATTTACCTTCAAACAGCTGCGTCCAATCACAATTCTCCTGTTCCTGTCTAATATTGTTTTAGTTTGCCTTCCCTCAATTTAACGCCTTTATCCAAGGACTCTATCCATGTGTAACTTAAAACTCATTGTATTATGACCACTACTCCCCAAATGCTCCCCCACTGAAATTTCACTCACCTGGCTGGGCTCATCTCCCAAAACTAGGTCCAGTATAACCCCTTCACTGGTTGGACTGATGACATACCATGTCAAGAAATCCTCCTGAATGATCCTTATAACTCTGCTCCATCTGAGCCCGAGCACAAAGTGAGACGGAGTCAATACAGGGAAAGTTAAAATCACCCACCACGACAACCCAGCTATTTTACATCTTTCTAAAATCTGTAAAGTATTGTCTCCCCTGTCTCCTGTTGGCTGTTGGGTGGCCTGTAGTGTATATTGTATTACATAATGCTCGGTCAGTAAGTTTTAGTTGTTTCTTGCTTTGGTCGGATCAATACAAATTCTTTCCAACATTTTCTGTGCTGTGCATTTTTCTCTTTATGCCTGTCAAATGACGTTCCCACTGGTGGTGAATAGTGAGACATGGTGCTTGACTGTAGAACTGCTTTATCTTAGTGTCATATGGGGACCGGTAGAAAGGTTGGGGGAAAAAGTGGCTACTGTATGTGGGTTGTCAATGAATGGGTGGAACTAATTGGACCTCAGAGCAATGAGGCATCAGAGGTAGCAAGGAGCTGGGTTGGTGCTGCATTGGCCATATCATCCTTCCACTGCTTTCAGTAAGTCATCTGAAGAGGCTCTGTGCTCCAGACTCCATTTCTAACACCATCACTGAGGTGAAACGAAGCAGAAGGGAAGACCAATTAGCCCATTGTGACTGAACCAGCTGTGCAAATAAACATCATGATGTAGGACCATTCACCTGCCTTTTCCTGATACTGTTTGCACATTGTTTTCTGATAAATCATCATCTCATGCCCTCTTAAATGCTACAGTTGACTCAGACTCCACTGTACTTTCATGCAGTGTATTCTAGACCCAAATCACTCGCTGTGTGGCAACGGTTTCTGTCCTTTGTTTCTCTGTGAAATTGCTTTAAATCTGTGCCCTCTAATTCTTTATTCTTTTTATGATTGGAAATAGTTCTTCTATTTACTCTTGTCCAGCACCCTTAAAATTTTGAAAGCTTCTCTCAGATCTCCTTTTGGTCATCTGCTTCCCAAGGAGAACGATTCTTAGGCTGGTTCATACTTTACTGTTGAATAGACTCTTGCTGGAATGTGCTGAAAATCACCTTTAGAGCTGTCTGGATACCTGTAGCACATCCTGAGCATTATGAGGACTCAGTTACAATCTGATTATCATTTGGATTATATTACATTACTGCTGTGCCTCATTAGTTGGGCTTCTCAAAGCCATCGGTTACACTTTAAATGATTCCCTTTGTCTCGCAGGAGGTATCTGGAAGGTCTACTTTGAGATGAGAAGAAATGGGTGGACTGACATTGCATTTGCATTTCACAGCTGCACAGGAATCTTGCACTCCGTCCTGCCCTAACATGTTTATGGGATTGCACCCCAGCTGCAGATTAACACAGGGGAAGTGATCGCAATTTGTGCGTCCGCAGTCAGTGATGCATTACATCTCTCAGGAAGCCAATTAAACTTTAGTGCCCAATCTGAATGGCAATCTTTGGAGAAGAAGTTGGCAGGATTGCTGGCCCCAGCAAAGGAGAGGCCAGACACTGGTCATAAGCATTTGGCTGACCGACAGGCCTTGTAAGCCACTTTTGGCAGACCCCTGCCGGAATGTAGAATGAATGAAGTTCAGGGGAGCGGTGACCTCGATAGCACCTAGTGTGTCCACCAAGTCCGTTTCTCAGTCAGTTTTTTTACAAAATGCAGCAAAATGCCTGCAAACACCTGACACAACACTCTGATCCTCCTGTGGTATGAATGTTCTGACATGCCAAGGAAGCTTATCCTCTGCCTCGAGGACCTGTGGATCAGGAAGGACCTCCTGTAAGCTGTGCTCCTCAGCAGAGCCCTTGACTCTCAGTGGGTTAGGGAGAAGAAGGATGCTGCTGCTCCTCATCTGACATTCACAAGAAGCACATCCTCCGTGGTGCCCATGCTGATCTGAGAAACCAGGTGAATAAAGAGCCTCCAAATTGTAAATGATACCTCCAAAGTTATAATAGCAATTTCAATACAAAAGAAGTGTAAACAAAATATTTCATACACAATTGGGCAAGAAAGCAACTTTGATATTTTAGTCCCTATTGGTGCATTTCCATTGCATTTCATTGGTGCTGTGTAAGAGTATCAGAATTCTGGAGTGACCTTGTTCTATCTCACTGAGCTGCACTTCACAGAGTATAAAAACCACAGCTTGAACAGAATTAATAATGGTGAAGTCACTACAGTCTTAGCAGACCACAGGGCTGGTCTTTCATTAGAGAGAGATGACTGCTGGCGGTATAGCCTGAGGGTCACCATGCCTCAGCAAGGGGAAAGATTGAAAAGGAGAATCTTTCATGGTTACCTCAGCTGGTGCAGGAATTGAACCTGACTGTTAGCATCGCTAACCAGATGAGCTAAACTGATACTCTGCAGAATTAGTACATACTGGAAAAAAACAACATCAAACTACATTTGAACATTCTACAATCTGCAAGACACACTGAGAATAGACAGACATGAATGTATAAAGAAGATGGATTAGTTCTTACCTAATGTAAGTGTAAGGTCAGAGCCTGTTATATCTATGATTACCATGCACAGTGGAACCTAATATTAATGTATAATAAATAGTGTAACTTTGAAGTCTAAGTCTAAGAAAGATCTGACTTTGCCTTCTCCTTGACGAGACTGTAAAGAACCCATATTCATAGCATGACATCAAAGCACAGGATAAAAGAATCAGCATCCTCAATTGCACTGTGTTTTTGTCTTTTTTTCTTTACCAATGAGTTTCAGAAAGCTCAGAAAAACTGTGCACCATGATTAACTTTAAAGGTACCTGTTACAATTGCTTCAAGCGAGTGGAATTGAAACTGATATCTGCCTTTCCCAAGGAGGTTGTACACATGCAACCGAATGAACTGGAGTTAAATGTGAAAGGACATGTGTTGGAGCTGACTTCCCAATGTGTTTGCCTTTACTCAGTACCTGCGTGCCCTCACCCATATTCAAATGTCTTCAAAGTCACAAAATCACAGCAGCTGACCGAAGCCGAACACTATTCTGATTTGGAACCAAGTTCTTCCTTCACTATTCACTGCATCAAAATCCTGGAATTCCCTTCCTAACAGAACTGAGAGTGTACCTGCACCACATGGAGACCTGTGGTTTAAGAGAGCGTCTTACCACTCGCCACCTTCCCTCATCAGTTAGGGACGGGCAATAAATGTGGGTCTAGCCAGTCATTCCCATATTCCATGAAAGAAGATTGAGGAGAAAGTTCAGTCATCATTTCTGGTGAGGACTCTTCGAAGCAGCTATTTAATTAGCCCCACTCTCTCTTCTTACCCCATGGCTCTGCAATTTTCTTCCCTTTGAACATTTATCAAATTCACTTTCGAAAGTTACTGTTGAATCTGCTTCCCTTACCCTTTTGGGCACTGCATTTCAGATGATAATAACTCACGGTGTGTAAAAATAAATTCTCCTCTGGCTCTTTTGCCATCTGCCTTAAATTGAGTTACCACCCTGAGGTGTTAAAGTGGGAGCAGTTCAGGTCCAAATTGGTTGAAAATTCTGTGAAGCACAGAGATAAATAACCCTACAATAACACCCAGCGCGTTTCATTGTTAAGAGGTTCCAGTTTGCAACAAAGAAACCGTGCTGCTGGTATGCTTACTGGAGAAAACACAAGACAAATGACAATTACACACACAAATTACATCTTGGGTAATTGCAAGTTATGAAAGGCTAGCGTGTTCTATTCCTTCATGGTCTGATGCAGGATGGTAAATGATGCTTCTTCAGAAAGGTTATTAAATGTGAAGGAAGGATGAACATGTCTTCATTGATCAGTCACATCTATTCTTGTTCTAATTTTATGAACCATGAACTAAGAAGTCAATAATTCAACTTGCTGATTTCAAAAGGTTATAGCTAGCTGTGTGGTGTGCTTTGGCAGCTAAGTATTAGATTTTCAATCTAAGAGTTTCAACTGAAATGCCAGCCTATACTGACCTAACTAGATGTCTGTTGACATAAGGCAGGAGAAGCTAACAACATAGAGGTTGATGAATATGAACACAATGTAGAAAACAGGGCTCTTCTCCTCCTTTAGAGGATCTGAATTGTTTTGGAAAATAGCAGAAACCTAGTGAAGGAAAAATAATAACACAGACATGTACAAATATAATAACTAGATCCATATTTATATCACTGTGTCACTTGTGATTATCCACTCCCATTTTCTCTCTGCATCTCTTGCATACAAAGAATCTTGTTGGAATATAGATTCACGGGTACCCATAAACCTTCCGTATGTCAGTCAACTGGCCAATCTTCATTTGCCACTCAGAACAGTTATAGTGAGTGTGACACTCGACAATGTTGTATCACAGGCAATATGTAGTGTTGTTTGAGCATGGTTTTGCCTCATGTCAACTTTCAATTAGTAAACCGCTTGCACTTCAATAACATTCAGGTCAGAAATTCATTTGGATAGCATTACTTTGAGCTATTACTTCTAAGACCTTACAGTCTTGCTTTGATGTTACAGACAGGCAGTGCCAGAGGCAGTGACCACAACTCAAACATGTATCAACAACATATGAAAAAAAAATTTCTGATGTCACACAGCATTTTTAATAGTCTCTTACATGATTGGAGATTAGTAACACTGGTTGAACATCTAGGGCAGCTCAGTAGGTAGCACTGCTGCCCCACGGTGCTAGGGACTCTGATTTGATTACATTTTTGGGCAGCTGTCTTTATGGAGTTTGCATATTCTCCACATTTTTGAATGGGTTTCCTCTGAGTGCTCTGGTTTCCTCCCAAAGTCCAAAGATGTGCAGGTTAGAGGGATTGGCCACGCTAAATTGGGCTAGGGTGGGATGCTGTTAGGAGGGTGTGTATGGACTCCATGGGCCAAATGGCCTCCGTCCATACTGTAGGGATTCTATGATTTTACGATCTTCCACTGAAAACATAACTGAAAATACCCTGATATGCTTGCCAGTGAATGTTGCCACAATCTTGGCAAGAACTGAAGATGTTATAGAGGCTGCAGACTGGACAGGCTTTGTGTTTTGCCACTTTAGAGTTTGACTTCTTCATAATTCTTTCTGGTAACAGGGGGCTAGCTGTCACCCAGCATCGCAGTATGCTTGTCGAATCAGTGATATATATTACCCGTTGAGGACAAAAACTCAGTCCTCTGCTGGAAAGCTTGTGTGACACTATCTTCTGGTGAGCTGGCAAACAAACTATGCTTTCCCTGCAGCTGATTGCAAATCAACCATATCTTTATGACTCAAAATGTGCTGATCCCAATTCCATAATGATCTCAAAATTAGGTGCGGTGCCACTTTCTGAGCTAGTGCTTGGACCAGTACTAGGATTTCTTATGTGCTGTTGCTCTCCCTCTTCCTGAGTGCCAGGGCTTACTGCTGGGTAAATGATGAAGGTGTGCTGCACTAGGCAACATGGAAAGCTGGTGGTGTGGAGATGGTCAGTTGGAAATGGGTCACTGACATTCACATTAAACGTTGCAGCCAGTTCTCCAAGACCAAACTCCACAGATTGATCTTTCTGTCCATCCGTTCCCAACCCCTATAGAAGGTGATTCTTGAGAGTCCCTTCTCGCTTCTCCTCCCCCCCACCACCCCCACCCCTCCTGCACATTTTCCATCTTTTTAACAGGTAGTTGCTCTGAAGGACAAAAGTCAGATTTCTTGTTCCAAGTAAACTGTCATTAATTTCCTGCTGTATTTCAATGGGTGTGGACAGCAAGAGTTGCCTGGGCTCTCAGCCAAGAATACTTAACGAGGCATGGATATCAGTTCAGAAATCCATTGTTCACTTGAAACAACAGAACCCCTGCTTCATCTCTGTTATCAACCTCACAATGTTTATTTACACAGGTTAAGTGATTTCAAGTGATTTGCATTTTCATGTGTTAAAATTTAAAACATCTAGATAATCAATGCTTTCTTAGCCTGAAGTAAAACTGATTTTTTTAACATAATGTAGTTATCAATGAATGACTTGTTATAGCTTACTATACATCCAACCATAACCAGGGTTTAACATATATGTATACAATGGGTGATTGGGCATGAAACCTTAACATTGGGGGCATGAGTGGCCATGGGGAGTAGATGGATTGGCATGTCTTGGCATAGGGAACGTAAGTGAACTCTTGTGCCCTTGTGATCTTACCTAGCAAAAATGTTCCTTCATGCAGATGATGGTTCACAACACCTTTGAGATGCCATGAACCATGACCCTTGGTGACTCCATGTAAACAGTGGAGAACTAGGCCATGCCTGATTCCACAACTGAGCAGTCTAAGTCAAGCATGTTGGCTGTGACCTTGAACAAACCCATACTCTTAAAGGTGCTCGTGAAAATAGGCAACTCTGGCAGTTTGGTTGGGAATCCGAAAATCGGGACCAATCTGCCATTTTTAAGTGGCTCCTGAGCCATCTCAAGAGAGTCAGAATCCAGGCCAATGTCTCTTTATTTTAATACGCTCAAACGCCCAAGGCCCTTCACGAAACCATAAAGGACAAAGAATACTGAGTCAAAAATACGTTTAGGAAGGTTGACCAAAATCTTGGTGACTGGGTTTTAAGGACAGTCTTAAAAGAAAAAGAGCACCCTTAAGTGCTGCACTAAAAATGTCACAAAAGTAGAGTAAATGTCAGAAAATAGAATAAAACAACCTCCACATGTGGATAACATTAAAATATAGTAGCTGCGAAGGATTGATTACAAAGTGATAAATCTTATCTTTCTGTCCCAATGATGCTTATAAACTATTTGACCTTTGTTCTTGTGGTTTATGATTATCAGCTCAAACACTGGCAAGATTATTACCTTGAAATCACTGCTGAGTGTATATTATGCTCTGCATATCAATGAACAAACCTGAGTAACTCATTCCAAGGCTGTAAATGACATGTATTTCAGTGACAATCACAAGTTTAGATTGAAGTATTATACAAGGCAGAAGATGGAAGGCCTAAATAAAAGATGAAATTTGAATTTTTTACTTTTGATTTGTTAAGTCATATTGTTGCAAACAGCTCCCTGCACTAGATGGTAAATTTTCTCAAGATGAAGCTTCTGTAGATCCCAATTGTACAGGAGCACAGACCCAGAGGGGCAATCAACGCTCCTCTCTTTGCAATGTTTCCAATCTTCTGTTCACAAATGTCAATCAGTGGAAAGCACTTTGATTTGGGAGTTTCGATCTCTGTAGCAAGGTTCAGCATAAAATGGAGTCTTTTAAAAAAAGTGGCTCGTCAAATTTCAGCATGAGGATTTTCCTTAACAAGGAGAGAAATCAAACTGTAATAGATCAAACACACTTGCTATTTCCCACAAAGATCAACTCATTCATGGAGGAACTTTTATTACAAGATTTACATTTGTCTTATTTGTGGAAATTTAAGCTGTTGTTTATAAGACTTGTGCCTCCAGAGACTGTGCTGTAATTAAATTGAAGTACACTACACACCTCCAGAGGAAGTGACACTACTTTGAGGAGATTTAGTTTCCTATATCCACAGGTAAAGATAGCCTTGCTGTCAGGCATCCAAACATTTCATTTTGGTCAATGTTCTGAGAGCAAAAAGATGGTTTTGACATTGTTGCTAAATGTGCAGCTTCCCCTGACAATGGGAGAGTCCCATGGGAAAGACCCATGAGCAGTACAATAACATTGAAAGTGCAACTTATGGCAATGTATAAATAGGTTATTTATCTCAGTGCTCATTTTAAGCTGTTTTCTCGTGAATTTCCCAGTAAATTCCCCTGTTCCTGTCATTTGACTCTAGCAGAAGAGTTTGGCCCAGTGTGCAATTTCACCATGTTGTGTTAATGAGCTGTGCCAAATCAAGCAGCCTCAGGTTCATTTCCCAGTCATTCTCAGCTTGCTTATTAGGTGGGATGTTGCATGTAGCTGCAGTACAGCATTTGTTCATGTAGAAACTGTTGAGAACTGGCCAGACTTTTCACTTTTGATTACTGCCCAGTGACCCCTGCTGTAAAATGTGAGTTTTGATATGTTGCAACAGAGCAGGCTTTGATTTCTGGTGTTACCTGTCATAACATCCAATGTTGTATATAGTTTCAATGGGCCGAGGTGACACCCGGTGTCAAAACTAACAGAGATAGGGGCTATTTAAAAGGAAATAGAAATAAATTGGAATTGCCTGTGTTGTAATTAATTAAGCTGCGAGTGACAGGAGCAGAACTTCAGCATGCCTCAGACAGAAACACAGTTTTGGGTTCCTAATTTATTTTGTATGCATGCATGTTATGCATTGGGGAATTTTTGAGGGATACTCCTGATCATCCAGCATGACCATTTATTGACAGGATGCAGAGATGGGCTGAGAGGTGGCAGATGGAGTTCAACCTGGATAAATGCGAGGTGATGCATTTTGGAAGGTCGAATTTGAAAGCTGAGTACAGGATTAAGGATAGGATTCTTGGCAGCGTGGAGGAACAGAGGGATCTTGGTGTGCAGATACATAGATCCCTTAAAATGGCCACCCAAGTGGACAGGGTTATTAAGAAAGCATATGGTGTTTTGGCTTTCATTAACAGGGGGATTGAGTTTAAGAGTCGTGAGATCTTGTTGCAGCTCTATAAAACTTTGGTTAGACCGCACTTGGAATACTGCGTCCAGTTCTGGGCGCCCAATTATAGGAAAGATGTGGATGCTTTGGAGAGGGTTCAGAGGAGGTTTACCAGGATGCTGCCTGGACTGGAGGGCTTATCTTATGAAGAGAGGTTGACTGAGCTCGGTCTCTTTTCATTGGAGAAAAGGAGGAGGAGAGGGGACCTAATTGAGGTATACAAGATAATGGGAGGCATAGATAGAGTTGATAGCCAGAGACTATTTCCCAGGGCAGAAATGGCCAGCACGAGGGGTCATAGTTTCAAGCTGGTTGGTGGAAAGTATAGAGGGGATGTCAGAGGCAGGTTCTTTATGCAGAGAGTTGTGAGAGCATGGAATGCGTTGCCAGCAGCAGTTGTGGAAGCAAGGTCATTGGGGTCATTTAAGAGACTGCTGGACATGTATATGGTCACAGAAATTTGAGGGTGCATACATGAGGATCAATGGTCGGCACAACATTGTGGGCTGAAGGGCCTGTTCTGTGCTGTACTGTTCTATGTTCTATGTTCTATGTTCTATGACCTCAGCAGCAGATTGGCAGAAACCCAAGGATCAGGCTGAGATTGTACCATAAAAAAAATTGGATAATTGCTTGAAGGGGAAGGCATTGAATTGAGTTAGCTTTATTGTCACATGTCCTCACATCTGTACAGTGAGAAGTTTACAAGTTGCCACTTATGGCACAATCCTAGATACAAGGTACCCACACACAATTTCTTCCATACATGTTTTCAGGGGGAAAAAATCAGAAAAATAAAGAAATAAAAAATCCAGCATTACAGACCTTGGCAGTAAATTGGAAAAATAGAGAAATATATAGCCCAGAATAACAGTCTTTTCAACCCTGTCCGTGTTTTGCCTCCAGTCTGCACTGGGCCTTGAATTACTTTGAAGCTGGAGGTCCACACTGGGTCAGGAATCACCATGGCGGGTCGAGAGACCGCAGAGTGTCATAAAAAGTAACTGAGCGGATAACTTCAAAAAGCTGGCTCAGGCACAGTGTGAGTAATGACCTCCTTCTGGGTGGATAAGCTTAAAATTAAGATGGCAACTTTGTTTCCAACCCCAGATAGAAAACTGAAGCTCAGGGCAAAAGTGTCCACAAGATACAGGAAAGGCTTTACATTATGCAGGTTTGTTGCCTGGTGTCAGTCACATCCATGGAATGGCAGTCAAAGAATCAATGACTTCTCTTCCAATTCCTGGATAGTTAATCCACATCAGAACCTTGGTCCTTTTCATTTCTCATGTACCTACTTGCACCCAGTCACAACATCCAAAACACATCAGATTTTACATGTATGGCATTGGCAAATGTACATCTCAGAAACATGCTGTTCCACTCAGATCATGTGTAACATTGCACTTTCAATTCAGAAAAAAATGTCTTGCTTAGAATGTTGGGAGAGAACTTGAGCAGTAAAGCAATAACCCAATAAATGTTGGTGACTTATGATTTTGAATTTAAAACAGGAACTGTTGGAGAAACTCAGCAGGTCTGGCAGCACTCGCCGAGAGAGAAATACGGTCAATGTTTTGAGTCTGGTATGATTTTGGATTTGAAGAGAGTAATGGAAAAGTGACAGATTTTATTCTGTAGAAGAAGGTGGGCGGGGCAACTGGAAAAGAAGGGAAAGTTGGGGAAGGGGTAAGGGACATTAAAGATCACGGGTGTCACTGAACAAATAAAAGGAGTCGTGATGGTTGTGGAGAGGAAAGATAGGTCCAGTAAGTATTAATATTCGGTGCTAATAGCAAAATATATGTCAGTTTTTATGAAAGTAAAACCAAGAAAACTATATACTGCTGCGGAGTGGTGAGTAACACAGCGGAAATGAAAGGGGGGACTCAGTCATGGTCTGAATTTGTTGAAGCCAATCTTGAGTCCAAATGCTGGTAAAGTGCCTAAATGGAAAATGAGGTGTTGCTCCTCGAGATTGCATTGGACTCTGTTGGAGCATTACAGCAGGCATAGATGAGAAATATGAGCATGATAGCAAGATGGTGAATTGAAATGTCAAGCAATTGGAAGGTCTGCATCATGTTTGCAGACTGAGTGGAGATGTGGAGCAAAGCAGAGAGCAAAATTTGTCTTTTATCTCTCAAGGTAGAGGGGACTACTTTGTAAGCAACAAATGCAGCAGACTAGATTGAAGAAATTGTAAGTGACAGTGAAGGGTCTTTGGACAGTGAGCAAGGAGGTGGCAAAAAGAGCAAATATTACAACACTTATGGTTGCATGGGATGATGCCATGGAAAAGGTTGAGGTTTTGGGGAGGATAGAGGAGTTACTGAACAAGAAGCTGAAAATAACTGTCAAGCCAGAAAATCCTTCTATGATGTGCAGCACTATCAATGAAAGAGGCTGACAAAGAGATGCGGGGATGCAGGCTATCACTAAACTGTCACACATTTCACTGACTAATTGCACAAAACCTGTTCCTCGTTATTGAAAAATTGAAAATATTGTAGTTTGGTGCAGCCATGTACCAAAAATGATTAAGTGAACTGAAAATAATTTGAATTATTATAAGCAAGAGCTAAGCCAATATGTATATAGTGTTGAGCTCTATAGCAATTATTGTTTGATTTTAGTCATATTGAACAAAATGACTTAGCATATAAAGAGGAGTCTGGATGTTTTCTATGCTTCTCTATTTGTTTTAATATAGCTCCACTATAAAATCAGATGCTTAAATCTTCCATGAATACAGTTTGTTTAACTTATTGAATTTATTAGGAATGCAATTTATCTGCTAAATGAATTTTTTTTAAACAGAGATGGTTGGTGGATGATTAGAAACTCAGGGACATAGATATTACAATTCATTGGTTATTGATTCTGACAATAAGGTTAAATGGTAACTTAAACTTGGTATTTAATGTTATGAAGGGTTTTAATCAGATAGCCATAGCAAAAATACTTCCATGTTTTGGTGATATACAAAACTAAAGATCAGAAATACAAGATTGGCTTTATTGGAGACCTTTGGGAGTTCAAGGGGAATTTCTTTACCTGGAGAATGGTTAGAATGGGAAATTTATTAAATCACGTTGCAGTTGAGTCAGGGGAAATTAAGTTGAAAGGAATAGAAGAAGATATTAACAGATTCAGTGGAGTGAGAGCAGATTTGTCCAGTACATTTCAGTTGGCTTGAATGGTCTGTTTTTCTGTTCAATGCTCTGTGTAATCCTATGTAGCTAAAAGATACAGGAAGGAATACTGTGCCAAGTTAGAATACCATCTTTTGAGCATCATGAGTTGAAGACAGATTGAAACTCATTGGAAACTCATTAGAATCTCTGTAGTATGGAAACAAGCTATTGAAAACTGCCCAATGAGTCCACATGGACCCTGCAAAGAGCACGCCACCCAGACCCACCCCTTGCCTTATCCCTATAAACCCTGAATTTCCCATGGCTGATCCACCTAACCCACATATCCCTGCACACTATAGGCAATTTGGCATGGCCAGTTCTCCTAACTTGTACATCTTTTGACTGCATTGAGACCAGCATCAACTTTCCTATAATTGAATGATCAAGCTTGAACCATTTTAGTAACACACATGTGTGCAACACATGGCATAGAGCCTATGAGACCCAAGCTCCAATCTCCCTCCAGTTTTGTTCTTTTTGAAGATTGGGTGGAATTCCTGTAAAACAGTAAAAGCAAAACACTAAGAATGCTAGGATTTTGGAATAGAAGCAGGAAGTGCTGGAAAAACTCAGCAGATCTGATGGTATGTGTGGAGAGAGAAACAGTGTTAATGTTTTGAGTCCAGTATGCCACTTCTTCAGAATTCTGAGGGAATGGCCATCGATATTTTCCAGTACACTGCCTCCCCAAGGTGCCCATCCAAGGCTCCTGCACCAGAATCCAGTTGCAACTATATTCTATGGTGATCTCATTCATGCCCAATTCTTCTCCATTAGATAATCCCAACACTATGCAATTCTCTAAAATTTGCACAGTGCCAGTGCCTGAACTGGTGGCTATGACCATCAGATTGGGTCAGGGGAGGGGGGGGGGCGCAAGGGAGGAGGGGGGGGACACAGTACAGTGGCTAAGTGGGGTGGGTGGGGATACGGTGGCTCAGTGGTTAGCACTGTTACCACACAGCACCAGAGACCTGGGTTCAATTCCAGCCCTGGGCGGCTGTCTGTATGGACTTTGCACATTCTCCCCGTGTCTGCATGAATCTCCTCCCACAGTCCAAAGATGTGCGGGTTAGGTGGATTAGCCAGGCTAAATTGCCTTGTCGTGTCCTGCGATGTGTAGGTCAGGTGGACGAGCCATGGGAAATGCAGGGTTCCAGGGCAGAGGGGTAAGCTTGGGTGGGATGCTCTTCGGAGGCCCAGTGTGGACCTGTGGGGCCAAATAGCCTGTTTACACACTGTGGGGATTCTATGAGATTGAGTGATGTTGCTTCCTCTTCAGGGGCCAGAGTTGGCACTGGCACTTCATTGTGGGTTTACATTTGTCTTGGGTATTTGGCACCAGAAATGCAGGGCAACAGGATTAAGGTGAGGAAGCAGGTGATGGATGGAAAGCAAGATACATATGGTCTCGTTATCTGCTACCTCCACTTCCCCAGTTATCAGGGTGAGGGCGCAGAAGGATTTGAGAAGGATTATTAAACAGGAGTGTACCATCCACTGGATGTTCTCAGCTATAGCAGATACTATGGTCTCAGAGACAATCTACCCAAAAAGGAGGAGGAATACCCCCTCCAAAGGGCGCAAGTGATGCAGACTTGGATTTCTGAATGGGGCTTAGTGCCCTTTGATCAACCTCTACTTAGTATAATTTCAAAAAAGAAATGGTTTGAATTTGGTTGTCATCATAGAGGTTCGATTTTTTTTCACTTATGAGCCTGGTACCTTATAAAGATACAGATTCCTTCTCTCCTAATAAGACAAAAGTCAGTTTCTCCAGATCGAATAAAACACTGCATGATTCACACTTCATGTGATCCAGTACAGAAATGAAAGCCTTCATAATTCGTTGTGTTTGTCAATATCTGCTCTCTCATCATCATGCCACCTACATTCTGTAATTGGCAAGACTCCAAATGTTCTCAAGAACGGGTTCTTACAAACCTTTCAAATTGGTAATTGCTATATAGACTCTCTGGAATTTATGCAAATACGTCCAGCAGTTATAAATGCCTGTGAGCATATTTTTAATCAACTCTGCTTCCTGTGGAAATTAATAAGAAATTGAGTCTCATCAATTAACACTTGTAACATAATGACATCAGTATATACTGTGATCATTTCTTCCTCCTCCCCCAAGTAGTCTTTCACTGGATTTAGAAATGATCCAAAAGCAGCAAATAATAATCAAAACGGATTGGTTCGTTCCACAAGATTTTGTTCGGATTTTGTGCAAAATACTGATTTCAAAATGATGTATAAGAATCGGTAAACTACTTTTTTTTGACATCTTCTCTTGAGTCTTGCCCATTAACAAATACTTTTAAATCAGGCATATGTAGGACGACAGAGTAGATTCCAGCAACGGATTCCAAAGCAAACCCTCACATGTTAAGCCATGAGCTTTGTCATTTATAATTGCTTGAAGATGGCTTATGGTGTCGAGGGGCTAATGTTTTATGTCAGTATTTTAATGTTTTGATGTTAGTTTCAAGAATTAACATGTTTTCTGCACACAAAGCGCACGAAGAGTATATAATGTTAAGTGCTACTATTTGTGAAAATTCATAAAATCATAGAACCATGCAGTACATAAGGCGGCCCTTGGTCCATCAAGCCTGTACCACCAAAGCTAGACTAAAGCTACGTTAGTCCCACTTACCTGCACTAGGGCCATAACCTTGAATGTTATGACATTTCATGCGTTCTTCCTAGTATGTTTTTAAGGGTTGTGAGGTTATCCGTCTCAACCACCTTCCCAGCATAGTATCCCATGCATCCACCAGCCTCTGGGTGAAACAATACATCCTCAAATATTTTCCTCTAGAACTCCTACCTTTCACTTTAAAATTATCCCCCTTGTTATTGGCTCTTCAACAGAGGGAAATAGCTACGTTCTATTCACTCAGTCTGTGCCCCTCAGAATCTTATACACCTTTATCAGATGACCACCCCCACCCCCCCCATGCTCCCAACCCCCTCAGTCTTCTCTACTCCATAGAAAACAGCTTGAGCTTATGCAGCCTCTCCTCATAGGTGAAGCTTGCCGTCCCAGACAACATCCTGGTGAATCATCTTGGCGCCTTTTCCAGTGTAATCACATCTTTCCTATGGTGCAGAGATCAGAGCTGCAGACAATACTCCAGCTGTAGTCTAACCAAATGCTTCTGCAACTCCAATATAACCTCCTTGCTCTTATAATCTAAGACTCAACTGATAAAGGCAAGTGTTCCGTATGCCTTCTTAGCTAGCACTATTGGGCATTGTACAGATGGGAAGGAAACTAACCATCAGAATATAAGAACATCAACTAGCAGCAAAATGGCTCAACAAACTCTACTTTATATTTGTACACTTGGACAATGAAGGCCATCAGTTTAACTGGGACAAGGTAACTATAGTAGCCCAAGCCAAATATAGACACGCACGGGAATTCCTCGAGGCACGGCTCTCCATCCATAATGCAATCAACAAGCATGTAGAATTGGACCCCATTTACAAACCCATACAGATCAAAACTGGAAATCTCACTTCTCACAATAACAGACCAAGCAGTATAAATTCCAAGTGGACTAGCGTAACATAGTTTCATCAGAGGCTCCACTGATGATGTTAACTAGCATGGTGACAAAATGCCTGAATGCGAACAAGCCAGCTTGGCAAGCAAATCATCAATCTCATTCACAACCCGAGCTACAAATCTTTGCCAAAACTTTGAACTACCATTCTGAATTTGTCCTGCCACCTTTAGAGACTTGTAGGCAACACTCCAAGATCTCTATTTTTCTGAGTTTCCTCATGCCCTGCTATTCATTGAGTACTCCCTTGTCTTGTTACTTCTTCCAAAGTGCATTACCTCAAGTTTATGAGGGTTAAATTACATCTGCCATGGAACTGCCCATTTGATCCATCCGTTTATATCCTTTGCTGAAATCCCCATAAACCACATCAATCGCACTGCCCTCATTTACATACATGGTCACCTTGTTAAAAAATTCACCTAGATTTGTAAAGGACATCGCTGCTTTGACAAAATCACACTGACTAATGCTGATCAAACCTTGCTTCTCTAAATCGAGGTTAATACTGTCACTCAGAATTTTGTCTATTTGTTTCCCTGCCACTCATGGGTGCCTTGCTGATTTGTAATGCCCTGGTTTATCTTTACCACCCTTTTTAAAAAGTGGAACAGCATTACTTGCCTGCCAGTTCTCTGACACCTCTCCTGCAGCCAAAGTCAATTTAAAAATTTGAGTCAGCGCTGTTGAAATTTCCTCTCTTGTCTCCCACCGTAGCCTGGGATACAACTCATCCAGACTTGAGGATTGGTCCATTTTTAAACCTGCCAAAGCCTCCATCACCTCCTCATGCCCTATATTAATCTGCTCAAGAACCTCACAGTAAATATTCCTGAATGCTGTACCTGCACCATCCTTATCCTGAGTGAAGACAAATGTGAAGTACTCATTTAACACTCTACCAATATCTTCCAGCTCCACGCATAGATTTCCCTCTGGTCAACAATGAGACTATTCATTCCCTGGCTATTCTCTTTCCCTTGAAATACCTCTAGAATATTTTGGGATTCTTCCTAATCTTGCCTGCTTTTTCATGCCCCCTCTTTATTCTTCTAATTACTTTCTTAAGTTCCCCTTTCTATACTGCATAAGCATCTCTATCGATTTGCTCCCTTTGTATCTATTATATGTCTTTCTCTTCCTTTTCTCTTTTGCTTTTCAATTGAATTGAGTCACAATTGTTTTAAGACTTTGGTGAATATGATTGATAAAAATCAAGGCAGGTCATTCAGCCAGTCAAATGGACACTATATTAATCTCTATTCTATTTTGCTGTAACCTTGGAATTAATCGTTAAATAAGTAAAGTCATATTTATGGTTGTTTGGGGGTGATGATGATGATTAGCTCAACTTCCTAGGTGACTATAATGTTATACAAAATGATGCCAATAGCATGGCTCAATCCCCATATTAGCTGATTCTCAACCAGGGTCTTGGGTTCATGTCACACTACAGGTGACCCCACCACACTATACACTCTCACATTCACATACATACACACATATGCTCATTTATACACAAACACACTCTCATACTCACATACATACACATACACTCATTTACACACACACACACACACACACACACACACACTCTGTCTCATACACACACATACACACTCACAGTCACATAGATCCTCTCTCATACACACTCTCTCTAAAACACACACACAAACACACGCGCGCGCGTGCGTGCGCACACACGCTCATGAATCTATGGGGTGAATTTGTATTTGCAGATAGATTCTATTTTGTTCAAAATGCACTCAATTTATAGACAGTCAATATGGTGTTTTGAAAATTCCTACTTTAGAAATAAAACCAGTCTGACTCCAAGCCAAAACACAAACCGTTTCGAAACAAGTTCTCACGCTTAACATCCATTGTCTGATCTAAAATGTCACCTCATCTTTACCCTGATAAAATCTTTAGTCCTCTCAGGACAGTGACCTCAAAGGAATTTAGGGATTTACCTAAACATATTAATCAATTAAAACCTTCTAACTGATTAAATATTTAGCAGCATCTTAGGTTTGTTTAGTACATCCTCATCAGTGGTGTGACTGATCTTTGACATAAATTCTCTGTCTGATACTGCCTCTCTCATTAACACCTGAAGAAAGAACAAGAATCTGAAAGCTTGTGTTTACAAATAAACCTGTTGGACTGTAACCTGGTATCGTGTGATTTCTGGCCAAATTAGCTGAGTTAGTTCATTGAAGCCTATCTACTTACATTGCCTCATGCTTGCAAAGTGGTGCCACTCAAGCTATTTCGCCAATTTACTATCTTTAATGGGAAGAAATGTCTTTAGTCCTTTGTGGTATATGACTCATTACTCATATATCATTGTTTAGCTGCTATTCAAATTCCTGTGGGATGGCAAAGATTATGATCACTGTCTTATCTGCTTCTGATGTCTTAGTGTGCCTGTTTCTCTGTCTTATGTTGGTTGACTGTTTCACTATCTCTTTCTGATCCTGTTTTTGCCATTTTTTGTGGGTAATATGGGATGGTGTTATTTTGATAGAAGACTGTAACAGCATTGGGCGGCATCTGACATAAAATTTGATGGAAAATGTGGCTCCCAGCAGCCTCTTCATATTTCTTCACATGCACAGTTATAATTCCACAACCTATTTATCAATTCCACCACTAAGCCTTAACATTCCCATGAACTATTTGCCTTCCAGCTGATCCGTGAGTCATATCACCATTTGTACCCATTTAAACCGTCCTATTATATCATTGTATTTTCCCCGGTACCCTTGCGCTGGTCTCACTCATCTTACCCTCAGCCCTTCACTCATCCTCCCCACAATATATTCACTCATACAAAGGATGGGTTCCAAGATGGCAGCCACAGCTTCACCCCCAGACTCTTTGCCTGCTACTTCTATCTTACTTTACGTTTGAACAGATGATCAAAGAGACATTCAACCACTTAGATCCACTTCATCACTTAATAAAATCATGGCTGATCTGACCGTACCATCAAATTCACATTCCTGCCTATCCCTGATCACCTTTCCCTTCATGTCCAAAGACCCATGACCCACAGAGAAAATCTTTGCCACATCTCTCTTTTAAATGGGTGACCTGTTATTTTTAAATGGCAACACCTGATTCAAACTCTCCCATTGGAGGAAACATTCTCTTCACATCTAACTTTTCAAGACCCCTTAGGATTTTGTATGTTTAGACCATAAGACATAGGAGTGGAAGTAAGGCCATTCGGCCCATCGAATCCACTCCGCCATTTAAATCATGGCTGATGGGCATTTCAATTCCACTTCCCTGTACTCTCCCCATAGCCCTTGATTCCTTCCAAGAATTTATCGATCTCTGCCTTGAAGGCAGAGACTAGCTGCATCTGACTCTTTCAAACTCTAGTTGACACAAGCATAGCATCCCTACTATTCTTCTTAGGACAACCTGCCTATTCCAGGTATTAGTCTTTCCTGGTAAATCTTTCCTGACTTGCTTCCAACACATTTACATCTTTCTTTTGATAAGGAAGCCGATACTCTGCACAGTATTTCCGGATCTGGTCTCACTACTGTCCTGTGTAACTAAAAGTATAACCTTTTTATTATTCAATTCCCCATTCAATAAATGATAATATTCTATTAGCTTTTGTGATTACTTTGCTAAGGAGTATCTCACTTGTATTTGCATTCAAAATTCTACATTTTTGGAGAAAATAAATCAAATTACTTAGAGGAAAGAAACTATCCCACATCCATCTAATCTTGTGAACCCCTCTGCTGTCTTCTGGTATTGTAAATTACACTTTCTGTCTTGGGTGTACAACATTAACATTGACTTTTCTGTCAACAGAACGTAGGTGAAGATAATTTATTGCCTTCAATTCTTTTGGATGATTGAAGGAACATTAAAAGAAAAGAATCTCTCTCTGGCATGACCCAACCTCAGTTTGTCTCTTTAATTTCATCTCCCTGTTGAGTACACTTTTTAAAAGATGAAACCTATGACAAATCTCCCCTCAGAATGTTGAAATTTTCTCTCACGTACATTTGCAGTCTCAGGTGTCCTTAAAAAAGTCAACATAAATGTTATTTCAGTGAAACTTTGAAAATTTTCTTTTGTCTTGTTTTGTTGAAAAAAGTGGAAATAAGCTACAGCACTAAAAGTTCTTGGAGCTAAAGAATAAAATCCAAATCATAGAACTCACTGAACAGTATTCCTACATTTTGGGATTGAGGTAGACTTGACGACCCCAGTCTGCAAACTCCATATTCAGTGCACAGAGACACTTGAGGCAAAAATATTAAGTTCAAGCCCAAACCTCTGGAACTGGCAAAGACTTTAAATTGAAAATTAAAACCATTCATGAAGATGTTAAAAGGCATGGAAAGAAGTCATTGGATGAATTTAATCGTGTTGATTTTGTAAAATGGTCAGATTTTAAAAACATATTGTTAAAGTCCATAGAATTGAAATTCAGACATGGATTTGAAAGAAAATAAAGATCTTAACAAATGGTTTGAGCAATTTATAGCTACAGCCATTTCTGCTATAACGTGATAGTTGCGTTCCCGCGCAACATCATGGTATAGAAAATCGTGCTATAGAAATAATGGGGCCTATGGGAAAAGTGGGGTTAGGGGCAGACCACCAAAAGATACCACTCTAAACCGCTCAAAAATCACTCAAAAGCCTAACACAAAGGATAGCACAATTTGAATAAATGTCTAATTCATTTCTAATGATGACATAAAAGTATATTTAACACCTTACCTTGAAAAACATGTCAAGATGATGGGGAGGAGGTTTTGAGGTTATGCTTTCATCGCTAACATAGCGCATGCTCAGGAAAAAGTCTGCGAAACAACCATGTGATGTCGACGCCCACTCTTCCACGCACTGATGGAATCGTGTTATAGCCAACACAAGTTTGTGTTTTAGAAATAGTGTTCCCCTATTCGTCAGTCAAGTTGTGGCCAATTCTCATTGCTGGAACACAAATTAGAGCAGAACTGACTGTGCTGGGTACCTGGATTGCATAATCACAGGCGATATGCTCTCATCTATTTAAAATGACTACCACACTGCCGCCTCTGAAAATAACAGGTACTGTAGGTCCTAGGAATGGCTGTTCATGCAAAGTGGGACCCCACATACCAAAGTTAATGTACAATAGATAGAAAACATCTGCTGTAATAAAAAAGCCTGAAAATATCACTGGCTTCTGAACTAACATTCATACTTGAAACATTGCTTCACGTATTAAAATGAATATGTGGCAAAGCAAAGCAGACTTCCTGTGAGCCAGGTCTGTTAATTCATAGATGTTATCTTAACTGTACTTCTCATAAGCAATATGCATAATAACAGCAAGGTCTTCAGGTAATTGGAAAGTTTTTTATGTACCATACCCCAAGTTGCCATACACAATGCAAGTACAGTTTGTGTTCGGAACAGCAACAGACATTAATAAAAGTTTGAGTAAGTCTGTTTTTAATCACTTATTGTTAATGGGTTCTGCAGTTTCTTTTTTTAGTTGTTGGCTAAATCTAGTCTGGCAAAAACAAACATTTAGTCAAGAGATGCGTAGATTGATCTTAACAACTTCCATATTCCTGGAATAAACATTTGGAATCATGCATTGTAGATTGTTTACATTTTACAAGCATTGTTCTCAAAATGGACGATTTGGATTTATACAAGGTGAACAAATGCAATGGAAAGTTGGTCATGTGTTTGCTTTCATTCGTTGCTCATCAAATTGATGACTGTTAGTACCAGACGAGAAAATAATTTCCAGTTTCATATCCAGGGTCAGCATCAAAGACTCCCAGGTTAGCACTGAACATGTTTTATATAAAAAAAAACTTCGTCTCTACTGGCTCACAAATGAGGTTTAAACATGTTCAATTTTATAACAGTACACCTAATAGACTAGTGAAACATCACATGCAAGCTGCAATCTTCAACTGGCCTCTTGAGTAGTACTCCAAATTATTTCCAAGGTATGGACAGATTTTGTTTTGTGAATTGAGCCTGGGTGACACTAATCTTCACAGAATAATTTCACTTGTTACCCTTAAAATCAAGCAGCAAAGGCAGGCTAAAAGCCTTCATTTTATTTATCTGCTCTAAACAGAAGCTCGGGCCTTGAAGATTATAAGATTGTACTCTATTGCACTCTGCTTACCGGTCACAATGAGGCAAAGTGTGAATATCTGGTTATATTTGGTCATAAGATTATAACCCATTTAATTAGTTATAATCACATTTCTCAATATATAATGACACATGGACATTAGCAGCATGCATAATAAAGCAACAACTTTATTCATTGTGTGGGTAAATTAGATTACACGTGTGGTCATTGAGACACGCATTACATTACATTTGACTGTGCTTCTCCAATTAGCTGGTATGTAACTACTGTGACAGCCCTTATGGCAATTAGGCTTGAATGCAGGCATAAAGTTGCACATAGGGAGTCATTTTAGAATGTGTACTATCAAACATTTACGTAACGATTGCTGAATAAATTCAGAGGTGCATGAATAGGTAAACAATTGCACTAAATAAACATGACCAATGCTTAACTGCGCCTGTGTGGAACATCTCCAATTGCTCAGTGGCACAATTTTATTGAAGGTGTTTGCAGAACTTGAGATAAAAGGGTATCCGCTGCTGTTGCTTGTCAGCTAATCATGGAGCAAAGTTGTCAGCCACAACAGTTGCATTTTACCTCTGCAGTTGGCTCATTTTTTTCCTGTCTTAATAGTGCATTCATTTCCACATTGATAAAGCTGGAGAATAATTGGCAAGCATTTTAATTTTAAAAAATTAACATTTTACTGATAGAAATAAACAACATTTCCTTTCTGGAAAATAAATTGACATTTGCTGACCCAGCACACTAAACTGTTTGAACATGAGGTTCAACTTCTGTGAGTTGATTGACAAAATTTTTTATCTATCTTTCTTCTCTGCAAGATGTTTAGTTTTTAACTGAGTTTAAATCCTGTTGTGGTTTTCCTACCAACTGCCAGTTACTTCCTGTGGCTTGTGACACAGTTTGATTTGGGCTCATTATTCAGGGAAGGGCAAGGAGGACAGTGTTGGTGACATTTGCTGACTACAGGAATGAGAGGAAAAATTAATCGTACCATTTAATAACATTGAATTACAATCAGCTTCATAACCTTATTAAGCAATCAAAATCAAAGATTACTTATCCTTTGAAAAACTCTCGAAAGAAAAATTATTTCATTAGTTCATATTTAAATGAAAATTCTGAATCAAAAGCAGAAGCTAAATGAATATCTGACACTTCATATTCTCTACCATAGAAGAATCCTCTCCTTTCTGTGAAGATATAAAGACTGCTTCTATGCTTAGGAAGGCATTTGTAAAGAGACATAATCCTTCTTATGTAGATCATAATTCCTTTTGAGCTCCCATCAGGTAACCAATAATATGGGAAGTATTTGAGACTTTTGCCAAAGCTAAGCACAGGAGCTTTCATTGAGTAACAATCTCTAAGTATCTCTTTAACCTTTTGCATACCAATCCTGATTCTCTTGTGGCTCCTCATTTTATATCAATTTTTCCCCTTGTTGAAACAAGATGCATTTTTGTAGGCTTTGAGAATCCCTACAGTATGGAAGCAGACCATTTGGCTCATTGAGTTCACAGTGACCCTCCAAAGAACATCCCACCCATACCCAACCCCTCCTACCCTGTCTCTGTAACCCTGTATTTCTCATGGCTGATTCACCTAGAACATCCCTGGACACTACGGGCAATTTAGCATGACCTGCATATCTTTGGACTTCGGGACGAAACTGGAGAACCCAGAATAAACCCACGCAGATGTCAGCAATGTTTATAGTTTCTCCTCTTGCACTTCAAATTTATTCAAACAAAGTTTCCAATTTGGACATAATTTTATAATTTTTTTGTTCCCTTTTAACACATTTTATTTTCTGATGCAGAAGTTAGAAGTCATTATTTTATGCATGTTATCTAATTATCAAGTCTTTCTCAGTAGATTCTGCCACCTACAGAATTCTCCAAAGAAATGAGGTGTGGTGCCAAAATGTTGTGCTGTCACCTACGTTTTGGCATTATTACTAAAAGGTCCTGCAACCTCAAGATTTCTTTATTTTTATGAAATACAAGAAATGTGCCCAGGGTCCAGACTAATAATTGACATGCAAGCTTTTTAATGCAAAAGATTTTCACTTTCTGAAATCATTCCCCCTTCGTGTGTAATATTCCTGTGTACAGGAAGTGATTTTGTTAATGATATAAGTGAGACAAGACACGAGTAGTCAATGTCTCTCGTGATAAATTACTATCTGTAATGCTTTCTTGATGATTAAGTAGGCAAATGCACTGGCTAGTACAGTACTGGGTACACAACTGACTTCAATTACTTTCCCCTACATAAAGACTACAGATAGTAAAAAAATGGCCAGTATTTTTGTTTATTTTTATTATAATATAAAAATAAATTGACATTTGCTGACCTGAAAACATCATGGAAGAAGATAGGTAAATTTAGTTGTGATGCATTCTCTGGGTTTCAACTGGGAGCCTCCACATGGTAAAGCACAATGTGAAAGAGTACCAATGGATTAAGGTACTTTAGCGCTACTGATTTCTTCAAACCGCAATGCAGCGAGTGCCACTCGTACTTATGAAATTAGAGGGAATGAAAGAAATAGTAATAACATTTTAAGGGTCTGTTGACATCAAGAAGGAAAGAATAAACAGTTGAAGGAACAGGAATATAGCATAATTTTGTCCATGGATGAAAGATCAAAATTTGGTATTTTTGTGGAAGTGCCTGATGAATAGTTAATAGCCCGATGCCATTCAAAGTTTAAACTTGGTTCACAAATCATAATGTAATGCTGGAAAACAATCATTGTTCCAGAACTCCTAACGTGACTGCACTGTTATTTATTTTCTTTCACTGTTTTGTTGTGGCAGTGTGGAAAGGATATAATGCCCAATGGGATGTACTTTGTTGCTAATGATGGTGATCTTTGATTAATATCAATTTAATCTTTCTGTTGTGTCATAGGCCAAACATTAATCCTTAATCGCTATCACTAGGAATGTGTGTTTGCCATCTTTTGAATAAATACAGGATTCCTACAGGAAAGCAGCAAACTTTTCAAAAAAGTCTTAAAGGCACTGGGAAGAGTTAATTGCTTCTTGAGGTTTTTTAAACGATCAATATTGCCTTGGTGTAATGCAAGGAAAAATATTGGTTATTTTGCTATGCTTTGTAAATCTGAAGTGGCCACTGATCAAGTGGTAGTATTGCTACCTCAGAATCAGAAGAGCTGGTTTCTGGTCCCATTCCAGGTAGCTCCAGTGTGTGGAGGCTAGTAGATGCCCTTATTGGGTTAACATCCAGTCGGCTGCTTGCATCCAGACAGAGTAACCACTGGCCCAATGATCATATTGCTGGCTTGGAATTAACAGGTAGGGTTCAGGGACATGCTAAAATAGCATGCTGACTCTAAGTATTGGATTGATGTCCAGAAGTGTATGCATATTAGTATGTGCAACTCTCCAAATCGTAAAGGGCAGGTGGAGCTCTCTAGAAATGGTTGGAGGTGCCCAAGAGAAAGTACTCTGTAGATAGTGACTGTGAGGAGGTCAATGAAAAATTGCATTAGCTACTGTTCCCTGGTAAGTGGCACAAGAATCTCATTGCTGACAGTTAATTTAAGAGCCACCTTAAGGCCAACTACAATGAGCAGATGGGTGCTATAAAATTCTTAGTGGAGGAAAAATGGTTGGATATAATGGGAGGTAACTTTAACCTGACTGAGCTACAGAGAATCTGTGAAATCACGCAGAACCCTAATTCTATACCCTGTGATTCCAACGGTGAATAAAATCAGCTGGGCTGTAAAATCAGTCTTGCAGCTTGTCTCATCAGTTTACTGTTGAGTAGGTCAGATAAGGACTGTGTTCAATATGCTGGTTTTGCAGAGTACTGGAGCTCTTCAGCACAGTGAGATGCTCTCCCTGCTGCAATGCACACCACCATTCACACTCTAGGACTCTGTGACAGAAAAATAATAAGAATGATTGAAATGCTGGATCATGATCAAAAACCTCTTCAATCGAACACAGACTGAAGCCACTGCATTGAAGTGAAGCTAAATTAGAGAAGGCTAAATAGAACCAGGCAGAAGACAGCAAAGGACTTTAGAGGCTGAATTTTCCTATTTTTAGATTAAATTTCAGGGAATTTGAAGGCGAGTTTCCCATTATGGCTCACAGCAACTTTTTTTTTTCTACTGATCACCGCATTGTATATGCATTCAAGGCACTTTTCTCCTGCAACCACCAGGCACGAGAAGCAGACGTGCTCACTAAAAGCGGGGCCACTGGCACTGATCATGAAGATCACTGATCACTGACATCATTTATAAACTCCAACACATCAGACACTACAAGCCAGGTACTGGCCTTTGCAGTCTAATGCTTGAGCATTATCATGTCCCAGCAAAAGTGTCCTGGGGGTGTTGACAGACAAGGTTAGTGGACAGGAGGGTCATCCTCTTTCAAAAACAGGCCATACTAACAGATCCAACCAGGCTAGACTCAGACTATTTCAGTGTTGTTTGATGCCTCAAAAGAAATGCCCAGCTTTACTGGAAGAAAGTCAACGATCTTGAGCTCCGCAAGTATTAGTGCCACCATCTTTTCTCTGACACCTCACACTCACTCTCACTCTGCCACTATACCAAAAGGTCACTGAGGCCAATGGCCTATAACTTTCACTCTTACATGCAGCATCTGTGTTCAAAGGCTCACTCTCCTAAATTACTAATCCTTCCCGCCCTCTGCACTACCCATTCAGCCACCTGGGATGCTTCACCACATCTCCTGCTCCTGTGCCACCTCTAACAGCCCAAGCTCAACTCACTAAGGCCTTCTTTTGTCTTGTTGCAGGGAGAAAAGTCCCATGAAAACAAACAGTTAGTGACAGATGGCGGCACTGTGGCTGACATTCAATTCCTCACTCCCATGTGGACGGGATCCTCAATGGCTATACAGGGTCAAGATCTCCCACGTGGAGCTACAATACCTCAATGTTGAACATGTCAGTAAGGTTGTGCTGCTCATTGCTCATTGTGCTGCTCCCTCATTGCCGTTGCTGTCCACCTATTCTCAAGTTGCTCAAACTTCTCCCCCTTCTGCATAACTATTGGTGTCTCTTAACTTGCGTGAGTGCCAGAGGCACCCATTCAGATGCCTCAAAGAGGCTAGCCCAGCGACCTATCAAATTGTCCTCCTCCCTCGAGGAGCATGATCAGGGCAAGCGATGGCCCTGTGGAATTATCAGTCGGCTGTTAACCCAAAGACCCAGGTTTGAATGCCTCTGTGGTAGTTGTAACTTGAATTCAATAAAAATCTGAAATTGAGAGTCCAATGATGAATCCATGGTCAGTTGTTTGAAAAGGCCACCAGTTCACTAATGTCCTTTGTGGGAAGGAAAATGCCATCCTCACTTGGTCTGGCCTATATGTGAGTCCAGACCCACAGTAAGGTGGTTGATTATTAACTGCCGTCTGGGCAATCAGAGATTGGCAATAATTGCTGGCCTAGCCAGTGACGCCTTCATCCTGTGAATGAATTTTTAAGAAGTCGCAGATTCCTCAGAGGATACATTGCCAAAGCTGCCTCCTACTCTCTCGGTGAGTACTTGGGTTGGATTTGGGTGCACAGGCTGGTGATTACAACACTACCAAATGTCCAGTACTGGCTAAAGAGGAAATGCACCAGGTCACTGGCACTTGGAGGACGTTTGGAGGTTAGGCAACTGCTCAGGCCCAGGCAGAAAGTGACAGTAACAGACTCGGATCAAAGAAGGTCAGAACTGGGTGTTAAATATTCCTGGGCTCTGAAAAGGAACGAAAGGAAAAGAGTGGCAGTATTAGTAAAGGAGAGAACTGCAGTGCTGAAAAACGAGGATGTCCCAGAGATTTCAAGGAGGCTATTGATCACCAAATAGTGGGAATGGTGCAGACCTGCAGGGAACTTAGAGAGATGACACGGTGTTTGGTAAAATGGCACATTGAATAACAAGTAATAATCCCTATCAATCTCTCTACTGCCTAGCAGTGAAAAGCCAAAAAAGGAACCAGAATGATCTCAGCGTTGAGATGGGCCTTGTTGGATTTGTTGCCTGATCCTGCCCCATATCTTGCCAAACCCAATCCCTTCCAAACCCCTGGAAGATTCTCCCCTACATTTGTTAGCTGAAGAAGTGTTTGTCGTGGAGTTCCTCCAGGCATCAGTATTGGGACACTTACCAACGCATATTTATCTTAATGATCTAGATCTTGACAGAAGGGGGATAATTTCAAAATTTGTGGATGATCACAAATTTGGAATTATTATAAACTGTGAGGAATATGGTATAAAACTCCAAAAGGCCAATAACAAGTTGGTTGAGGGGACATATAGATAGTAGACAAAGCTCAGTATAGAGAAGAATGAGGTGATGCATTTTGGTAGGAAGATCACGGACAGAACATACTACATAGAAGGTACAATTCTAATGGGGACGCACAGATCACTGAAGATACAGGATGGATGGACAGGGAGACTGCAATTAATAAAGCATACGGTATCCTAATAATTGCCTCATAAGGGCTTAGAGTATAAGAACATAGAAGAGTTGGAGAATTGTTTCAATCCAGGTGTCACACTTAAGAACACATGAGAAAGAGTGAAGCAGAGATTACCAAGAATGATCTGGGGTGAGAAATTTCAGTTATGAAGAGAGACTGAAGAGTTTGGGGCTCTTCTTCTTGGAATGAAACAGGCTGAGAGGAGATCTAAGAGCAGCTTACAAAGTCACAAGGGGGCTGGATAAAGTAGAAAGGAAAAAATGTGGATGCTGATGACTTGTGAATATTCCCCTTCCCACAGTATTCTGTACTTACAATGCTGTATCAGATTCAACTCATGTTTGGAGTTTCCCTCTTTCACTGTCATTATATATTTAGCATGACAGCATAATGCAGCCTACCCCCACACTAGAGTTTCCCACTTTCCACTGCACTGCATGGACTGTTCATTTGACATATACTACCCAGACTCACAGGACTGACCGAACTGTAGCCCAGACCTTCTGGATTAACTTGTAAAGAGAGCTCCTACTCAACATGGCCCAGCAGCTGGACTGATGTCTCTACTGTTCCCAAACTAATGTCCCTGTCCTGACTTGACTGGTTGTCATTGTCCTGCAGGATTGATTGTGGCTCAGACCCCCAGGATGCGGTGATATGGATCTCTGAACCCTGATCACACTGGGTGCCTGATTGACCGTGGCCAATCCATTAACCTGAGATCAGATGATGCCATTGACTGATTATTACAGGTCCCTCTTAGCTGACCGTAGTCCCCTTACTCTTCGCTAAGGGCTGTTCTCCTTAGATTTTCAGACTGGATCTTTAGATTGAAACACCTGTAGTATGCTTGCCACCACATGCTGTAATTGTGACTTTGACACAGTATGGTGCTTACAGCAATATGTCCACCCACTTAACTGATCCAAGCTGGCAAGTATGACAAGCTACCGGTTTTTCTGTCTGCCTGAAAAAGCAAGGCAAGCCAGAGATGTTGTGAGCATCCAAGTAACTGCAAAGTGAGTGAGTGTTAAGAAAGCAAGCTCAGAGCCATAAGGTGCATTCGTGCGCAATTGCATAAGATGCGCATGTATCCCTCTGAGCAGAGAGACCTGGCAAGATCATCGCAAGGTACGGCGCCCGTTAGCTCTGAAGTGCAGTGGTAAAGTCTATAATGAATTAGTCTGAGTTCAACTACTATGATGTGTTATGGTTGATGTTATACCGATGCCTGTAGACGATGAGTGAATCTCTGCCCCTGCAACATGCATTACAATGTAAATGAATGGATCTTCAACTGGAGATTGAAAGAAGCAAATGGCAAGATACATCCACCAGCTATTCGCTTCACAATTCCTGTCTAGAATTGGTGCTGTCTCACTTCTTGGTGGCATTTAATGAAATGAGATTAGCTAATAATGAAATGCAAATGAATTGTAATAAGCCAGTCACCACTTATTAGAAGAGATTCAGAACTCACCGTTGCCGATTGCATCTTAACAGTGACATTAATCTGTTTATTTATAAATGGATTAACTCCAGCGCCAAACCTGAACCAAATAATTTCATCGGGAACATCAAGTATTCAGCCATTGACATTACAATGTTATTTTGAAGTTTAATTATCCAGTTTGGGCCACTGGCTTCTGTAAATTGAAAGGAAGAGGAGCAAAGAGGCTTTGAGACTTGCAAACAAACACTCATGCTCCATTGATAGAAACACAGAGGGGCCAAATGGACAATTATGAATGATTCACCATAAATATTCAGGTACGCACTCCAATTAGCATCTTCAAAATGGGTTATGGATTGGGCCTGCAAGGACTAGAGAATTCTGAATAGCATAAAACACCTTACAAATAGTGCTGCTTTTTTACCTGTGATTCCACTGAGGCTCTGAGGCTTAAGTCAGAGGAACGGAAAGTTCAAAGCATTGTAGGGACGGCCAAGATCATTGAACAATTTAGACTTAAAGACCTTTAAATTCGAAGCATGAGGGACTGGCAATCCATGTAGAGTAGCGAACACAAGAGTGATGGGCAAATAGATCTTTGAGGGTATTCAAAAGGAATCCGAGGTTTGCGTTAGCTGAAATGTACAGAAAAGAATGGAAATGGCCAGAATTGTACTGAAAGCCTCAAGTCAGAAGGTGACTCAGTAGCAGATGGGCTGAGGTAGTGTTGTTGTTTTTGGAATTGCTAAAGGGCACATAAATGACATTCCTGTATCTCCTCATGATGGTGTGTATATCAACATGAATCACACAGGATACATTTTTGGTGTTCTTTTTAAGATGTAAAATGTAACTAGTTGAAGAGTATCATTGATAAGTTGCAAATGGAATTTGGTGTTTGTTGCAGCATGGACATTTAAAACATAAGTGGAAGGATTTCTGAATGCTTTGAATGGGATACCAATGTGTAAGGTTGTGTGAAGAAGTACATGAGCACTTTGACCAGCTATTTTGTTTAAGGTACTGGTGGATAGCTTTGCCACAAATGGGTGCCCTGATATGTCAAAGTGGAAATCGTCCTTCTCTCCTACAGCTTTCCATTGCGTATTAGCTGTTGCAACTACACACTTGAATGTTTCATCCATCTCTAGCTCCACCACATCCCTATACAAAATGACAACAACATTTGGCTACCATTAATCATTTAATGCCCTTTTAAATGAATGCCACAACCATTTAATTAGTTTCAGAATCATCAGGTTTCCAATTACAAATCTACAAATCCGTACTATCAGGGAGAGTTTGCACCCATTTTGGGCTCTATCTCAAAGTATTCAATGGGGTTGTCCTTGCAGAATGCAGGAGATGTAAAATTCAGACATTAACATTTCACTTGCATCAGTGGAATTTAGAGGAAAGCTATGTTGGAATCTATGAGGAACGATTAAAATATATGTTGCACACTTGGGTGAATAATGATGCTACCGATAATTTTACTTGACAATTTTGATTTGGAAATGTGATTTTGACCATTAAACATTAATCAAATTATAATTCTTATGTTAGCTCATAGGAGATATGCCCTTCTAGGTTGTTAGTATCCCATGCAGATCAAGAGGCTCTCTGTCTTACTGCCTAACTGTACTGAGAGAGCTAATCGAAGCCAAAGTGCATGAATGGTATTACAATGAGCTGCAATGGTCCAATAACAAAAGGAAGACCAGTTGGAGTGATGTAAAACTGCAAATTGTACACATATGGAGGATATTTGATGGGAACAAGTTTGAGTTAGGCTGTGATACATTGTCTATTCATGTTTTTGATTCGCTTATGGAGTGCTAGAGTGTTGTTTACAACTTGGGACCTACATCTCACAATGAGTCAGCGTCTTTGGGTGAGAAGGCCTGAGAGCCCAAACTTAACCAGAATCCCTCAAAACAAAAGGATTCACTTCACACTTTTCTTCCGAATAACTTGAAAAGTCAGTCTCAGGCAAAATATTCTAAATTGCGCGGCTACCTTGTTGATATGATGCCTGTCTTACCCTTTAAATCCATCCTTGCAATGGGCAGAATTTAATGCCCTCTGCAGGTGTGACATTGGAGGTGTGGGAGTGTTGTTCAGGCAGGAGACTGCCAGGTGGAAACTGTGCCATCTTCCCAGCTCTGACCCAATTAAGCCTGTGGTGCGAAGCTCAGTGGATGGCCTTCCACCCTTGCTTGCTTCCAATTGAAGTCCGTCACGGAGCCTCATCATGTCACTGCTGGTCAGTCGACACGTGGGACAGTCACTAAGAATGTGGATCCTCTCAATGTGGCTTGCAGGCTCCCAGTGGGTGTCCCTCTTGCAGTGCAGCCTCACTTACCTGTGGCATGAATCCTTTGGTGATCCCTGGTACATTGCCAACATTATCACCACTCCTCTGGTGCTGCAGCCAACAATGGCAGCCACCAGCCCCCAATGATCTAGCTGCTCTTGTAGGCAGGATCTCAGGAACTGGGGCCCTTGATCTCAGGGAGGCCCTCCAACTAACCATTTGGGTGTCTGCGAGGCACTGTTTTTGACAGATCCTTTGCCATTCTCCAAATGCTGAGCAAGAATCCTACCACCTCGATTACTGGCTGCCTTAAGAGTGCAAACAGCTCTTAGTCCAATACCTTCATTTCCTTTAACATCCTTAATCTGTTGCAATCACAACCTCCGAGATATTTGTATCCAGATTGTCTTGCCTTAAATAGCTGACACTGTGTTCGTAGCCTCTCGTCTAATGATCCAATTGAATAATACTGAAAAATAATGGATTCAAATGTTAAAAAACACATGAAGCCGTGTTAAATGTATTCTCTTGATTAGCCAAATGTAGCTGAAAATGTTTTACAGAGAGCCACCTTCGGAATTATCCCCAATTGGCAAGGAAAAAGCTCAGGATGTCAGTTTTTTTCTCACTTAAAATAATTGATGCAGAATGTTGCGTGAGAATTTGTCAGATTGCTGGCTGCAGCTGGTGCAGGTGTCTGCTGGCCAGTTTTGATGAAACGGCCCTGAATTTGAGGTCAACATTGTCATGGAACTGTCAGCATTCTCCATTTATGTTTCAATGGAATTCTGGGAATCTGCACATGTACACCTCAAAGTGGAAATTCAGGCATTCCTTCCTACTGTTTTACATTTTCTCAGAGGGTATACTGTTCAAGTCCCCACCAACCGTGCCCAAATAGAAATGACTGAATATGTAAGAAGTTGCCTTCTATCATCTAAGTTTCACAATAATAAAAACCTGGAATAATTTGGACTTTGACGAATGAGGTATAACTTGTGTATTAACTTTATATTTGTGGTTGAATTGTTCCCTTGCTCCTGAAGAACTTTGTGTAATGTCAAATTTATTATAATGATAAATATTCCACATTAAAATAATAACTTTGTAAAAAGTTTTGAGATTTCAGCTTCAACTTTAATCCCACCTGTATATCCCAATTTGTTCTCTGTAAAATGTAATTAAAACTGAAGGGATAATCAGTGTGCTTTAGCTCTTGGTTTGTTGTCTGTGAGAATACTTCAATGTGATTGGTTGTTTGCCCTGCTTCATTGCATTACAGTTGCTCAGCACCAGGTAATCCCCCTGATTTAGTTCCAGATTCAGAACAGATGTCATGAAAAAGGAAAATCCATGACACAGAGATTGCTTGTTATTTTTGGGCAGCTGTCCTTGAGGTCGTGATGAGCCACTGCCACTTCATTGATGATTGCAAAATTCCACTCTTTACTGCACGTTCCCATCTATAATGTTACAGTCTTTTACAGGCTCGGCCTTTTAAGCTTGTTCCAAATTCATCAGATCAAATGACAACTAAAATATAGGGAAAAAAAAGAGATCACTATTCAAAAATATTTGGCAGTGACAGATTCCCATAAACAAGGGAAATTTAATGGTGATTAAATAGTAGTAAGATACCACTAACCAAAATTGGCCTGCACGCCACTAAAGAGATATTGAAAGCAACAGGAAAGTTATAGGGAAGAAGAGCAAAGTTCATTTATGAAACTGTGAAAGCAACAAAGGAATAAACAAGTCAGGCAAGTCAGAGGCTCTAAATACTTTCAAATAATTTGTATTGTCGTACAGGACAAACTTTTAAATAATTAAGCAGCCACAAGGCACATAAATCAGCTGATTAAAGGCACATTTATCAAATATAAAAGATTGCTATCAGAAGCAATCCATTCCTACTCAGTACCATTCAGGCACTGTATTAATCCAGATTTAAAATATAGATAAAAAGTTTAAGAAAAAAATAACTAAAAAATCACACACAAAGCAGGAAAGGCAAGAGCCCCTCTTAAGCAGCGTGTTTTCTCTCTCCCCCCACCCCTGACACTCCAATTTTAGAAATCGGACAGTGGCTGATAAGCGAATTCATGCTTTAAAAATTTATTGGCAGTTTTTAAACAACGTTTCTTTACATTATAAATCAGAAAACACCTTTGCACCCTATAAAGTTAATCATTTATATGTGAAGCCATCACAGCTAAAATGTCATCATCTGTTCTAACCTCACTCCTCTATGCAGTAACACAGTCATTCAAATAACTTTGCCAACAAATCTCATATGAAACTCATCTAATTTCACCACAAGGCTTGATATGGCATATTCTACTTTAAAAATTTGTACAGCAACTGTATTCGTGTAGTAACATATTCAAACAGCATTAACTTTATACTGAGTCAAAGGAGCAACTTACACTCATATAATCACATTCCCATCATGTCCCAAAATACTTTAAAGTCAATTAGTTACTTTTGAAGCATGGGCAAACATTTAAGCCACTGGACGCATTGAAGGACCAATAAAATAGCAATAAATGGCTAGATAATTGTGACAAAAAGAGAAATTGCCCATAAAACTCAACAGGTCTGGCAGCATCTGTGGGGAGAAAGCAGAGTTTACGTTTTGAGTCAGGTGGTTCTTCACCAGATGAGTTTTGCCGGCAATTTCTGATTTTGTTTCAGATCTCCAGTTCTTTGTTTTATGCCAGACAATCTTATTTTTGTGGTGTTAGCTGAGTGAGTAACTTATTGGCCCCAAATCAAAAAGGCTCCCGTTGTTTTCAAGTAATGCAGTAGGATCTTGACCATGTACCTAAACAACTGGGCAGGGCTTTCATTTAACATTGCATTTGACTGACAGCACACCTGACAGTGTAGCATTCCCTCTGTACAGCACTGATGTTGTTCGTTGACATCTTGTGTTCAGTCCTGCAATGGGGCTTGACACTGTGACTTGCCTCAGCCCCCTCCCAGCCAATCTCACACAGTTACTAACCATACTTGATTTGGCATGAGATCATTGTAAACTTCCTTTGGCAAGATGAGGGGCCTATTTATTTGTTATGAGTCTAATTGCAGAGGCTAAAAGCAGTTTTGAGTTATTTTTGCAATTACGTAATATGAGGCTTCACCATTGTGAGATTTGCAAGGCAGACATTTCTACTGTCAGCTTCAGCAGCTCTCTGTATCTTTTTCATCTCACACACGCAGCGGGGTGAAATCATTAATATAAAAAAGTGCACTGTTAGTACAAATAATTGCTGCAGTTAAGGCAAATTACTAGCACTGCCACAGATCATGGAAACATTAAGTATGGGCTTCTGAGAATCTACTGTACTTTTGATAAAATTTAGAGACATTTAGGCAAGGCACGTAATGGAAGTCAATTAAAGTGGTAGACCACAATCCTTGGAGCAATGCCACTGTCTGAATTATTTTGTACACCCTCTGAATAGGTTCTGTGTTAAAACATACAGTATGGGATCCCTTCGGTTACCAATAACATTGCATAAAAAGATGATCACATGATGGTAGATTAATATATGAGAGCATGGAGCCACCTGTGGCACAGATGTGAACTACATGGCTCAGCACAATGTAGCTTAACTCTTTAGTCTCGAGTTGAGAATGGGTGCACTTCCTCTCCAAACAAATGGACAAATTTGATTTTCAAAGTAAAAAGTTCTAAAACTTTGACATACAGGAATATTTTAATTTTAAAGAATACTTTCTTCATCTCACTCAGCTGGCACTTCCATTCAGAGTTTCAAACATTTATCAACATCAACTATTATGAAAAAACCCGTTAGATAAAGCAGTCTATAGATTGCTGTATCACTGGTTGACTGTGGATTGCTGGATGTCTGCCGGAGTTAGCCTGTTACATGTGCCTTTTGCTGTTGCCAGTCTGTGGGGAAATGTACCAGCTTTTATTTCCCAATAAGCATGCCCAGCTAATCAAAAGTGAGGAGCGCCATTCCTGCTCATTGTCCACAAATTGCAAATAGGAGGTTATTCAGCACCTGAAACAACACCAGGGAATGTTAGTGTTTATCGGAACCTAAATGGTGGTGCACGATCGGATATTACAAAGTGAGAGAAGTCTGTTTCATGAGGCAGGGGCTGCCTGGATTGCTATAAACCATCAATGAAAGGTTCCAAAGGCACCAGGTATAGCAGGAGCACATTGAAAGTTGGCTACATCTTTCTGCACAGCTCCTCATATATGATGCCCACATGGAAATTAGAAGTAAAAATCTTTTGTGGTAAATCCAAGACTCATTCTGCAAAGGAGCTTGAATATAACATGGGCAAAATCAATGATTCCTTGGAATAAAATCAGAAAGACAGAGTGTGACTCTTCTTGAGAACTGTGAAGAATGAGTTAAAAAGAATAGTTATTATACCGGAAATGTTAACTCTGTTTCCTTCTCCACAGATACTGCCATACCCACTGAGTTTCTCCAGCACTCTGTTTTTATTTCAGATTTCCAGTATCCACAGTATTTTACTTTTATTTATGAGTCCTTGGTCCCGAGGAAGCCGGCAGGCCTTTAGGATTACATTGCTAGCAAGAGGCTTCCAGTGACAATGGTGAACTGTAAACTAGTGGATAGGCCTGTGGACAGTAAACCCATTGACAGGTGTCTCCAGCAGCTAGCCTGGACACAGCCTGACATATAAACATTGTGAACTGTGTTAACTTCAATGGCCAAATGTGGTGAGCCACACATGTTGTCTTGAGGTTGTCCAGATGAAGATGCCACCATATTACCACAAGATCCCTGCAAAACCTTAGCTCGTTATTGTCAAGTAGCAGTGCCAAATGCAGCAGACCAACTAATCAACAGCGACAACATGCATTTTTATAGAGCCTCTAATGTATTAAACCTTGCAAAGTACTTCAAAAGAGCATAATTATTTTTTAAAGACTCTGAACCAGCTGGCAGTATCAGGACAGATGACAAAAAGATTGGCCAATGGTACATTTAAAGTAGCATCTCACAGAAAGAGGCGAGAAGAGAATGTATCTGTTGTGATGCCAACCAGCCTGTGGTTGGGGTCATTTACTGTCACCATCCTCTTTCCTTGGGTGGCTCGAAACACTGAGATTTTTACATGTGTGAAAGAAAGTCACTAGAGAGGCTTAATGGAAACAGATTCTTGTCTTTATCAAGGTGTAGTTTAATTATTGATCACTAATGAATGATATCATAATCCTTATTGAATGATCAGTTACAAGTTATATCAGTAAGGTAAGCAATGTTATTAAGATTTTCAGGAGACCTAGCAAATAGATTTTTCATCTACAGAATTCCAATCTCTCCCACACCAAATTCCACATGACACCATCAGATTATGTGATACTAATTACAGTCTTCAGCAATAACTCTTTCAGGCCTATTATTTAGTTCTTTTAAATTTAACCTTTTTTTCTAATCAACATGCTTAGAGATGTTATTATACACGTCTGGAGTAGGTGAGACTTGAAGCTTAGGTGGGTCTCCTCACCCAGGGACAGGGGACACTACCACAACATCTCAAGAGGGACCCAAAACTACTGCACCTGGTGTTCCCAGATGGTATCCCATCCAAGCACTAATAGGACTGAGTCTGCTTAGCCTCCAGTATCAGGTGTTTTTAGAATAGTATGGTCTTAGGCCATTACATTATATAACATTATAGGGAGGGGATTCTCAAGTTTAGGTTCTTGGTGACTGATTGGATTCTTGGCAGTTGACAACGATGGAAATTAAAAATATGCCAGAGGCCAGAATTGGAGAAGCAGAGAGAATGTGAAGGTTTTTGGGAATAGAAATGGTTATAGGCAAAGAAATTAGTAGGGTGGAGGGGGGTGGGGGTGTGGGGGGAAGTGTTGCTGGGGTCGCTGCTCTGAAAGGATTTCCTAACAAAAATGGGAATTTTAAAATCCTGGCATTGTCAGCTGTTGTTGGTCAGGGAGCACAGAGCAGTGGCTGAATGAGAATTGATGTGGTTTCAGACAGAAGCTGCTGTGATTTGGATGGTTCGTGTAGGATGTGGAAGGGAGGATGGGGGATGGGAGGATGTTGAGGAGAGCACTTGGCAGGATGGGAGCTAAAAGACAGATGAGCTGAAATGGGTGTGGAGGTGCCAGCTTGTTGCCATTTTATTGCCAAGCAACAGAACTCAGCCTCTGCAGTTACAGCCACAAAGATGACTATCTTGGAATATGGAACAGCCTTCATTGTGAAAGATCTCTTCTCCCAGCAGCACTGACTTTAATTACTTTCACAGTAGTCTCAAACACTCAAGAACCAAACTGGAGTCAAAAGAATCTCATTTGGCACAAAAACACAATCTGGACATGTACATTAATCAGAACTCCCAAAAATATCCACCTTAGTCTCACACCATTAGTGCTAGCATCAGTCTCATCACCAGCAATAACCTTGACAACACCAATATAAACAGCGTATATTTATGTAGAGACATCACTGCAATAAAATGACCCAAAGCGTTTCATAGGAGTAACAGAAAACAAAATAAAGCACTGAGCAATATACAGCATTATTTGTCATCTAACTATACGGCCAAAAGATTGCTCTCAGAGGTAGTTATTGAAGTAGCATTACTACTCTAATACATTTGCAAGGTAATGTTTTAAAGAGGTAAAGCTTCGTTTGTGCTTTTGTTATTCTTTGTTCATTTGAAATTGAATTTTCATAGCAAGAGTGAATAAACCTATTAAAACTGGTATACAGACTGCACAACCATCGAAAGGTTTTGTTGAAAGAGCCTAAGGATGTTTCAAATGCTGAAAAACATTTCTTCAGGGTCTTGAGGGGGTGCCTGCTTTGGTTGATCAGCCACAGAAGCCAAATAGTCCCCAATCAGCATGGGTCACCAATTTTGGTCTATCAAAATGCCAACTATTATAAACAAAAATACCAACTTGTAGTTATAAAGCACATTTAACATTGATAAAGTGAGGGAGGGATGAGACAACCAGAGTGCCGCTATCTGACACTTTGTGTAACTCTACGGAGTTTGCAGTTCTTCCCCTGAAGAGACCAGTGTGCATGGTAAATTGAACCTAATCCTCAGGCCACATAGTGAGATGACAAGTATCTGCTCATATTGTTCAGTTTCATTTTGGTTTTATAATGCTTTTAAGAAGGATCTAGTATTACCCTAATATCATTATATAACTAAATTATTGCCTGAATTTTCAACTAACATTTGGATAGTCAAGGTCTAATTAGGAGTGGTCAACTTAGATTTGTGTGTCGGCATTCATGTCTGACACATCTATTAGAGATTTTCGATGAGATAACGAAGAGGATAGATGAGGGTAGGGCAGTGGGTGTTGTCCATGTGGACTTTAGTAAATCCTTTGACAAGGTCCCCTATGGCAGGCTAATTATGAAGGTTAGGCAGCATGTGACCCAGTGAGAGCTAGGTAATTGGATTCAAAACTGGCTCGATGGTAGGGTGATGGTTGAAGGTAGTTTCTCGGACTGGAAGCCTGTGACTGGTGGTGTGCCACAGGGGTTGTACTAGGACGTTTGTTATTTATTATGTATATAAATCATCTAGATGTGAATGTACGAGGCATGATCAGTAAGTTTGCTGATGATAGAAAATTAGGAGGTATCGCTGATAGTGAGGAAGATTATCTAAAATTACAGAGGGATGTTGATAAATATGGGAAGTGGGCTGAGGATTGGCAAATGCAATTCAATATAGATAAGTGTGAGGTGTTGCAGTTTGGAAAGTCACACCAAAGTAGGACTTATTGAGTAAATGGTAAGGTCCTGAGGAGTGTTGAGGGGCAGAGCGACCTGGGAGTATAAGTACATAGTTTGTTGAAAGTGGCATCACAGGTGGATAGGATAGTAAAGAAGGCATTTAGCATGCTGGCCTTTATCGGTTAAGGCATTGAATATAGAAGTTGGGACGTTATGTTACAATTGTATAAGTCATTGGTGAGGCTGCACTTGGAGTGTCGTGTACAGTTTTGGTCACCCTGTTACAGGGAAGACTCAGTTAAAGTGGAAAGTGTGCAAAGAAGATTTATGAGGATGTTGACACGTCTAATAAGCTTGAGTTATGGGGAGAGGTCAGCAAGGATAAGACTTCAATCCTTGGAACATAGGAGAGTGAGGGGGGATCTAACTGAGGTGTATAAAATCATGAGGAGCATAGATAAAATGAATGCACACAGTCTTTTTCCCAGGGCTGGGGATTTGAAAACTGGTGGGCAGAGGTTTAAGGCGAGAGGGGAAAGATTTAAGAACGACCTGAGGGGCAATTTCTTCATGCAGACATTGGTGCATATATAGAGTGGGCTACCAGAGAAAGTGGTTGAGGCAGATACAATAGCAATATTTAAAGAGCATTTGGATAGATACGTGGATGGGAAGGGTTTAGAGGGATACAGACCAAATGCAGGCAATTGGAACTGGCTGAGTGGGCACCATGGTGAGCATGTCCCAGTTTGGGCTGAAGGGCCTGTTGTCATGCTGTGTTACTCTATGAATCTATTTCAGAAAGACTGTGAGATAACACATAAACATGTGCTACTCTCATCATCTGCCATTCAGTCAGTCATTCTGTGAACAAACAGTTAGACTGATAGCTGACTGGCTGACTAGTAGATTAACTATGAATAAAATACAATAAAAATTGAAGTAAGTGTATAACCCAGGCTCAATATGTAAGACTGAGATGTCATATTAATGTATACGATTACATTTTAACAAACTTCTAGATGTCTGATTCAATGAGTACCAGACCGTCTTTAGTTTGTTATTTTTATGTCATTTAATTAATGTATAGAAAATCACAGTTACACCCTGACAGTAAGGTAGTACTAGAAGCTGATGGCAGCAAGTTGGTACTGAAAGCTGAAAGGCAGGAGCAGTTATGAAAAGTTATCTTCCCTACAGTCACCCATCACACATTTGAGTAGAGTTGAACTGCACATTTAACAAACAAGACTAAAGGCTATCACTGTGCTGGGACTACAAACATTTGATTTCTCTCTTTTTCTTTGAAAGAGAAAACGGAAAGCCACACCTGATCTGATTTAAAAACCATGAAGTATAAATGCGCTGATGGACAATTCCAAACTATTAAAGCAATCATTGGTGAAAAATGCAGAGAGAAGATATGGAGAAAAGACTTTAAATCTCAAAAGGGCAAATCCTGTGCCCTGACATGAGTTGATTCTGACGTCATGCTTCTTATGTGAAAAGAAGAAGTGCATGTTTCATCACTGGCATAATTTTTGGGCATGAATGCCCTCTCGCTTTTAAAGCAGCAACATCTAAAGCAGCATTAAGGACAGAAACAAAAAAAATCATTAAGAGAAGCAAAAACAAATTACCAAACAGAAGAAGCATGACACCACAATACAGATAGTTACTCTGACATTTTTAAAGAATGCAACAAGAGTAGAAAGCAAACATCCGAACATGGAGTGGAGCTTGAGTGATAATCTGTCAGAACTTCAAACAACCAATGCAAGAATTAATCTCTTTATGGACCAACTGATTGCAGACAATAGTGGACGGCAGACAAACCATTTGTTGCTTAGGAAAATGAGGCGTTGAGAGGAGTGAAATCCTCCAGCTTTTTGGGAGATGATCACTAAGATACAGGCAAAGCTTTTCCAGGGTCTAGAAAATCAAACTCAGGTCAGAATTAATTCCAGATCACGTATTCTTGAGGTCATGTTACGTTGCCAACAGCCAGTGAAAACATTAACCAATATGTAGGCAGATGCTGACACCAAAGTATGAGATGTAATTTCACTGATGCTAAGCTAGCTAAAAGCTGATGGAATTGGTCATTATCTATACCCTTTCAAATCTTGCTGAAAAGCATTCTGTAAAAATATAAGGCTGTTCAACTCTTATAGCAATACAGCAGTTGTCAACAGCATCAGCAAAACACTTAAATTTTTCCCCAGGATGACGCCATTTAAAATCCCTGTCGGATTATTATTTGGATTACCTATTAGCCAGGATATATTCCAAATCCAACAGATTTTATCAAAAGGAATCTACATGGCTGTCTCTGCATCTCAGATGAATAAGGAAAAATTAAACATACACATGGCACAAAACTACTTCAGTGCATGACACAGCAGTCTTGTTTTCAACAGCAAAAAATAGAAACTTGGCCAAATCAACATCTTCAGATCAATTTATTTGTCACATGGTATCATACCTGGTTGTACCAAAACAGAAGATCTACAAGAGTCACCTACACGACAAAACAAAGACGACTGACAAAGGTGTTTCAGTTTTTTCAACCCTTTACCTTTCAAACAAGCCTTACCTTTAGGCAAACGTATCATTCAACATCACACTGTCTCCAAGCTTTCCAAATTGAAATTAGGATGATATGCCTCTTGCAGTTAGTTCCAGAATCTTCAGCTCTTCCAACATAGAAAGGAAAACCATCATTTCCAGTTTTCAGAATACAAAGGTTCATACGTATCTATTCAGCAAGTACTTCATTGATCAGGCTGACCACTGATGACGAGAAATGATCGATCAAAAAACTTGCACAAATAGCACCTCCACGGCAATCATTCTAACATCTTGGGAGCTTTTGGCAAAGGCACTACATAAATGCAAATTGAAACTATAATGTAATCCCAAGGAATTCCACAAGAGAGTTAGAGAATAAAACATGAAACCGAGCCACACAGGAAGATTTCAAGATAGGTTTAGTGGTAAGTTTAAAAGAAAATTAAAGGAGGGAAAAGAAACAGAGAATCAAAAATGTTGATGGTAGAAATTCCACATTTTACAGTCCTGACAGCTGAAGTCCTGGCCACCAATGGTGAGACAATGAAAGTCAGGGATGCTTGAGATGCCATGACCGAATTCAAGATAACTGGATATCAAGCTACACTGAAGTGCTGGTGAAATTCAGCAAATGGTTGCCTTTGATTGACTCAGATCTAAACTTGCTGCCTGCTGCACTGCTATTGCCATCCACAATCAGACAGATTCCTCATGGTTTGCACAAGATCACATAAAACAGGACAGATCAATAGCAACACCTCTGCAGGGTACAGACTGAAGAACGGCTCAAAATAATGGTTTGAAATTTAGAACTTGCATTTTCAGTCAGTGAACACAGAAAAAAGTGTGAATTTGCAAAAGGTAGCCAACCTAAGTCACTGAAGATTTAAAAGATTTTAAATTCAGCCTTACATAGCAACTTGATTTGAGTGTGATTGACAAATTTTCACAGCATTTCAGTAATGTCGTCACTATAATCTAGCAACCACGTTATCTGATCAAATTGGCCCTGAGAAGTTGCCTGACTATTCTGAAGCAGATCCCTTGAAAAAGCTTGTATCCATGATTTCTCACAGGTAGCAATGCTGAACAGAAACGAAACACTTGTTTTCAGTTAGAAAGAGGGCTTGTTACTATCCAATGCTCCGCTGCGCATTGAGTCATGGAAACACACCCTTTGGTCCCACTCGTCCATGCCGACCGGATAACTTAATCCAGTCCCATTTGCCAGCATTTGGTCCATATCAGTCTAAACCCTTCCTATTCATATACCCATCCAGAAGCCTTTTAAATGCTGTAATTGTACCACCTCCACCACTTCTTGCAACAGATCATTCCATACATGTACCGCCCTCCGGGTGAAAAAGTTGCCCCTTTAAATCTTTAAACCTATCCCCTACCCATGCTTCTCACGATTTTATAAACCTCTGTAACGTCACCCCTCAGCCTCCTATGCTCCAGGGAAAATTGCCCCAGCCTATCAACTTCTCCCTACAGCTCAAACCCTCCAACCCTGGCAACCTTTCAAGTCCAATTGCTGGCTGCTGAGAGTTTGAGGAGGTTTGTAGAAGTAAGCAGTAGCCTTCAGTCAAATTTTATGAAATAGGGCCGAGTATGCAAACTTACAAGACAGTCATGTTTTGTATTAAAATGACATCAAAAACTTAAAGGGTTAAATATTGTGGTCTGAAGGATCAACAGTGTGTACAGATCAGAGTAAACTCCATTTACCTTCTTAATTATTTGCTATACTTGCTTGCTAATGATATTGTGTTTTATATACTTTTATACCCAGAGCCCTATGATCTGCATCTTTTTGTAGTCTTTTTCTTTCAGATAATTGTTTGCCTTTGGATTCTCCCTACCAAAGTGCACAGCCTCCTGGGTTTAATTCAGTTAAAATGCGGTGTAGTTTCTACTAGTTCTGGTACAAACCAGAACTGTTCCTTTAAATCATTCTGTGGCATGCTTCACTTTGGCCCTCATGCCAGAGTTTGCAAGTGGCTTGGAAAGGAGTTGGTGGCATGACACAAAACTGCATCTCTGTACAGCTGGGACCAGAGGAAACAGAAGGAATCAGCTGCCAGTTGCCAAGACTTGTACACAGTTCAAACATGCGGAACATAAACTGCAGCTGGACGTCCATAAAAAGCTTATCTCTTAAAGGAGCACCCAAATTACTGGTGAGCCCAGAGCCTCAGCCACTGTAAATCCAATCCAGTTTATAAATTGTCTCATGCTCTGTGCCAAATCCACAATAAACCAGAAAAGAACTGAAGAACTCTAACTGAATATTGAAGCAAATGCCAGCACTTCATTCAAACAGTTCTGCAGTTTTGTTGTTAGATTATCTTGAGTTTTCTTTGCTATGATCAATGGATATCACCATCATTATTGTGACTATATTGCTAAAAGCCATAGTTCAACTTTCTCATTGTGTGTTGACACAATTAAAGTTGTGCTTGCCTACTCCAGAAAAGAAGGGTTTTCTGTTTTCTCATTGCTCCTTGGCCATTATAACAAACGCACAGCAGCCTTTTTTGGCAATTCATTCTGCTTTATACACCCACAGAGAAAGTCCTTCAACAAATAACAAGAAAAATTCCCTGTCAACAAGTACTAGATTTCAGAGAAACAGCTATCAAAGCAAAATAATAGAAAGGCGTGGGGCTCATTACACTTTAAATTCTTGAAAAACACTCTACAACTATGCCAAATGCCACACTATTTTAATTTAGTCCCCTCTCCTAATCTCTCTCCTTACCTTCCATCAATTTTTTTGTTGCCTTTTGGGCAGTGCAATTTAAATAAATGTTAGGTGTTGCATTATGCTATGGTGAATCAGAGCAGGGCTTATACACTTAATTGTAGGGCCCTGGGGAGTGTTGCTAAACAGAGACCTAGAGGTGTAGGTGCATAGTTCTTTGAAAATAGAGTCACAGGCAGGCAAGGTGTTAAACAAAGGATTTGGCATGCTTGTCTTTATTTGTCATAACCTTGAGTATAGAAGTTTGGATGTCATGTTACAGTTGTACAGGACATTGGTGATTCCATTTTTGGAATACTGCATACAATTCTGGTTACCCTTGTACAGGATGGCTGTTGTTATACTTGAGAGGGTGCAGAAAAAATTTACAAGGATATTGCCGGGACTGGAGAGTTTGAGCAATAGAGAGAGGTTGAACAAACTGGGGATTTTTTCCCCTGGAGCGTTGGAGGCTTAAAGGTAACCTGAGAAGCTTTATGAAATCATGTGGGGCATGATCGGGTAAATAGCCAAGGTCTTTTTCCAAAGATGGGGGAGCTCAAAATTATGGGACATAGGTTTAAGGTGAGAGAGGAAACATTTAAATTGGGCTTGGGGGGTAACTTTTTACACAGAGGGTGGTGCGTGCCTGGGAACAAGCTGCCAGAGGAAGTGATGGAGGTGAGTACATTTACAACATTTAAAAGGCATCTCAATGGGTTTATGAATAGGACAGGTTTAGAGGGATATTGGCCAAATGCTGGCAAATGGTACGAGGTCAGATTGAGATGCCTGGTTGGCACGGATGAGTCGGACTGAAGGATTTGTTTACATGCTGTATGACTCTATGACTATGAATCTATTTAATTAGAAACATTTAGTGGTCTGTAAGAGCAGCTTTGGATGGGTAAAAAAAATCTTACCACTGCATCATAAGGGTTCCCTCCAATTAAACTTGTATGGTAGTGTAACTCTTTCTTCAATTTAACACAGGCTGCCTGGCCTGCTGTGTTCCTCCAACTCCACACTGTTATCTCAGACTCCTGCATCGGCAGCTCTTACTATCTCTTTTACTGCTGTTTAGGTATAAGGGGAGCCAGACGCTAAAAAACACAAGATTTTCCCATTCCCATGAAGAATCAAACAATTAAAGAGGAGTGAAAAAGCTCATAAGAGAAGGAAAGAGGGATTATAAAAAGAAATTGGTGGCTAACATAAAAGAAAATCCCAAAGTTATCTGTGGGCATATAAAGAGTTCAAAAGTGGTGAAAGGCAGAGTAAAGCCTATTTGGAGCCACAAAAAAGGATTTACGCCAGGAGACAAGGGGTATGGCTGAAGTGTTAAATGAATGTTTTAAATTTGTTTTACTAAATAAGAAGGTACTACACAGACCATGGTGCAACAGGAGGGCATTCAAACACTCAAGATATTTAAAATTGATACAGACCTGTATTGATTAGGCTGTCAGTAAGGCACTGGGATCAAATAAGATGCATCCAAGTAAACTGAGGGAAGTGCAAATTGAAATTGTGCAGGTTGTGACCTAATTCTTCATCCTTCATTAGACTCAGGGTGGTGCCAGAGGATTCAAACATTGTAAATGACAATTTGTACAAAACAATTATAAGGATAGGCCCAGCAACTACAGGCCAGTAAGTTTAACTTCAGAGGTGGGGAACATACTAGAAACAATAATTTTGGACAAAATTTAGTGTTACACGGACAGATGGACAGCTGCAGCTTTATTAAAGAGAACCAGTATGGAATTCATAATGGAAAATCATGTCCAGCTAACTGGCTGGAGTCTTTTGAAGAATTTCCAGAGAGGGTTAGCCAGGGAAATACTGGTAATGCCATGTTTTTGGACTTCCAAATGATATGTGATACAGTGCCAAACAGCAGATTGGGAGAAAAGTTATAGCTCATGGAAATATAATGCACAATGGTAACATGGACACAAAATTGCCTGAGAAACAGGAAAGAAAGAAAGAGTGATGGTTAATGAACTATAAGACCATAAGATATAGGAGCAGAATTAGGCTATTCAGCCCATCAAGTCTGCTCTGCCATTTGATCATGGCTGATGTGTTTCTCAACCCCATTCTCCTGCGTTCTTCCCATAACCTTTGATCACCTTACCAATTAAGAAACTATCTATCTCTATCTAGTATACACTCAGTGATTTGGCCTTCACAGCCCTCTGTGGCAATGAGTTCCACAGATTCACCATCCGGTGGCTGAAGAAATTCCTCATCACCTCAGGTCTAAAGGGTCATTCCTTCACGCTGAGGCTGTGCCTGCAGGTCCTAGTTTCTCCTACAACTGGAAACATTTTCCCCATGTCTACTCTGTCCAGATCTTTCAGTATTTGGTAAGTTTCAATAAGATACCCCCACATCCTTCTAAACGTCATTGAGTACAGGCACAGAGTTCTCAAATGTCCTCATATGACAAGTCCTTCATCCCTGGGATCACTCTTGTACACCTCCTCTGGAACCCCTCCAATACCAGTATATCCCTCCTATCATACAGGACCCAAAAAGGCTCACAGTGTTCCAAATGCAGTCTGACCAGAGATTTATATAGCTTCGGCAATACATTTCTGCTCTTGCATCCTAGCCCTCCTGAAATGAATGCTACTATTGCATTTGCCTTTCTGACTATCAATTGAACCTGCACGTTAATTTTAAGAGAATCCTGAATTACGACTCGCAAGACTATTTGTGTTTCAGATTTCTGAAGCCTTTCCCAATTTAAAAAATACTCTACATCTCTATTCATCCTACCAAAATGTATAACCTCACATTTTCCAGCATTGTATTCCATCTGCCATTTCTTTGCTCACTCAGTCCAAAGATGTGCAGGCTAGGTGGATTGGCCATGCTAAGTTGCCCGTAGTGTTCAGGGGTGTGTGGGTTATGGCGGGGAGGGGGTCTGGGTGGGATGGTCCATGGGGCGGCGTGGACTTGTTGGGCTGAAGGGCCTGTTTCCACACTGTAGGGAATCTAATCTAATCTGCAAGCCTGTCACAGTCCTTCTACAATCTTCTGCTTTCTCAGCACTACCAGTCGTTCTAACTGTCTTTGTGTCAGCTGCAAGTTTAGCAACATTGCCCTGAGTACCGGATGACTGACCCTTCAATTATGAAGAACAGCTGCTCCTTATCCACACTGACCATGCCCCTCATAATATTGTACACCTCTCAGTTTTCTCTGCTCCAACTACAACAACCCAAGCCTATCCAACTTTTCCTTATAACTTCAATTTTCCATACCAGGCAGCATTCTGGTGAATCCTCTCTGCATCCCCTCCTGTAATGTGGTCACACCCTTCCCGTAATGTGCTGACCTGAACGGCACAATATTCCAGTTGTGGTCTCACCAAAGTGTTATACAACTGCAACATGTCTTCCCTGCTTTTGTAATCTATGCCTGGATTGATAAAGGCAAGTGATCCATCTGCCTTTTTCACCACCTCATTAATATTCCCTTTGTTTTAAATTTGTTTTCAGAGATCTAGGGACAAACATGCCAAGGCCCCTTTATTCCACAGAACTTCCCAGTGTCATGCCATTGATTGAATATGCCTTGAAAAAAATTACTCCTTCCAAAGTGTATCATCTCACACATTTTAGGGTTAAATTCCATCAGCCACTTACCTGCTGGTTTGACCATCCCATTTATATCTTTTAGCCCAAGACATTCAACCTCACTGTTAATCACCAAACCAATCTTTGTGTTATTCACAACGTTACTAATTCAACATTGATGATACACACACATCTATGTAATTTACAAAAATGATGAATAATAGAGGGCCCAGCACAGGACACTGGCTTCCAGTCACTAAAATAATCTTCTGTCATTACTCTCTATGTCCTACACCTGAGACAGTTTAGAATCCACTTTATCAAACTATGCCACTCCCATATCCCATGTTCATTTGCTTCCTTGATAAGTCTCCGATGTGGGACCTTGTCAAAGACTTTTCTGATAGCCATATAAACTGGAGTAACTACATTACCCTCATCTACACATTTTAGTTGTCTTCTGCTAGTTTTCAAAAGCTTCCCAATCCTCTGGCTTCTGCCCGATCTTCACCATATTATGTGCTTTTTCTTGTGCTTTTACTCTATCATTGACTTCCTTAATCATCCATGGTTGCCTCATTATCCCCTTACTATGCTTTTTTTGCCTTGGCGTGAATTTCTGCTGTGCCTCCTCAACTACCTCCCGAAACATTTCTTGCCATTGCTGTTCCACCTTCTTCCCTGCGAGGTTCCCCATCCAATAATTCTGGCCTACTCCTCCCTCATGTCTTTGTAGTTACCTTTACTCAATTTTAATCCCATGACATCTGATCCAAGCTTCTCCTTCTCAAACTGCAGGTATTGCAATTGAATTGCAACGTCACTCCTTCTTAGTGGTACCTTCACCTTAAGTTCCCCATTCAACCCTACCTCATTACACATCACCAAATTCAGAACTGCCCATTTCCTAGTAGGTTCTACTATAAGTTGCTCCAAAAAGAAATATCAAAGACATTGGCACAAATTCCTCTTCTTGAGATCTGCTGCTAACCTTATTAATCAATCCACCTATATAATGACCATTGTAATAGCACCTTTCTTACATGCCTTTCCTATCTCTTAATTTATTTTCTTCCCCACATCCTGGCTAGTGTTACGAGGCATGTACAAATCTCCCATCAGGGTCTTCTCTCATTTGCGGTTCCTCAATTCTACCCCCACAGGTTCTATGCCTTCTGACTACTGTTATGAAGCAAATGTTGACCCCCCCACACCGAATAACTGAAACTGAAACACCTTGAGAAGCTCACCTTGCCTCAGACTGTTAAATGAATTATAAAAAGTGGTAAAACCTGCCTCTCACCTCCCAATCTGTTATAAAGGGGAGGTTAAGTGAAATGAATTCCTGATAGTAACTCTATAATCAACAGGTAAGACAGTGACAGGGGAAGACACGCAAGTCAGAACTCCCCTGTTCACCAGTTCCTTTTCCTTTTCTTCCTCGAGTTTCTTATCCTGCTCTTGTCTTATTTTTTTTCTCTCCTGTCTGTGACAAGGCACAGTCAGAGGCCGGGTGGGAGCAGAGCAAACAGCCTATATCCTAGAGCAGCAGCAAAGTGAGCACAGGCCAGAGCGACAGCAGCAGATCGAGTGTGGGCCAGGCCAAATTCCAGAGCGATGGAGGGGCCGCAACCCCGGAGCGACAGAAAGACCGTGACCCCAGAGTGAAGGAGGGGCTGAGACCCCAGACTAAAGGAAAAGCCGAGTTCCAGAGTGATGGAAGGGCCGAGTCCCAGAGCAATGGAGAGGTCATGACCCTGGAGTGAAGAAAGGTCCTAGTCCCAGAACGACGGAGAAGTTGCAACCCCAGAGTGATGGAGGGCGCAATCCTGGAACAATGGAGGGGAAAAGTTCCTGGAGCAACAGAGGAGTCGAGGTACAAACCCCAGTACAGTGTGACTTACCTGGTTGCTGCTGAGTGCCAATGGGGAGCAGACTGGAGGCTGGAGTGGCGTGGGACAATTGCTGGACCTGGGCCTGACGCCATGTGCTGAGCTACTGTTGTTGGACTGTAATATAAATTTAAATTTAAATCCCTTTTACTGTGTTGTAGCTACCTCTGTAAGTAAGGTTTATGTTTTCCTTTAATCCTCTTTGTATAACAACACTTCCTTTTTTATTCTGTAAGATTTGTAACTACTTGTACCTAATATGGCACCATTAAAAGGCAGACATTGTAAAAACTTTTCACTGTACTCCTATATTTCCGTACTGGAGTATAAGTAACAATAAAGAAAATTCTATATTCTATTCTATTTATCTAACTCCAACAGTGAACAAATTAACAGAACTACTAATAAACTGAAAATTCCCCCCTTAACTGCTAACTATTCCTGAATAAGATAAAATTCAAAAGATATACTGTTCCAATGAATAAAAGTCACTCTTGTTTCAACCAAATTATAGAAAAAAAAACTTAAAATTTACTCTCTTTAAATTGCAGCCAGGATGCATCTTCTAGAATGTTTTGTGCCTTCTCCATTGTTTTTCAGTCAGGAACAGCTTTTTCTGTCAAATTCTTGTGTCAGGAATATTAACTAAGAGTGCAGTTATACCTTTAGTCAGATGATGGTTGCGAGCTTAGAGAATTCTGTGACAGCCAGTGATTTTCTCTCTAAGGCTGTTGGTTGTTAACTCTCACAGACAGTAGTTGCTCTCACAGCTATTTTTAACTGCAGTCTTCTTTTATACTCTTGATCATCTATCAATCTCTCACAATAAGATTGGTCCTAGATTGTCAAAACCATCAGATTTAAATTTAATTGGATTTTATAGTTTCTAAGCACCTGGTTGAAATTAATTAGGCAATTTTCAAACTGGTTGCCATAATAACAAAACAAACTACTACCTGGATTGTTAGCTACACAGCTTTTTGATACAATGTTTCAATTTCAGGAGCTCTCCGTATACCTGTCCTTTGTTTAAAATCCCCAAGCTAGAAAAGCAAATCATCTTTTAAAGGGATCACACACACTTCCCCCTTATCATTCTACAAACATCAAATACTCTACCCAACTTGGCAAGACTCTATATCACTTTTTGCTATCAATTTAATTTCATTTCTGACTGAGAAAATAATCTCACCCCTCTGACCATCTGCCTGTCCTTTCCATAGGATATATATCATTGGATGTTCAGTTCCCATACATGATAGTGTCTCTGTGATGCCTACAATATTGTTCTTGCCAAAATTCAATCCGTACTACAAGCTCAATAGTACTCTTTAGGCTGGAGCAAGGTTTGTATCGGATTTCCCAGGGATCAGTTTTGCAATGCTTGCTGCATCTGATACATATTAATGACCTAGACTTTAATGTCCAGAACACAATTTCCTGATGATATGAAACTTGGCAGCTTTGTAACATATGAGGAGGATAGCATAGAACTTCAGCTGAGAAAGTGCAGAAGAAATTTATGAGAATGGTTCCAGGGACCAAGAACTTCAGTTACGAAGGTATGTTGGAGAAGTTAGGACTGTCTTCCTTGGAGAAGAGGAATCACATGACCCATCAAATATCTGCAGTGTGGAAGCAGGCCATTCAACCAACTGAGCCCACACCAACCCTCCAAAGACCATCCCACCCATAACCCATCCCATCTCTGTAACTCTGCATTTCCCAAGGCTAATTCGCCTAGCCTGCACATCCCTGGACACTATGGGCAATTTAGCATAGCCAGCCCACCTAACTTGCACATCTTTGGATTGTGGGAGCACCTGGAGAGAATGTGCAAACTCCACACAGATAGTGTGGGATTGAACCCGGGTCCCTGGCAATGTGGGGCATCAGTGCTAACTACTATGCCACCATGCCACCCAGAGGGAGGAGGTGTCCAAGAGAAGATCAGAAAGGGTCTGGACAGAGTAGATACAGAAAGATTGCTTCCACATGCGAACGGATTGAGAATGAGAGGGTACTTATTTAGAGTAATTGGCAATAGAAGCATAGAAACACATAAATTAGGGCTGTTTGATCTACCCAGCCTGTCCAATAATTAAGTAAGATTATGGCTGATGTTTGTGTTTTGAATTCCACATTCCTATTTATCCCTGATAGCCTTTGATTCTCTTGCCAAGACAAGAATCTGTTACATCTGTCTTAAAAATATTCAATAACCAGCCACCACCAAGTTCTGAGGCAGAAAGTTCCAGCCTCACAAATCTCTAAGAGAACAAAAAGACCTTAACAGACTTATTAGACATGTCAGCAAGACTCCATCTTCTGCCTTCTCTCTTCCCGTTCAGCAAGATGCACGATACAGGATGCCATACACTTCTAATTTCCCATGAACAGCAAATTCTAGTTCACATGTAAATTAAACAAGCAAGTCTAATTAATGGCAATAATGAAAGGAGCAAATTCTGGGCCATTATTGTTTTAGCATCCCTTTGTATGATAGAAGCAAACTGGTGAAAATAGGTTTTCTGGAAAGTAGCTGGTACCATACAAATCCACATTAAATCTAAAGACATTACCAAGAATACCACTACAACGCTATTGCAAAAGGCAGAACTATTTATTGTAATCTCTCCAGACCACAAATCCAAAATTCAAAAACATTTGTTATCTAGTTTTGATTTTAAGCAGACCCAAAAAATCTGTCATTCACAAAACTGCAGTTTCTCATCAAATAGGCATTATGATGGTTTTTACAGTTATTCTAGTGGCCGTTTCTGCATGAAAGGGATGAGTAACAGCCTATGTCTGTTCCAGTGGGAAGACTACCGGGGAGAAAGACAAGCAATGCCAGGAAGAAAAGTTAATTAGTAGGGGAGGCAGAGACATTGTTGTACTGGACCAGTAATCTAGAGCCTTAAGATGAAGTTCTGGGGGCTATTGGTCCAAATTCCAGAATCCTACTGGCGGGTACCATTTGAGTTCAATAGTCTAGAATAAAAAGCAAGTGCAAAGGTCATCATGCACCCACTTTTGATTGTTGTAAAAACATATAAGGTGCATATTTTAAATTTGGTTCACACACTCATGGTTAGGTAAATGCTAAAATAATTCTATAAACCAGAAATTTATTCCAAACACCATACAGGAGAGTTTTCAATGGTATCATGTTTTTAAATCGGTGTTCCTTTCAACCACTACATGCACTTTGGTTTATGGCGTTTGACAGATCGATTACACTAATTTTTGATATTTCCTTATTTGCTCAAATGTGGACAATGGTGATATATCACTGGTGCCCTCACCATAATCCTTCAACTAAGTAGCTTTCTAGGCTGTTGCTAAGGTCAATTGCAGATTTCCCTGAAAAAAATGCCATTAATAAACCAGGCAGGTTTTCAAACAATAACCATGGTCACCATGGTTGAGACTCAATGAATTGTCGAATCCCTACAGTATTACTACAGGCCATTCAACTCATCAAGGCCACACCGATCCTCTGAACAGGATCAAACCCAAACCAACCCTCCTCAGCTGATTCCCTTAACCCTGCATTTCCCATGGGTATTCCGTCTCACCTACACATCCCTGGACACTATCAGCAATGTAGCATGGCCAATCTATTTAAAGTACATATCTTTGGACTGTGGAAGGAAACCAGCACACCGAAAGAAACCCACACAGACATGGGGAGAATGTGCAAATTCCACAGAGGTTGGAATCCAACCCAGGTCCCCAGCACTGTGAGATATCAGTGCTAACTACTGAGCACCAGGCCGCCTTGTCTTGCAATTCCAGAAATGAAGTTCCACTAGTTATGGCGGTGGGTTATGAGCACATTTCCTCAGAATATTAGGCTAAGCTTTTGGATTACTTGTCCAGATGACTCAGTAACATTGCCACTACACCACCAGTGCCCTACAAAGTTTCATTGACAGCTATAGCTCCTAAAAAATGCAGCTTTGGAATTTTATGGCTCACTGGTGAAATGGGCAAAATAACTTAGTTGTAATTCTTGTTGAATATAGAATTAGCAACTAATCACAACAGATCAGAAATAATTATGTCAAGTCTAATCAGTCACATGGATAATCCCACTGTATACTTTAGCATCACACTTTGGTTGGTAGGTTAACATTCAGCCTCACAAATTAACAGGGCTTGTTGAACTGGTTACTTCAACATTCACACACATTTCCTAACACAACTGCAATTCTCTTTTAGGTAACTCTTTCATGTCTGATAAAATAGATTTAGCTTGATTGAAGTTCACCTTGACAGCATCAGCCTGTACTATTTGAATGTTAAAATGTCATGTGCTGGCAAATATAAAGACATAATGCACAGATTCAGAAGTTTAAATGAGAGTTTCAATTTCTGGTCAGCTGTAATTAACAGAGAGCATCCATTGTGTCTGCGGTCTACAAGCCAATCGTCAACTCCCAATCTGATTAAATGCAGAGGTGGCAGCCTGACATGGTTATTTAAAGCAAGGGAATTGCTTATTGATACAAACACCCAGAAAAAAATTGTGAAGTATTGTAATTGCAACTGTGCTTTTATAAAGAATTGATAAGGCAAACTAGAAACATGTATTTCCATTAAAATTTGTAACAGTTCTTGCTACCAAAACATTGGAACATCTGAGCACAGTGTCTAGAGGGAAATTCAGATCAAATGCTTTAAAGGGGCTCACCCTTCCATCTCATTCACGTTCTGTGCTTATTCTATAGTTGGACTCAGCATCTTCAGCAAGGAGTTGAACATGATGGTTTTTCCCAAAGGTGGAAAGAATGGAGCTGGCCACCTATAAAGAAGTATCATAAACATCATTAGAAAAGGCTAGAAATACTCTGTGGCATTTGAAATATTGACTGTGTTTCTTTCTCGACAGTCACTGTCCGAGCCTATGAATATTTCCACCATTTTCCAGCTATTTCTAACATCTGCAGTATTTTGCTTTTGTGTTAGCATTTGATTTATAGACCTTCTCTATTGAAATTCTTTAACATTTATGTATTTAGCTCTGAATGCCAGACCCAAAGTCAAGCAAGGCCTCTGTAGACATGTCAGAGATTCCCTCAACATCAATCATTCTCTCTCGATTTTTACTGCAGGTCTAGTACTCTGAACACAATTGAAATGCTCAATATAAACATCTCATCCATGAACCTCGACTCTTTAGAATTTCCATTTTAGTCAGCAGTGAAACACTCTGCTAGATAAGATCAGCCTTTGATAAAAAAAAGAGAACTGCAGTAGTTTGTTATTTCCGGTAAGCTGTTCACAATGAGGGTTGACTGTAACTGTTTTATATCTGCAGAGAAAGATGACATTTGTTTAGTGTTAGATAACAGAATAGAAAGGGAAACTGTTCCTCTTAGATTTAAGTATACTGCAACATCAAGAAATTGTATAAACAAGCGGAGAAAAATATGCTATTTCTATTCATGGCTATGTATATGCAATCATCATATAAGCAATTTCTTGGCAATGTAGTGGAGAGGACAAACTTGCTTCAAGTAGTGCTATTTATACAGTGCATGGCAATAAAAGCCATCCTGTTATTTTCAAATCTGGTTAAATGTAAATTTCTCATCTCTGGTTTTCAGGGAATCAGATACAATGACAATTATCAGCCAGACAACAGTTATCGATCAAGAAAGCAGGCCACAGGAGACACAATTTAATGTGACAGACAAATAATCCAACTAATTGCTCAGCCAATCTCTTCCTGCCTCTGAAATTTTCCACTTTCTCAGGTGATATATTTTCTCCTTCTCGAGTTTTTGATTCTTGATTTTAGTGTGAAATGAGTTTAACTGGGAAATAGGGCACTTTCAGTTTCTGACACTATCATATAGCCTTGTGACCTACATCATGTGAGCGACTATTGGTAGGCGGCAAATTTTGGCTTGTCATCCAAAAGGGATGCAATTTCAACTGCCAAGATGTCCATTGCAGAAATAACAACTTACATCTATCTCAAGTGGCGATGTTCCGAAAGAGTGGAATTTCGTAGCTGTGCTTGGAAAGGAATCCTTGTTTTCCATGAAACCAGAAAATGATCTGATTTTGCAGATTGCGGTACCTGCTTTGCTTTCACAAAGCCAAAACTGAGTGACTGAAGGGCGTCCTGATCAAAATTGTACCCTTGTGAGGTGCAGAGTAAATACAATGCAACGTAGCTGGGGAAGAAATGTATTCTATCATTTAATTAAGAATTTAGCAAAACTGCATTTTGCATGCCCATTTGAGAGAGAGAAAAAAAAATTTGAAAGTGAGTGGAAAGATTGCCCTGTCGCTTGAAGAAATCACTTTAACAGATTAATTTGAGCCCAAGTATTCTCATCCACATGTGGTGATGGAACTCAGTCGCTCATTGTATTTTTCTGTATCAAGTCATTGGTTGCCCAGTAGCATTTAAATATTAGAACAATTTGTTGAATTCTGGTGCAGAATGTCATTACAAGCAGCTCAGCTGTCATTTCCTTAATGGCCTTATGCAAAGCACTTCCTGTTGCGAGCTATATTTAGCCAATGCACCAAACTATACTGAAACAGCAGCATAATGATTAAATGGTGAAAGGAGGTTAATATTTGGATAATTTCATAATTACATGTCAAAGAACAAATCAAAACATGGTAACGGTGAATTATAAAATATATCCCTATATGTTATTGAGCACTTAGGCATGCAGAGTAATCCCATCATATCTGTATTGCTGATTATAGGATAATCTTATCAGCCCTTCAGGGCATAGTTCAATTGCTCCTGTGAATTCTGCACTAACATGAGAGGATGCTGCATTTTAACCCAGCTTTATATATCTGAAATAAATGAGCCTCACTACAGAGCTGGTTAACATCGAGTGATCGGACGGTTAATGCTTAATGTGTCCACTCTCATTCCGCAGTAAAAATGTTCATTCAGTATTTAAGAGGTCTGTAAGACACAGGTCACTGAGGCAGTGACGCTTGCTGCAGTTAAGAAATAAAATCAATTAAGTCGTGGTTTTAGAGGAGAGCAGCTGTTTGAATCAAATCTAAATCCTTTCTTTCTGGTTACGTTGATAAATTAGGAAATGTTAATTTCTACCCATCTTCAATTCATTGTGCATATTGAGTGGTATAAAAGGAGAGGAAAGGTTGCAGATGTTCATTTTTGAACTGTTAGCCTAGTCATATTAGGTAAAACCATCAGAGAGATGCATCATCGATGGGGCAGGGCTTAAACTGCATTGTGCCACTGCAGTGGTTTTAATGCAATAAATCCTTTTTAATGTTTTGTAATAATGTTAATCGATGAATCACCTTAATTACAGTAGCTGTTTTAGATTGTGCATGCAAGTGTTTTACAGTCAGTGTTCATTTATTGCCGAATTGGAAAGATTAAGTGGCAGTTTTCTGTGTGCAATTGTGACAAAGGTACTTCCCTTACTCAAAAATTCTTTTCTCAATAATGTAAAGGTTAAGGGGAGCAGTTAAAGTCCAGGGCCTCCTTCCTTCCACCACCTTCCTACACTAAATGAATAAACATTACAGGGTACAGAATCAGAAAGCTATTTTGTAATCTCACATGGCAGCTTTTAAATTTATATTTTTGATATTTACTGTAAATCACATTATTACAACTAGTCTGAGGAGAATTGTGGTAAATATTATTTCTGTACAAAATGAGGAGGATTAAAATTTAGATTTTTCTCTAGTAAATTGTAATTTCGACTGTTGAATTTTATTTTGCTAATTGCAATTAGCTAATTAAGATGATAGCATTATATATATTAATGTATAAAATGTAATAAATACTTAATTAATATGTAGGATATTAAGACATGGGAAGTGAAGGCCTAGTGCTAATATTGCTGAACTATTAATCCAGAGACTTAGGTAATGTTCTGGGGACCTGGGTTTGAATCCTGCCATGCTATATGGTGGAATTTGAATTCAATAAAAATCTGGAATTAACAGTCTGTTGATGATCATTGCCAGAAAAGCCCATCTGGTTCACTAATGTCCATGAGGGAAGGCAACTGCCATCTTCACCTGATAAAAACCAAAAGAACTGTAGATGCTGAGGTTCTGAGGATGGATCACTGGACCCAAAACATTAACTCTGTTTTTTTGCTTCACAGATGCTGTTAGACCTGCTGAGCTTTTCCAGCAACTTTGTTTTAGTGCCATCCTTACCTGGTCTGGAATACATATGACTCCAGACCCAGAGCAATGCATTTGATTGTTAACTGCCCTCTGCAATGGGTCATAAATCCAGGCCTAGCATGTGAGGTCCTCAATCTGCGAACAAATTTTGTTTTTAAAAGTGCCACATTGCACTAAATTTTGAATCATTGATAACTTGCTAAGAAGAAAGGTTTGTAATTGCATTGCATTTTATGTGACATCAGGACAATCTAATTTTAGAGTAATTGAAGTACTTTCAAAGCGAAACAATGTTCATAAAGTAGGGAATCACAGTGGGCAATTTGGGTATAGCAAGATCCCATAAACTGCAGTGTGTTAATGGCCAGCTAACCTATGTCAATTACCTTGGTTGAGGGATAAATATTGACTGGAACACCAGAGAATGATCTTCTTCATCTGATCTTCTTCAACGTGACACTTGCACCCATGCCATGAGGCAAGTGGAATCTTAGTTTAACATCTTATCTGATGAACAGCAGCTCTAGCAGTGCATCGTTTGACTGGTACCACATTGACTGTCAGTCTAGAGTGTTTTTTTTCTTCAGCTCTCTGAAGTGGGATTCACAACTACCCCTTTCTGACTCTGAGGCTGGATTACCAATGACGGAACCATAGCTGAGGTGATCAAAGAAAATTTGATTGCAAGGAAGCAATGGAAAAATATGTAACTTTCTTTTCAGGCAGATAGGCTCAATAAATTATTGCAGATGCAGAAATCTCATGACTAGTCTCCATTCATGCTTGAAATATATTGCATAAAGTCAAGAAACTGTCAGGAATCATTGCCATTCATATGAATTCATTGATGGACAGGTACAGAATGATAACAGACAGGGAACAGGGAGCAGATGTTAAAGCAGATAGTATTGTGGTGATCAGTTATTTTTATATTTGATGATGAAATCTCTGTGCTCCGTTGTTTAGGTCTGGTTGATGACTCAAAGCTTGAGTAAATACGAAAGTTTCTACAAAAGGAGCAGCAGGCATGACTACAGTTGTTTTGTGATTGCAGAGCTATTTTAAATCTCTCCTGTATAAATCTGCTGCAGATTTATAAATCTAATGCCATCCCAGAATTTCTCTGAGGTCTACAAAAGGGCAATAGTGGGCGAACACAAAATCCTAGGGTAATTATGAATTCACAGATTAAGGAGGTTCTTGCTGTGCGGTGTGTTAAGTTTGGCTGGGGCACCCTGGGTTCACGAACTGAGAAAACGAAAAGCCAAAGCTCCTGCTCATTATCCAGTGAACTTCCCCTATAGTTGGAAGAAGCATTAATCTGCATTTAAGTAAAACTCTTAACATGGCTCTTCTACGAAGTTGCTTGGACATTTTGCAATGAGACAATATTTGACACTGTGTCAAATAGGAGGGCATTTGGAAAATTAACCCAATCTGTTCAAACAGATAACATCTAAGTTGTGCCTTTAAAGGAAGAGAGCTAAAAGTAAGCAGGGAATCCAAGAGTTTAGTTCTAGTCAGCTGAAGAATTGACATGTAGTGGTGGAGCACTAAACATCTAGGATAAATCTAGGATAAAAAGAACTCGTCCTCACACTCAACAACTTCTCTTTTGACTCCTCCCACTTCCTACAGACTAAGGGGGTGGCCATGGGCACCCGCATGGGCCCCAGCTATGCCTGCCTCTTTGTAGGTTACGTGGAACAGTCCATCTTCCGCACCTACACAGGCCCCAAACCCCACCTCTTCCTCCGGTACATTGATGACTGTATCGGTGCCGCCTCTTGCCCCCCAGAGGAGCTCGAACAGTTCATCCACTTCACCAACACCTTCCACCCCAACCTTCAGTTCACCTGGGCCATCTCCAGCACATCCCTCACCTTCCTGGACCTCTCAGTCTCCATCTCAGGCAACCAGCTTGTAACTGATGTCCATTTCAAGCCCACTGACTCCCACAGCTACCTAGAATACACCTCCTCCCACCCACCCTCCTGCAAAAATTCCATCCCCTATTCCCAATTCCTCCGCCTCCGCCGCATCTGCTCCCACGATAAGACATTCCACTCCCGCACATCCCAGATGTCCAAGTTCTTTAAGGACCGCAACTTCCCCCCCACGGTGATTGAGAACGCCCTTGACCGCGTCTCCCGCATTTCCCGCGACACATCCCTCACACCCCGCCCCCGCCACAACCGCCCCAAGAGGATCCCCCTCGTTCTCACACACCACCCTACCAACCTCCGGATACAACGCATTATCCTCCGACACTTCCGCCATTTACAATCCGACCCCACCACCCAAGACATTTTTCCATCCCCACCCCTGTCTGCTTTCCGGAGAGACCACTCTCTCCGTGACTCCCTTGTTCGCTCCACACTGCCCTCCAACCCCACCACACCCGGCACCTTCCCCTGCAACCGCAGGAAATGCTACACTTGTCCCCACACCTCCTCCCTCACCCCCATCCCAGGCCCCAAGATGACATTCCACATTAAGCAGAGGTTCACCTGCACATCTGCCAATGTGGTATACTGCATCCACTGTACCCGGTGCGGCTTTCTCTACATTGGGGAAACCAAGCGGAGGCTTGGGGACCGCTTTGCAGAACACCTCCGCTCAGTTCGCAACAAACAACTGCACCTCCCAGTCGCAAACCATTTCCACTCCCCCTCCCATTCTCTTGATGACATGTCCATCATGGGCCTCCTGCACTGCCACAATGATGCCACCCGAAGGTTGCAGGAACAGCAACTCATATTCCGCCTGGGAACCCTGCAGCCATATGGTATCAATGTGGACTTCACCAGTTTCAAAATCTCCCCTTCCCCCACTGCATCCCTAAACCAGCCCAGTTCATCCCCTCCCCCCACTGCACCACACAACCAGCCCAGCTCCTCCCCCCCACCCACTGCATCCCAAAACCAGTCCAACCTGTCTCTGCCTCCCTAACCGGTTCTTCCTCTCACCCATCCCTTCCTCCCACCCCAAGCCGCACCCCCAGCTACCTACTAACCTCATCCCACCTCCTTGACCTGTCCGTCTTCCCTGGACTGACCTATCCCCTCCCTACCTCCCCACCTACACCCTCTCCACCTATCTTCTTTACTCTCCATCTTCGGTCCGCCTCCCCCTCTCTCCCTATTTATTCCAGTTCCCTCCCCCCATCCCCCTCTCTGATGAAGGGTCTAGGCCCGAAACGTCAGCTTTTGTGCTCCTGAGATGCTGCTTGGCCTGCTGTGTTCATCCAGCCTCACATTTTATTATCTTGGAATCTCCAGCATCTGCAGTTCCCATTATCTCTAGGATAAATAGTGACCTGAATTGGAAGAAGGCAGTGGAGAAAGGCAGAGGGTGAAGTTTGGCAGTATGTGTCTCCTATAACCCATAGTGCACCAACACTCCACATTGGTATTCATGCTCGAAGAATGATTCCAAGTGAGGCACTAAATAGTTCCTGGCATTTGTAGTATCATATCTCACCACAAGACAAAGCCTTGAACAGGAGAAATTTATAACGAAAGAGAATAAGAAACAGAAATCGCTGAAGTTGCAACAGGTCAGCAAAGTTTCTCTGAAAAAACACGAGACTCCCAAAGAGTATTTTAAGGGCGGGATATCCAATAGACAACTAGTCTTCTTAGTGACTGTATCATTTCTAAGATGTAAACAGAACATGGGGAAAAGCTATGGGTTAAAACACACATTTAACCATACCTGTGAGGTAGAACATCTTTTGTCATGAGATGACACATTTGCTCCAAAAGGCACAGAAACATCCAAGCATTAAGCTGTCAGTTAATCATTGTGTGGAAACAAGATGGCTGAGACATCACAGGTCTCCGTGCGGGATTGATACAACACATTGCAAAAGAATGCTAATGCAAATTCATAATTAAAGACTAAATGGTTTCGAAAAGAAACAGCTTCTTGTAAAGTGCTGTTTAAATCACTAGACTCTGGGGGCAAGATTGTTCTTAAAATGACAACTGGCTATGAACTGAATCTGAAAATGTAACAATCATGTGCATTTGTTTCAGGTATTTGTATTTTGTAGAATAAGGAACTGAATGTTTGCCAATGAAACTTTACAGTAAAAAGCTTTATTTTAGTAATAACTGAGGGGAAGACAAAAATTGACAAATATTTAATGTTTTTGATACAGCCCAATCTTGCTGGCAGAAACTATTTTTCATTTTACTAAAATATTTTAACATTGTGAAAATAAAGGTGTACATGGAACGCTAAGAGCCAGCCAAGAAAGGAAGTAAACTTCCATTTATATGGTATCTTATTCTTTGGATGTTCCAAACTAATTTACAACCAATGTATTGTTTTTGAAAAACATGAATTGCTCTTATATAGACTAACCAGAGTCATCATTTGGCATCAAGCAAAAACCCAGGTTAGCAGATACCAAAAGTTCTGATTTCCTAGAGCCAGGTGGTATTGAATGTTAGATAAAGTCCTCTAGACTTCCTTGTTCTTCTTCTGATCCAGGCAGACAGGTTTTAGGTTCAGTCAACGCTATTGCTGTGGTCAGCAACACACACCAAACTAATAAAAGCTACAATAGATATGGCTTAGCACATCTATAGAAAAGCTGCCCAGCTTTTCCTGATACTTTAAAGTGTGGCCCAAGGGACATTGAACATGCACATGCAGGAAATCTGGTTTCAAGGCCAAGCCAGAATCCAGTGCAAAACACAGATGACCGACAAAATTATACAAAGTAACAACACTGGCAGCAAGAAAAGTGTTAAGAAAATGCACAAATGCATCAATGAGTCCCCCAAGCAAAAGGCACATTTCAGAAGATGACCAAGTTTTCCATATTGTTGGCCTAACACACCCTTTAAGGTGGTCAGAAACATTTACTATCAATCATTAATACAACATATCCTGAAAAGTCAGGATGACAAAAATATCTGTAACACAGAGAACATCGTGTCAACAAACACTGCTTCTCATCCTGTAAGACATGTACCACAACAAGAGGTACTCTGTGGCACAACCTATGAGAGACTATCTCACAGCATATAACAGATCACCGATTTTGTACATTGGCAGAATCACACAGGACTACCAATGCACAGACTCACCTTGGTCTCCTGATCTCTTCTAGTTGGTAGATCCCAAGCATCCAGCAGTAATAGGGCTATCCATATGTGCAGAGCTTGATAAAGTCACCATGCATGAGTCTGAAACACAGACACGTGTGACACAATCAGATCAGTCAAAAATCTGCAAGGCTGTGACTTTGAAGAGATACATAAGCCAGGCACCAGGATGATTACAAATAAAACCAGATCATTCTGGAGAAACACATCAGGTCTGGTAACATTTGTGGAGGGACAAGCAGAGTTAATCTTTTGAGTCTGATACGTTTCTAGTTCAGAACTGATAGGGGCTATAAAATAAGTTTTTGTTGACACTTTGGGGAGGAGGGGCAAAATAATCAAGCAGAGAGAGCACTCAGAGCAAAGTAGAAAGGGAATTCTTATTGTGGTAAAGAAGGAATAAAGATGTAAAACGGATTTAAATAATGTATGAGAAGGAGAAAAATGGTCTGCACTACTGAGAGTAAAGCCAACAAGGTATAAGCAAGACATAGAGTGTGGGAGGGGGTTGGGGGGATGGATGGGAGAGAAGGAGATGGAGTTGGGAGCTGGGGGGAAATTGGGGATGATGATGGGTTTGGGGAGGAGTTATCAAAATGGAAGACAGAGGTCAAGCTCTGAATTTGTTGGTATCAATGTTGAGCCCTGAAGGCTGTAAAGTGCCTCAATGGAAAACAAAGTGTTGTTCTGCCAGCTTGCCTTGAGCTGCTTTGGAACATTGCAGCAGGGTCAGTGTAGAAATCTTAGCATGTGAGCAGAATAGTTCATTGAAATGATAAGCAACTAGATTCCTACAGACAAGGTGGAGGAATTCTGCAAAAAGACCACCCAGCCTGCCTTTGATCTCACCATTGTAAAGGAGACCGCATTGTGAGCAGCAAAATCAGTAGGCAAGACTGAAAGATGTACAAGTGAAGTTGAAGGAATTTACCAGGTTGTCCTATTATACTTTGGCCAGAGTCAGTGTGAGCTGCCACAACCATCAATTGCTGAAGATGAATAGCTACAAGAGTTACAAAAACTCATTATTTGAAGATGGTCTGGCATTGTTAAAGAAGTCCCTGAGACATTGTGTTCATTCTGAATTTACAGAGATTAGCCTAATATAGTCCACCAAGTCATTTTAAATAGGAAACAACCCCAATAGCAAAAGTGTTATGCCAAGACATCATATCCATGTCATATTAGGTACACAAGGGTATTGATCACTCAAGACAGCCACAGCACAAGTTTATGCATGGGCAAGGGATGAATCAAGTTATTCATTTACTCATTAAAACAAGTAAGGTGTTCCTTGGGGAGGTGGGGTATGGTGGTAGTATCATTGGGCTAGTAATCCAGGATTGCAGGCAAGTGTACTGGGCACATGGGTTTCAATTCCATCATAGCATCTGGAATTAACAGCTAGCTCGACAGTGGCCGATGTAACCATTGTTAATTGTTTCCTTCAGGGAAGGAAATCTGCCATCCTCACCTGGTCTAGCCTACTTGCGATTCCATAAGCACAAAGATCTTTTGTAGCCCACATGTTCCCTGGGCAATGAATGTTGAGCTATCCAGTGATATCAACATCACTTGAACATTTATTAGAAAATAAATGCCAACTGGTGAAAATAACAACAGATCTATTTACCTGCCCAGTGAAGAAGTTGAGGCTGCCTCATTGAATGTTTTTAAGGCAAGGATAGATAGGTTTTTGAACATTAGAGGAATTAAGGGTTAGGGTGAGCGGGAGATGAGCCCCTGAAAAGATCAACAGTGATCTTGTGGAATGGCGGAGCCAACACGATGGACCAGATGGCCTACTCCTGCTCCAAAGTCCTATGTTCTTAAGTTCACGGGAAAGAGATTACAGCATTTTGTGGTTTCCTTCTCCACATTTCCATTTGTGTGACAACTTGGCAGGACAATAAATTTGATTATTATTAGTAAATGATTGTTATTTTCAGTTTATTTATTGTCATGGACCAAATAGTATCTGACAATTGCCCACATTTCACTGGCAAACTGTTTCAAGGCATGTGTGCTAAATGGGGAGTGGTCCACATCACATTTTCACTGCATTATCCATGTTCAAGCAGCCTAGCAACATCTGTGGTATGTACTAACAAATCAATGATTGTTAAATGTCAAGAACAAAATAAGATTTTCACATTGCATTGCTGCATTTTCATATAACACCAATGACATGAGACTAGTAACCACAGCACAACTTATGTTTGGAAGGCAAGTGCAAACAGTTTTGCCCAGCAAACCAATTATCTTGCCGTCCTGAGACAATGTATTCTTCTTCAAAGACCAAGGAAAGAGGTACAGCGTGAACAAACAGGTAGGCAACTACGAAAACTACAAACTGGGCAGACAGTGTGAGTTAGAAATACAAATACTTGGATACCTGCAAAAGATTCCAGAAGAAGTACCTAACGATATGAAGTCATTACTGATCATAGTACTATGTTGCAAAGGGACCAAAGCTGGTTCAGGCAAATGAATGGCACACCAATCATGCACAAAGAGATTGATGAAGAACTTTGTGAAAATGTTGACCGCGTGTGAGTGACAGCAAGCAGCAACAAGGCAACCAAGTTGTCAAACAAATTTCACAAAAACAAGACACGCCTCTCCAAATGGACATACATCGCCAGAACAGGTTGAGTTATCAGACCTCCAAAGCATTATGTTGAAATGTTAATCTTGTAAAATCTGCTTTATCTGTTTGTATAATTATCAAAATTACAACACTTCCCTATGCAAAACCAAATATCTCAATTTGAGATAATTTTTGAAAAAAAGTTTATTATATTCTGTCTTACAGTTAATATGTCAGTGTACCTTTCAGAGACATGCTGATATCATTATCACTATCATAGCACATGACATGATGGTATGGATGTCACATAATCCATTTTACTCAGATGACCTGAAGCATGATGTTCTGCTGGAAGCCTGTTGCTCCATTGTAACCAAATAATTCAAATATTAGCTCAGAATGTAGTTAGCTGTGATAAATTTCTCTTCGATTCTTCCACACCGTGATATCCATGCCCAGTTTCTTATGTTATGGTAGACAGCATCAACATTACTGCATCAGGTAAAATATCCTTCTGGAGGGAAACCTGCCACATTTGGCTCTGAGACTCAATGCAATTTGGCTGACGATAGAAGCTGGGAGTGGAAACAAAAGAAGCAGCTCAGAAATTATTGAGTTGGGCAAACTACGGGAAGAAATGGAGAGAAAGTCTAAAAAAAATGAAAGAAACACTATTACAGCAAACTTTGTTTTAACCAGGACCTAATGAACCGGCACTCTTGATAAACTGGCAAAAATTATAAACCTCAAATACCGCAAATTATTCAGTATTATTCCATACAACTATTGTAGGTTTTTAACATACTTGTTCAACTGAATAGCCACAAAATATGTCAACAATTGATTCAATTTTGAGTCAATTTTTCCTCAAATACCTTGATCAATCGCAATATCCGAGTAACCAGTTGAGGGTGTAATTAAGAAGGCTTTATGCTGGCCAGTATAGTTAAGGTAAAGTTATTTAATTGATTTGTGCTGGAAATGAAGTATAACAGTGGTCTTGTTTTGTATTCATTTGTGGGATGTGGCCATCACTGGCTGGCCAGCATTTGGTCCATCCCTGGAGAAGGTGTTGGTGAGCTGCCTTCTTGATGTACTAAAGTCCACCTGGGCTGACCCACAATGCCATTTGAGATGGAATCCCAGGATTTTGACCCAGTGACGTTGAAGGAAAGGCAGTATATTTCCAAGTCAGGATGGCGAGTGGCTTGGAGAGGAACTTGATGGTGGTCGTGTTCCCATGTATCTGCAAAAAAAAACAGATGTGTTTACTCTCTGCATTACAATTACTTTGTGCATGTTTTTACATTGATTATGTGGACCAGTTGATTATCCCCAGTATTTGATCACTTGGCGCACTCCTGCTCCAATTGGTGCTGGATAATAAAAAGTTTACTGTGTATCAGTAAAAACAGAATTTTCCAAGTATAAGATGGACAACACAAGAGACGAGATTAGTCAGAAGAAATTACACAGGTATTGGCAGAAATACTTAATATATGCTGCAATGTTTACAGAAAAGAGAAGGTTGGGGAATATGTAGATCCTAAAATTATTACAAATGAGAGGAATTATAGTATGTAAAAGGCACATACTAGGGAAATTAGTTTGCCTAAATAAGGACAAAATGAGGATAGGATACATCTATAGATACCAAATAGAACAGGGAAGAAATAACAATTACATTTCATGGCTCCTTAAAAGTAGAACAGAAGCTGTGAGTAGTTGATATAATATTCATTTTCACAAAAGAAGACAGAACTAAGCCTCTAAGCACAGACTAGTACATTTCTCTTCAATAGTAGAAATGTTTTGGAATTTTTGATTAAAGATGAAATTTTTAACTATCGAAAATATTTTAAAATCTGGAAGCAGCCATTAAGAATGTCAGAAGAGAATATCTTCAGATCTTTAAACACAGTGAACTGGAGATTGGGTTGAGGATCAATAGAAACTTGAGATAGATATTGATAAGATAATTTAAGAAGATGGTTAAATACGAGAAAACTTGGAAGGCGGAATTCCATGTCTGTAAGCACAAAATGTCGAAATGGACAGGATACATCACAAATTCATTAGAATGCTAAAGTAAAGAAAAAAGTGCCAGAAGTAGGTAGCAAATTTGACAATGTTTGTGAAGAGAGAAACAGAGTTAGCTTTTCAAATTGATGATCATTCATCAGTCAGGCAGGTTCAAAAAATGGGAGGACAAAGAATTGGAGAAATATGGCCAGCTTTCCACTCAGCTTTGCCAAATGCGGATGCAGCCATGAACAGTTTTAAATTCAGATGCAGTCAGAATGCTCCCCATCGGGGGCCATGCCTACAAAGGTAGACAAGGCCCCTCCATCCCTCTGATCCTGCCTGTTCCTTTAAATCCAACTTCCTTGATGGAGATTTGGGTCAACTTAATAACTTTATGTGTCTCACTATTATTTTGTTTCTCTCTGTGAAGATGTTTTTATGCATTAAAGACCGTACACAAATGAAATTATTGCCACTCTTGTCAAAAGAAAAGAAGGATTTTCATTTATGTAAGCTTACCAATGACATTTTCTTTGAAATGTAAAGACTGTTGCAATATGGGAAATGCAGCAGTGAGGGTTTGTGTGCATCACATGAGCTCCATTGTGATAATGAGAAGCCAATCTGTTTTTGTGATGTAATTTGACAAATAAATACTGCCTAGTAAACCAGGCCTAACTCTCATGCTCTTCTTTGAAATAGCACTATGGGGTCTTTTATGTCCACGCAAGCAGATGGGTTTGTTCTTTAATATCATAGAATCTCTAAAGTGCACAAAGAGGCTACTCAACCCATTGAATCTGCACCAACTCTCCAAAGAGCATTCCATCAGGAGCCAGGCCCACACTCTATTCTTGTTACCTTGCTTTTCCCATGGCTAATCCAACTAGCCTGCACGTTCCTGGACACTTTTATAACATGGCCAATCCACCTGACTGTAAATCTTTGGACTGTGGGAGGAAATCAGAGCACCAGGAGGAAACCGACACAGGGAGAATGTGCAAACTCCACATGGACAGTTGCCCGAGGCTGGAAATGAACACGGATCCCTGGCGATGTGAGGCAGCACAGCTAACCACTGGGCCACTGAGCACCCCCTGAATCCCATCCGAAAAATAGCATTCCTTCAGTACTGCACTGGAATGTTGTTTTAGTTCTTTGTATGCAAAACTCCGATGAGCCTGGAATTTTATGGGTCAGAGAAAGAGTGCGACCTCAGAACCACAGAACTGATATCCCCACCTACTTTATCCATTCTAATATATAGAGGTAGAGTGTGGTTGTTTTTTTTTCCTGTTATCTTTCCAACAAAATGCTCTACCACCTTAATGTAGCTGCCATGAATCCACTGGCAGAAAGCAGACCCTCATGAACAAATCACAGGATCAAAGTGAAGTGTCATGGTATCACTTGATTTGAACCACCATAATATCAAGATTTATTCCACTTTATGCCACATAGACATGCTGTAGCCTTGATATACATGGAGTACAGAATAAATACCATCTGAGAATGAACTAGTCTTTAATTAAAGGATACTAATAATAAAAGAAAAGGCTTCAGAAGTTTTAAAAAACATCGGCTGTGCCTGGTGATTAAATTAACAAATTACAGGATCCTACTTGTAAACTTATGCGTTATTTTGCAGTTATAATTTGCAGCTTTTGGTATAATACCAAGATATGATGTTTTTCTTGAGGCAATTCCAAGGTCTATCTGCTGATGAATGATCCACACAACACTGCAATGCTCCTTGTGTGATACCATTACTTGTTTCAGCACAAGATTCTAATTTATTAAAACAATAGATATAAATTTCAATTGATTACAGAGAAAAATATTCCAGTAAAGTCATTATATTAAATTGAACACATTCAAGAAGTGATGCACTAACACAAATGAGGAAGTTGCCACTTCAGGAAAAAAAATGTTATTACATAGCTTCTTCACTGAAATTCAAAAATTTAGGACAGAATTTCACTAACAATGAAAAGTTGAGAAACCATGGATTCATATTGGACAGCAGAGGCCCTACAGACCATTGAGTCTGGAATGCCAAAAATACGCTACTATGCACACATTCCCATACCAGGTCCGTATCTTTGAACGTTATGACACTTCCAAGTAGTTTTTAAAGGTTGTGAAGTTTCCTGCCTCAAATATCCTCCCAGACAGTGCATTTCAGACATCCACCAAACTGTGGCCAAACCAAAATTCTGTACCGCTCCAACATGATGTCCCAGCTGTTATAATCTATGCCACTATGCAGTGTCTAGTCTGCCTTCTTCCCTATTAAGCTGTCCTGTTGCCTTCAGGGATATGTGGACAAACACCCCAAGATCCCTCTGTTCCTCTGAGCTTCCTAGTTTTCTACCATTCTTTTTCCAAAGTACATTACCTCACATTTATCAGGCTTAAATTCCATCTGCCACCGGTCTAGCCAGAAGACTAGTCCTTTTACATCTTCCTATAACTCATCTTTCTCCTTACAGTCAACCACCTGGTCAATCATTGTGTTATCCACAAACTTACTTATCATTTCCCCCACACTTTTTCATTTACTTCATTTTTAAATAACACAAACGTTAAGGGACCCAGCGCTGATCCAGTCACATAAATAGCATTTTGCCAGCCCCCTGCTTTCTCCTGCCACTAAGCCAATGTTGGATCCAACTTAATAAGTTATCCTAGATCCTATGAACTTTTATATTCTTTATTAATTTCCCATTTGAAGCCTTGTCAAAGCCTTTGTTAAAATCTGTTGCCCTTCCTCAACTACACACTTGGCCACCTCCTCAAAAATTTCCATCAGATTTGTAAGACATGACCTCCCTCTGACAAAACCATTATGACTATCCCGACAAAACCTTGCCTCTAAATGGACATTAATTTTCTCCTTCACTATTTTCTCCAATAATTTCCATGTCATTGATTTCAGACACTTTGGTCTATAGTTCCCTGGTCTATCTCTTTCAGTTTTCTTGTAAAGTGGAACCACATTATCTTTCCTCCAGTCCTCTGGCATCTCCTTGGTGGCTTGAGATGATTTAAAAGTTTGGATCAGGGCCTCTATAATTTGCTTCCTCATTTTAGACAGCTTGGAATACAGGCAAAGGGCCAATTTGAGAAGATAGAACAAGCGCTGCTGCCATCATTCTGCACCACAAACCAGCCACCCAGCCAATGAGGCTAACTGACCTCCAAATATTCAGTTTTATACCACATGAATATTGAAATTTAATGAAGAACAAAAGTGAAATAAAGCAGATGTCCAAAGTAGCAATCATTAGGTCTTCTTAAACTATACACTGTCCAGAAGAAAGTCTACTTGCAAGAATGCATCATGATGATGAAATCTTGTGTTACCCTCACATGTCCACAGTAGCTCATCTGCAAAAGCTCTGTGACAACTGTCAGGTGTTGCCTGGGTGACTCCACTCTCTGGTGCCCTCCTCTTCACCCTTTAGAAAAGATCTCCGTAGGCTTTCTGCTCTAATCAAATGGCCATAGTACTAACATTTTCTTTCCTAGACATCACTCTTTGGAACTGCATTTGCTCTGAGCCATTTCAGATACTTTTTGATTTGTCTTATGGTCTGCATATGGAATTTGTGGCATATGTCTGAGCATCCACATTTTAAAGACATCAGTCTTCTTCCATAGATCTTATTGTGTACATTTCTGAGGCATGTAGGAAAGTGGATAAGATGTAGCATCTTATGAGTTTCTTTCCCTTTGGTACAAGCATGAATTTTCTCATTAACACATGCTTCAACTTTGCCAAGATAATAAAATGTGAGGCTGGATGAACACAGCAGGCCAAGCAGCATCTCAGGAGCACAAAAGCTGACGTTTCGGGCCTAGACCCTTCATCAGAGAGGGGGATGGGGGGAGGGAACTGGAATAAATAGGGAGAGAGGGGGAGGCGGACTGAAGATGGAGAGTAAAGAAGATAGGTGGAGAGGGTGTAGGTGGGGAGGTAGGGAGGGGATAGGTCAGTCCAGGGAAGACGGACAGGTCAAGGAGGTGGGATGAGGTTAGTAGGTAGCTGGGGGTGCGGCTTGGGGTGGGAGGAAGGGATGGGTGAGAGGAAGAACCGGTTAGGGAGGCAGAGACAGGTTGGACTGGTTTTGGGATGCAGTGGGTGGGGGGGAAGAGCTGGGCTGGTTGTGTGGTGCAGTGGGGGGAGGGGATGAACTGGGCTGGTTTAGGGATGCAGTGGGGGAAGGGGAGATTTTGAAACTGGTGAAGTCCACATTGATACCATATGGCTGCAGGGTTCCCAGGCGGAATATGAGTTGCTGTTCCTGCAACCTTCGGGTGGCATCATTGTGGCAGTGCAGGAGGCCCATGATGGACATGTCATCAAGAGAATGGGAGGGGGAGTGGAAATGGTTTGCGACTGGGAGGTGCAGTTGTTTGTTGCGAACTGAGCGGAGGTGTTCTGCAAAGCGGTCCCCAAGCCTCCGCTTGGTTTCCCCAATGTAGAGAAAGCCGCACCGGGTACAGTGGATACAGTATACCACATTGGCAGATGTGCAGGTGAACCTCACACATGTCCCCACACCTCCTCCCTCACCCCCATCCCAGGTATGCTACACTTGTCCCCACACCTCCTCCCTCACCCCCATCCCAGGCCCCAAGATGACATTCCACATTAAGCAGAGGTTCACCTGCACATCTGCCAATGTGGTATACTGCATCCACTGTACCCGGTGCGGCTTTCTCTACATTGGGGAAACCAAGCGGAGGCTTGGGGACCGCTTTGCAGAACACCTCCGCTCAGTTCGCAACAAACAACTGCACCTCCCAGTCGCAAACCATTTCCACTCCCCCTCCCATTCTCTTGATGACATGTCCATCATGGGCCTCCTGCACTGCCACAATGATGCCACCCGAAGGTTGCAGGAACAGCAACTCATATTCCGCCTGGGAACCCTGCAGCCATATGGTATCAATGTGGACTTCACCAGTTTCAAAATCTCCCCTTCCCCCACTGCATCCCTAAACCAGCCCAGTTCATCCCCTCCCCCCACTGCACCACACAACCAGCCCAGCTCTTCCCCCCCACCCACTGCATCCCAAAACCAGTCCAACCTGTCTCTGCCTCCCTAACCGGTTCTTCCTCTCACCCATCCCTTCCTCCCACCCCAAGCCGCACCCCCAGCTACCTACTAACCTCATCCCACCTCCTTGACCTGTCCGTCTTCCCTGGACTGACCTATCCCCTCCCTACCTCCCCACCTACACCCTCTCCACCTATCTTCTTTACTCTCCATCTTCGGTCCGCCTCCCCCTCTCTCCCTATTTATTCCAGTTCCCTCCCCCCATCCCCCTCTCTGATGAAGGGTCTAGGCCCGAAACGTCAGCTTTTGTGCTCCTGAGATGCTGCTTGGCCTGCTGTGTTCATCCAGCCTCACATTTTATTATCTTGGAATCTCCAGCATCTGCAGTTCCCATTATCTCTTCAACTTTGCCAAATTACTTCTGGATATCTCATTCCATCTTCTAATTTCTGCATGATATCTTCTGTCATTGTTCATACTAAGTAGACAAACCGACCTCTTTATTCCAGTGTGATACCACACACTTTAATCTTTCCTTCGAACTACCATCATTTGTATCTTTTTAGTATTTGCACTCAATCCGTATATTAAACCTCTGGATTTTACTTGCTTTGTGATATATTATAGGGACTCTTTGGTTTTTGTATGTAGCACTGTGTCATCAACGTACCACAACTTTGTTATGTTTTAGCCTGCAGTTTTTATTCTTGAAAATGGAAATCGGAAAGTTTCCTTCCCTAAAGAGCAGGAGTGAATGAGTATGATCTTTTCTCGAATTCTGGCAGCTGCATGGTCTCTACAGCGATGCCAGAAATTTACTTCCAAGTTTCTTGTAATTGGGTTCAAATTCTCAAACTGCCTTTAGATGTTGAACTCATATTCTTTGGAACGTAGGTTCAGGCTTATGGATAACTGGTCCAAAAACATAAGCATAGCATTCTAACACTCAGTTACAAAGTCAAGAATTTGCTTGCATACTTTGAGTAAATACTATTTTATTGCAAGGAATATTTTGTGGCACAGTGTTAAATGTTGTTATGCTTTGTAGCATTTGTAACATAAACAGAAACCATGTGCAATTAATTCTATTTGGGTCCAATTTGAATCCTTTTCAAAACTGAATACCATATTATATTGGTTATCACTATCCTATGTTAGTATTGATGCACGAAACTTTGTAAGTAAACACTTTGGCATTTCTTAGTGGATGATTCAGAGAAGTCCAGACAAAGTGCAAATTAAACTGGAAATGTTATTATTCAAGAAAAATTTCATGCTTTCTTCAGGGAGACAGTGTATTTTTGAAACTGGCAAACACACCCCATGCATAATGAATAATTGCTTGCAACTGAATGTGGAACTCACCGCCAGAAAAGCCGTAGAGGCAGAAAATCCTCGTAATCTTTAAGAAGCACTCAAGTGTACACTTGCAAAGTCAAAGCATACAAGACATACAAGGGCTGGATAATGGGATTAGGATGATGAGGTAGTTGTTTTTGGCTGGCTGGGACAAGATTGGCCAAAGGGCCTTTTGCTGTGTCGTAGCTCTCTACCAACCTATAACACATTACCTGTTGACCCAAGTTGTTTGGAAATCACCTTTCTATTACCGCACAAGTGTTGGGTGGAATCCAGCCAACAATTTCACATTACATTACCCTGCTTTTTTCAGTCTTTATGATGCTTATAACATATAGTGTGAGAAGATTAGGACGAGATAACACATTCAAAAGGGCTTGAAGGCAAGTAAAGCTTGGGGATTTGGAGTAGGGGGAGAGGCCAAGGAAATAATGGATGGAGCACAGCAAATAAGGTGTTAATTCCTCAGCTCTGACATGTGTCACCTGCTTAGTTTTGCAGTGGGAGTAAAGGAATCTTTGTCAACTCATGGTCCAGTAAAAGAAAGAGGGAAGGCTTTAAAATGCAAAGGAATATAACATAGCTCTGCATTGTCTTTAAGAAAGCCCTATCCAACCTTAGAAGACACAGCTGTCACAGCAGGTCGATATCTCCATTCCTTGCACTGTACATCCTCTCACCTTCTAAAACTAATGTTGCTGAATCTGAAATAATGCCAATTATTGATACTCCTAGGGAACCTTTCTGCTGAACTTAGATCTCCTTGGATCTTATAACTATTAACACCCAAATCACTTGCAACTGCAGGCTGCAGGTAGAGAAACCATTTAATCAGAATGAATGGCAGAACCTAGCAGAACGCATCTCCATCAAATCCTTTATGTATTTCAAATATTTGCTAATGTGCGGAGATTCTATAATTGTGACGAGTTAATTGTGGTAACTGAATGCTATGAAGAATTTGCCATTGCCTGTTTACCCTTGAGACGTAACTCTAAATCTAAACTGAATTTATGGGACAAATGTTTCATCTACTGTTTGCAAGAAATTGGGAAAATACCAGGTTGGTGCCATATAGATTGTCTTTCTGAGGTTTGGATGGCGATGTGTTGCAGAACTATCATACAACAGGCTTTGTTAACTTGACAAGGTTAGATGATTGAAATGACAATGAATAAGCTTGTATTTGTGTTAGTTACTATTCTAAGGGTACCACAAATGATACTTCATTACTGGTACGTAACCAAACATAGCACCTGCTTTGTGCACAAAACATTAATGAAATAGATGCCGAACTAATCTGGATTGCTACTTATTGTTGAAGGGGTAAATGTTTGCATAGTCTTACCGGATATTTTACATGCATCTGAACAGGTGGCCAGGGCTTCATTGAGCATCCCAACACAAAGACAGCACCTTCCAAGAGTGTAATACTCCTGAAACACCACAGGGAGTGTCATCTGGGATTACATACTGAAGGTCAAGGTTTGAGGTTCCATTCCCCAAAACCAGCTCTCTTCACCCTTTTGAACAAGAGTTCGATTATGAAGATCGTAGAGCAGCTTGCAAATGAGATGAGCCATGAATTAAATATAGTCCTGCAGCCCATTTTGAGTGGGCTAATACCATTTTTTGAAATCCAGAGATCCACTTAAGGAAGAATACATTCATAATATCACACAACTGAACAGTGGAAAGTTATTCATTGGCCTAGAACACTGCGTCTGGTGATCAGGAAAACATGAAGAGTGGGACTTTGATGTTTTGATGAATTATTTTACTGAAAGGATGAAATTAATTATCTCCAGCAAATGCAATGTGCCAGCATGCGAGAGTAATGCAAAAATATAAATTCAATACTTTGAGCCTGACCACCTGACAATTCTACAGGCTTAAACAATTTGCAACAAAAAGATGCCTGCAACACAGCCTGAGAGAGCATATTTGAACAATTGTGGAGTCATAGGCATCTACAACACAGAAGAAGGCTATACAACCCATTGTGTACATTCCGGTGAAAAACAACAACCTGACTGTTCTAAACAAATAATAATACCATAGGCCACACTTTTAACAGCAAGAGAATTTTCCACACATATGCTTAACTGTAAAATGAACGGCTGCTTCAGGATGGATATCCAAGTTCTTTCAACACCAACTTGGAGCGGAAGTGGAACAAAATTGATGACTTCAAAATTGTTTCGGGGTTGGAGGGAAAATTTAAAGAGTTTAAAGAGGTAGAAGCCTAGGTGTCTTGTTGAGGATGTGGGAAATGCTCCATTCACAGTTAAGTAAATGCTTGCGTCACTGTTCACCAGATTTCATCTTGATTCCTGCCTGAATAAAAACTGAAAGAACTGCAGATGCTGTAAATCAGAGACAAAAACAAAAGTTGCAAGAAAAGCTCAGCAAGTCTGGCATCATCTGTGGAGAGAAATCAGAGTTAACGTTTCGGGCCGAGTGACTCTGCCACAGAACTGATGGTAGCTCAGAAAATGAGAGATAATGGGAACTGCAGATGCTGGAGATTCCAAGATAATAAAATGTGAGGCTGGATGAACACAGCAGGCCAAGCAGCATCTCAGGAGCACAAAAGCTGACGTTTCGGGCCTAGACCTAGGTCTAGGCCCGAAACGTCAGCTTTTGTGCTCCTGAGATGCTGCTTGGCCTGCTGTGTTCATCCAGCCTCACATTTTATTATCTTGGTAGCTCAGAAAATGTTGGTTTATATGCAGAAGATGGGATGGGGGGGATGTATGGAGTAAATGAAACTTGGAGGTAGAGCTAGAGCACAACAGGGAGAAAGGAGCAGTTGGACAGGCCTGAAAATGAAAAATGATCTGGCTCGGAGGCTGCATAGCTGCTAATAGAGACTGTTTATGGCTCACTGAGAACTATGATGTGGCTGTGGAAATGTGTTTTAGCAAATCTTTGGTCAAACACCAGGAGTGACAGTGAAATTGATGTCAGTGGACAAGAAAAACAATTGGAATGAAAATTCCGTCGGAGAGAGGAGCAGAACTTCTTCAAGGTGGGCATGCCTATACGGGAAGTGATGAGTTAAATATTAAATAAAATCCGAAAGAACTGCAGATGCTGGACATCAGAGACAAAACCAGAAGTTGCTGGAAAAGCTCAGCAGGTCTGGCAGCATCTGTGGAGAGAAATCAGAGCTAATGCTTCGGGGCTTTCTCACTACTGATGGTAGCTAGGGAAATGTTGGTTTATATGCAAAAGGTAGGTTGAGGGTAGGGGCTAAGAGCTAAATGATAGTTGGGGACAGAGCTAGAACCCAAAGAGAGAGAAGAGCAATTGGACAGACAACGGAGTGGATAATGATCTGGCGAGCAATGTGAATAGCTATTACTGGGGACTGTTAGTTCATCCCTGCCTTTACTATTCAGGTAACCAGTTAAAAATGAAGACAGGCTTCAATTTATATCATCAGGACCAGACATGGATATGTAAAGAATGAATCTTCTAGCTTTGGCTGCACCACCAGTGGTTTCAAGCTCCTGAAGACTTTGAAAACACTAGCTGTGTGGAAGTTGTGGCATTGGTTTCTGCTGGGTAACTAGCCTGGTAGATTTTAATTACTCCCTCACCTGACTTCTGATGGGAAGGTAGAGTTATGATCATCCTCTCATTGTTAATTATGCAAAGGAATAAACTTCCACACTCTGCAGAAATCAGTCCTCAGACTCCATTTGTCAACAGGTATCAATCATATTTGCATTATGGACACTAGATGCAAGATGCCCAGTGATCAAGTTGAGGGACGTCTGATAGAAGTAGGCAAGCTTTCAACTTTGAGGTTTTGTTTTATTCATTCATGGGATAATGGCATTACTGGTTAGGCAAGCAGTTATTGCCCACCCCTTATTGCCCAGAGAGTAAGCACATTGCTATGAATTTGGAGTCACATGTAGGTCAGACCAGGTATGGATGACAGTTTCTTCCCTAAATGCTATGAGTAAACCAATTAGATTTTACCGACAATCAACAATGGATTCATGGTCATCATTAGATTCATAATTCCAGATTTTTATTGAATTAAAATTCCACCATCTGCCATGGGAGGATTTGAACCTTGGACCCCAGAACATTACCTGGGTCTCTGATTTAATAGTGCAGTAACATTACCGCTAAGCTGTCACCTTCCCATTGGCATTGGTGGTTGGCCAACATTTATCACCCATCCCTAGCTGAACTGAATGGCTTGCTAGGCCATTTCAGAAGGCACTTGAGAGTCAACCACATTTCTGTGGGCCTGTAGTCACGTGTAGGACAGACCAGTTGAGGATGGAAGATTTCTTTCCCTGAAGGACATTGATGAGTCAGATGGGCTTCTTCAAACAACTGGCAATGGTTTCACGCTCATCAATAGAATTATAATTTCAGATATTTCTTTTGTTGAATTCAAATTTCATCATCTGCTGTGGTGGGATTCAAACCCGGGTCCCCAGAACATTAGCTGTGTTTCTAGATGAATCATCTAATAGTGATAATACCACTAGGCCAACACCTCCCCAGTACAGTCCTTAATCAATTTACGTAGAATGCAGTATGACCTGTACCACATAATTAATTCATGTTATTTAGCATTGTACAATTTTCTTCTTGATATTGAAACATATTTAATAGTGTGAACACTATTTTGTTCAAGTTGGAAATAGCTGAAAAAAAACTTTCTCAAGTGGTATACAGTCTCAGAAGGTAAATCCAAAAGCAAACCAAAGCTTATACGGATGATGTTACAATCAAGCGTTCCCTGCAAAGAGCTGCCTTAACTAGGGCTATGAGTCAGAGAATGGGATCGCAATGTTGTAGCTCTCTCACTGTGTAATATTCCCCTGTGGGTACAAAGCATCACAGAAATACATTTAATTTTGCCTTATTTCCAATTTATATCTACAGCAATTATTTCAATTTAATTAATGGTCAGAATAAAATACATCTAGTGCACTTTTCAATAGTTAGAATGATAATAGGAATTGATTATTTGTATTGGTATGTATAGGATAAACACAGGGCAAAGGTTTTAAGATAGGTCGTAGGTACGTGAAAGAACAGATTACAAAAACTTCGTCAAAAGAATTTTGTGGCAGAAGTGATCTGCAATGAGCAGAGATCAATATTAATTATAACATTCCAAGAGAAGTCCTGGATAATTATTTGAAGATCAATACAGGTGAAAACATGAGAAGAAAGCAGGAACATGAGTGTGGGTAGAAAGTGAGAAAATGGAATATATAGAATCTGTCAATCCCAGCAATTTAAATGCAGTACAGCAAGGCGGATGGAATGATTTCGAAGGTTTTTGTTTCAAATACAGTTATAAAAATGTTTTATCCGCGCACCACTTTATGAATGGGAGGCATTCAAGCCAATTGCAAACAGGCTTTAAGAGAATTTGGGGCTTATTTCCCAGTCTGTAGCATTCTGCATGCACTGTTTGCAGTACAGCATCAAGGGATAAAGACGAAGAGACTCATTACACTCAGTCCCTTCCCTGCTTCCACTTGGCATGATTTTGCAAGTGAGATGTTGTAATGAGATTCCACTTGAAACAGTCAAAGGTCCAAATGTTACTTTAAAAATTGAATGACATTACAATAGCCTCTACATTCATTACCTATCTCTCCCCACCAACTTCCTTCACACCTAACACACCTGCACACATGCACGCACATGCACACACGCAAACCACACATGCACATACACAAGCATATGCAACACTCACACACACCCAACACACACACACAAACACACTCATACAGACACGCTTGCACACACAAATGCTCTCACACACACACACACTCATTTACTCACTCACTCACTCCTTAGTTTTTAATCTTGTGCTGTTAATGCCTATTTAAACTAGATGCTCTCAGTTACACAACAACAGACAGATGTAATTATGAGATGGAGGGGCCTTTGGACAGTTACAAAACAAAGGTACAGCCTCTCGACAGTAGTGTTGCACTCTAACAGTAGCATTTCAATAGACCTTGGGAGATGCCTCGTCTTCTTTTGTACGATCAGTGTCCCTTTTAGGGGCCCATTGGCTCGATGATAGCTCAAGGCAGAGGAGGGCCAAGAGAAATATTTAGCTGCTAAGGAAGTGCAAAATTATTACAGGAGGAAGGATGCAAGGCATCATGACATTGTCAACCAATGTCAAGCTGCAAAGAAATGACTCCAATAATTTGTCCAGAGCTTCCATTTCACTGACAGTGGGAATGATAGAGTTGTGTGGTGTGCCACAGGGACCACTTTAAAATTCTTTTGTAAGGTCTTTTCCTGGGGTGAGTGGGGATACCTTTCACAGTCAGTCATTTTGATTGATGCCATTTCAGCAGAAAAATTAAGGCTCTTCACTGACAGCAGTGAGCAGTACAACAATGTCCTAGTTTTCATCTGAATGACATGATTTCTACAACTCTAGGAAGTTGTTGGAGAGCTCCAGTACGGTTCAATGAGTTCCCGCACATAGAAGTGTACATTACAGGAATGCCTCGAATACTTAGATCGCATGTGTGAACCATCTGCACCTAATATTGTAATTACGTGCTAGATATCCCAGCAGCAGACAGGAGGTATTCATTTTTACAACCTCTAATCATATGCTCATGGAATGAAAACTCTCAGAGAGGAGGGGTGCATTCTGTTGATTGCCAACACTTTGAAAGAGCTATTTAATAAGTCCCTTTCCATTCATCTTTGCCCATAGCCCTGCAACATTTCCCCTTCCAACTATTTATTCATTCTGTTTGAAAGTTACTATGAATCTGTTTCTGTATGACTGCTCGCCATAAGACTGAAATCTTTTACCACTTCCATCATTCTAGTAAATCTCTTCTGCATCCTCTCAGTGCCCCTTTGACCCACATGCTAACAAGACTGTTATGAAGCGGCTTTTGAAAGTCCATGGACACAGCTTCAACTACATCACCTCCATCAATCCTCCGTTAATTCATTTAAGAGCTGAATCAAATTTGTCAAACAAGATATGACTTCATCAAATCCACACTGGCTATCATTTATGAACCTATTTTTCTTTTTCCAAGTGACAAAATTTTATCTCATCAAACATATTGCATCATTACACTAATATTTTCAAGTGTGAATGACACAGCTTGGATGTTAGGAGCATAATGGCACTCACTGTTGCTTCGGTTGCAGTCTCTCTGCGAGATCTTGACATATCAATGAAGTTTAGACCCAGCAGACAAAACGCAGCACAAATCTCCACCACATCCATTATCTAGTTTGGTTCTGAAGTAATGCCTTCAATTCTCTGGCAGGTCTCAGATTATTATCTAATAACATATTTTCCACAACTTGCTCCTTATGGAGTGATATTGTGATCCCTGATCTCACCTCTCTTGGTGATTTAGTTGAATCTCTCATAGCCTCTGCTTGTATTTAAAGAATCTTTCATCCCTTGAAAACTTATTACTCTACATTTTTCCCACAGAACAGCCAATCTGAGGATAGAGGAGCTCCACCCCAAGTGTTGAAAGCTTTCACTTTCTTACAAACAGAGAGGCATTTTGAGCCCATCACATCAAAAGGGGAGGCCCCTTCTGGCTTTATGTTGGGATGAGAAGGAAGTAAAGCTTGGTTCATTTATTTTCAGAAGCAAATGAAATGACTAAAATACCAACTGGGCACATTCAAGGCATTATTCAGCCTCTTGTGGGTTAATTGTATTTCAGCTCCTTGACACAATATCATTTTCCTGTGGACAAATCCAAATTCAAACTATAAACAAGAAGCAACACTAATGCAATTATTCCTCACCCTTCACATCACTATACATAAAGTACAATATAAAATAGAAGTGATACTTAAATGTAGTACAATAAATCGAAAATGCTTTCATGCCTTTAAACTTGCTTTGTGGCATCATAGCATTCTTAGCACAATGAAAGCAATGAGATTAATCATTATCTCAAGTGAACTTTCCAGTTAGCAAAATATAATTTAACTCTATTCTGTCAGATGTGTGATGCCATAAAGATTAATACCTCAGGGATCAAACATTTGCAATTGTAATATGTGGTATGCTCAGTAATGTGCAACCGGCTGAAGCATCAAATAGCAACAATGGAATTGGGAGCCCTCTTACAGTTCAACATTCAAACTGAACCAGGATGTTTGCAACCATGGCAACACTTTTCAATCCTGTGATTCTGTCTCCATATCTTCTGTATTACAAAGAACACCTGAAATTTGTCAATTGCAATGTTCCCTGACCAGCCAGCATCCAATCCACAGAATGTCCTGCTCACACATCATCCCTGTTCTTGAGTAGAGCTGATCCCTCCAACACCACAAACTTCAATTTTTCAGCCTGTTTGTTCATGGTCTTGTCCCTTCTTATCTGTAACCCAGTCCAGCCCTATAGCACTGCCCTTAGTGTCTGGTACAGACCACACATCCAGGCCACTACCACACTTTGGCACAATGTTGATAGTTGAGCATACATCGTTGAGGAGTAATCTTGTGGAATTTCTTCATTTAACCAATCCATATAGCTCACCAACTTCAAAATCCCTCTTTAACATTGACTTCTTTACACATACAATTGGCCACCAGTATAAACATGGCTTACATATTTACCAGAACAGACAGTACTATTGTATTTGGGCAGTGAACTCCTCTAACTTCAATCATAACATAAAAGTGTCTGTTGGATACCTGACAGAGATGACATTTCACTAGAAATGGATTCCAAATAATCAGAGTGGATAAAAGGAAAGACACCAAGTTCCTTATATCAGAATGGCTTTGGCAATTGTTAAAACTTCTCTGTATGCTGAATATTTATCCCTGAATGATTTGCAAGGTTGAGCTACTGGAATTGCCAGAGAAGTTAGAATTTGAATTAAAAGTTTAGAAAGCAGTGGCAGGATCAGACAGAGTCAGTGTGGATTTATGAAGGGGAAATCATGCTTGACAAATCTGTTGGAATTATATGAAGATGTAACTAGTAGAGTTGACAAGAGTGTGCCAATTGATGTTGTATATTTGGACTTTCAGAAAGCATTTGACAAAGCCCCATGTGAAATATTAATGTGCAAGACTAGAGTGCATGGAATTTTGGCTAGTGCATTGAGATGGATAGAAAACGTGTTGTCAGAGAGGAATCAAAGAGTAGGAATTAATGTGTTCTTCTCGAATTGTCAGGCTGTAATTAATGGGGTGCCATGTGGATCAGTGCTGGGACCCCGGCTATTCACAATATATAGTAATGATTTGAATGAGGGAACAAAAAGTAACATCCCAAGTTTGCAGATGATACCAAGTTGGGTGGGAGAGTGAACTGTGATGAGGATGCAGAGATCCCTCAGCATGATCTCGACAGGTTGGGTGAGTGGACAAATCAATTGGAGATGCAGTATAATTTGGATAAATGTGAGGTTATTCACTTTGGAAGCAAAAACAAGAAGGCAGATTACTACCTGAATGGCTGTAAATTGGGAGAGGAGACTGTGCAGTGGGACCTGTCTCTCCTTGTGCACCAGTCAGTGAAGGTAAAGAAGACAAATTGTGTGTCAGCCTTCATTGTGAGAGGTTTCAAGTACAGGAACAGGGATGTGTTGATGTACCCTTGATGAGACCACACCTAGAATAGTGTGTGCAGTTTTGGTCTCCTTTTCTGAGGAAGGATGTTCTTGCTCTTGAGGGAGTGCAGTGAACTTTTACCAGGTTGATTAACATTTGAGGAGAGATTGACGAGATTGGGATTGTCTTCGCTGGAGTTCAGATGAATGAGGGGGGCTCTAATAGAGGTTAATAAAGTTCTAATAGGACAGTACAGGGTAAGTGCAGGGTGGATGCTCCCGAGGGTGGGTGTGTCCAGAACCCAGGGTCACAGTATGAGGATTCGGGGTAGATGATTTAGGATGGAGATGAGGAGACATTTCTTCCCCCAAAGAGTGCTAAGCCTGTGGAATTCATTACCACAGGAAGTAGTTGATAACAAAATGTAAATTAAATGTAATCAAGACGCAACAAGATATTACACTTGGGGTGAAAGGGATCAGAGGTTATTGGGAGAAAGCAGGATCAGGATATTCAGTTGGACGATTGGCCATGATTGTGAAGAATAGCAAAGCAGGCTTGAAGGGCCAAATGGCGTCCTCCTGCTCCTGTCTGCTATGTTTCTACAAATGGATAAAACGAAATAGTTTTGACTGTTGGATGTTGGCAATGAAAGTAGAGGGAAAGTAGTAGGAAAGTAATTCTACTGGAAGAATTTAAGCATTTACTCCCTTAATTAGTAAGGAATGCCATAGATAGCTAAAAGTCTGTAAAGCATAAGCAGCCTCTGAGATGGCTGATGATTATGAGCTGGTACATAAATCCAACTGTTTACCCTCGCTCCTGCCCCGTCATGAGCCAAGAACGGATAAAGGGTGGGAGGCTGAATGGAAGCCAAGAGGATAGATGGCTGGGAATTTGGATCTGAATGTAGATCTCGTCCTCATGGCATAAAAGCAAGTACAGAGGATAGAAGGAATTTTCAAAAGCCTAAGGTTTCCATTGTGACAATGTGAGGCACCTTGGTGCAGAGTGCCAGAAGTTGCGAGGTAAATTCATAGAATTTATTGTGATGCTCAAGATGAATGCAGAGCAAGGAGTTTTGCCCAAGTTGTAGCTCTGACTGCAGCTGTGAGACCAGGCATCAATACTGTTTTGAGCACAGGAAATGGAAACACAATGCCTGAGAGTTATGGGGAAAAGGAAAAGTAACTCTTTATTGCTCAACTGAGGCAAGTATACTTACAGGCATTCATGGAGATGCAGGAGCTACTCACACTCTTCTGCTGGGGAAAGGCATGCCATTCCCAAAGGACAGTGATATGAATGGCAATAAACATTATTAAGGTGGAGTACAAACCAATATCTTTGTATTAGGAGCACCTAGAGTATAGCCTAATGTGTGGAAAGGTAACTGTAGGGATGCCCATAATTTACTTGTAGATGGAGTTGACCTACTCCTAGGGAATAATTTGGCATGAACAAGGCTAGTACCTTCTCCAGTAGTTCTTGAAAGCCCAAGTGAGTTAAAGGAGACAGACTAGTTATTGAAGAGATTCCAGGAGCTTTTATCAGAATAGATAACTTCCAAGAAAGTGTGAATCAACTGGGGAGACATATGTCTGAGTTTCAGTGACTTTTCATCATTTCGGCTCAGGCTGATCCTTACTTATTGATGGTTGATGAACATGTCCTGGTGATCTAGGGTGTATTAATTGCCACATCAGTGCAGTTGATAGTTTCTTCTCTTGTGAGAAACTACAAATCTGAACATCCCCTCAGTCTAACCATCACCATCACAGGCAAACTTAACAGCATTGCCTCTCTGGGTGAATGTGATACCAATCTCCTATGTTGTACATTGGTGGGCCCCAACTGAAAGATCCTGTAAATCCTGCCATGGAAGAAACTAGAACGAAGGGAGTTGAGATTGTTGGTGACCTTGACAGCCAATGTCAAAGTGAAAACAGTTCACAGCAGGTTCAGTAGCAGCTGGCTGATGCAAACCTTGAGCCTCCAGCAAATTATTTTTGACGTATTGGGGAAGCTCATCTTCTGCTTGTAGACCTTCATTTGGCCTAGTGCAGCTGCCTTTCTTCACTCACCCTCCTCTGTTATGGTGTTGGAGCTCTGTGATGAATAGACTGTCACTGTTTCTGCTGGCACTGATCATCTCAGTCCTCACCTGAGGCCAATGTAAAGCAGCAGAAGTGATATCCAGGCTGATCTGACCAATCTTGAATGACAAAGTGCTTACCAGTTGTACGAACCCCAAGTTATTTAAATAACCCCCCGGTCTTTTGACCAAATAGGCAGTGATACTTCATGAGTAATTCTATTCACAAGAGAATTTTGATATGTATTGTTTACGTGTACAAAGAACTAGAAAATAGAAGGTAGTAACATGTTAGCAAGAATAGAAGGACAAATAATGGATTTTAAAAATCAACTATTAAGGATAATGAATAGCTTTATAATTTTAACCTGGAATTTCATGTGAAATTCCACAATGCAAAACTCATGCCCAGTGACCCTGAACAAATTTCATTACTGATTACAAAGAACGTACTTGCAAACACTATTCATTAAACAAATTTTAAAAAAAACTTTGTCTTCCAGATACATTCTAAAAGATGTTGGACAGTCATTTGTGAGTTAAAGCAATATTTCAAACTTGAAGCACAGTGATGAATATTCAATTATTATAATAATTCACTGACATTGACCCATTAATCTCGATGTAATCACGTGAATGGAGCTGCTGAAAATTACCATTTTTGTATAATCAGCTTTTAAATGCTGGATCTGGCTTTGGATCCAGCATGCTAAATTATCGTAAAAACTGCGTGGGACTCAAGAGAAAACTTTTCAGATTACTCCAGTCTTCAAAACGAACTGACCAATTTATCTTCCTATTTGAATATCAATGTCTACCAACAGCTATTACCCATAAAAACAAAGTATCTTTGTGAGAGGCGATTTGAAAATGGACAAAAATACATAAATATTTGTATTTCTTACTGCATTATGTATATAAATGTTAATTATTACTGCAAAAAATGTATTTAGTGATGAAATTCTCTTTTTTCAAATATTATTTATTTTACTTGTTTCAAGCTTTCATTTCATCCACAGCTGGCAGAACAGGAGGACAAGCTGTCAGGCCAATGCTTGTCTGATACGGGCCAATAGAAATTGCACACAAGCCATTTCTTTTCAGAAATAGCTTCTTCCTTCCCTCAGACCTCCAGACAGGAAGCTTTCTCACACCAGTGATCTGTTCATCACCCAGCCCCATTCTGCTCAACTGCTCCTGGGCGCTGTACAGTCGCAAAGGGGATTGGAATCATAAAACATTATATCTCCAATCTCCAAGGCTAGCACCTCTGCAACTGGATCCTTGACTTCCAGACCCACAGACTACAATCAATAAGGATAAACAACAATACCTGCCCCACCATAATCCTCAACACTCGTGCCCGCAAGTCTGTGTACTCAGCCCCTTACTATATTCCTTATACGCTTGTGACTGTGTGGCCAAATTCAGCTCTAACTCTGTTCACAAATTTGCTGATAACATCGTCGTAGTGAGTCGGATCTCAAAAAAAACCGATGAGATAGAATACAGGAAGAGGGTAGACAGCTTGGCAGCGCAGCATAAAGATTACAATTTTAATTACAAAACAAAGTAGCTGGCCATCAAGTGCAGGGCATACACCTGCCTGTATCAGTGGTATCGAGAGCTTCAAGCTCCTAAGAGTAAATATCACCAACAGTCCGTCCTGGTTCATCCATGTCAATGCTACAGTCAAGAAGGCACAACAACGCCTCTGCTTTCCTCAGAAGACTCAGCATATTCAGCATGTCCACAAAGACTCTTACCAATTTTTACAGATGTACCATAGAAAGCACTCTATCCAGATGCATCACAGCTTGGTATGGCAACTGCTGTGCCCAGACCGCAAGAAACTACAGAGAGTTGTGAACATAGCCCGGTCGTCCACAAAAACCAGCATTCTTTCCATTATCTTCATCTACACTTCCCACCGCCTCGGGAGAGCAGCCAACATAATCAAAGACTCCATTCACCCCAGTTATCCGTCTTCCATCGGGCAAGAGGTACAAAAGTTTGAAAACATATGCCAATAGAATTAAGAACAGATCCTTCCCCGCTGTTGTCAGTCTTATGAGAGGACTCCTTATACATTAGAGTTAATCTTTCTCTGCACCTTCTCTGTAGCTTCAACACTGTACTCTGCATTCTGTTCTATTACCTTGATATATTTATGTAAGGTATGATTTGCACACAAAACAATGCTTTCGCTGTATCTCAGTAAATGTGATAATAATAAATCAAATCAAATCAAATCAAATGGCACCACAACTTCTTTCTCCCGTGTGGAATCTCAGTAAATTCTTAATGTATTTTAATAATTGTCTTCAATCACAATCTGTAACCACATGGTCAAACAAAACCCCCGCTCTATCAATAACATAAAGACTGGAGATCAACCCTGGTTTAATGGCCAGTGCTAGGACCTGCTTCTGCACAGTTAAAAATGAAGGGGCGAGCTGATGAAACTTCAACGCTGAATTATTTATGTGCCAAGCAGCGGAAGCTGCATGCAATACCTAAGGGTAAGTGACCCTACTCCTAACGGGTCAGATCTAAACTCTGCGATCCTGTCACATTTGGTCAGGAATAGTTAGTAGACGCTGAAACAAGAGGTGAGGGCTCCATAATCATTCTCATCTTCAGTGGCCTGGAAGCACAGCGCATTAATGCAAAAGACAAGGGTGAAGCATTTGCGTTCATTTTCAGCCAGAAAGACAAGTGAATGATCCATTTCAGCCTTCTCCTGGCATCACAGAGACCAGCCCTCAACCAACTCAACTCACTCTGTGTGTTATTAAATAAACAGTTGAAGACATTGCATACTGCAAGGGCTCTGGGCCCTGACGACATTCCAGAAATGATACTGAATCTCCAGAACTTGCCGCACTCCTATCCAAATTGTTTCACTCCAGCTATAAAACGCATCTACATGACAATGTGAAAACTTGCCCAGATATGTTCACAAAAAGCAGGACAATTACAACCCAGACAATTGAAGCCCTGTCAAGTTCACCTTCAATTATCAGCAAAATGATACGGGTAAGCAATAGTGTTATCAAACTAAACTTATGAAATAATAACCCACTGACTAACGTACAGTCTGTACTCTGACAGGGCCACTTGGCTCCTGACTTCATTACAGTCTTGACCCAAGCATGAGCAAAACAGCAGAACTCCAGCAGTGTTGTGGGAATATCTGTTATTGACATCCAGGCACTATTTGACAGAGTTTAGCATGAAAGAGCTCTAACAAAACTGGAGTCAGTGAGGATTGGGTGGTAAGTTGTCCAATGGCTGGAATCATATGTAGCACATTAGAAGACAGTTGTGGTTGTTGAAAATAAATTATCTCAGCTTCAGGACATGACTGCAGCAGACTCTCAGGGCAATGTACATGACTCAACTATCTTCAGCTGCTCCATCGATAGTCTTACCTCCATCATAAAGTCAGAAGTTGGGATGGACACTAATGATACACAACATGCCGCGCCATTCATGGCTCCTCAGAAATGTAAAAGACCCATGTCCGGATGTGGCAAGATTTGGACAATGCCCAGACTTGGTCTGATAAGTGGCAAGTGCCACACAAGTGCTGAGTTTACGACTATTAATAATGTCTTGGTTTCCATTGACCAGAAACTGAACGAGACTATCCTTTTAAATACTGTGGCTGTGATAGCAGATCAGACACTAGGAATTATGTGACACGTAACTCAATTGCCGTTTCCCCAGGGCTGTATGCCATTTACAAGATGCAACAAAGCAGCATGATAGAACATTCCCTGCCTAGATAGTGCGGCTCTAGCATCTCTGAAGAAACACGACACCATTCAGCACTAATCAGCTTGGTTGATTGACACCCTGTCCAACCACATTCAACATTTAGCATTTTCACCACCAGCATACTATGGCAGCAGTAACTCACCAAGTCTTTTTTGACAGCAGCTTCCACACTCAGGACCTCCACCGGAAGGGTGAGGACAGTAGGTGTGTGGAAAGACCACAACCTGCAATTCCCCTCCAATTCATAAATTATTCTAATTTGGAACTGTAGCACCATTCCTTTACTGTTGCTGGGTCAAAATACTGGAACTCCCTTTCTCAAAGCATTGTGGACGCCCCTGTACCCAAGAATTGCAGCAGTTTGTTAAAGCAGCTCATGACCACCTCTTCATGGTAATTAGGGATCGGCAATAAATGCCGTTCAGACAGGAGATGCGCACATCTCAATAACAAATAAAAATACAATTTGCAGATTTGCTTCTCAGCCATTCTCTGCTGCTGGCACAGACCAACTTCCCCATATTGTTCTTTATTATTTCAGACAATCAAAAAGCATTACAAGAGCTGACACAGGACTTGTGGCACCAGAAAAGTAGTAAGATATTACATCAATAGTGCTAATCTCCCTTTGCAAATGAAAATCATGATATAAAGACACATTACGCATCCTTCATTTCTCTTATTTTTGGCAGGTTTATGACTTTTAAGATCTTTCTAATCACACTCATCCATTGTCATAAGTAAACCTATATCACAGTGTCAGGGTAACAGATATTGGTTTTAAATATATGCAAGAAATATGGCTTATATCTTTAATTCCACAAAAATCTGCCAGAGAATATATTGAACATGTGGTATATATTTCCTCTCTAATTTTCATACCACGTAGAAGGCACAGCCTAACAAATTAGTTAAGTATCAGGTAAAAATTAGGTTTAGTATGCAAATTCAGGCAAAATGGAAAATCCATTCATATACCATGTTGTGACAAAGGGCAATTAAAATATCAGATTTTAAGGACCATTGTTTTTTAATCCAAATTAAACTCATTAAATTGAGTTTAAAAGCCTTTTATAAATGCAGATTATCTTGATACCTTTCTGTGTGTTTTTCTGACTTTGTCTGTCTCTATTACCTCTCGATCACTAAAATGCAAGTCTCTGGTGCTGAGGAAGAGACAACGGACCCAAAACATTAGCTCTGATTTTGTTTCCTTCACAGATGCCGTCAGACCTGCTGAACTTTTCCAGCGACTTCTGTTCTTGTTCAATTACGATTGCTTAGTAGTCATTTTGAGCTCTGAGTTGTATAATGTCTGGCTGAGAACAGCAATTCTGTGCATAACCCATCCCACCCCAGAATAATGGATAACAAAGTGTGGAGCTGGATGAACACAGCAGGCCAAGCAGCATCTTAGGAGCACAAAAGCTGACGTTTTGGTTTTTCTGATGAAGGGTCTAGGCCCAAAACATCAGCTTTTGTGCTCCTAAGATGCTGCTTGGCCTGCTGTGTTCATCCAGCTTCACACTTCGTTTTCTTAGATTCTCCAGTATCTGCAATTGCCATTATCTCTCTCCCATCCCAGAATAATACTGAGAGACATCTGAAAGGTGTATTGACAAATGAAGCACAAAGACGAACGTACTCTGAAATCAACTGCTTTCTCACAAAAAAGTGCCCAAGCAGTCTACAAGCACCAGAACCACAGAACTAGTGAGGGACAAAAGAATCCTCTTTTTGTCTAAGCCAGCTGACCTGCTGAGAACACTTGCACAGAAAAGTTATTCACCAACTACACCAAAACTATTACCAACTACAGAAGCCATTGCAGCAAAATTGACTTCAAGTTTCAATGCCTAAACTTTGGGGAGGTAAGTGTCATGAAGTAACAGGTCTGTAATAATATTAAGGACTAATTTCTCCCTCAATGTCGGAAAAACTAAAGAGCTGATGGTCAACTTCAGGAAGCAAGGAGGAGGACCCACGCTTATCTACATCAATGGAGCTGAGGTGGTGGTCGAGGGACAATCACCAACAATTTGTCCTGGACCACCCATGTTGATGTGCCAGTCAAGAAGGCACAGCAACATCTCTTCTCCCCCAAGAAGCTAAGGAAATTCAATATGTCCATAAGGGTCCTCACCAACTTTTACGGGTGTACCACAGAAAACGTTTGATCTGGATGTATCATAGCTTTGTACGGCAACTGCTCTGCCCAGGACCATAAGAAACTATAGAAAGTTGTGAACACAGCCCAAAGCATCACACAAGCCAACCTTCCAACCATTGACTCCATCTACACTTCTTATAATTTTGGAAAGGCAGCCAACATCATCAAAGAATTCCCACACCCTTGTTATAACCGCTTCCCACCTCTTCCGTCAGGCAGAATATACAAAAGCTAAAACACATACACCAACAGCTTCTTGCCCCGTATTATTAGGTTTCTGAATGGACATCTCAAATTTCAAATTTAATGTTGATCTTGCTTTTTGTATAACTTCTTTGCAGCCATAACTTTCCTCACTCCGTTCAATCAACCTACGACTTTTGTGTCATTGTCTGTAATGATCAGAAAAACCAAAACTGTTTTTCACACTACTTAGGTACATGTGACAATAAAAAATCAAATCAAAAAATCAAAAATCATAAATCTAATTTCAATTTGCCCAGCATAATTATCCTTTATCAGTATCCATTTTTGATTTTCATGGATGTATTTTAATTAATAACATCATGACCTTTCCATAAAAATCTATAAAAGTCACACACACACACATACACACACACACACACATACATACACTCCACACACACACACACACACACACACACACACACACACACACACACACAGAAATGTGCATGCATATAGAAACATACACAGATGCACACACAGAAACACACACACGTGCACAGAGACACATACACACCATACACAAACAGAAACTCACACCCTCACACACAGACTCACAGAAATGTGCATGCGTATAGAAGCATACACAGATGCACACACAGAAACACACACACAAATGTGCACAGAAACACGCACCATACACAAACAGAAACACACACACACACACACACACACACACACACACACACACACACGCGCGCGCGCGCGTGTGCGCGCGCTCTGCACAGGGAAATGCTCACTGCATGGTCATGAAAGGAATATTGTTATTAATGTTTTAGCGCTTTACATATAGTTCCCGAAGCTTGCTTCCCCATGCCTGATGTTTTTAATACCTCACAACTTCAAACTCATATTCTTCTAATTGGCTGTGTCTGTGTTAAATGTCTTCAACATGTGGGCAATATTCTTTTCAGTTTGCAGGCCTATTTTATTAATGGCTTTCTTTGATGTGGATGTATTAAATGGTTTACCAACCAATTGCCTTCCACCTTATAACTTGAGCAGATTGACTGGGGCATGAATCAGTTACTATAGCTGATGTAAGGAGGAAACTACTGACAGGAGTATTAGTTTAGAGAAAGGATGTCAATCGATGTGAATATGAATTCTTTACAAAGTCATTTCTTTAGGTAAATATAACCTCATTGTTCATGCAGGATCAATCTTAGAGCAACACCTCTTTATTGCAGGATTGCCAAGTTGACTGCTCTTTGAATCGTTTAAATTAAGCATTTGCTTTAATCACATGTTATTACCTTTATGACTAATTAATTTGAAGCAATTTTAGCACATGGAAGTGAAACATTAATTTGAATTGTGTGAAGAACCAATCATTGGAAATGCATTCATCTTTAAAATCCAATTCATATAAATCCTTTCATCCCACAAACAATGCAGGACTGTCAACTGAACAGCTGAAACAGCCAAGAATTTGATCTGCATCTTGGTAAAAATATTTTGAAATTACTTAAATATCTACATTTGTGAAAGCTTTTTGAGTTTTCTTTATGAGCTACTTGAAGAGGAATATATTTGCACATTCCAATTATTTTTGTCACTATTCATGTGGTGGGTTAATTTGTTTCAGGGATAAAGTTGCTTGTTTAAGCTGAATGCCTGGGGATTTGCTTATGTTTTGGTGAATTTTTTATGGGGCCTGGGCATCACTGGCCAGACCTGCAGACAGGAATGGGAGAAAGTAGCCCTGTCAGCTGGGGTCATTATCATTTTATAGATTCCATCCTCGCACTGTCCTACCTTATGGCAGAGAGTGTGTTGCCGGGCTGTGTGTGCTAGGTAAGAGTTCATTGACATCGAGGAAAGATTTATATCAATTGACAAGTGAGCTGGCATTTATTCAGTGAACCAAGAGGCCATTGTAGAGAACATCCCACAGTGAAGTTTGAGCTTCTCATGGCAGGTTTGCACATTTTGAATTTAATGGATGCAACATTGGCCCTGTCCACCAGCCAAACAGCAAATGAATTCCTACCAAGCCATTCCCTGTGGCCCAGATGGAATTAAAATCCAATCAGGCATTTACCTTTCTGGCACCAGGATTTCCAATGACGTCACAATGGAGATCCCACTTCCAAGAGCTGCTGATCAATTAGAGGTTGGCGTCTCTGCTGTGCCAGTCATCAGGAGCGTTGGCCACTAGTGGATACGAGAGGAGACACAAAATAGCAGCCGGCCCCAATTGTGAAGGAACTGGATGGATTCATTGGTGCAAGTCTGATCAGGGGAGGGATGGCCTTCAGAAGGGATTGGTGCTTGCAGTTGGCAGGAGTGCCCACCTGGATTCACCTGCTTACCTCCTGACATATGAGGTAGCAACAAGAAAAAGCATTTAACAAGCCCATAATTAATGTGTTGGCAGCAGGGAAGCTGACCTTGCACGTCCCTGCTTGACCTAGCCAGGAGGTGTCAAAAGGTCGACTGCCTCCTCACCACATGACTTCTAGGGCAATTTCAATCTGTCCTAAAGAGGAATCATTTCAGGCTCGATATGTTACCTTTGCTTTACTCGCCACAATTGCTGCCAGACCTGCTGAGTTCCTCTGGCATTTTCTGTGTTGGTTTCAGATTTCTACCCTTGACAGTATTTCGTTTTTAATAAAGGACCCCCAATATCTACTCCCAGGGATAGTAGGGAGGCATTAAATGCCGCCCTTGATATAAAAATCATGTGTTGGGAATGGAGATCAGTACAAAATGCTTATGTTCTGCAATTAATAGGAAAATAGCAAGAAAATTAGTGTAGCTGTTTTGTAAAATGAATAAGGTATTCATTTTTTTGTAGCCCATCAAATATTGAGTGCAAGCAGCTGGAAGCTGATTCACATCTTCCATCCAGATCTTGTCATGTCTTGGATAACTTCCCACATTCCCTCAGGTATCCTGTTTCACCGATATACATCAAGAGGAGGGAGGAGGTGGTCAGCAGGGAACTCTAATAATAAAGTTTGAGAAAGGGAGTGAAAAGGAACAATTGTAGGGCCTTTTGATTTTGCAAACGGAAAAATAGGAATGAAATCAGCCTAACTCTCAACCCTGGTTCTGCAATGTTTTCAATAGTTCAAGAAAAATAATCACCATGTGGCAGCCAACAAAAAGAAAAACTGCAGCTTAAAGCCGAGCAGTAATTCTGCCCACTCCCAGAGTCTGTGCCCCATGCTGATAGATTGGAAAATGAAGTGGATGCTTTTGTCATGATGTAGAATTTGCCGTTTTTCAGACCTTCTCATCATCCCAAATCAGCCAATTTTGCTGGTTAAAAGCAAGTGGTATATTAAAATGAGGCCTCAATCACCAAGGCTTAAAACATCCTCACTAGTATCATGGTTAGTTTTCTTTTCTGGGTCCTGCATCAAAAAAAAATCTGCTCAGTTTGCTGCTGTTAAGCATCGTATTATTGCTCTGCAGTTGGACATATTTATTTTTGGAAGAGCATGCCCTTCTCAGTTAATATTATCTTTGGCTTAATTCCTAATCCTATTGGTACAAGTGTGTTTGTGTGTGTGGTTATGAAAGTGTATACAAATGTGTATTTACGTGTGTGTGTGTGGGTATGTGTGCACGCGCGCGCGTGTTGAAATAAGTATGCGTGAATGTGTGTGTGAATTTGTGTATCAAAATGCATGTGAGTGTGTGTATGTTTAAAGTGAGTCTGTATTAAAATGTGCAGTAAAGTATGTTAAAGAGTGTGTGATTTCAAGTGTGGGCCTGTGTCTCTATCTGACTCACTGTCACATTGGTAATGCACATCTGGTATTGTGGTCTCAACCACATCACCTTATCCCATTAGCTTTGCATCAACCAGCCAATACTCAGATCAATCTTCCCTTATCAATTAATTAGACTAATAAATCATATTAACAAAATGGTGTCGAAATCTAATGACCAAGTCCTTTATGCGCTTTGTGTGTGTAAAGACCTCTGATCTAACCATGAGTTGATTGCAGTTCTAAACCCATTGAAAATGAACATTCATTTTGATCTTTCTGACCATTTGTTGTGTATTGGAATTCACCAAGAATTGCCAGAAATATCTACTTATTTTTACTGTTCATATATCACCTGAATTTGTTTCATTTTTATTTCCTGGCTTTGTTTAATTGGTAGTTCCAGTTTCTCTCCTGATTGCAAAATATGCTTTTACCCAACTGAGTAAAACATTGTCTACTGGCCACAAACACACCAGAAGTCAGCAATGGGAATTTTTCAATTCTTTTTTAAACCCATCTGCAATCAAATGAGGGAAATAAACAAAGTAACTGTATTGTTTCCTAATATTTATTTTATAAATGGAGATTTAAGTATGAAAAGTTTTAATAACTCCCTGCAGTCTCCCCATTAACATTTCTGAGCCAAATCCAAAATGTTCTGAATTTTTCTGTAGTTTATGTAAGTGGTTGTATTAACCAAAGAATGTGACATGCATTACAATTTTCCCTTTTCGGCGAGCTCTGTAATATTTACCGCACTGATTGAAGACTTGAAACGACATATGAAGTAAACATGTTGAGAAACAAACAACTTGAGAAAATTCTTTCAGGGATAATTTATTTTTAAAGGTCTGGAACTACAGGCCAGTGTTCCAACTGAGGTGGTAATGAACTGAATTAAAGCAAATAAGGAATATTTTTTAAAGGGTATCCTAATAACCATTTCCTTCCAACTCATTTTTTTAGTTTTTGTCTTCTCAATGGACCTTTCCTGGGTTCTTGTATCAGTGCCTTAGAACTTCCTAATCAGCCACGTGAAAGCGGCTGAGAAATGTCTTAAGATAATCCCCACAATATTTATCTGCAATGAAAAATTTAATTGCTTAGCACTGCTATCTGTTACCAATCCAACATAATCACTTGAACTTTCTGAATTTCATGCCCCAACATGGCGTGGCCTTATAGTCATCATTCTCCATGCAATAGATTTGTAACATTATTAAAGCCAGAAGTTGATGCAACAAGCACACATGAAGCAATAACAGATCATGTATGTTGTGCTTTTCATGACATCAGGACATCCAAAGCCCATGAGGTACCTGTGAAGTATAAATCCTGAAAGAACATAGGAAGCATGAGAGCCATTTTGTCCAGAGCTTGGTCCCACAGGAGCAAGGCAATAAGTTATCAGTGAATTAATTCTTGGTCAAGACCCCAGGAGAATTTCACTGGTCCTTGCCAAAGAGTGCAATAGCATCTTCAGTGAGTAGAATGCACTAGAGGGTTAGGAAGGGTTAGTAGTTTGAGATTGTGAAGTTGGTCTGAGCTATTGAGAGGACATAATGCGTGCATGAGTGAGAATTGTAGTTCATGACTCTAGGTGAGAGGCACGTGCAGTGATAGTGTTACAGTGAGGTCATGAGCTGACTCATGAGGTAGCAGAGAGAAGGTGGTGGCACTTATCCTTGGGGAACATTGATCATTGACCTCTTTCCTGCATTGCTGAACATCCTACTTCCTCCAGGACATTAACCTGGAGCAAACAGAAGATATTTTATGGACGTCACAAGGAAAGTTTGGAGTTTCTTCAAGTCTCCCATTCACTCATGCAAAACCCTCCCAAACTCCATCTCCCAAACAATACAACTTTACTGAGAGACTGCAAATCTGCACCAATATCTATCTAATTTCCAGCCAGTTTATATTGTTATAATCTCAGCAGAGTTATAGAGTGGTACAGCAGTCTTTGGTCCAACTTGTCCATACCGACCAGATATCCCAAATTAATCTTGTCCCATTTTCCAGCATTTGGCCGATATCCCTCTAAACCCTTACAGAGATACTAGGAACTGCCATTGCTGGAGAATCTGAGATAACACGGTGTGAAACTGGATGAACACAGCGGGCCAAGCAACACCAGAAGAGCAGGAAAGCTTGATGTTTCAGATCAGGACCCTTCTTCAGAAAAGACCCTGAAGAAGAAGGGTCCTGACCTGAATCATCAAGCTTCCCTGCTCCTCTGGTGTTGCTTGGCCTGCTGTGTTCATCCAGCTTCACACTGTGGTGTCTCCCTCTAAACCCTTCCTATTCATCAACCCATCCAGATGCCTTTTTAATGTTGTAATTGTACTAGACTCCACCGCTTCCTCTAACAGCTCGTTCCAAATACATATCCTCTTCTGTGTGAAAGAGTTGCCCCTTAGGTCCTTTTTAAATCTTTCCCCTCACACGTTAAACCTACACTCTCAAGTTTTGGACTTCCCTCTGTAGGGAAAAAGATCTTGGCTATTCAACCTATCCATGCCCTTCACAACTTTTCTAACCTCTGGAAGGTCATCCCTCAACCTCCAATGCTCCAGGAAAATAGCCCCAGCCTATTCAGTTTCTCCCGACAGCTCAAACTCTCCAACTCTAGCAACATCCTTGTAAATCTTTTCTGAGCCTTTTGAAGCTTAACAATATTTTTCCTAAAGTGGGGAGACCGGAGTTGAACACGGTATTCTAAGAGTGTACTGTAAAATGTCACGTTGCAGCTCTTCGATGTCTTGTACAGCTGCAATATGACAGCTCAACTCCTATACTCAATGCACTGACTAATAAAGGCAACTCCACCCTCAAGAAACTATGAATTTGAAACCCAAGGTCTCTGTGCTCAGTAACACTTCCACGAACGCTATCATTAAGTATATAAGTCTCGCTCTTGTTTGCCTTACCAAGATGCAACACCTCACATTTATCTAAATTAAACTCCATCCTCCACGTCTCGGCCCATCTGATCAAGGTCCAGTCGTGATCTGAGATAACCTTCTTCACTGTCCACTACGCCACCAATTTTGGTATCATGTGCAAACTTAATAACACAATCCCTTAAGTTTTAAGATAGCTACGAATAAGGATAAGTCAGGGCTTTGCAGGAAGGTGCTAAATTGGGGCAGAGCAATTTACATAAATGTTAGGTAGGAGCTAGGGAGTGTTAATTGGGAGGAGCTGCCTTCAGGCAAGTTTACATTTGACATGTAGAAGTTTGTTTATAGACTTGCTGATCAGAATTAAGGCATATTCCAGAAAGGAGGAAAGACAAGGATGGCAGGGTAAGGCACACTTGGATAACGAGCGAGGCTATGAATTTAGTCAAAAGAAGAAAAGAAGCTTATGTAAGATTTAGGAAGCTAAAATTGGACAGGGACCATGAAGAACATAAAGAAAGCAGGGAAGAACTCAAGCAGGGAATTAGAAGAGTAAGAAGGGGCCACAAAATGACTCTGTCAAGTAGAATTAAGGAGAATCCCAGGGCATTCTACACATACATTTAAAACAAGAGGATAATTAGGGAGAAGGTGAGACCACTCAAGGATAAAGGAGGGAACTTGTGCTTGGAGGCAGAGGAAGTGGACCCGATCTTAAATGAATACTTTGTATCGGTATTCACCTAAGAGAAGGATATAGAAGATAGTGAAATTAGTGTGAACCATAATAATATGCTAAGACATTTTGAGATCAAGAAGGAAGTGGTGTTGGGTTTCTTGAAAAGCGTTAAAGCAGTTAAGACCCCAGGGCACGATGATATTTACCCCAGGTATTGAAAGAGTCAAGAGAAGAGATTGTGAGGGCCTTGACCTAGCTGTTTATACACTTGCTAGCCACTGGAGAGGTACTGGAGGACTGGTGAGCATTTAATATTGTTCTTCTGTTAAAGAAGGGAAATAGGGATAATCCAGGAAGCTGTAGATGGGTGACTCTCAGATCGGTGATTAGGAAGCTATTGAAGAGAATTCTTAAGGATCGGATTTATATACATTTGGAAAAACACGGTCTAATTAGGGACAGCCGAATGGCTTCGTGCAGGGCAACTCATGTCTTACTAACCCGATTGAATTTTTTTGAGCAAGTGGGAAAGGTGATTGATGAGGATAGATCAGTGGATGTTGTCTACATGAGTTTTAATAAGCTTTTGACCATGTCCCTCATGCTAGGCTCACCCAGAAGATTAAAATGGGATCCTCAGTGACTTTGCTGTTGGATTCAGAATTGGCTTGACCAGAGAAAGCAGGGGGTAGTGGAGGAACAATGTTTTTCCATCTGGAGGCCCATGATTAGTGATATTCTGCAGGATCCATACTGGGACATCTGCTGTTTGTGATATATACAAACACTCTTTTGGTATAGAGTAGAAGGTAGAAAAAGGATACAGCAGGAGATAAATCAGTTGCAGATATGGGCAGGGAAATGGCAGATGGAGTTTAGTTAAGGTAAGTGTGAGGTGCTGCAATTTAGGAGATCAAATATTAAGGAAAAATATATAGTTAATGGCAGGACACTGAACAGCATTGATGTAGAAAGGGATCATGAGGTTCAAGTCCATAGCTCCCTGAAAGTGAACATGCAAGTAGATAGGGTGGTAAAGGAGGCATTTGGTATGCTTGCCTATATTGGTCAGGGGATTGAGTACAAGAGTCAGAATGTCATGTTGCAGCTTTAAAAGATTTTGGTTCTGCCACACTTAGAGTATTGAGTTCAATTCTGTTTGCCACATTACAGGAAGAATATGGTCACTTTGGAAAGGGTCCAGAAGAGGTCTATCAGGATGCTGCCTGGATTAGAGGGCATGAGCCATAAGGAAATTTTAGAAAACCTCACGTTGTTTCCTTTGGAGCAGCAGAGGCTGAGGGGAGACTTGACAGCAGTCTATACAATAATGAGATATATAGATAGGGTTGGCTATCAGGATCTTTTTCCCAGGGTTGAAAAGTCTTATACCATGGAGCATGCATTTAAGGTGAGAGGGGAAAAGTTCAAAGGAGATGTGAAGGGCAGGTGTTTCACGTAGACAGTGGTAGGAGTCTGGAATGCACTGCCAGGGGTGGTGGTGGATGGAGATACAATAGGGGCGTTTTAGATAAGCACATGAATATGCAAGGAGTGGATGGACATGAACCATTGGCAGGCAGAAGGAATTAATTTAACTTGGCGTCATGGTCAGCACAACATCATGGGTCAAAGGGCCCATTCCTGTGCTGTACACTTCTATGTTCTATGTTCAAATTCCTCCTCGATTCACATTCAAATCATTTATATAAATGACAAAAAACAGTTGACTCGTCAGAGATTTGGTTTTCTTTTAGAACTGAAATCTATGATGCTTACAAAAGGAGAGAAGGCACAAGGTTCACAGAAATCAAAGAACATGAATCTATAATGAATCACTCTCTTCCACTTCCCCCTCCTTGCCTACCGCCCTTCAGTTAACACGGTCTAAACTCTTCTTGGCAACACTCAATATTTCAACTGAACTCTGTTTGACATACTTTCCAGTTTGTGCTAAACTAAAAAAAAGTTCTAGTTTGATTGTGGAACCACTCCTGTTATTTAATTATGTTGATATTTTCACTTATGGTCATCACCCAGGCAACACCGTCATATGATTATTTATTGGCATTCAGGTGCTTTTCCCTAAATACCCTTTCAGAACACCAGTTTATAATGGATCCAACATCCCACCATAGGATTTATTTTTTGTCTCCCATGTGGCCTATTGTAATAATTGGGTCTTACATGTCATTTTTTAAACATATTTTTTGATGGCCTGTGAGGCAGAGGATGATAGGAGGCCGTTTCAGTCTAGCAGTGAGCTTTAAAGAAATTTCCCTGGTTGGAGCACATTGTTGTACTGAGGGCTGGAAGTGAAGAATCATTATTTATCCCCTGATGGTGTTGAGGGTTACCAGTCAAAAGGGGTAGGCAGTGTAATTTACAATGAATTAATGGGATTCAATCCAATCTTGATGGTGTAGAAAAAAAAATGCTTGAAAGTTCTCCAGTTGAGGTAGGGCAGGAGACAGCATTCCCTTGTGGTTTAGGAGTAGAAAGGTATGATGCATTTGTACTGCCAAGCTAAAGAGCAACTGCCCGCTGAAAAGCTCATGTGTGTTGAATTTGCCTGTGTTATAAGTAGTTGGTAATTATAAACAGTTTTGTTTAACTATGTGCATAACAGTGCTGAAAATTCCCTTTGTTCTCGGGGATATTAAATATTTTCTTTAAAATTTGAGTGACAGGCAGTCTTGATTTGAAAAAGGTTTTTGGCCCAGTGTGCGAAGTCTTAAATATCGCCAGAAACAATCACAGACACAAGCTGCCAAACAAAAGGCTTGTTTTACTTAACTCTAACTTTACCTAGCAATGCCTTGAGCAGCTCCAGAAGAAGCCAAGCCTGCAATTAAGTCGGGTTTCAGTGGGTTCTGGATTTACTGATTTTTATGTGAGACTTGGAGTACTTGGTCAGCGCTGACAATCTCACAGATCTGCTTTTAAATCTGTAAACTACGTAGGCTGATTTATTTTGGAAGTCTAGTGCTGATAAACCGTTCTATTTTTACTCGATTTTCATAAGTTGTCCCACAAATATTTCTCAGAAAATCGACTCATTACAAGCCTGAAAACAGCCATTTCACAGCTAATTGTTATTGTAAACACAACAAAAATGTTTTCATTAGCTGTGTGGTGCTTTGGGAAATTGTGAGGTCATGGAAGACCCAAAATAAATTGTTTCAAATCTAGAAAATACTTTTCTGTGCTTTTGAGTATTTGTGATTCTCCTTGCTTTCTGTGGGTTTCTGGGATGTGACTTGATGTCGGGTAAGTGGGTAAGTACAGAGAGCACGTGTACAAAGTGCCCACCCTTCTACAATAACTGACCCCCTGGCAAATGTCCTCAAAATTTACATGTATTACTGAAATAATGGCAACACCAGGCTGGTTAGAAAAATGAGATTTCTCATTTCTTTCCAATGCTTAATGAACTACTGTACTAATAGTTACTTTTTCAGCTTATCCAAATGCACTGTTCCAAACATACCAATGGAGTAACACAGTTAAATCAGATATCTTAAAAAGAACCAAATAAAGGCCATCAGTTGGCCAATTCTATTTCCTCAGCAGGCCTGGCATCTTCTTTGGTGAGAGACAGAGCATTAACATTTTCGAGGACAATAACTCTTCTTCACAACCCAAAACTTCCTTCCAAAGAAGAGTCATTGCCCACAAAATGTTAGCAGAATCTTATTGGAGCCTGCATAATGTAGGCTGTGGTGTGATTTGTGGCTAATTGAGCAAGATATCTGGCAAGGCTCGTTTTAATATTGGGAGCACCTTGGTCCATCTTTTGCTCAAGATTTTCTCAAGTGGCTTGGCAAGTTTCTCCCAAGTAGGCAACAGCGATTCACTGAATAAGGAAGATTATAACTTGGTAAAAGTATTGTTGGTGGCACAACTTGCCTGGGTAATGGTCAGCTTTCTATCTTAGTAAAGGTGCGAAACAAGCCTGACATCAAGAAAGTTTGACATGGAAATCAAGGCGCATACCCGGCCAATTCAGCTCACCCCCCTGTTCTGAAGGACCTCCATGCTGCATACAATCAAACAGTATGCCATCTAATGCTGGGATTCAGGGCAAGGGAGGACAGCTGGAGGAAAAACTTAATGTGGTGGGTCTCCATAAAACATAGGAACAAATGTAGGCCATTCAGCCCACTAAGCTTCAACATTCAATGAGATCACAGCTGATCTGATAATCCTCAGCTACACCTTCCTGGCTTTTCCCTACAACACTTCTTTCCTTTATTAATTAAAAGACTATCTGAGCCTTGAACTAGCCTAGCCTCTATTGCTGTCTATGGCAGCAATTTCCCCAAAATCACTACCTGCTCAGAGAAAAGCACATTTCTCAACTAACTTAAATGGGTGGCCCCTTGTTTTGAGATTACGCCACTGATCCTGGACTAAATGATATCTTCCTCATCTACTTTACCAATTCTTCTAAGAATCTTATACACTTCGTTAGGGTCTTGTCTCATTCTTTGAAACTTCAATGAAGTCAAGCCCAACCCACTCAACACCTCCTCAGAAGAAAATTGCTCCATACCTAGAATCAATTGAGTGAAACTTCTCTGGACTGCCTCTAATGTTGGTATATTGCTCTGTAGATGAAGGGATCAAAAACAATGGTTTAACTAGTGTTTTGTATCATTTTACCAATGTCCCTAATGTTCTGCCCCATTCCTTCTCCATTTACATATTAGTCAGCTCTTATATTCTCCCCGCAAAAATTTCATATCTTCCCACATTATGTTGCATCTGCAAAGATTTTGCCCACTCACTTAACATGCCTACGACCCTCTGTAAACTCTGTGTCACTTTTACTGCTTGCCTTCCCACCCAATTTTGTGTCATCTACAAATTTGGCAATAACACATTCACATTCATCATCCAAGTCATAAATACACACATTGTAAATAATGGTGGCTCCAGCAATGATCCTTGTGGCACTCCAATAGTTACACGTTGCAATCCTGTAAATGTCCCCTTAATTCAAATATCTCCTTCTATATGTTAATCAATTCTCTATCAATGTTAATATATTAGCGCTAATACCTTGGGCTCTTATATTATAAGTAGATTTGTGTGTGGCACCAAATATATTGGAGCAGAAGCAAGCCGTTCAGCCCAGCAAGTTTTCTTCATCATTCAATAAGATTATACTGAATTGATAATCCCCACTTTCCTGCTTTATCCACATAACTCTTGATTACTTTACTGATTAAAAATCCATCCACTGCAGCATTGACTGCCATCTGCAGTAAAGAATTCCACTGATTCATTCCACTTTGAAAGTAGCATTGGAACTCCAAATATATTTCATCTTCTGGTTCACTCTTATCTATCCTGCTTGTTAACTTCTCAAGAAACTATGAAAGGGTTATCAGGCATGGTTTCTTCTTCATGAAGACATATTGATTCTGCTTGATTTTATTGTACATTTCTAAATGGTTTACTATTAAATTAGTTTCCCCAATGACAGATCTAGGCTAACGGGCCTGTGGATGCCTATTTTCTATCTCACTCTCTTTTTGAATAAGAGTGTTACGCTAGCAGTTTTACAAACTTCTTTTCCCAAATTGAAGTGTATTTAGAAGATTATTTCTAGTGTATCCATTATCCCTGTAGCCACGTCCTTTAAAATCCTAGGATGTAACCCATTTGGCCCATGGGAACTTTAGCCCCATTAGTTTCCCCTTGTACCTTTATTCTAGTGATAGTTATCGGGTTTATTTCTTCTGCATTTCTCTCTCTGCCCCCAATCAGACCCCTTGATTATTTAGTACTTTTGGAATGATTTTAATATCCTGTATTATAAAGACTGATGTAAAGTATTCAATCAACTCATCTGCCATTTCCTGTTTGCTCATTATTATTTCCCTAGCCTCATTTTCTAAGGGGTCTAAGTTCACTTTGGCCTTTCTTATTCTTTTTATATATTTACAGAAGCTCCTACTGTTCACTTTTGTATCACTTGACAATTTGCCTTCATAGTTTATTTTCTCCCTTTTTTTGGACATCTTTAGTTCCCTTTGTAAACTTTTCCAATTCTCTAACTTATTACTAATCTTTGCCATATTGTGTGTTTTTTATAGACAATTTGACACTATGCCTAACTGAACGATGAACGATGGTTGGTTTATCTCCTTGTTTGAGTCACTGGAGGAACAGGAGCAGTCTTCCGAGGAATAAGCCGAGGATGTTGGGAAAGAAGAAGCTTTCCTTCTCTATGGCAGAACTCAAACCAATCAGATGCTACAAGCTAGACAGGATATCCTTGACAGCTGATTCCAGTAGATGCAAGCTGAGTGCAGGAGACCAACATAGACTGTACAATATTCTTAGGCCATGATGCCAAATTCCAATTTGCACTGTTGGGGTGAACTTCAGCCTCAATTGGTTTCTTGTGTGTTGATTTTTGCTGCCTGTAAATTAAAGCTCATGTTTGGGATTGCCTGCCTGTCTGTGATGCTCCTTTGGTGAATAAAGATAAGCTGCACTTCTGCAGTGGGTATTGGGGCAGGATAGTGCTTGCTTAGAGGGTGCCCTAACAGGATGTGGCTACGGACAAGAAATGTTTGTGATGTGATTACACAGCAACTAGGGTGAGAGAATGAGGTTGTACGTACACAGGAGTGTTAGCTATATCACCTAAGTGCCATGGGCAGCATGGTTTCATAGCTGCTGTGCTATGATGTTGTCAGTGAGGGGCAATGCTGGATTGTAATGCTCCTCTGGGTGCAGAACACCCTTTTAAACATGGCCCAGGCACAAGGGATAACAGTTTTTTGTGGCAAGTTGTTCTGGGAAAGACATATGGCAAGATGGGGTCAGAATTGGACCTGAGGGACACCATACATATTGCCAGGCCTGCTGAGTTTCTCCAGAACTTTCTGTTCTTATTTCAGATCTTCAGCATCCGCAAAATTTCACTTTTATTTCTATTAGTTGGTGGTCTTCCTTGTAATGCATGTTCTTTTCGTCTAGTTGCCATTTCAAACTGTGCAAACCTGTTCCCTAACACAATTACTATTTCTTGTTTGCTTGACATTTGATCTTACTTTGAATAAATTTGAATAAATTTTCTAAATTATTTTGCATGTTTGCTAATGAGGGGGAGCTTTAAATAATTATAAACAAACATTTTAAGAATGTTATTTAATTTGGCTAAGTTTACAAAGGGTGAATTCCAGTTTACTTTGCATGATGCTTGCAGATGCAGGCACTAAAACTCCTACAGATTACTGCATATTTTATTCATGCCACATGAGGGTTAGCAGGGCCATGACCTTTGCTTGATTGAATGGGGCTCAGTTGTGTGGGGAGCCAGTACAAGGTATAGATTTTGATCCATAGGGGTAGCCCACTTTGACAAACCTCTAGGCCTCTCCTTACTGAAAGTTCATGATGACAGACTCCAGTTTTCTGCAATCATTATCGGGAACCATAACGCTTATCGCTTTCAAGCAGAAGAAGGGTGTAATCTCATACACACTACAGTTCCACAATATTCCCTCTGAAATTTGCATCAGGAAAGTGAGTCAAACACACTTATAATTAACTCACCATCCTTCCTCACTTCCAGCTGCATATTCCTGGTAATTTAGTTCATTCATTGAACGTTTATCCTACATAGTGGAAGAGTCACGGCCAGACTGTTTTGATTTGGGGGTAATTATGAGGTATGTGCAATTTGTAAAGGCAGGAAGAAGTAAAAACAGTGAGTGCTCAGTGATGCAAAATTATTCTAACACCATCTGTGACTCTAACTTGAACAAGATATTTGTTACTCTGTGAAAATTTATTTCTAGCTAAAGACTCTAATTATTTGGTTGCAGGGGGAAAAGTCTGCTATTGTCAGCAAAATGGAATGCAAAGCAGATAAGATAATTGCGAACAATTACTCAAAAATACCAGAGAAAATAATGAACCAAATTATTATAGTGCAAATACCAATTCATAAATATGGAACCAGTGACTAAAAACCATCTAAAGTAATTCTCAGTGATAAAATGCTGTTTGCTTAACCACATTCTTATTTCTACTCTCTTTATAATGAGCATGTCCAGGAGGCCACCCTGAATAATATATGTTTGATTCTTTACCATGAGTAACCATTGTTCAGGAGACGATACATTCCTAAGATGAATCACCTCCAGCAGTAACACAAATAGCTGGACTCTGTGTTCAGAAAGTTGGCTCCGCTGCTACGGTGGAGAACTGAGACATACAGAACAAGTCTAGACCAAATTCCTACTTTTCATGAGAAACCAAAGAATGTCACCAGGCACCAACAATAGATGCTTAATGTGAAAGAGAGTTGAAGGGTCTTTGGACTGGAATCCCTCTCCTTGGAAGATACCAAAACATGGAAATTAAATAAAGGCAGAATTGGATGTGATTGTAAAACCGTGTAGCCACGTGTTAACTCTACCTGACCCTCTGAGGAAAAGAGACTGTTGACTCATGAGAAAGTGTAGCTTCTACAGAACACAGGTTTCATAGTTCTTCAGTGCTGAGGTCTCACCTGGTTAATAGCTATACCTGAATCACCCTTTAGCAGAACAAGAAAAAGCAGTTGAGAAACACAACATGGATTTTCTGGGCTTCAGCAAGTCTGGAATGCTCAACGAATTATCTCTGTATACACAGCAACTTGCATATTCAAAAGGAAAAGGGACGAAAACAGTACTAAACTGGCTGGCGTCTTGACACACACACAAGAAGAACATGACCCACTGGATGATATTTCGGTGTGGTGGTAACAATCCCAAATGGACTTTTTGAATCAACTTCAAATATTAGAAATTGCAAAGCATTTGTGCTTGAGGAAAGCCGCTTACCCAGAAAGATTCAGGTGATAAAGAAAATGGAGAATGCCAATAAGGAAAATGTTGGAAAACACAGTAGACCCATCGATGATTGTGGAGAGAAAAGAGATGTGACTCTTTAAGTGGAATTTTCCTCTTTTTCAGGTGGCATAAGTAATGGTGGTAAAAGGTGGGGAAATATGGACAAAATGAAGGGATCAGAATTTTGACACCCAGAAAGAGTTTTGTGATTTTCCCTTTAAGTTTTAAATTGTCTTTTCAGAATCGTACTCTTGAGTGTGGCTGATTTACTTCCAGGGTTTTATATTTCATTAAACCCCCTTGCCTTATTTAGAGGCCACATCCAATTCCTAATTCCTAACTCCTTCCCTGAGAAACCAGATGGAGAAAATTCCTTCACCCATTGCTTGTCCCAGAAACCATCCAACTTTTTCTCCCATGCAATATCCTAGCGTATTCCTTGGAGACTAGTCTCCACTATCCTTTGCTCACTCTAGCATTTAAATCATGGAATAAATATGGTGCAGATAGAGGTCATTCAGCTCATAAAGTCTGCATCAACTCTCTAAAGAGCATCCTACCTCCCCACCCTGTTACTGTAATCACCTTAGCTAATCCACCTAGTCTGGACTGCAGGAAAAAATCCATACCGACACAGGGAGAATGTGCAATCTTCACACAGTTACCCAAGTCTGGCATCGAGCCCAGGTCCCTGGTGCTGTGAGGAAACAGTGGCAACCACTAGGTCACCATATCACATCAGTGCTGGTAAGGCAATGTGCACACAGAGGATGAAGTTGTGAGTGCAGGTACCTGTTACAACTGTTGTAACTCAGTTGGAGCTCCTCGATGACTGTTGTAGCCTTGGAGAGATTGTGACACCAATGTTTCAGCTTGCAGTCCCACCTGGAGCCCTGAGATCCAGTGTGGGAAATGCTGAAATCTTCTTGGTCTGTGATTGTTGTGGTTTTGTACATTTGTTGTCATTTTTAAAATCAAAGTGTTAAAATTTAACATCGTAAGTAGATTTTCTGGGAAACCAGTTACTAAATCATTTAGGAGAATGAGGAAATTGGTGGAACTTTATGAGTATGGGATAGCACTTTGGGAAACATTAAGGGAATTGCTTAGTTTGTGGAATTAATAATGCTGTGACCCAAAGGGAGCAACTGACTGGACCAGATCTGGACCTCAAGAAAGCTAAAGAACTGGGCCTTTCCTCTTAGAAATGCAGAAAATAGAGCTCAGGAGCTTCAGGTATCTACGGACAGTACCACACATAACCTCCGGCCACCGCCATTCTGCAGAGCATAGTCCTCAACAGATAATATTCACAAAGCCCGGTTGTTGCCAAGAAAGAGCAATTAGAGTCGGAGGCTGCTGGATGAGAAGTTTCTTCACAATACAGTGAGGAATAAATATGTCTAATCCACACTTGTAGGCATAGGGCTTGCCTTACCAAGAAAGGTAAACCACTATATTGCCCAGGCTAAAGGATCAAGCCACCACCAAGCAGGGCTAAGCAAATAAATCAGCCTGATGATGAGGAATTGATCGAGCTAATTGACATCACTGCTTCCAAAGTGGCCCCCAGTTATGATAAAACTCCAGGTAAATGGCCACCTGCTAGACACAGAGGTAGGTACAAGTATCTATTGTTGGAGACAAAATGTCTAGGGAACTCCAATGGGTCATCTTGCCTTTGAGCCTATGAGATCCTAAGGCTAGATTGGTCACATATACTGGGGTGCCTTTACATAATATTGGGACCACTGTTACCAAAGTTGTGTATATACAACTGACAATCTATTTACTGATAGCACAAAGGCCAGGTCACAACATTTTGGGGAGGGATTGGCTGCAGAAAGTTCACCTGAATTGACAAAAGGTTTTTCAAATGGGTACTATCGAACCACAATGAAGTCATTGGGAAGTACCCTAAAGTGTTTCTGAGAGGGACTCAGAAGAATAAAAGGTGCCAGCTTCTAGGGCTTTGTGGTCCTAGAGGCCTTATCTAAATACTTTATGGAACCGCTGGTCACTAATGCTCGAAGAGCAAAGGAGAGGCTGAAATGAAACATCTAAAGGAACTCTGCTGAATGGGCCACGCCAACGTCCCAGTTGTAAAACCTGACCACTTGGTACATGTCTATGGGGATTAAAAGTTTACAGCCAACAGTTGCCCATTTAGACAGATCCCAATGCTCCACATAGAAAACATGCATGAAATTTCCTGGCTGGGAGTCATGTATTTTCTAAATTGAATATGAGCCACACCAACCTACACTCTGATCTTGAGGGTTCATCCAGGAAGTATGCTACTATAAATACTCACAAAGTATGATACGAGTAAACTTGGTTGTCCTTTGGGGTATGTTTGGCATTTGCCCTTTTTCAAAGGGTTATGAGAACATCTTCTAAGGAGTGCTCTGAGTGGGTCTATTTAGATGATGTTTTAATTTCAGAAGCTACTGCAAAGGAACATGTGGAGGAGATATTCTGGTGTTTTTCTGAGGCTAGCATGCAGCTAAAAAGGGAAAGATAGACGAGGGGATGTACCTCAGATACAGAGTCAACAAGGACAGATTATTTCCTAGAATAAGTGTGGAAACAGGCCCTTCAGCTCAACAAGTCCACACCAACCCTCAGAGCATCCCACACAGACCTATTCCCCTAAAATCCACCTAATCTACACATCCCCGAACACTAGGGGCAATTGCGCATGGCCAATCTACCTAGCCTGCACATCGTTGGACTGTGGGAGGAAACTGGAGTGCACAGGGAGAATGTACAAACTCCACACAGAGAGTCGCCCAGGGTGGATGTCTAGTCTGGGTCCCTGGCACTGTAATGTAGCAGTGCTAACCGCTGAGCCACCATGCCACCTGTCAAAGAGAAGCTGAAATTCAAAAGCTTTGATTCCAAGGAATACAAATGGGTCAAGCCTTCTCCCAGGTCTCAAAAATTACTGAGGGACATATGGTCCAAATAAAGAGCTTCAGTAGCAGCTCTCCAGGGGTCCCTTGAATTCGCCTTTAAAAGCAAACAGGACCAGTATTGTACTTGGTCTAAACCAGGGAGAAAGATTGCAAAAGTGAAAGAAACCACATTGGCCACGTAAGGCAGGAACCCTCCACAGAGGCGACAGTTTCGACTGAGGATGGGCCCCTTGCAGTGGCTCTTCACATGGTCTTCATGGAGGAGACATTCACTGGATCTGTCTGCTATATGCCCTCTGATCAGTAAGCCACAGCAATGGGGCCATAGACAAAGCAACACCAGGGGCCTCATCGTCATAGCAGCAAGGGGGAACACTTTCATCAGAAATGCCCATGCCTGCTTTAAACAGGCTAGAAAGTAGATTCCAATCTGTTAGATTTTCTGTTAAGATACAGGTGTAACTTTGGACTCGGAGGGGAAGGGATTTTAAAGACCTATAGGGAATCAGTGATTAATCTCTGCCATTGAGTAAGAATTCTCTTGGTCATGGGCACTGACTTGCCCCAGTTTGAACTCATCACCTGAGCCCTTGGTGTGCAGAAATGTCTGTCCCAGGCTGGGACTAGCCTATTTACACACCAGCGGCAGATACATTCTGGTGTTCAACAATAAACAATGTTCCTTTCCTGTCGGGTTTTATGAATTATCTTACCATCTAATGCAGCAGTACAAGGGGTACAGCTAAGATATATACATGCACACAGACACACACACACACACACACACACACACACACACACACACACACACACACACACAATTGGTGGACTCTGAGACATGGCAGGAAGAGACTTCCAAACACCCTGTACCATTTCCTGTAAGCTTGGCCAATTTGCCTGAGCTCATTCAAGCACGCAATACATCCACAAGCTCAGCATGAACCAATGAAAAGTAATAAGCAACAAACTGCAAACTATATGGTAGCCCAGTGTGCTCAGTGGTTAGCACTGCAGCCTCACAGCACCAGGGACCCGGGTTCGATTCCAGCCTCGGGCGACTGTCTGTGTGGAGTTTGCACATTCTCCCCGTGTCTGCCTGGGTTTCCTCTGGGTGCTCCGGTTTCCCAACACAGTCCAAAGATGTGCAGGCTAGGTGGATTGGCCATGCTAAATTGCCTGTAGTGTTCAAGGGTGTGTGGGTTATAGGGGGATAGGTCTGGGTGGGATGCTTCAAGGGGCAGTGTGGACTTGTTGGGCCGAAGGGCCTGTTTCTACACTGTAGGTAATCTAAATATCTAAATTTTAACATTAACAAGTTAGGGAATCCTTCAACCGTTAACCAGAATGGCAGGGTTGAAAATGTTAGACTGAGCATCAAATCAGCAGTAGATGATGAACTTTGTCACTGTGTAACAACTGAATTTTCCTTTGTGGATGCTGGAAATCAGAAACAAAAACAAAAATTGCTGGAAAAGCTCAACAGGTCTGGCAGCATCTGTGGAGAGAAATCAGAGTTAATGTTTTGGGTCCAACAACTCTTTCTCAGAACTGGATTGCTGGGAAAAGGATGGTTTTTATGCAAAAAATAAGGTGGGGTGTGGCTGTGCAAGGAAGGCTTACGGAGTAAATAATAAGTGGAGGTAGAGCCCAAAGAGAGAAGAAGAGCAGTTGGGCAGACAAAAGAGTGGGTAACGATCAGCCTCAGAGATTGAATCGCTTCAAATGGAGATTGTTAATGGCTAACAATGGGTTGTGTGTGGCAGCAGAGTGCATGATAACAAGGCTGGGTGTTTGGGGATGGGTTAAGGACATAGGAGAAGGTGCCCCGAGCCCTAAATTGTTGAACTCGATATTGAGCCCAGAAGACTGCAGTTCTCAAGTGGAAAATGAGTTTCTGCTCTTCCAGCTTGCGTTGAGCAGCACTGGGGCACTGCAACAAGTCTGAGACAGAAATGTTGGCTAGATTGAAGTGGCATGCCAACTCTGCATACTCCCGGTACATGCAACATACAGCAATGTCTCCTCTCATGGCTGCCCGGGGGTCGCGCATGCACGAATTGACATGACAAACCATTGACAGTATGACATTTGGTGCCAGCCACATCAGAAATGGGTAGCAATGGCACGGGTAATGTTTTCAGCCGAATTAACACACACGGAAACTACGAGCACCGCAGAATTTGATGCCCATTGCCCTTGTTATTGAACAGCTTGTGGAGGTTCTAGTGTTGGACTAGGGTGGACAAGGTCAGAAATTACTAAACACCAGGTTATAGTCCAGCAGGTTTATTTGAAAACACGAGCTTACCGAGCCTCATTCCTTCGTCTAACACCTGAAGAAGTAGTGTGGCTTTGAAAGCTTGTGTTTTCATATAAGCCTGTGGGTCAGTAACCTGGTGTCAGTTATTTTTAAAACTAAGAAACATAAGATGAAGAAGCTAGCCTTTAATTACTGGAAAATTGTGACCACTCTTTCATTTCAAGTAACTTCTGGAAACGTAAGAGGAAAGATTCTTCTTCCAAGTTGATTATTTTCAAGCATATTTATTTTCCCTGTTGATTGTAATTTGAAACCGTCATGATGTCCACAGTCAAGCCAAAGCTCCAGCCATTGATTTCTCACATTCCCTGCTTCCAAAGTGGAAAATCCCACTAATGCATTTTGCTCCAAGTTGTAACCGAAGCAAAATTGTATCTGGCTGGAGCAACCAGATTTAGCGCAATGGACAAAATTAGGTTTTTGGTACCTGACTTTTGAAAACCAATTGTCTTAAAATCAAGAACTTTATTAGATATTTAAACAGCACAAACTACACCTATAAGCATTGAAAAAGTGTTTCCATAATTTGCAACATCACAAAAAGGCTTATAACCAATGAAAACGCCGTTTTGAAGAAAATATTCACTGTTATAAAGTAAGATTTTACATCAAAAGGAAAAATGTTTGCAAATCTTTGGTTCAAACATGGATACATTTGTCAAATTTAAGGTTTGGGGTATGTAAGATTCAGGGTATTTAAGGGCAGAGGTCAGAGTGAAATAAAGAGGCAAACCCTTTGTTTAGTCTCAGTTCATTGGAATTGTCTCATTATTGTCACAACTTTGAAATGACAGGAGAAATTTTAAAATTAATGAGAATAACACAGATAGAACAGCTTACATTTCTGAAGTAGCCTGCCTACACCTTCCTAATGATGCAATTTTATTGACACCCTCTTTCCAGCTCAGATGCCCGCTGCCTCTAATCTCTTTCTTTGCTAGAGCATCAACGTCAAGAAACTGAATATATTTTACAAAAAGGCCAAATCTTAGCAGAACACCTTAGCTCATGAGGCAGAATTCATCCTTTCAAGAGAGATAGCTCTTCAGATATCAGCAATCTGTTACTAACGGGAATGGGGCCACAATCTTTTCAAATCTGTTGCATCAGTATTTTTCCAGTCAACAGACCTAAGCTTTTAAACATTCTTCTTTGTGAAGAAATCTCTTAAAGCTACCATCTAGAGGTAGGGATTTGCAATTAGTTACAGTGATAGGCTTTATAACATTGCTATTTTTAACATGGGATGCTTAGAATTTCCTAGGTTTTGTTTTGTTCTCACTCTAATATTAAAATACATTTAAACAGCTCTAAGTGAATCCACATCTCCCCAACAAATCTCAAAAAACAGTTATCCAATTTATCATAAAAGCAAAACACTTTGGATGATGCAGATTTAAAATGAAAGTGGAAAGCACTGGTGAAACTCGGCAACTGGAAGGGAAAAAAACTTCATAGGCTGCATTTTAGCAAAAAATTCAGCGAAGCATAATTTTGAGGGAGTTTCATCGGGGTTTCTCTGTGTGAGCTCTAGCAAGTTATCTCACTCAATTGTCTGCTGCTGACTTCATCCTGGATGCACCATGCCTCAATAGTGCCATGTTGCCTCAATAGTGCCATGTTGCCTCATCAATGGCACAAAAAAGTGTTTGCCAATGCTGGGATCTTCAGGGATTGATGCTGGCAGCGTCAAATTTAAAACTCAGCGGTACAGCTGGTCAGTTGGTGCCAACTGTGAGTAGCTCTTCACAGTACATGTAGAGGGAGGGAAATAAAAATGAACAGTTTCTGAGACCAGTTCATTGTCATGGGTGAGAGACTTCATTGGAAATAGAAACTCATATTTGTAAGTGCATTGCTGCTTTTTTATATCATCACGTGTCTGATCAACTGTCAGAGTAACTGCAGCTGCAAGAATGAAGCTACATAGGCTATGCAGCGTAATCACCAAACCACGTTACAACTCATTCTAAGGGAGTGCTGCTCTTTCCCTAAGGTTGACGTAGTATAATGTCTTACCACTGCTCAATGTGGGAACATCATGTGTTCGAAAGCCTTCAAGCAGTTGAAAGCGTTAAGTTTTATTGAACGAAAGCAAAAGCAAAGAAAAACAAAGTACGCTGCGATTGCTTCTACAGTGAACAGGAGTGTCATAGAGTCATACAGCATGGAAACAGACCCTTCAGCCCAACTCATCCATGCTGACCAGGTTTCCCAAACTAAATTAGTTTCACTTGCCTGCATTTGGCCCCTTTCTCTCTAAATGTTTCCTGTTCATGTACTTGTCCAAATATCTTTTAAATGTTGTAACTGTACTGCATCTACAACTTCTTCCTTTATTCCACGGTTCCAGTTCATTCCATATTCAAACTATCCTCTAAGTGAAAACGTTGCCCCTCAGATCCCTTTTAAACCTTTCTCCTCTTACATTACAATTTTGAACCCCCCCAACCCTAGGTAAAATACCTTTGCTTTCACCTTATCTCGGTCCCTCATGATTTTAGAAATTTGTTTAAGGTCACCTTCAAACTCCTACACATCAGGGGAAAAGGTGTCAGCCTGTCTAACCTCTCCCTATAATTCAAACCCTCCAGTCCCGGTAAAATCCTTGGAAATCTTTTCTGCATCCTTTCCAATTTAATAATATCTTGCTTGCAGGGCAACCAGAACAGTACACAGTACTCAAATTGTGGCCTCACCAATGTCCTGTACAGCCATAACTTGACACCCCAACTTCCATACTCAATGTTCCGACCAATGAAGGCAAACATGCCAAAAGCCTTCCTAACCACACTGTCTGACTGTGATGCCACTTTCAAGTGACGATGTACCTGAACCCCTAGGTCTCTCTGTTCGACAACACTCCTCAAGAGCCCTACCATTACTGTAACACAACTTCCTTATTTCCACACTCTATTCCCCATGAAATACTCAATAACATTCCATTGCCTTTCAAATCATTTTCGTATTAATATTTTTGTACTTTGTGTACCAAGATGAACATTTCCCTCTGAACAGATGGTTTGCCAATCTCCCTTTATTTAAAGAATATGCTGCTTTTCTAATCTTTCTATGTGGACAGGCTCACATCTTCCCATATTGTATTTGCACTTGCCAAATTTTTGCCCACTTACTTAAACTAACTATATTCCTTTGATAGACTCCTTATGGCTCCCTTACAGCATTGACTTGTGATAAAGATGGTAATATACTTTTTCATTTAGGAATTGGACTTTTTAAAATAGAGGTAAATGGGTTTTGGTTCCAGTTCTTTGAAGGTAATTTATTTTAAAAGATCAGAAAGTCACTTGGAAAAGTGATGTATTAACGCAAAAGTGCGTGACTTAGTAAGTGTATAGCCATAAGCAGTGGTACTAATTGATGAAATATTTAGACTGCAGAGTTTATGACATACAGAAAAAGAAATGACCAGGGGTTTGGTAGCTTGGAGTGCCTTCTATTCAGAAGCATTAAGTTTTACTTTCATTCTAGTGGAAGAACAGCTTCATCATGGCAGAATAATCAAGTTTTTGAATTGAGTAAAACAGATCTTAACTGCAGAGTGGTTTGTTTGGTTTGTAGAATCTCCAGGTTGTGAGAATTTGAAGAGGTCTCTTGGCTTTCAGAGCTGATAAGAAATGCAGGCATTAAGAACTGAAAGGACATTCAGGCCATCAGTACTAGAAAGGAAGGAAACCTGCCATACTTACCTGGTTTGATCTGGAAGACCCTAGATCCATAGCAATGTGGTTGACTCTCAGCTGCCCTCTGGACAAGTAAAAATGAACAGGTGATACCCTTATCCCTTGAATGTGTAGTTTGCCTTTTGACCAACAGGTCATCTCCAGTCAATGAATGATCACAAATTCAGATCTATTGGAACGAGGAATCAATCAAGTCCTACATTTTCTGAAGAAGTGTCTGACCCAGAATATCAGCTTTTCCACTCCTTTGATGTTGCCTGGTCTGCTGTGTTCCTCCAGCTCCACACTGTCTTATCTCTGACTCCAGCATCTGCTGTTTTTTCTGTCAATCAACTCCTGTCTGGTTTGTTATGCTGACACTATACTGCACTATCGCACTGAAGTTGATATTTTGTCTGTTCAGTGCTTTCAGCTTCCTCCCTTAAACACTACTGGCTCTCTCCCAGCTCCTCAGAATCCATTATATCCACTTTCTGCCTGGTCCAGTTGGGCAGTGCCCAACATGCAAGGATAAGGCAACAAAATATCTGGAGTACACTGCAGGGTCCTCCCAGATCAATTCAAGCACGAAAATGTCATCTTCAGGAGTCTTATAATCTTCTCGACAATGGCGATGGTCAAAGAATAAGCTGCATTGCATCTACTCTCCCCCTCAGCCATGAACTAGAGCAATGGAATCATCAATAATGATTGCGGAGAGCAACTCTTGTCCCCCAGTGACCAAACTTGTAAGGCACTTGACCTGTAAAACAAATCAAGAACATGATGGTTATCAGGAAATAGGCATCAAAGCAGCTCTTAGGCGACCAGAAACAACCTCACAAAAACAAACTGATGATAAGACGGCTGAAGATGAGTTCTGGTATTTGTATTGGTCTTGTGAAGGGTTTGGGGAGTGGGGGTACATAACTGGGGCAGGCAAAGAGGGATGTAATTGGCATAGTGATCTAGGAGACCAACAACTGTCTTCCAAGAAGGAAGACGAGCAGAAGGAACATTACCTGCTGCATGATAGAGCAATGCTGCAACGGTCCAATAAGCCAGACGGGCCTTATTAGACACACAGATATAGTATATGCAACCGGGCAACAGTGATCAATCACTGAATGTCAATTTATTTTGTTATTTTAAGCCAAGCAGGGTATATCTATTCCGTGAAGCAAATGCAGCTTCTGATTGTTTATTGTGATCAGAGATAATGGGAACTGCAAATGCTGGAGAATCCGAGATAACAGGATTCTCCAGCATCGGCAGTTCCCATTATCTCTGATCACAATTTTAATCTCACTGCAAAGCCTCTTCCAGGGATGCCTAACCTGAAGAAGTTACGCTCCTCCCTCCGGACCAACCTCAGGGGATCTCTCTCCCACTGCAACTCTCTGGTAATCCACCTATCTTCTCCTCTATCCATCTTCGGTCTGCCTCCCCCTCTCTCCCTATTTATTCCAGAACCCACTCCCCATCCCCCTTTTCTGATGAAGGGTCTAGGCCCGAAACGTCAGCTTTTTTGCTCCTAAGATGCTGCTTGGCCTGCTGTGTTCATCCATGCCCACGCTTTGTTCTCTCTTATTTCTGATTGTTTATTGTTCACTTTTGCTGTTACTGAATGAAAGTGCATGTTTCACACCATTAGAAGATTTTCCTGCATGTGATGGCCACACGTTGAACAATGAGATGATTCTGGATCACACTGGGCATTGGGAAAAGAACAGTACTTCCTTAGACAGGCCTGAGAGATGGGATAAGGTTAAGGACAGGTAAACTGAGTGGCTTGGTTCGTAAACAGCAACACATTTAAGAATGCGCTCTTGTAGGAGAAATAAAGTCTCAGCCTCAACACCTACTTGCCCTGAGCAGGGCTGGTTTGTTGTTCCTCTCCCACTACATGAACAGTGAAGGGTCAATTTCGAACTGCCAACACTTGACCAGGTTGCTTGGCTGAGTCACAAATACGGTGTCAGCACCGGGACTACCCCTGGGCTAAGTGATCAATTCCTCTGCCGCTGGTGAGTGGAAGAATGAGGAGGGTGCCTCTAGGGTATGGTCCATAGATAATGGGGCAAGTTTGCGTATATTGTGAGATATCCTGAATGAAACCTGTAAAAACCTAACACTTGGCCAATTTCTGGTAAGAATCAGTTCAAATATACAATTCCTGAGAAAACTCTGTTTACACATGTGATATTTGTGTTCTAAAGCTCCTTGCTGTAAAAACAATAATACAGTAACCCATTACACTAAATTCTGTGCGTGTGAGAGATACACATGAAAACCATTCAGGTGGAACTTGTTACCATGACAAAAACCCATTGCAGTACTTGCGTCAGCTCCAGTGTAGTGTTAACACTTCAGCTGAATCAGAAAGTCCTGGTATGAAGGTCCACTCCAGGACATGGTCACATAATCTAAGCCAGTATGTCCACAGACAATTTAAGCAATGACTAGTACCACGTAGTGTATTATTAGAGATGCTGTGGTTTGGAGAATATAGTAAATTTGAACCCTGTCTCCTCCTTGGTTTTGTGTAAAAGGTACTGTGACAGTATTTGGAGGAGTTCTCCTCATGTCCTAGCCAATGTTTATCACTCAACTGAAATCATTTAAATTGATTATCTTTTTACTTAATTTCAATCTGTGGACCCTTGCTGTCTGCAACACAGCTGTCAAATTTTCTTACGTTATCGCAGTGTTACACTTTAAAATATGTTTAATTGGCTGTGAAATTGTTTGGGAAGTCCTGAGCATGTGAAAGGTGGTTTAGAAGTGAAGGTTTGTTCTTTTATCTGTCCTGCTAGTTATGTCTATAGACAGGTCAATGATAGGCTTTTTGATGCTAAATTGTCACAAGGGTTGCCTGTCACTCATTCATCCACCTGGTAGAATGATACAGCACAGAAGGGGGACATTCAGACTACTGATGTGTGTTGGTTCTTTTGTTGAGCTATTCACTTACTCCCATTAATTTACTCTTTTCCTACAACAATGTAATGTTTTTCTCTTTAAATATTTATGCACAGAGTAAGTGTTATTTTATACTGACACTGTATGCTAATAACTTTCCTACCTATTTATTTTAATCTAAAATAATTACTTTTATAGAACATTTTATTTGTGCATATTTGTTCTCTCTCCCCATTGCCTCCAATTCTTTCTCCCCAGCCACATCATGTCAGCAAGTGACCTTAGCAATTCTCATAATTGGCCATATCCATTTGTCTAAAGCAATGCTTCATTAATCTAAAACAGAGAGACTTCAAAGCCAGTATAGTATAATTAATCTACACAACAGCACTGGTGCCTTGTGTACATTGACCAGCATTTGTGTGTCCCTAGTACTCAGTTATTTTAAATAGGAATGGCAATGACATATTTAAAGAGCGACTGGTTCGTGTTGTAAAGAATTTGACATGAATTGTCCAGGCGCCAATTGTTTGTGCAAGTGTTCTGGGGAAGCACACTTCTGCACTGGACAGTCAGATCTTGTGTAACATTATGCCAGCCAAAGTTGTTTATCAGCAGGCAGCATGGCAAGTTAGATTAAGGTCAAAGCATTGTTATTGCAAGCCTAACATGTTATTATTGCAAATGTGCAAGAATCAGAATACATAATAATAACTTAAAATGAACGTGGTTGAATTACACCTAAGTAATAAAGTAATTTCACTTCCTATTTACCTTTTTTTCATTCCACTGGTAATAGTGCTTTAAATTGTAATAATTTTCTCAATTGTTGTTGTTTATTGCCCCACTATTAAACCCACACAAAGACAGCGGGTATTAGGAGCCACTTTACAAATCTTTAAGATTTTAACAGAATTGTGACAACAAAAGGAACCGTATGCCCATTCCTTTGAAGTCTTTTATCCAGTCAATCTGGCACTGAAGACTTAAACTCAGTCTCCACTGCAAATGTCTTAAGCCTCTGATTCTTCAGAAACTGGAGACAGTCTGTACCACAGGCATCAACACATTTTCATCTAGCTCAAGGACATCTGGAGCAAACACAGAAAGAAAACACAAGGGAGTTATCCACCACATGCAATGGACCTCCAGATGCATTAGCTGGTAATGTGCTGACAGAATGCCAAGTTAGAAATAGTTGGCTGTGGTCAGAATTAGTCTGAAACTCGATAAACTGTCCATTCATCACATGCAATGACAAAAATGTCCTTTTTGAGTTAATAGTTCATTCAGGTTGATGTACGTATGGCTTTGCACATAGCAAATTATCAGCTTCACAATCAGTGTCAACCTGACCTCTTGCAATGGCTGGTTCTGAAACAAATTTCAATGAGGCTGCTTGACCACGCAGGGAGGGTAACTCTGGGTGAGATTGTGCTTTTTCCTTTCCCTGTAGTGGAGACTTGAAGAAGTTGTTGCTTTCATCCTTGAAATTATTTTGAACAAAATGAAAGGCAAATCTGTTAGAAACACTGCTCAGAGAGACAGAGACAAGGAACTGACCAGATAGCCTGATCGCAATTTCCACAATCTTAATGAGATGGATAGTATGTTGAGCATCAATGGATGAGAAAATAGATGAGACTAATTAGGAATTATAGATCTGAAAAACATTGCCATACTGTGTCAATGTTATATGTTATAAAATGAGAATATTTAGTTGCTCAATGAAAAGTGAAACAGTAATACTTGGTTCTTTAAGGACAGCTTGTGAACAGCAGGGCCTACAAAGCTGAATTATGAAAATTGAAGTTGCACTACAGGTTGATGAAGGGCCATTAACTCAAAACAGTTATCAACACAAATAATAATTTAACATTCCTGAATGGCCACTAATTAATAAAAGGGAAGTCACACAATAAAGTAACATTCCTTGGTTTTGCAACCTTCAGAAGATATGGGAAACAGTTGAAACATGTCAGTAAATGCTTGGTACGTGAGTACGCTCATATTTTAGAAGTGCTTGCGCAAGACCACTCTGTGATACACAACATAACTGGACCAGATTGTACATTAATCCCAATGTTTCTTTGATTATTCTGTTGTCACAGATTCTCGTCATCAGGTATAATTGTCCAAGTAGCCCTTATTTGATTGCGTCTTAGAAATCATGGTGTTTGAACACCTATGCTTCTAGAGCAGGCCACCGCACAACTATAGTTACAGTGCTACACTGAATCTGTTACTACAGATGTTCTGAACACTAATCATGACTCACAGCAGAGATAAAATAATATGGAGATAGTAGGAACTGCCGATGCTGGAGAATCTGAGATAACAAGGATGTAGAGCTAGATGAACACAGCAGGCCAAGAGGCATCAGAGGAGGAGAAAAGCTTCTGAAGAAGGGTCCAGGCCCAAAACGTCAGCTGTCTTGCTCCTTTGATGCTGCTTGGCCTGCTGTGCTCATCCAGCTCTACACCTTGTTATCTAAAATAATATGGCTGTGTTTCCCTTCTTCATTCTAATGTTTTTTCATAAAAGATGCTTTCAGTGCAAATGATATTTCTCTGAAGGGTATTTCATAGTCTGTTCCTCATTGTTCATATAACCATCTTTTGGGATGTTACAATTTCTCAATTTTGGATCAACACTTAAGTCTGTGAAGCATATGTATTGTGCTTTAATTGGAGATACAACACATGCAATGTAGCATTTTATTAAGGGCCTTCATCCTAACGATTATATGCCTGTTGATATGTTGAGTGTGCCTGCTCCTTAATTAGTTACAAGATTGTGTTTTTGCAGTGCTTAACGCCAGTTGTTAAAAGCATTAATTCTTTTCCCAAGTTGCAGTTCAACAGGTGTTGGATGTTAGAGGAGGGAACTGATAGCTCTGATTCCAGTACAAAATTAGTAATTTCCAAGCAGATATTGTGCGTTTATTCCAGCAACTGCCTTCACAACATGTTCATATATATAGGTTTGCATCTCTGTCATAATTAGAGTTTGAAGTCAGCCTGTAGTGATTTAAATGTTGTTTAAATCAACACAAAAAGCAGTTTCAACTAAGCCAGGCAAACAGTGCCAACTACAGTCATGAATGGGCCTACATGCTGGAAAATAATTTTTGTATGGAATCCAGGCCCAGAAATTAATTACAAGAAACATCTACCTGGTCTATATTAAGTCAACAAGGCACAAGAAACATTTTTTAAAGAAACATGGACATGTTTAGCTCACTGCTCTAGCCAAGTTATTAAATAAACTCAAGTTTAAAGAACAAATCATCTGCATTTTGACAGCAACTTTCGTATTCACAGGATGTACAAATAATTTCACAGCCAACAAATTATTCTTGAAGAATATTCATGTTATGTAGACAAATGCAGTATGAATTTACACAAAGCAAAATTCATACACAGCTGGAGATAAAAGACAGGTAAAACTGTTTTAGGGTGTGTTGTTTTCTGGAGAATGAGGGAAAGCTCTCAACTTATAATATCAAAGGACTAAAGCAAATGGAACAACTAGTGAAACTGGGGATAGTCCACCCGGGCATTAGGCATCTAACAGGTGGGTTAAACAGAGACATATAAGTAAGCTGAAGAATAAATACGGCGTATTAACTCCAGATTAGGAAATAAAGGCACAACAACACAATGGACTATTTTTTCAGCACTCATCTGAGGAAATTTTTCACAATGAGCAGGCCATTTAGAAATAACAAAAGAAGTGGATTGGGCAGGGTCATTGAACAACCTATTCTTGCAAACAGGAGAGAAACAAGACATCTACTGCCGATATGGTTCCACAGTTGGGGAATACTTGTTGAATAATCATAAGTGTGTTTATGGCTACACTAACAACAAATTTAAGACTACAATCTGAAATCAAGATGTGGATCAGTTATGCTTGCTTGACTTGGCATACATTGAGATGGGAACTCTTCCCTACAAAAAACAAATGTCCCAGCCTTGCGCCTTTGATGGATAACCAGGGGTTCAGGGAGCCTATAGTTCTCTGCTGCTTCTCCATGCAATGCTTCATCGACAAAAGTTGATTTGCTAATTGACGAGCAGCCTTTCCTCTTGTGTTGTATGTTGTTGAAGTTTTTCAAAATTTGACATTCTTGCATTTGTCCTGATGAGTTTAAGATAAAATGTTTGTGGAATATGCCTCCCATTTCAGAAGTTTTAAAATAACTGAAAACCTGAAATAGGGGAGCATTGCAGCAAATTTTCCAGATAAGTAAATCAAGATTTGTGACAAATACCCTTCTTTACCTGTTGAGATTTTGTGAACAATGGCACAGAATCTCCTGAACTTCCTTCTTTTCCAATGTTCTTGTTTTAATTATATTAGCTTTTGGACACACAAACATGAAAGTTGCATCCACCTCAGCCACAAAAGAAATACTAGTGAGAATATTTTGAATGCATTTTTCATGAGTCACACTAGGACCCTTCACTACTTCATCAGAAGTTAACTTTTTTTTTCTTGTCTAAGCCCAGGAGAGGACTAGGAGATTTAGCAAGGTGTGCATACACGATGGTAGCACAAATGAACCTGGCCACCCACATGTTGTTTCCAACAGAAGAACCACAGAATCGCAATTGGGAGTGCAGACAGAATGTTGTTTGCTCTTTAACCCAGGAGAACTGAGGACAATTACAGTGGATGTATTACATTTTGGCCGAGGTTGGCCAGCTCAGTACAAATGATGCATTGAGCATATTTAATTGGCAGACATACCATCCAGACCATCAGGGAATCCTTGACATTAAGGACACTGAAGAATATGAGAAATTACTATGATGTGCTCACACACATTGGGCTTAAGAAAATATTTATTTCTAGCATACTCATTAACTAAAATCTCCAAGGCATTTCCTGTGAATTAAAGCCAAGTAATTCTACCAAAAAAAATGGAAGTGGTGCCAAATGCAGTTTTGTTTTTAATGGAAATCATTGACACAATTTGAATGCTATTGAAATGAACCTTCAATTACTTCACTGAAATAGCACATTTTTCAATACAGTCATGAAGTATCACTGAAAACAGATGAGCACTGGGCTCACGTGAATATTGCTCTACTTTGCCCTGATCAGGTGAAGCTCCATGAGAAATGCAATGCTGTTAGAACTCAAAGTAGGTCGAGGCACTCAAAGTCAACATTATCAATAGATTCATAGAGTCATACAGCAAGGGAACAGACACTTTGGTCTAAGTCACTCATGCTGACCAAGTTTCCCAAACTAAACTAGTCCCACTTGCCTGTGTTTGGTCTATATCCCCCCTAAACCTTTCCTATACATATATCTCTCCAAATAAAATTTAAGTGTTGCAACTTTACCTGCATCTGCCACTTCCTCTGGAAGTTCATTCCACATATGAATCACCCTCTGTGTGAAGAAGTTGCCCCTTCAGGTCTCTTTCAAACCTTTTTCCTTTCATCTTACTACCCTACAGAAAAGAACTTTACTATTAACCTTATCTACGCCCCTCATGATTTTATAGAATTCTATAAGGTCACCCCTTAGACTTCCTACAATCCAGTGACAGAAATTTCAAGCTATCCAGCCTCTCATTAAAACTCAAACCTTCCAGACCTGGCAACATCCTTGTAATTCTTCTCTGAACTTGAAATGTTTTGAGTTTGCAAATCGCTAATGGGTGCTTTTATTTTCACTAGCTGCCTTTAATACTGGTTTTAATTGTTTACTAATGAATGGTGGTAGTTATCCTGTCACTCAAATTCAGAGAAAGTTTTAAAATGGTGATAATTCAGGTATCTACCTCATTTAGATAATTATGTCTATAAACCACCCATATGTTTTTATTCCAAAATAGTTAATTCACAAATTCTTGATTTTCTATTCCTCTTACACCCATTCCACATGCCATAGGTTAGCTTAAATGATATACAGGTATGGCCAGTCTTCAGTCATTCCATGTGATGACTGCCCACAAAGCTATCAATGGGAGCAGCCACCTTGTTTCCCAACATCAAAAGAGGAATATTGCAGAGAGTCTATTTTGTTCATCATATCTCATCTCTCCATGAAAATAAACTGCTTTGCAAATAAGCCTAGGAACTTGTCCTGTACTGAAGTGTCAATTCAATACATTAATCACTAAGTATATAGGTTCGAAATGTAACGTTCAATAATTTGAGGATATCCTTCCTTCCCCCATTTCCATAGCTATTAGAATTACTTTATCAATGTCGCATACTCTGACTTATCCTCCACAATACACGTTAGAGAGCACCTGCAAGGTTGTAAAGCATTAGTTTTTCCAGTTTCCTCAAAATGTACATTTCAGTTATTAGGGATCGACCTCACGGCTCATGGTCTGGCTCTAGTACCAGAACTGCACCAATAGCAGGTCTTAACAAAGCACAACAGAGGTTTTACTGAACCAATTTGGGGCTGTATAATTCAAAGTTCTCTCACTTTTGTATTCTCTGGACATTATGAGCATTATGTTTACCAAAATCTTTGGGTCACTTTTCAAAACGATTCAAAAACCGTCCTGTTATCTTTTCTTCTGTTGTCTATTTTGTTGTAGTATTGTACTTTACTATAATTGTTCAGTCAGGTTTTCCAATATTTTGTTCAGCTTGTCTTGTACTTTTTTGAATGGAACCATCAGAATCAATCCATTTCTTAACTTGTATCATCGAAATTGCATCAATATACATTGAATTTCTGAATACGAGAGATTGATACAAATGGGAAACAGTAGTTCTCTCATCTCTCATCTCATTCTCCAATCTCTGGAAGACCTCAGACTGGACTTGCCCCACATTGGCTTAACTCCTTGAAAACATTTTTCAAAGTTCCCAATTCTTATCCTTTCCCAAAATGTGACAGAAATAGCCACTACCTTGTCCTGAAACTAACAGGTTTTCTTGTAAAAGTATCTAAAATGCCTTCATAAACAAAATTGCATTTGGAAGATAGTATCCCAATCGAAAATGTAAAGATAGTATGAAAGAACCTTTTCTCTTCTGAATTCAAATGGTAGCTGGTTCTTCTTTTGCATAGATAATCGCGAGCTGTTTCTTTTTGATTGTTCCACATGGAATTCAAGAAAGACTTTGGACCTTTACTTGTCTCTGCATCTTTTGTGTTGAAAACTCTAATCACACCAGTTATGGGCTCAGCATCTAAATTTTTCCTATTGTCCCCTTTAGTGATCAGTTTGTCTTCAGAGAGGTTTGCTTTCCATTTTGAAACCTTTGAGACCTCTATTTCATTGGACAGAAGTAATCAAATGTGTTTTTTTTTGCTTAATGTCTTCCCTCATGAACACTTGGAGAAAGTAATTGCTCAGAATATTAACGGTCTTATGTTCATCCTACCTTTCAGCCAACAAGCATCATCCCAAATGCTCACCTCATCCTACTGCTTCTCCCATTGCCATTGACTTTGAAACACTGAAAATAAGTTCTTACTATTGAGATTAGTGACTTGAATCTGGAAAGAGCTAGCTAGGAGGCCATGTTAAAAATCAGACACAAAAAACTATTGGTCTTCCATTGTACAATAAATCTCAAAGAATCATTCAGTTCTCATTTTAATATATAAAACAAATTACAAAGCAGATTAATGTGCAATGTTTGATAATTTGATTTAATTCAAATTATTCCAAAATAAATTTACATCAAATGATATTTCTGCATTATGGAATGCAGTGTGCTGCAGCATGTGGGGACAATAAAAAACAGCAAGTGTTTTCATGCTCCCTCCACAAATATAAACAGAATGTGTTGCTCCATGTTTCTCAGGTATTGCATTGATAATGTATTCTGCAAGACTGAGAATGTACTTAGAATTCCAACCACAAACCACGTCCTCCCTAAGGTCTACTGTAACAGGTTTATATGTTATGTCAGCCTTGAAAATGCTACAAATAGTTTAGAAAAAAAGATTCAGTAAAGTTTCTATGACATTGTTCACGATTGCAAGAAACCAATCTCCATTGTGATCATCGATAATTGTATCAATACCTACTTTGAATAGAGATAAGTGTAATAAACAAATTGATGATGCAATCACAGTATGATCTTTAATATGATTAGCTGAGTTCCTGATCTGGAACGGAGCCTCATAAAGTCAAATATGTTTGTGACATGCCAGTGCTGCCATCAATGGGAAAAATGAGATGGGGGTATGACATGGTTGCGTGCCCCCTTGGTGCCTGGAATGTCATAGTCCAGTGATTAGGAAGTGCTTAGTAAGAGGTTGATAGAAAGGATGAAGTGGAATATGCCAAATATGAGAACAAAAGTAAACTAGAAAATCATGTTGATTCAAAAACAATGCAAAAATCAGGCTATCAGTGCATTTAAAAACAATGACAATCATCCTGCAATGACTCCATTGGGAATTATGTTATAGGATGTGGTCTAAGTCACACAGAGCAGGAGCAATGCAGCTCCTAACACATTGGGGTGGGGATTTCACAGTGTGCGAGGCAGCTTATATGCTCAGGGTCAAATGTCAGCACTCCAGTGAAAGGACTTCCCATCCTGTAGATATGCCAGTGAATCTGATTAGCCAGCAACTCGAACAATCCCAGTGCTGGGCATTGATGGGACTGCAAGGAAGATTGGTGATGGCAACGGACATGAGGCAACTCCTGGCTTTTAGGGAGTGGATAGTCCAGAAAGAAGGGACAAAAACAAAGTTGCTGGAAAAGCCCAGCAGGCCTGGCAGCATCTGAGAAGGAAGAAACAGAGTTAACTTTGCGGGTCTGGTGACCCTTCCCCAGAAAGAAGGGACTTGTGCTGGGAAGGCTTTTGGAGGGCAGACAGTCAGAAGTGAAGAGGGGACATCTTTGCAGCACAAGACACTCTAACAGTTGACACAAGCACCCTGTCCTACCTTTCTTTTCCAAGATACTATTTTTTTATTGCCAATTTCTTGAGCAGCTAAGGACCTAATCAGACCTCAGGCTGGATTACTTCATGGGAAACCTATCCAAGCCCTGCCCCAAGTTCTGAGGAGCAGGTCAAGGTGAGCAGGACAGAGGCAGACTAAGCATTAAATTTATCAGTCTCTTACCCTGCTGACTGCTGAAAACAGGTGGGCTGTTGTGAAATGCAGCCCATGGTGCCTTAGCTAGTCCTAACTGGGATGGATAAGGTGGGAGAAATAAAATTGGCAAGAATTCACGCATCCAATGTATACTGGAAGGGACAATGAATGGCTGTTGGGCAAAAAGACAATGGAACTGAGTGCAAACCATACCTGTCATGTCTATCAGCATGGTCAAATACATGGTCAAAAATTCAACCTTGGCATAGGTGTGAAACATGCAAACAGGAAGAAGGTTCTGATGGGTTACTGACAACATAGAGCCAACCATGTTAGGGACCATCACATTCCAGCAAAGGAGGAGGAATGAGAAAATATCAAAGTAAATGTATTTATTTAATTAATTGTTTTTTTTCAAAGAAGTTGTATCCATGTGTTTTATATCCATAGACTTTTGGAAAGATTCACATCTGCTTTGACCCTGTATCTAATGCAGTAGAAGTGTGACAGCAATATTCAAGGAGTTACATTTAGAAGAAATACTCCAGTCTTAATGTTATATTTAAGGTCAAGATCCTGTGTTTTGTTTTTGTACGTGAAAGTTTAGTTTATCCTGCTGAATGTAAATTTCCAACCAGAAATAAAAACCTACAATATGTCAGATGGATTACATATCACCAGAAATGGCTGGGCATTAGTACAAACTCAGACTATTACTGTATAACCTCCTGGGCTTGTATCTTGTAAATAAAAAAATGCAAATCTGAGTTGTTGCTGATGAGTTGGTAGGAGCCTCTGCTCAGTCTTCAGGATCAATCCCATTGGCGTGTTAGCCAATGTGCAGTACAGCCAACACCACCTAAACTGGAGACATAACCATTGTAAAATGACCAAATAATCAGATACAAATCCAGTCTCCATGACTAGACCAAGAGTTGGATATGCACAGCCCATTAGACCACCAGTTTTTAAATACAACATGAGAAAGTCACAATCAGAGACATTTTTAACTAGGGCAGAAATGACTATTACAAGGGGGCATTATTTTAAGATGTTTGGAGGAAGGTATAGGGGAGATGTCAGAAGTAGGTTTTTTACACAGAGAGTGGAGGGTGTATGGAATGCACTGCCGGCAGTGGTAGTGGAGTCAGATACTTTAGAGACTTTTAAGCAACTCTTGGATATGCAATGGAGGATCGTAAAATGTAGGGTATGCAAGGTAGTTTGATCTTAGTAGGATAGCAGGTCAACACAACATTATGGGCCGAAGGGCCCGTAGTGTGCTGTACTTCTCTATGTTCTGTGTTCTCTAGAAAACTAATTACATTCTCAATTCTGGAATTTATGTTTTTATTCTGCACCTTTCCCCACCAAAGCACACACATACCTATGAATGGTATTAATTAAAAGCAGATACAGGACATTTGGTATGAACATAATATCTTCATTTCTTTGTGATTACCTTCACAAGCAGTTGTCTAAACTCAATGTACAAAACAAAAGTGCTTCCAGGTTTGGAAAAGACTAAACTCGATTTCCAGGTTCAATATACTGGTGAATTTCGGTGACAATTCTAAGGAGGAAGGGAAAATTAACAGTGAAAGTGTTGCATCATAGAGCACCAATCTTAAACACAATAATATAAAATAAGCATCTTAACCATTATGCCATTAGCTTGGTTCTTGACAGATTGAAACACAAAAAATAAAAACCAGTATTGGCATGACATCTTATTACATCCCAGGGAGCCCCAAACTTTGTTTACACCTCAGTTGTTGTTAAATGACTGCATTTAAATAAACAATGTTGCAGACGTTCTGTGTGCAGCATGATCCTAGAGCAAGGTTTCACCTATGCTAAGGGATAAACTTTCATTTTGATTTCAGGAGAGCCCTGCTCTTATGTTCACCTGATTTCCAACTGGTTCATCTTTGCTCCTCCATTTGCCTCATTTCTACAGTCATTCAACCATCTTTTTGCCATTGATTTCCTTATATCCAGTGAAACTGCACAGATTCTCATAGGGATTGGAGCAATGTAGGCTACAATAAGGGTGATTGCAGACTTAGTCAGGATGTTTGTCAAGACCCGTCTAATGGCAGCAGTACCATGCTCCATTTTTGATGCTTTTGGCAAGGTGTGCAGCAAGTTTCTCACTAGCAGTAATGAGTTGCTGATTAAACAGGTTATTGTCTTTTACATGCACTTTTTAAAGTTGATACTCACTTCATTAAGAACCTGGCTTTCTATCTTATGAAACTCATTCAAGACATTCAAGGCACTCATTCAAGAATGGATACCTGACTGATTCAGCTCTTTCAGAGATAGTAAGAACTGCGGATTCTGGAGTCTGAGATAACACAGTGTGGAGCTGGATGAACACAGCAGACCAGGCAGCATCAGAGGAGCAGGAAAGTTGAAGTTTCGAGTTGGGACCCTCCTCTGATGCTGCCTGATTCAGCTCTCTGCTGGCTCTGATGGACCTCAGTATTGGACACCAGCACCAACATCTCAGGCACATGCACACTACATCCACAAATTTTGGCATCCAAATGTGCCAGCCTTATGATACATTTCTGATGGTCTTATGAATATGCTGTACAAATACAGGTTGTTGTTGTTGAATGGCAGAAAAGGAGATGTCCTTGATTTGGTGTTTCATTTTAAGGAGACTATATGCACTCCAGACTGAATTGGATAATCAGCTCAAATTCAGGATTGGACTTGAACCTATACACTCCAATTCATTGATAATGGAAACTGCAGATGCTGGAGAATCCAAGATAACAAAGTGTGGAGCTGGATGAACACAGCAGGCCCCTGAGATGCTGCTTGGCCTGCTGTGTTCATCCAGCTCCACACTTTGTTACACTCCAATTCAAATGTGGTTTAACTGAGAAAGCATTAAGGATGATCACGATTCCAAACAATAGTGCAAATTTATCCCAAATAACTTCTCAACTTTTATCATTTGCCATTGTTTGACCTGATATTTATAAACAAAGCAGTTAAACAGATTACCTTCTCTCACTGTCTCATGAATTGATTATTTAATTACCTGTGATCACACATCGAATCAAAAAAAGCATACTTCAATAGTTAGAGCCAGGATTCTGCTGGGCATTTTAAACTGGCCTAGGCCCTTGTGCTTAAAGTAGGCAAATTATTGATAGTGAAAGAAAAAAGTGGCACCAGAACAAGATTTGGGGTGAATTAATAATTAAATCTGTTTGAAAATGAAAGCAAAAATTGTATGTTCATGAAATCACTCCAGCAAAATTCTGCCTTAGTGTGCTGATTCTTATCTGTTGTCTTTTGCTGGGAAGGCTCCAGTCGAGGTTCTATTTGGGAGGTCTGGCAGCCACTTGCAATGCTAAATCTCCCCTTTTCTTACTGCTCCTTATAATTTACTATCTGCATATTTTTGAACTGTCATGCTTGAATGTAGACAGTATTTTATAATAATGGGGCCATTCATAATAGTCTTGTATGTTTTACAATAATGGTCATACTATTTAACCCTTGTTGCACAGTGAAGTGTATGCATGAAAACATATGAATATTGACCATGTGATGATTGCCTGGCTGCAACATTTCACTCCAAAGTGATTGGTTGTTCAGTGCTAGGTGTTTCATTTTGGCTGCAAAATGCTGTCCTCAGCATTCTGATGTGAACTGCACCAGCAGCATTTTACTGAATCATTTACATACTCATAACTCTGCCTGAAGCACACAGCGTAGGCAGCTCGTGATGTCAGTCATTTTGTAACAGCAATTTGAAAGCAATGCTGCCATTTTGGTGCTGAAGAGGAAGGAGGAGGGGGTGAAAGCCTCTCAGTAAGGGGCCATTTTTATCCAGGGAGTTCCAATTGAACCTGTTGCACTTCAAGTTCATTGGGAAAGATTGTGACAACTGTTGGCACCGCTGCAGGTTTTCTTCACTGAAATCTGTCACCTCGGCAGCCATGACTGCAGGCTCAGAGCAGGTTTAGGACAATATATCCAATCCTGTGAAGGTGCTTAAAACTGTGAACTGGTAGACATCTAGCTCTATTCACGTGGGAGCTGCTCATATTGCAACTTGTCCCGCTTAACAATCATTGCTGTGTTAAAGAGGTAATTGACCCTCCATGTTTCAACAGCCTAAATGGATTGCATTCTTTAACCAGGGAAAAACAAGCAGGAGAAGCAGATGATTGCATACTGTCATGACCCACGGGGGTAATGTGTTGGAAATCCAGCCCGTCTTTTCCCAGAGTTGCAATAAATGTTGAACTTCATTGAAATTACTGAAAATCCCAATTTTCCTCTGACCAGTTGCAACACAGAATAAAAGCAAACTAGTAAAATCACTATTTAACAAGAAACAATAAGCAAACAGAATATCTAATTTAGAGATAATGGGAACTGCAGATGCTGGAGAATCCAAGATAACAAAGTGTGAAGCTGGATGAACACAGCAGGCCAAGCAGCATCTCAGGAGCACAAAAGCTGACGTTTCGGGCCTAGACTCTCTGATGGAGGGTCTAGGCCCGAAACGTCGGCTTTTGTGCTCCTGAGATGCTGCTTGGCCTGCTGTGTTCACAGAATATCTAATTTAAGTCATTTAATTATTACCCCTTTTAAAATTCACACAGGCACACACAGAATGAAACACAAAGCTTATGAGTGGAGGGAAAAGGAAGTCAGAGGATCCGAGTTCAGTATCACCAATTCAAAAACCACAAAACTAAATGAATTGATTCTACAATCCTTTCCTTTTATTTACGATGCCTTGATGTTATCTGCACAGTGATGATCAGTCTTTAGTTTACTGGTTGCTTGGTTGGACTTGTGGTACTTTCTGTTCTTGTGGGTTTAGACATCATTCTTTTTTCAAACTTTGAATGTAATTCTACCTCCTTTATCAACAGACAGCTGGAGAAGACAATTTTTCTAGAGGAAGGAAATAGAGAGATGGACAGTGTTGGTGTTGCAAGATTCAAGGGCTTCCATCTCCTTCTGTTTACTTTCCCATTAGAGGGCTTATGTTGAGCTACAACCTGACCAATCGGAGAGTTGTAGCTATGTTGAGCTCTCCAGAACCCATGAGAACTAGTTCTAATTGAAAACCCAATCAAAAGACTGACTCTAGGCAGAATGGCCCTGAACACATATATAGGTGATGCCACTTTGTCAAGGCATTGCGTTCCCAGAAGTAATATTGTTGCACATACATTGATTAACTCTTCTTGTTTTGTAAGCTGCACATGGGTTTCTTATATCCTTGCTTAAAACAGTGTCTAGTTTTCTCATTTTCAGTCAATAGTTGAAAAAGTAACAGTGTGTGGTCTCCTACAATGCATACTTTATAGGCATCTAAGATAACACAGTGTGGAACTGGAGGAACACAGCAGGCCAGGCAGCATCAGAGGAGCAGGAAAGTTGATGTTTCAGGTCGGGACCTTTGCTCAGAAATGGGGAGTAGGGAAGGGAGCTCAAATAAATAGAGACAGGAGGGGTGGGCTGGGGAAGGTAGGTGGGATGGTGAGAGTGAGTGCAGGTAGGGAGTGGTGGAGATTGGCCAGTGATGAGGGAGGAGCTGATGGGTGGGAGAGAAGATGGACACGTTGTGTCAGGCCAAGTAGGAGTGGATGAGAGGGACAGTTGATCATGGGATGAAGCTGGGAGTTGGGGACATTTTGAAACTGGTAAAATCCACATTTAGGCCATCGGGTTGTAGGGTCCCAAAGCAGAATATGAGGTGCTGCTCCTCTAGTTTCCAGGTGGTATCATTGTGACACTGGAGAATGGACATGTTACCCAGGGAGTGGGAGGGGTGTTGAAATGGTTCATGACTGGAAGGTTGATGTTGTTTGTCATGAACAGAGCGCAGATGTTCTTCAAAGCAGTCTCTGAGACTCCGCTTTGTCTCACTGACATAGTCCATGTCACATCGGGAGCAGGGGATACAATGGACCACATTAGCAGATGTGCAGGTGAACCATTCTCTGATATGGAAGGTTTGTTTTTTGCCTGGAATAGAGGTGATGGGGAAGTGTAGGGGCAGGTGTAGCAGTTCCTGCAGTTGCAGGGTGAGTCATTGGCGATGGTGGGGCTAGTGGGAATTGTGGAGGGACAAGGGAGCCACAGACAGAGCAGTCCCTTCGAAAGGTAGATAGAGTTGGGGAGGGAAATATATCTTTGGTTGTAGGGTCAGATTGTAGGTAGCATAAGTGGTGAAGAATGATTTGTCAAATCTGGAGGTTGATGGGGTGATACGTGAGGACAAGGGGGATTCAGTCTTTATTTTTGTTGGGGGAAGGGATTGTTCTCTCCACGACTTCCTCATCCGCTCCACATTCCCGACTAGTCCCACCACCCCTGGCACCTTTCCCTACAACCGCAGGAAATGCTACATCTGCTTCTCCATCTCCCCCTCACCTCCATTCAAGGCCCTAAACAAACCTTCCACATTACAAAGAGGTTCACCTGCATATCCACTGATGTGGTCTACTGCTCCCGATGTGGCCTCGTCTGCATTGGTGAGACCAAGAGGAGGCTTGGAAACCGCTTTGTAGAGCACCTGCGCCCTGTTGGCGAAAAACGACATCACCTTCAGGTTGTAAATGATTTCAAATACCCCTCCCACCACCTGGATGACATGTCCACCCTGGGGCTCCTCCAGTGTCACAATGGTGTCACCCAGAAACTGGAGGAGCAGCACCTCATATTCCACCTTGGGAACCTATAACCCAATGGTCTGAATGTGGACTTTATCAGTTTCAAAATCTTCCCACGGCACCTCATCCCATGACCAACCATCCCTCTTCATCCCCACCTCCTTGACCTAACACAACCTGTCTGTCTTCTCTCCCACCGATCCACTCCTCCCACCTCACTGACAAATCCCCACCACTGCCTGCCTGCACTCACCTATCACCATCCCATCTACCTTCCACACCCACCTCTCCTCTCTCTATTTAGTTTTGTACTCTATCCCCCACCCCCTAAATCCCACCCCCACCCCATTTCTGAAGAAGGGTCCCAACTGGAAACATTAACTTTCCTGTTCCTCTGATGCTGCCTGGCCTGCTGTGTTCCTCTTGCTCCCTACTGTATTATCTCTACTCCAGCATCTGCATGTCTTATTATCTCTTTTATAGGCATTTCATGTTAACTCTGGGATGTACTCCTTTCAAAACCTGGGGAATAGTGGACCCTGTGGCATCGTGATGTAATTAGATTAGATTAGATTACCTACAGTGTGGAAACAGGCCCTTCGGCCCAACAAGTCCACACCGCTCCTTGAAGCATCCCACCCAGACCTATAACCTATAACCCACACACCCCTGAACACTACGGGCAATTTAGCATGGCCAATCTACCTAGCCTGCACATCTTTGGACTGTGGGAGGAAACCGGAGCACCCAGAGGAAACCCACGCAGACACGGGGAGAATGTGCAAACTCCACACAGACAGTTACCCGAGGCTGGAACTGAACCCGGGTCCCTGATGCTGTGAGTCTGAAGTGCTAACCACTGAGCCACCGTGCTGCCCAAGATGGTGATGTTACATGACATGTCTAAGACAGTTGGAGGTCTAACGGAGACAGACAGAGCTGGTGTCAATCAATGGCTACAAATAAGTGATAGCTTGCAAAGAAATGTTGTATTACAGTTTACCTAGACCACTGCAGTGATTTTAGAGACATTAGATCCCCTCTATCATGTTGACCTAAAGTCAAAACAGATGCCACTTCCTCAACATTCATCTGGGTTGACACCATATACAGTGCTAGATGCACACCGACACCTGACCCTTGGCACCCTTCATATGGCCTTCATTCTGCGGCAGACCACCATAAAACATTGGGCCACCATGACAAGTCAGAGATTGGGTATTGACTAACAAAGTCTTCAATATACTACTTGCACACATGAGGGCAACATGAATATCGTAAAAGCCATGCAGCCCCACAAAGTGGAATGCAGGTGACTATTGTGGTGGTTTTACAATGCCTCTGCTGCCTGGGCCACTTCACAGCATCCTTCTAATCAGTAGAGTATATATCAAGACTCCTGATGGTCCATTGCTTCCTGCACATGCCTGCCATCCTGATGCTATCACCATCCATCCAAATAGCAACAGAGGAGTTGGGGGAGAGTGGAAAGTAAACAAAGAGATGGGTATTTTGTATGATTGTCTCTTCTGACTGCACTCTCAGTACTAGTAGCCCTAATTCCTCATCGACCATGTCCACACAGATGATCCATCTCAGTCTCCTTCTGAGGTTCACAGCATTTTAAATAACAATTGTCAGCCAATTTTGATTCACCTGTCACAATAGGATAGAAATGAGGCAAACTGCCTTATATCCTGAAAACATCTGGACTGTGTTGCTTAGACTTGGGCTCCAAAATGAACTGCAATTTGAGCCAAACTGTTCCAACACAGCTACAGTCAAGCCAACAAATTCATTCAGCCACTTACTGGTCAATTATCTGATGACTTATGTTTAGGCTGGGTTCCACCAGGACTTTTCAATTCCAGACCTCACTACAGCATTGATTCAAACATGGACAAAAGAGTTGAAGACCAAAGTAAGGTAAAAATAGCTGTTGTCAACCTCAAGGTAACATTTGACCAAATGTGGTGTACAGGACACCAAACAAAATTGAAGTTCTTGGGAATTGGAAATCAAAAAAAAATCTTCTTGCCTGGAGTCCTAACTGGCATGCCTCTGAAGTTGTACACTATGAAGGAAACAGCATCATGACTGTGGAATTCTCCAAAAATGACACCCTGGGCATTAACAGGACCAGCTACATAAAGATTGTGACTGCAAAGGTAAGTTTTTTTTTTCTTTATTCATTCATGGGATGAGGAAATTGTTGGCCAGGCAGCATTTATAGCCCATCGCTAACTGCCCAGAGGGCAGTTAAGAGTCAGCCATATTGCAATGGGTCTGGAGTGACATGTAGGACAGACCAGATAAGGAAGGCAGTTTCCTTCCCTAAAGGAAATTAGTGAACCAAATGGGTTTTTCCAACAATTGACAATAGATTCACGGTTATCATTAGATTCTTAATTCCAGATATTTATTGAATTCAAATTCCACCATATGCCATGGCAGGATTCAAACCCAGATTCCCCAGAACATTATCTGGGTATTTGGATTAACAGTCCAGCGATAATCCCACTAAGCTGTCGTCTCCCCTGTTAGTCAGAAGTCAGAAGATCGGTGTTCTGTGCTCAGTGTTTCAACTCCCATCTGCCCAAGAACTTCTACCACTTTGAAGGCACTGTCTTGAACAACACACAAGCACCATCGAAAAGAAGGTTATTCATTCGATTGGGAGACTGCCCAACTGATAACCATTTCCTTCCTCAACCACCAGCGCGTAGTCACAGCAATGTGTGCCCTTTACAACATGCACTAAGCACGAAGAAAAAAACAGCTGATATTATTCAAATTGGGAAAGATTGAAGAAAACTGTAGCAGAAAAGGGTTTGAAAATCCTTGTGGATGAATCATAAAAAAATCTAACACTTAGGCTCATTGGCTAATAGAGAATGCAAATGGAAAATTTGCTTTCATTTCAATGGGACTGCAATATGAAAGTAGGAAGACTTGCTCACATGTTACAAGACAGTAGTCAGACCACATCTGGAATACTTTAAATAGTTTTGATCCCCTTATTTAAGGAAGGATATACTGACATTGGTGGCAGCCTCGGGAAGATTCACATGGTTGATACCTAGAATCCTGAATCCTAGATGGGTGGAATGATGGCTCAGTGGTTAGCGCTGCTGTCTCACAGCACCAGGGACTTGGGTCCAATTCCAGCCTCGAGCCACTGTCTGTGTGGAGTTGGCACATTCTCCCCATGTCTGCATGCAATTCCTCCAGGTGATCCAGTTCCTCTCAAGTCCAAAAATGTGCAGGTTAACTAAATTGGCCATGGGAAATGCAGGGATAGGGCAGAGACTTAGGTCTGGATGGGATGCTCTTTGGAGGGTTGGTGTGGACCCGATGGGCTGAAGCACCTGCCTCCACATTGTGAGGACTCTATGATTCTGGGTGTGGAGGGATTTTCTTCTGAGAAGAGGTTGAATAGCTTGGCCTTGTACTTATTGAGTTTAGATGAATAAGAGGAGACCTTAACGAACTAAAGATTTTTTGGAGGCATGGAGGTCATGTTAGCAGGGTGAATGTGGAGAGGTTGTTTCTTGTACGAGTTTAGGACCAGAGGGCATAATCTCAGAGTAAGGGGGCACCCATTTAATACGGTAGTGGATCTGTGAAATGTGTTAACATAGAGGGCTGCTAAGATTGTGTCATTGAGTAGATTGAAGGCTGAGATAGATTGCTAATCCCTAAGGGAATCAAGGGTTATGGTGAACAGACAAGAAAGTGGAGTGGGCATCATCACATCAGTTATATTCTCATTGAATGGCAAACATAAGGGGCTGAATGGCATACCTCAGCCCCTATGTCTAATGATATTATGCACTGCAGCAACTTGCCAATGCTTTTTGATTATGTTTTCCAAATCCACAAACTCTATCAACAGGAAGGAAATGGACTGAAGGTGCACAAGAGCACCGTTGTCTGCAAGTTTCCGGTGAAATCATACATAATCTTGATTTGCAAATATGTTGTGTGATTTAGCCATCAGCACCGAGTCAAAATTCTGGGACGCCACTTCTAATAGCACTAAAAGAGACTCACACCACATTGACTGCAGCAGTTAAAGGATTTGGCTCACCACCAATTTCTGAAAGGTAAAATCAGAGGTCATATGACACCAGCTTGTAGTCCAACAGGTTTATTTGAAATCACAAGCTTTCTGAGCGTTGCTCCTTCATCAGGTGAAGTTTACTATACCCGACAAGGGAGCAGCGCTTTGAAAGCTTGTGTTTTCAAATAAATCTGTTGGACTATAACCTGGTGTTGTGTGACCTCTGACATTGTCCACCCCAGCCCAACACCAGCACCTCTACATTCTGAATGGTGGTGAGGGATGGACAATGAATGCTGGATTTGCAGAGACACCCGAACTCTGAGAAGAATAGAGTGTGTTTTTTTTTAAGAAAACAGTCACCATGTGAATGATTAGGTCAATATTTGAGTGCAGTACTAAGGGAACTTTGCACTGTTAAAGGGCTCTTTCTAAGGTCAGACATTAAACCAAGGCTCCTTCTGCCCTCAGGTGGACATAGATGATCTCCTAGCACTATTCAAAAACCAGGGAGTTAATTTGACGTCTTGGATGACATGAACACAATTAATCAACAGTGCTTTAGCTTGTTGTATGGAAACTTTCTGCATGCAAATTGGCTGCCACATTTCCTTATGTCACATCACCACTTACTGTGAACTGTTCTAATCTTAGAGCAAAATCTTTGTTTACAAATGTATCCCAGGGAGAAATCAAGTCCTTTCCTGAAAGGATTTACCTGCACAGGTCACACTTGAAGTCTGAACAGAGCAAATTGCAACCTCTTCACTTGCATGAGTTGTTAAACTAAATTAAGAGAATATTGATGAGTATTGTCACAGAATGCACCAATAATACAAAATCAACCTATTATATTTACTAAAGCAACTCTATTTGGATGCTTGAAATCTGAAGTTAAAAAAAATGCTGGAAAGATTAACCAGACATTAAAAGTCATTTACCAGAAATATTAACTTTGCTTCTTTCGATCTATTTTTTAATAAAAAGCTTTAAAGGTCTCCTGATGACCCAGAGCCTTTGTTTAATGAGCATTGAGCCATGTTCACTGTGGGAAATTCCAGGATTATTCACTGGCCTGAGTTCATTTAGCTGATCTCCACCAAAGCAGTAAGAGGGGCATGACAATCGGACTTAAAGTCTCATACGTTAAGTAAGAGAAATCCTGACAAAGTTTCAACTCGTCATTTGCTATTCAGGATGCTGGATGCAAGTGGATGTTTGAAGGTGAGCTGTTTTGGAAATTATAAGGTAGACTGTATTCCTTCAGTTAAAAAGCTTGCAGACATTCATTCTCAAACATCGGCTATAAATAACGGCAAGCTCCAACTCGCAGATGTTTGACCCTTGCTTACTGAAGAGCCAAATATTCAGTGGAGGAAGCTTCAATCGCATGACAGCTTTCTATTTTCTATTTTCTTAAAACTTCAAAAAGAACTCTGAGAAAGGAAACTACAGTAGTGTTTTAAAAATAAAGCTGTACCCTAAGTAAATCAGAAACAGGAAGAGAAGGAAGTAGAAGCATATAAATGGAGAGGATGATAAGATTTACATCAGAAAATGCATTGGGTATTTGATAATTAGTTGCCAAATCAGAAGATTTGCACCCGTGAAATTGGGGAGATTTTACATCTCAGTAGAAGATGGCAGGAACACATAAATCAGAACTGAACACATTCAAGTGTAAATTTCCTTGTGTTCATTTGAGTTTGAACAACTGTAACGGAAATTTTGTGCTGTTGTTATAACACATCCTCATCTGATTCATATCGGCTGTTCTTACCAAGTTAAAGGTTGATAGTAGGGAATGTCTCCATGCCATGACGAACACAGAGTCAATCGACTAAACGTGTCCTTCTGCGCAGTAAATTTGCTACATTTCTATGTTTCGTTGGTGTTCTTCTCAGTATTATAGAGTGTACAAGCACTGAAGGAACTTGTGATTACTCACTGAAACAATGGAAGTGGCTATTGTGAATCTCTGTCGACATAATTGAGGTGGCTCACTTTCTCCAGGAATTTGAAATCAGTATGCTACGGCAGGCAGGAAATGAAATCAAAGTAAACAGCAAGTTAAAATGATACAGTGCAATGTTAAACTGAAGAAAACTTCCTGCATGCATGCTAAATCGAACAAAAACAGGCAAAAACAGGCTTGAATTGTTACTATAAATAAAAATAGAACTAAAAGTACTCAGCAACCTGTCAGCATCAGTGGAGAGTGAAACAGTTAACATTTCAAGTTGACTTCTGTTGTGTTCTATATGGATATTGCCAGATCCACTTAGTATTTCTAGCAGTTTAGTTTTTATTTCAGATGTGCAGTCTTCTGCTATTTTTGAATTGTTGTTACACAATTTGCATGTGCTTGCTCAAGCATTGATGTTTTACATGGCCAGAAAAATAAAAGAACCATAATAAAGTATCTGATCTGATCAGCACATGGAACAATGTGATACTCGGACTTAATTCCCCACCTGGAACATCAGGTGGAGTATTCCCCTCCGTTTTGGCGAGAGTAAAGGTGAATATGGGGGCAAAATAGAATGTAAAACACTCAGATTTCCAGGCAGAGAAACATCTTCTCTATCTTCATTTCAAGCATTAAAAGAGGACTTCAGAATCTCACCATTGAGTGGTGACTACTTTAGCTCAACGCATTTACATCTCAGTAGCAACTCATCTTTTTTACATCTCACTTCAATTCTCCTCTCCACTGCTAAAAAACAAGGCGGCCCAAATCCCCAGCATGCACAGCAGAATGGGTACCTAGCGACCGCAGCTGGATGAATGCATGCCCCTGTCAACAAGCCATTGCTTCTGCTGCACAAGATGCCTGCCTGGTCTATGGGTCACCTACTTGCTCGATCCGTCATCCATGCAACTCAGTATCGGCAAACCACCAGCCATAGCACATCACAATGTTCAGCCCTACACCAAATCAGGCCCCGTGTCTTCCCTTCAATACTTGACTTTGGAGCTGATGGACACTTAGAGACTTGTATTCTGCTCCCAGGCCACTTTGCTAGCAAGACAGTCATGCATCTCATGCATCGTTCTTTAGTGTTGCCATGCATCTTATGGCTCCCAGCTTGCATTCTTCACACTGAGTTATAGATTGCGTGTCTTTGAGTGAATCATATTTGCTTTATCAGATTTTGTAATTTTCTTTGCTGTTTAGTGCAGAGGCAGAGATAGAGGTAGGCATCTCTGATGATGTGGAGTTCTGATAAGTAAATGTTTCAGCCAGACAGGGATGGACAAATGACAGAGGTTAAAACAAAAGTGATGAGGTCCTAAGAACAGAATATAGGAAGTTAGGAAGCAAGCTGAAAAATAGGACCTCAAAGGGTAGTGATCTCAGAATTAATGCCAGCGTCATATGCTATTCAAAGTAGAAATAGCAGGATATATTGGATGAACACATGAGTTAATAGATAGTGTGAGTGGGAGGGTTTCAGATTGCTCAGGCATTGGGATCAGGTCTGGGGAAGGTAGGACCAGTGTAAACTGGATGGGTTACACCTGGACAGGACTGGGAATAATGTGTAAGGGGGAGTTTGCTACAGTGATTAGGGGAATGAGAACCTATCAAGGAGCTACTAGAAGAGGAATCAAGGACAAGAACAAAAGACAGAAAGGAAAATAAGAGAAGTGATAGACAGAGGAATCAAAGATGAGAATCAAACAAGGATTTGTTAAAAAGTAGCAGGAATAGGAGAAGGAATTTTAAAAAGACAAGCCTTAAGCTTTGTGCCTGACTGCGTGGAGCAACCGAAATAAAGTGGATGAATAAATCACATAAATCGATTAAATGGGTATGATATAGTTGGGATTATGGAGATATGGCTGCAGGGTGACCAGGGATGGGAACATCCAAAAGTATTCAAAATTTAGGAAAGATATAAAGGAAAGTGCAGAGGAGTTGCATTGGTGGGTAAAGAGGATCTAAGCACAATATTGAGGAAAGTTATTAGATCGGAGTCTGTTGAATCTGTGTACGTAAAATTGAGAAACACCAAGGGCCAACAAAATAATAATGGGGATGCTATATAGACCACCAAACTGAAGAAGAGGGGTTAGGAATGGTACTAAACATGAAATCATCAATGCATGCAGTAAAGGAACGTTTGTAATGTGGAGGCAGAAGGAATTGCCAATGTTGGAAAATTTGAGATAACAAAGTGTAGAGCTGGATGAACACAGCAGGCCAAGCTGCATTGGGGGACCAAGAAAGCTGACATTTCGGATCTGGACCCTTCTTCAGAAATGAGGGAGGGGAAGGGGATCTGAGGCAAGCAAAATGCCCATCGCCATACGACTCATATATTTTAGTCACAAGGCCATCTTGCAGCGTTTGACATTTCTGGCCATTGCCAGAGAAACTAAAATAATTTTTTGGTTTTCAATACCTTTATGCAACTTTGAGAATATCTTTTCAATTTACTGAACGCCTTCTTCACTTCATTTGACGGTTAAGGTTCAAGTGGGAGCATCCTGTAATGAAATGGATAACTTTATATTAAAAGTCCCTTCAAACTTCTTTATATTAAAAGTGCCTTCAAACTTGTGGTCCTTTTTGAAACATTGAGCTGTTAGCTCATCATTTGGTGATAGTTATTGAGGAACTTCAATCCCAAAAGTGTTAGAAATCTGAATTCTGACGTCAATCTGCCCACTTCCAGTTTTAGCTAAGCTGGAACAGGGAGATGTGTCATTATCTGCTCTCAGGAAGCTGTTTGACAATTTAAGTGTTGTAATGAATCAAGCTTCAGGATTATTTTTATCCATAATTTCAAAATTTAACTCCTCTTGGCCAGTCTTTCTCGGCGTCAAGGAACTTGATTGCTGAAGGAAGGTTGGATGAGTAAGTTATTGAAATTCTAGTTACCTGCTGGATCCAAGGTGCCTGCCTCCCATGAGCAGACAGCACTTCCCTTCACCTTCCAAGTTGACAGCTCCCAATCTCCCACAGGCTTCCCCACTCCACAACAACCAATTTCCACACCCCTACCCTAATCTCCCGTCTTCCTTCCCTCAGCCAGCAGTGTCAGGTTTGATTAGTCATTCAAGATATAAGGAGAAGAAAAGTATTCAGTTTATCAGCAGCTTATGTAGTATCACGCATCAGTTTGTATTACCTTTGATTTCACAATTGCCCACAACATAGCCAGGAGTATATGAAATTCCACAAAATTCCAAATACTCATCTCTATATTTTAATTTTTTTAATAATACTTGCTCTCACAATATATTTTGATGAAGCCATGCCTTGTATGAAAATTATTTTTTTTAAATTACTGGCTGCCAAGCCTGAACTAAGTTTTTTAAAGAACTGTATCCATATTGCAACAAACAGTTGCAGTTCGCAACAAACAACTGCACCTCCCAGTCGCAAACCATTTCCACTCCCCCTCCCATTCTCTTGATGACATGTCCATCATGGGCCTCCTGCACTGCCACAATGATGCCACCCGGAGGTTGCAGGAACAGCAACTCATATTCCGCCTGGGAACCCTGCAGCCATATGGTATCAATGTGGACTTCACCAGTTTCAAAATCTCCCCTTCCCCCACTGCATCCCTAAACCAGCCCAGTTCATCCCCTCCCCCCACTGCACCACACAACCAGCCCAGCTCTTCCCCCCCACCCACTGCATCCCAAAACCAATCCAACCTGTCTCTGCCTCCCTAACCGGTTCTTCCTCTCACCCATCCCTTCCTCCCACCCCAAGCCGCACCCCCAGCTACCTACTAACCTCATCCCACCTCCTTGACCTGTCCGTCTTCCCTGGACTGACCTATCCCCTCCCTACCTCCCCACCTACACCCTCTCCACCTATCTTCTTTACTCTCCATCTTCGGTCCGCCTCCCCCTCTCTCCCTATTTATTCCAGTTCCCTCCCCCCATCCCCCTCTCTGATGAAGGGTCCAGGCCCGAAACGTCAGCTTTTGTGCTCCTGAGATGCTGCTTGGCCTGCTGTGTTCATCCAGCCTCACATTTTATTATCTTGGAATCTCCAGCATCTGCAGTTCCCATTATCTCTGTATCCATATTGCAATGGCTTGAAATTCCAGTCTCAAAAATAGTTGAACATTTGTATCAGTGTACCTTCTACATTTCAAAGCAATTGAAATGTAGATGGCCCATCTGGAAAACCTCACCAGGAATAATTAGCTTGAAGGAGAATGAATGGGAACAATCTCCTACGCTTTGGCAAAGCATCCCAGTAATCACTAAGATATCCAAACTCCATGGGGACAAATCATTAGATGTAATCACATGGAAGCCAAAAGAAAAGCGGATGCTATAAATCAGGAACAAAAGCAGGAGTTGTTGGAAAAGCTCGGCAGGCCTGGCAGCATCTGCAAAGAAAAAAATCAGGGTTAACATTTCGGGTCTGGCAACCAGTTATGTGGAAGTGTCACCGGACCTGAAACATTAACTCTGATTTTTTTTTCCTTCACAGATGCTGCCAGACCTGCTGAGCTTTTCCAGCAACTTCTGTTTTTGTTTGTAAACTCGTGGACAGTGGAACTGTGGCAAGGAAAAGGATGTGCCCAGATGTTATCCCGCTATGTAAGCCAGGCAATTAGAATCCATAGACCTTGACCACATTTGAGTCATTGCGTAGTTGGAGAGAAAGAGAATCATGTACATGCCAGCTAACTGTTTCTGCAAGCCATAAGGCCAAGCAAATTGGATATTTCAGAAGTAAGACTCTGAGTGGCTCTCTTTTCTCTCTCTGTCCCTTTCACTCTTGTCATGATTGGACAAGGTGTATCTCATTCACTATGAGTCGCCTGATTGGTCCAGGATAACAGCCCCAATCAGGGAGACCCAGCTGACAGATATATACAGGGAATTCCCACAGTCTCCTGGTTTTGGGGACTGACTCTGAGCTTGCTGGCCATAATCAGTGTGTTGTGCATGCTTAAGTAAAGGGTGGCTTGGTAACTGGATGTTGGCTTGTGTGCAATTATTTCAAATCTCCAACAAATTTCCAAGACATGAGCCCTGCCTACTATATGGTGAATCATGCACTTGTTAAAAGCAAAGAGTAAAGAATCTACCATGTGGCAGCTGCCTCAAGATGTAGCACCAAGTTTCAAGATTCATATAGCCCTTTAAATTTATGGGAGCTTAACTTATTTCATCAACAGTTCCTCTTTGTAATCTGTGTGTGTGTGTGTGTGCGCACCTTGAATTTACATCTCTAAAATCTGAAGCTTTGCTTTATTATTTTACATAGATGGGATCGCATACAATATGTACTATTTGCGTTTTCTTTTAAAATGTATTTGAGGAAATGTCTCAGAGTGTGGGTTTTATACTCACAGCATGTAAACAGTTAAAATGAATTGAATTGGTAAGTATATCCATTTAAAAATAAATCTATTCTGGTCAAACAAGGAGTGGGAGAAAAGAGAAGCCTTCCTATTGTCCTCACGTGCACATAGCAACATGCATCATCTAGGTTATGATAGTCAAAGCTAACAGCATGGATTGAGGAGGGGCCAATATATCTTACAAACCCAAGAGCAAAGTAATCAATGAGGAATTTCATAAGTGTATCATTTTTCCAGGAGAGAATATTTTTTAAAAGGTTAGTCTGCTATTACCCAAGCATATTGCAGACACTCAGCATAGTCACCCAGGGGCATTGTATTCTGCTTACCAGGTATACTTATATATTTGAATGCCTTTCAACATATTGATAAATACCCTCTTTTTTCACAAATAATGTATTTTATACTACATAATCTACATGGCAAAATCTGGGCATTCTAGGGATGTACGAGCTGGTACATATAGAGTCAGAGCCCATTCAGAAGCAATTTTGATGGAAGATTATTCCCTCTTTCGAATGTTTTATTATGTTAAAGGTGTAAAATAAATACAAGCTATTGCAATATATTGCTGATCACTCAAGAGCATTTGATGAAAATATTCAATTATTTTGCATAATTAACAATTTTGAAAGCAAGCTAAAGTTCCAAATCAAATACTTTGAAACTATCAAAAGCTGCACATGAAATGTTTGTCATTCCATTCATCATAAAATCTCCTGTACAATTGCATAAAAGCCACCTTCAAAATAATTTATATCTCAATTTTTATTTTGCTTCATTTGGAGAAGGAGCAGGGTTATTTTGTTCCATTATTTAACTACACGTCAAGAAAGAAGCACTATGGGGAGGTGATCTCTTTGCACTATACACAAGGAAATCATTAGCAAGTTTCTAAAGAGCAAATTTACAATTACACTGCATTTAGTGCTCTGGAAGAAATCCTTCCCAATGTACACAATTATAGAGACACACTGGAGCTGAAAACTGGAGTCATTAGTAATGCAGAGGAGAAAGTTGCAGGCATTATTTTCTCCATTGAACTAAATTACCAATGCCATTTTGTTGAACATGGCAGGGAGAGCAAAATCGTCCTGACTCTTGAAAATGACTTTTCATTCCTTCACACTTCTTAAAAATATGCTCTTTTTAATGTTCTAATATTAGTTAAATCTGTTTTAATGTTAACATATCCCTTTTCTCCCATTTCCTGGACTCTTCAAACTATGGACAAACTGGGGGAGAGCATATACAGGCTGCCTGCCTCCAGAATTGTGCCCAAGCATTGCCAAGTTGGCACCTGTTGGTTGGTGAGATGCATCACAGCTAGCTCCTAAAAGCAACAATGAGATGAATGACCAAATAATATGGATTTTTGATGGAAAGACACTGATAATTTATACTAGACTTGTGACTCAGGCCATGAGACCTGGAGAGAGAGTAGATGGAGATCTCACTCTAATATATCAAAAAAGATGGCAAATTCAGCAATGCAGCACTCTTTTAGTGTTGCAGTGCAGTGAGTCGGCGTATTCTGACTTTGAAAGAAGTGCACTAATTTGGACCCAAGATCCGCGCCATGTTCAATTATCAACACATTTTTCAGCATTAACTATAGGTTGCCATATTGTCCCTCTCTGGGCAGAAATGAAAAGAAAACGACAACCCACCCTTAAAATCATCCAAGGGAACTTTGCAAACCTTTTTCTCCATTACTTGTGTATGTAATGTGTTAACTATTATTTGAAGAAATTCTGCCTGACAACAAATTTCACTTCTCCCTAGCTCCATGCTTCAGCACATCAGTGAGCAGGGACAGACATTCTTAAAAAGACAATAATATTTCGAAGCTATTTGGTTCAAATGCCTTTCTTTGCCTGTTCCTCTGCAGTGAAAAGAAACGCGTACAGGGTCAGGCTATGTTAATCTTTTATCTTCCTCACAGAATGCAAGTTCAATAATGATTTTAATTCATTTTAAAAATTCTTTTTGGTTCCTTTCATTTGATGTGGTCATCACTGGTAAGGCTGGCATCTATTTATTGTCCATCACTAGACGCCCTTAAACTGAATTGTTCTCTGGGCCATTTTAGAGGGCAGTTAGTTAGGAGCCAAACATATTGCTATGAGTTCTGAGTAATATGTAGACCAGATCAGGTGAGTAGGGCAGGGTTCCTTCCTTAAAGGACATCAGTGAAACTGTTTAATTTTAATAACAATCAACACATTCCGGTAATTTATAATTCCAGATACTTTTTATTGAAATCATATTTCACCATCTGCCATGGTGGGATTCAGACACGTGTTCGCAGAAAATTAGAGTGAGATTCTGAGTTACTGGAGCAGTGACATTATTATTTGGAGTGGCAGAGTGGCTCAGCGGTTAGCGCTGCTGCCTCACAGCACCACCAGGGGCCCAGGTTTGATTCCAGCCTCAGGTAACTGCCCGTGTGGACTTTGCACAGGTGCCTTGCTTTCCTCCCATAGTCCAAAGATGTGCAGGTTAGATGGATTGGCCATGCTAAATTGCTGATAGTGAGCAGGCTTGGTGGATTAGCCATGGGAAATGCAGGGCTATAGGGTAGTATGTAGCTCTGGGTGGGATGTTCTTCAGAGCGTCAGTGTGGACTTGATGGGCTGAATGGCCTTCTTCCACATTGTAGCGATTTGATTCTATTCATCGATATGCCAGCACCTTTCATTATAAAGTGTGTAAGAAAGTAATCAAGTGTCCAGCAAGGAATAAGACCACTGACTTCCCTAAAAAAATGGATGAACAGTTAGCTGAAATATTAATGGCCACGGCTTCCCTCAGGCACCAGATTGACTCCAGGGGTTTATCTTGCAGAATATCCCATTCAGAAAGTAAGGGTGGAAAGAGTCACTGAAAGGGATAGGTCAAGTTTCCCTTGTGCAATTCAGAAGTATACCCTATTTCTTCCAAGCCCCAGAAAGAAAGTAAAGAAAAGTCCTCATCTGTTTGGGCCTTATCACACTCCTGTTGGAAAAGGTACAGCAGCTGTCAGCTCAAGCCATCAATTGCAGTCCAGTTGCAATGTTGTCATTGCGACTGGCTGTGCGTGTGCAAAGAAGGATCCCACTGTCATTGTGTGGATGTGCTTATCACCTGCTCTATTGAGCAAGTTAAAATTCATGTTGTTGATTCCTGAGGAAAGTAATAAGCATGATTTTAGCTGCTGATGCAATGTATGAATGGATCTAAAACCACATCCCTCTCCCTCCATCACCTCCCACAACACCACCCCAGTTGGTTTCATGGGCACAGACAGACTTTATATGCCTGACTCAAATGGCCCTGCCTCATACTTGAGTAACAAACAATGAATCTCACTTGGTTATTTGATGGTGGTGGCAACACCGCCATTTTACATTGCCATTCAGCACTCTTGCTGCAAGTGTTGTAGTGTTGTTTGCTATTTGCCTTCTGGGCCATTGATTCAAAAGGCCATTTGATCCATATAGTCCATATTAGATCTCTGTAAATCAGTCAATTCCATTCCACTGCTTCATCCATGTGATCAGGAAGTTCCCATCCTGTTTCCTTTAAAAATGACTAAGTTACTGTATCTAAAACACCATCTCAGCAACACTCATAAATTATAGTTTTAAAAATATCATAATTCTCATTAACACACAACCCTGTGCTATGTTTACTGATCTTATCAGAATATTAGCAAATTAAAGAAAGACATGAAACTATATCACACATTTCACAACACCAGAAGATCCTGAAGTGCTTTCCAAACAATTAAATACCTTTTTGGTGTTATGAATGTTAAGAAAAAAACAACTCACAATAGTCTCTGTGCACATATCAAGGACCCACAAGTAGCAATAAATCCATCCAATAATAGCTGAAGCAATAATTACAAAGTGATTTGGCATGTCACATTGTAAAAAAAAAGTGGGTTTTTTTTGCTGGTAATTTGATGTTTATGCCCAAGACCAGTCAATTTGCTCAAATTGAAAGCAAACGTGGGAAAAGAAATCCCTTAAAAATTAAAATAATTAAGATTCCATCTCACTAAACGAACAACCTTTGTAGGCAATGTTCAGAAACCTAATGGTAAAACAAAAAGATTCAGTAGTAAGGATAGGAACTGAATACAATTAAGAGGAAGTTGTGATATCAAAGCATTCTGCAGCAACAGGAAAATATGGGGAGCAGAAAAATATACATGCGAGCCCAGCTGGAAATTGGATGAATGCCAAGCCATCCATCCAACTATTCTTATTATAATTTGTCACAAGTAAATGATTCTCCTCCTGACAGTGTTGTAGCTGTGATTCTCCACTGTGACTCCAGTGAGTGCATTATTAATGACTCTCATTTTCATGTGAGAAAAACAATCCTTACTTTGTCGACATTCTGATTTTTATTCTCCCAATTTAAAGGTAGCCTGCACTTTAGCAGGGTCCCTTTCATGTGCTTCCAGTGACCTCACTTTATCAAGTACAATTATTATACCAGCGACATTATATTGCATATTCATTTTGCCTCCAAACTATGAGAGCGTTTTTAATTGATCTGTTGTTTCATTTGTGCGAGTGAAAGCAAGATCTCAATAATTGATATGGGTCAAAATAGCAAACATTTAATTTAGATTGCAGTTGACAAACAAAGAGCTCATGCTTCTTACTTTATTTTGTGTTAAGTCTTGTAGCAGCTTTGTGATATACCTTTAAGGGACATGCTCATAGCGTCATCACCATATTAGGGCCTGTGGCCCAACAGTATAACATTTCCATCTTACTGAGTCCTCTGGCAGCATGACATGTTTATCCCTGGTATGTGACTTAATCATATAAAGGCATATCACATATCAACTACAAGACGTAACGCACTATTTCCATTCATTTTTTTGACAATCAATCAAATTTGTTGAGTATGGGATAATTAATTTTCTTGACCATCAGAAACAGGATAAATGAATGAACTCTGATGACAATATTGTTTCAACGAATTTTCCAATATATTGGGAGCGCAGTATAGTTGACAATGGGAAACTTTAATGAAATTACAAGGAGTACCAATGCACTGCCCGCTATAGTTCTGAGCTGATTCAGGAAGGTTAAATGGAAACAAATAAGGAGACCAGAGAAACCCATAGCCTAGTGGAGAGGAAAAGAAATCACTCCTAGAGTTTTTCCTCAGTATCAAGCAATCTTAGCCAGGAAGAAAGGACATGTGGTGAAGATAGGAAGGCATTCAGCTGTGCTGCAACCCTGGTCCACAGCCAAACACCTTGATGACACTATGGGTCAAGCACATTGTTGATGCCAAAGGTCAAGTAGCGTCCCAACACCAAGAGTCAAAGCTTACACGTGACTAATGCTCAAAGGCCTCTGGAGGTCAAACAACACTAGTGGAACTAAACTCCAGCAACTTTGACAGAGAATGGGAGATAATAAATCTTTTTCTAAACCAGGTGCCTCAGGTTTTCACCAAACCCTTAAGGGTACAAGCAATTTTGTGGACTTAAAGAATATATTGGTGAAATTATAATCCAGCAGCAGCTCTCAGTGTGAGCAGGGCTTTGAATGCATTTAAAAGGCAATTTTCACCTTCCTCCATTTTACAGTGGCTAAAAATTCCAACTCATAATTCCCTGAAGTGCTTTTCGGAAGCCTCATCATTTTTAACTTTGGAATTTTTATAAGCAATTACCCAGCACTTTCACCATTACATCATGAGGCACAGCGACAGTACTACTCATTAGCATAAAATAGCCGGACAATATTAAACTTTCTGGGCATTAATAATGGCGAATTTGGATGAATGCACTGGATGGATGTACTGTGCTTTGGGAAGGGGAAAGGTGAGAGTTGTTTCAGTGTCAACCTAAACACACTATCGCATTTTGCATCGTATCTCCCTGCTCAGCCCCCTAGACTTTGTTTCTCCAAACTACTGGATAGTTTTAAAATGTGCATGCAAATACAAAATGCTCTCACATAGCAATTATAGTGCTGGAATACATTTACAAATGGCTTATGTCTAAGCTTGAAGTGACCTATCAATAACCATAAAACATTAGAACTGGAGAGTGGTTCAGCTTGCCTTAAGTTGGAAGCATGTCAAACCCTATGAGTTCTCAGCAACATTCATCAAAATGATGCCATTTAAATGACATGAGTTATGTGCAGTTGATGTTGTCATTGCAGAATGCTGTGGATGGCTCTCTGAAATGCAGCTGTCTAGGAAATGCTGTGTATTGATGGAATATGCTTTACAGCTTCATCAGACATTTTCACTGACTCCTTAATAACTGGAAATTAAGGGGGTGGAGCCAAATGGTTCCAGAGGAATTTACAATCTAAAGCAATGAAAATGTGGTCCAATTCACCAGTCTGCATTAATGTTTGAAAGCATACATAATTACCTGTTTGTTCACTGGGGGAGCCAGTTGTTGGAAAACCATGGGCACTGCACAGGGTACAAAAGGATAAATTGGCCCCTCCCGGTCACATCTCGTGAAAACAGACCTCCCGATAGCTAAAGATAACAACATTAGTACAGCTTCAAATCATATTGCAAAGTGAAAGCCAGATGTGACAAATGTTGGGAAAGAAACAGAGAAAGAAAAAGAAAAATAGAGGAGAAAGAAAGGATTGGACTGTCTGAATTTGTCTGCTCTTTGTTCGCTATAATTTATATCTCACTAAACTTTCAGCATTCAATTCGCACAAGCCAAAGGCTAACATCGTGACTAAACCTCTTGGTAGGGTAATGTTTTTTGTTATTTGTAAACAATCTCTATCTTGTAGTAGCTGAACCCTCCAAACCTCTGACATCTTCTTCCTCCCTTGGGTCATGGTCCCTTTATAGTTTCCAAGGTTGTCACTGATCAACACCACTGGAAATCATCTCCTGCAGGGCCTTCAGTCCCAAACAAACCACTTCTCCCTCCTTCTCAAGATTCACAAATCAGAATGTTCTGGTACTCCCATCATTCAGCATGTTCTAGCCCACAGAACAGAATTCTTCCTAACTTGCCTTTCGCCATATTTTCCCCTTGTCTAGTCTCTTCCTGCCTATACCCATGAAACTTCCAATATCATTCTAACATCTTAACTTCTTCCACAACCGAACATTTCCTTCTCACAAAAGATGTCCAATCCCTCTACATCTCTGTCGTCCCACAGGATGACATACAACTACTTAGTTTCTTCCTTGAATGAATGATCAAGCAGCCTCCACCCACAATTTCCTTATGTCTGTTTAAAGTTGATCCCACACTGAAGAGCTCCTCATTTGACTTCATTCACTTCATTCAAATAAAATTCCTTCTGTAGGAATGGCTTAAGTGAGCCTGCCTTTTTGCAGGATATTTTTTGCTCTACTTCGTGGAACTAGGGTCCCTTAGTGGCTGAATTTCACTACTACATACCGGGTAGCATGAGATTTCACCTAACAGCTTTTATTGCAGCACTTAACTTTCCAAAGCTCAAGCATATGGAAACAATAGAGAAGATTTACAAGAAGGACAAAGGTCAACATGCTCTACTGAACCAGCGTCAATAATTTACCTGGTGCCAAATGTGCCCTATTATCAGTGTATTGTTTGGGAAAATAAGCAGTATTTGTTCTTTGAAAGAATGCTGAACTTACCCTCAGATAAAGGTACGCAAGGAGACAATGGCCATCAAAGTCATGAGTAGCTGTCCCATGGCCATTGGCCAAAAGGGCCCAAGTAATTGATTGACACAGAGTAAATCAACTGCCCCTAGAAATATGACATAGTAATTAGTTCTCAGGGCTAGAGGGCAGACCATATCAGTCCTCAGAATCAGTGGTCCTCATTAGGCCAAGATCTGTTTTCTCAAGACAAAGGATTGGCCAGGAAAAGAAGAGGAAGATCCATGGAAAAGTTCACTGACACCTCAACTAGATCAGAAATCAAAGACAACAGGTTATAGTCCAACAAGTTTATTCGAAATCAAAGGTTTCGGAGCGTAGCCCCTTCGTCAGGTAAAGTAAGAGAGAGGCACACTGGCACAGGCTTTATAGGCAGAGAGATCAAGGGCAAATAGATCAAAAGATTATACAAATGGTGTGGAACATAAACAGAAGTTGCTGGAAAAGCTCGGCAGGCTTGACGGCATCTGTGAAGAAAAATCAGAGTTAACGTTTCGGGTCTGGTGACCCTTCCTCAGAACTGATGGTAGCTCGGAAAATGTCAATTTCTATGCAGAGAATAGTGTGGGGGGAGGGGGTAAGGAGTAAACGATAGGTGGGGATAGAGCTCAAAAAGAACAGTTGGACAGACCTGCTGAGATTTTCCAGCAACTTCTGTTTTTGATCCTGATTTACAGCATCTGCAGTTCTCTTGATTTTTTTTTACACAAATAGTGTGAGAGGTGTGTTGAATAAAGCCCTGTATGTGATCAAAAAAAGTTTCTGATAGTTTGAGTAAAGTGTCAACAGCTGAATAACAAGTGAAGGGATGACCTATAATCCTATTAATTGAGGCAGAGAGATAATCACAAAAAGTTAAAAATAAGGTGGAGCTGGAGACAAACTGGGACTGGAATGATAGGTACAACCGTCACATGCTTAGGGTTGAACCAAACTTACAAGTAATTAAAAATTGTACAAATTAATTAAGGTTGGGATATCTTGACAATTTATCAAGGTGAGGGCGTCAAGACAGGACAGTGAGGAGGATTTTGCAGACACAGAGCAGTGTGGTGAGGTCACAAGATCATGGTTGTGCCTTCTTCATGGATACGGAACTTGGCTGTCAGTCTGTGCTCAGTGATTCTGCTTTGTCGTGTATCTCAAAGGATGCCCCGGAGGATGCTTACTTGAATACCAGAGGCTGATTACCCTTCACTGCTGAAGTGTTCCCCAACCGGGAGGGAACATTTCTGTCTGGTGATTGTTGCATGGTGCCCATTCAACCATTGTCATAGAACCTTCAGGGTCTCGCCAATATACCATGCCTTGGGGCATCCTTGCCTGCAGTTTATGACATAGGCAACATTGGCTGAGTCACATGAGTATCTGCTGTGCATGTGATGCGTGGTTTTCTCACATGTGATGGTAGCGTCCATGTCGATGATCTGTCATGTCTTGCAGAGGTTGCTTTGACAGGGTTAAGTAGTGTTGTGGTTGATGTTGTTCTGAAAGCTGTTTAGTTTGCTGCAAACAATGATCTGTTTAAAGTTTGGTGGCTGTTTGAAGGCGAGAAGTGAAGGCATATGGATGATCTTGGCAAAGATGCTCGTTGTCATCGATGGGATGTTGAAGGCTGTGAAGAACATGGTGTAGTCTCTCCACTCTGGAGAAGTACTGGATGATGAAGGATACTCCATCAGTTGTACCCTGTATCTGTCTTCAGAGGATGTTGTTGCAGCTTTTCACTGTGGCACGTTGGAACTGGTGATTGACGATTGAGCATTGTATCCCATTCTTATGAGAATATCTTTCAGCTTCTTTAGGTGTTTGTCATATTCCTCCTTTTCTGAGCAGATCTTGTGTGTGTGCAGGACTTGTCTGTAAGGGATGGTTTCTTTCACATGTTTAGACTGGAAACTAAAGAAGTGTGGCATCATGACGCTATCTGTGGGCTTGCGGTACAGTAAGGCACTGAGTTGTCCATCCTTTTTGGAGATGTATATGCCCAAGACTGTTTCTGAAGAGTAGTCCATACTAAGTCTGATGGTGGCATGAAACTTGGTGATATTGCTATTTAGTCATTTCAGCAATTCCTCATCATGAGTCCAAAGGAAGAAAATGTAATCGATGTAGCTGGTGTATAGCATTGGTCAGGGATCCTGCACAGCAAAGAAGTCTATCTCAAACTTGAGCATGAAAATGTTGCCATTTTGGGGTACAAATTTGGTCCTCATGGCTGTTCCAGGTGTCTGGATAAAGAACTAGTTGTCAAGGGTGAAGACATGGTTGAGGATGAAGTGAATGAATTGTAGGATGGCATCTGGAAATTGGCAGTTGTTGGTGTTGAATACTGAGGCTGTTGTAACTATGCCATTGTCATGGGGATGTTGGTGCAGAGCGCCGAAACATCCATTGTGTCGACGGATGTTCCTGGTTCGACTATTCTGTGTGTGCTGGGTTTCTGAAAGAAATCTGTAGTGTCACGACAGAAGCTGGGGCATCCTTGTACAATAGATATCAAGATGCCTTCGACAGAGCCAGAGATGTTCTCACATAGGATCCCATCACCTGATACGATGGGATGCCCAGGTGTGTTGGCTTTGTATACCTTTGGAAGGGAGTAGAAGTCTCCTATGTAAGAAGTACATGAGATGAAAGCATCTAGGATACTCTGAAGGTCTGGATCAATGGTCTTGATCAGGTGTGTTCTTTGGTCGGATTAGCAGGTAGTAGTCTGTAGTGCTCCTGGTTGTTCAGTTGTCAGTAAGCTTCTTTGCAGTAGTCAGTTCTATTCTGTATGACAATGGCTCCCCCTTTGTCTGCTAGTTTGATGACAATGTTGGTCTTAAGAACATGGATGGCTTAGTGTTGTGCTTGGGTGACGTTCTGCGTTACCTTGTGAGCGTGGCTGATGAATCTGACATTAACAGCGTGTGCATACATTTCGAGCCTAAGGCAGCGGCCTTCTGGATTGGTCCAATTTGATTCTTTTTTCTTTGTTCACTGCACCATGGATCTTGCTGTCAACTGTTATGGTTTCAGAGATAGTGGGAACTGCAGATGCTGGAGAATTCCAAGATAATAAAATGTGAGGCTGGATGAACACAGCAGGCCAAGCAGCATCTCAGGAGCACAAAAGCTGACGTTTCGGGCCTAGACCCTTCATCAGAGAGGGGGATGGGGAGAGGGAACTGGAATAAATAGGGAGAGAGGGGGAGGCGGACCGAAGATGGAGAGTAAAGAAGATAGGTGGAGAGAGTATAGGTGGGGAGGTAGGGAGGGGATAGGTCAGTCCAGGGAAGACGGACAGGTCAAGGAGGTGGGATGAGGTTAGTAGGTAGCTGGGGGTGCGGCTTGGGGTGGGAGGAAGGGATGGGTGAGAGGAAGAGCCAGTTAGGGAGGCAGAGACAGGTTGGACTGGTTTTGGGATGCAGTGGGTGGGGGGGAAGAGCTGGGCTGGTTGTGTGGTGCAGTGGGGGGAGGGGACGAACTAGGCTGGTTTAGGGATGCAGTAGGGGAAGGGGAGATTTTGAAACTGGTGAAGTCCACATTGATACCATATGGCTGCAGTGTTCCCAGGCGGAATATGAGTTGCTGTTCCTGCAACCTTCGGGTGGCATCATTGTGGCACTGCAGGAGGCCCATGATGGACATGTCATCTAGAGAATGGGAGGGGGAGTGGAAATGGTTTGCGACTGGGAGGTGTAGTTGTTTGTTGCGAACTGAGCGGAGGTGTTCTGCAAAGCGGTCCCCAAGCCTCCGCTTGGTTTCCCCAATGTAGAGGAAGCCGCACCGGGTACAGTGGATGCAGTATACCACATTGGCAGATGTGCAGGTGAACCTCTGCTTAATGTGGAATGTCATCTTGGGGCTTGGGATAGGGGTGAGGGAGGAGGTGTGGGGACAAGTGTAGCATTTCCTGCGGTTGCAGGGGAAGGTGCCGGGTGTGGTGGGTTTGGAGGACAGTGTGGAGCGAACAAGGGAGTCACGGAGAGAATGGTCTCTCCTGAAAGCAGACAGGGGAGGGGATGGAAAAATGTCTTGGGTGGTGGGGTCGGATTGTAAATGGCGGAAGTGTCGGAGGATGATGCGTTGTATCCGGAGGTTGGTAGGGTGGTGTGTGAGAACGAGGGGGATCCTCTTAGGGCGGTTGAGGCGGGGGCGGGGTGTGAGGGATGTGTTGCGGGAAATACGGGAGACGCGGTCAAGGGCATTCTCGATCACTGTGGGGGGAAAGTTGCGGTCCTTAAAGAACTTGGACATCTGGGATGTGCGGGAGTGGAATGTCTTATCGTGGGAGCAGATGCGGCGGAGGCGGAGGAATTGGGAATAGGGGATGGAATTTTTGCAGGAGGGTGGGTGGGAGGAGGTGTATTCTAGGTAGCTGTGGGAGTCGGTGGGCTTGAAATGGACATCAGTTACAAGCTGGTTGCCTGAGATGGAGACTGAGAGGTCCAGGAAGGTGAGGGATGTGCTGGAGATGGCCCAGGTGAACTGAAGGTTGGGGTGGAAGGTGTTGGTGAAGTGGATGAACTGTTCGAGCTCCTCTGGGGAGCAAGAGGCGGCGCCGATACAGTCATCAATGTAACGGAGGAAGAGGTGGAGTTTGGGGCCTGTGTAGGTGCGGAAGAGGGACTGTTCCACGTAACCTACAAAGAGGCAGGCATATACGGGAGGAAGAGGTGGGGTTTGGGGCCTGTGTAGGTGCGGAAGAGGGACTGTTCCACGTACCGGAGGAAGAGGTGGGGTTTGGGGCCTGTGTAGGTGCGGAAGAGGGACTGTTCCACTGTTATGGTTTGGTGGCTAGAGAACAAGTGGCTTCCTTCACAACTTTAATGTAACCAACACATTCCAAGCCAACAACTTGATATCAGTGTATTCTGATATCAGTGAATTATCCTCAATTGCCATGGCTATATAGTTTCCTTATCTAATTAACTAATGTGTCATACCAAGACTGCTGCTTTTGGAGTTCTGCAATTGGTAATTCTGCAATGCCTGTTTAAATGTTCCCTCAACGATGTCTTTAATACCTTGTCTTTTTGCCTCGTGCCTCCATTCCTTTTGTCATTTTATCACACCTGCCTTTCAACTGGTTCATCTACAGCCCGTTCCTTTCATTCCTACCTGCAACTCTTCCCTCCCCCATTTCCTTCCCTCTGTATTTCTGCAAAAACTATTATACCTCTCACATTTTCTAGCCCTGAGAAAAGATCACAGGCCGAAAAGATTCTTTCTCCAGAAATGTTACCTGGCCTACTGCAATTTTCCTGCATTTTCGGTTTTAGTTAAAGAATTTCCATTTACACAGTGCTACTCCTGAGCTCAGAATGATGCAAAGTGCTTCAACAATTCAATTACTGTTGAAGTGTAGTCACAGTTGTAATGAGGGAAATCCAACCTCAGGTTGTGCACAGTAAGATCCCACAAACAACAGTGAAATCACTAACAAAGTGGGTGGAATTCTGTAGCAACCTGAGCAATGACAGCCCTGGCATGATCAGTGGCAGAATTGGCCACGAAGCCCAGCAAAGCCTACCTCCCTGGAGCACCTCACTGACCTTCTGCATTTGCTGAGGTGGTCAGGTGCATCAGGCAGCATTGAGTTGCCAATCTCAGTTGTTAAACACCTTGTTACTGCCACAACTCACCTCATTAATATCCAACTTCCCATCTTACTAAACAAGCCAAACAAGCTAGACAGGGAAAATTATATACTTGGAAATCAAAGCGGGCATCTGGTAATTTCAGCTTACCACTGGCTACAAAGAACTTCCATGTTATTCAGCACCTCAGGGCATGACCCATAAGCATGAGCTGCAATAGTGATTCACTACAGTAAGGTCCTCAACAATATCAACCAGAGAAGCCTTAGGTTTGAACTATACATTGCCGTGAGTCTCCTGACATTAGGTGGGAGCACAACAATGAAATCTATAATCTATTCCAGATATGTGTTGCCACCACTGGGCAGCTACCAAATTGCAGAAATGCTAGGTGTGCCTGGACCTTGGATGGTATAGGGAGGAGGTAAACAGAAAGGTGTTACAGCTTCTGTGACCACAAGGCATTGTGTCATGGGGCTGTGGGAGGTGTGGGGAATGGTGGAGGAGTGGGCCAGGGTGTCCCAGTGCAAATGGTCCCTGCAGAAGGCTGACAAGGTACAGGAAGGGAATGTGTGCCTGGTGGTCGCTTCTCTCTGGAGGTAGTGGAAATGGCATTTAATGTTTTTGATATGGGTGCTAATGAGGTGGTAAGTGAAGAGATACTATTGCTGTTGTAAGAGGGAAGAGAAGGGGGTGAGGACCAAAGTGCGGAAAAGGGGATAGACCCACTGAGAGTCCTGTTAATTACATTGGCGGGGAATCCTTGGCTGAGGAAGAAAGCGGTTCTTTCTGAGGCCCTTTTGAACCATCATCGGAACAGATATGACGGAGATGGAGAAAAAGGGGAAATTGGAATAGAGTCTTTACAGGAAGCAGGGTGTGAGGACGTACTGCCAAGATAATGGATAGGCAGAAATGGGTACAGAAATGTTGAAGATGGGAAGGGAGGAGTCAGAGATGAACCAGGTAATGGTAAGAACAGGGTCGGAATTGGATGCCAAATTCCAAATAAGTCTGGAAAAATGGTATGTAAGGGACAGGTGTAACTGGGGTCCATTAGTTGGGATTCCAACTGAATTTTCATCCTTTGTGTTCACCCAGGATCACAGATATCTCGGTGATGTTCAATGTACCTCAGACAGCTCCTGTCTCCATATCCTGAGATCCACCCTCAGTGCAATGTGTCACCATATGCACACTCTCAGCCCCTCTCTTCATCAGCACCACTTCACGCTGGCTCACAGCTGTCGTGCTCCAGGTTACACTTCATCCTCCAGTTTAATCAACATTCTAATAAGCACCTTTTTCTTTTCTTTTCAGACATGAAGGAATGCAAAATGCAACAACTCAGAGCTACCCAATGCCCCTGTGGAAGCTTCCTCCCCTCAACATCCCTCTGACTCCGCCCCCTCTCCTCACCCCAATTCCTGTTGTGTATTTACTAACCATTCTGACCTCACACTCTCCAATGTACTCACTAAAGTTTTATTCCTCTCTGCTCTCACATAGATGAATCACAGCTATGACAAGATGCTGAATTCAGCTTCGCCTCCGTGCCCATTTCTTTGGTCAAGAGACTTGCCTCTGTCCCGTAGACACCTTCACCCACCCACCTCCAACACTATCCCTCCACCTGGAACGCTCCCTCTGATCTTTTACCTGTTTTTGACCTATTCATTGAGAACTGTTGACATGACATTGTTCACTTTAATTTCTCTGCCTCACCTTATCCATTCAAGCCTATCTCTGTCAGAACTGACTGCACTCTGTGGTCCCCATTAGCAGCAATTGACTCTCCCAGACATTTACCCATTCCTTTGTCTGTCTAGCTGCTGTTCTCTTTCTCTTTCTGGGCCCTATCTCCACCTATTGTCTACTCCTCCACACTCCAATCCATCTGTCAGCATATATATCAACTTATTCCTAGCTACCATCAGTTCTGAAAAAGGGTCACTGGAACCAAAATGTTAATCTGATTTCTCTCCACTGATGCTGCCAGACCTGCTGAGTTTTTCCCAGAATTTCTGATTTTGAAGGATAGCTCCATTGTTTGTGTAAAGAGTGTGAATTCAAATAGCAAATAACCTTTCCAGTTCATGGTGGGGGATTTAGCATCCATCTTCCCGCTGTTGTTTTGTCTTTTCAGTTATATTTAACATTATGCAATTTTTGTGCTTTCAATGTGGTACTTGGTGTTTCTTAATACATTTTGGTTTGGAGCTTCATTTACAGCTCATTCTGCTAGTTTTGCACCATTCTTGAAAGCAGCCTGCTTTATTTTGTTCTATATAATCATTCAGCACGGAAACAGATCCTTCAGTCCAACCAGCCCATGCTAACTCCAGTTCTAAACTAAACTGATCCGACCTGCCTACTCCTGGCCCATAGCCCTCCAAACATTTCCTATTCATGAATTTATCTGAATTTCTTTTAAACATTGTAACTATACCGACAACCACCACTTCCCCTGGAAGTTCATTCCCTTCACGAACTACTCTCAGTGTAAAAAAAATTGCTCCTTGTGTCTTTTTTACATCTTCCTCTTCTCACCTTAAAAATATGGCCCCTAGTCATGAAATTCCCCACCTTGGAGCAATGACACCTGGCAATCACCTGATCTCTCCACCTCATCATTTCACAAACCTCTATAAGGTTGCCTCTTCAACCTCTTACGCTCCGGTGAGAAAAGTCCTAGCCTATTCTATATGTTGTTTGAATTTGGACATTCTGTATCTTTGTTCAGCATTGGGCTGATTCCTGAAGGTTATCATGTTTGAAATAGTCTTCCGCTAGATTGGGTTTGAATCAGCTGGCTAGCTGAGCAAGCTTGGCCAAGTTGGTGATACTCTCAATTTACAAAAATTTCCTTCTCTTCTCTTTTCTGTACTGCTAGAACTTCTGAATTGTTGATATATTTTTGTTGTTGCTGCTCTCCTTGGCTTTCAAACTTGCAAGATTCATTTTTTTCTATATGTTGGTTTTGTTGTTTTTTTAATGTAAAATCCTAGCTGCTCATCATGCAATAATATTCTTGCATTACGTAAATGTAATTCTAATGAAGTAGATTCTGTCTAAATGAAGATCTCTGGTGACAGAACTAACAAATACAAGACTGTGTAATCTCCAGACATAGTCTGTGCCTTGAGTTTGACTGTACAGAGAGCTTGTGGCCTGATAACATTTGGGCATTTAGCTGATCTGTATGAATGTTCCTCATTCCAAAGATGATAATGCAACAGTAAGAACAATGAGCAATGTATACTCGTCCTGCAGACAGATCTGGATGTCAGGGCATGTGTATACAGCATGACGCCTTAAAATGCATGTATGTAACAAGGGCTATACATCTTGTTCTGAATGTGTACCCTTTAGCAAAATGGACAGTTCTCATTTAATTTAATGAATATTAAAGTCGGTGAAGGGGACATTATAAAACAGGCTGCTGACTCACCTGTTTTACACAATTCCAGCAAAGGCAACAACTAGTGCATGATATTTGGAAGTTTTGATGTAAATTTAATGCAACTGTGTGTGGACAAAATGTAAGCAAAGTATTATGAAAACGATCATCAGTGACAGTCAGACTAAATCAGGGTTGGAAAGGTCATTAGCCAGCTATCTTACACATCGGACCTTCATGAGGTGCAAACTGACTAAGTGATGTGCTTCTGCTGGGACCCAAAACATCAGCTTTCCTGCTTCTCTGATGCTGCTTGGCCTGCTTAGTTCATCCAGCTCTACACCATGTTATCTCGTGCTGAGTGCTGCTCTGTTCACTGTGATAGCAGCTTGTATATGTAAAACACTAACTACTCAAGGCAGGGTCAGTAAAACATCAGTGTGGATTCTTTATTCAAAGATGGTTGTGTATGTACACATAGTTCTTCACTGTACAGTTACTATGTTCAGACTGCAAACATACAGGAGTCATGTGGTACATTACATCACATTTCTTACACTGCTGTACATTCAAAACTCAACCAAACCTAACTTCACCTGACAAAGGGGCAGTGTTTCCAAAGCTTGTGATTTGAAATAAACCGGTTGGACTATAACCTTGTGGCATGTGACTTCTGACTTTGTCCATGCCAGTCCAACACCAACACCTCCACATTATGAGATTGTAAGGTTAGCAGCTTTTGTCTGAATTAAACATTGAGGACTGCATAACAATTGGTGACATTTATATAAACTGGCCTCCAACTCATGATTCCTTACTTCTGCTTGAAAGAGGGCATACGTGACCATTGGAGTATATCAGGGCCTGACTTTTTATGAAGTGCCCTGCAGCCAGTGTCCGAACACTGACAAATATCACCTCATATGTGAAACATGGACAGTTCGAGAAAGGACTGTTGTCTGGAGACTTCAGCCTTGCACATCACCACCACTTGATAAACAAAATACTTGGGTCCACTCATGAATATTTCCCCTTCTATTTCGAAGATAAATTATTTAATAAGGAAACAATGGGGAACTAAAACAGGCAATGAGTATATCAACAAATTATACATTATTAGTGGGGCTTGATTTCACGATGCATCCAAATTGACCTTGATGAAACTATCTTTTGGAATTGCTCACAAGTAGTTTTGAACCCAAAAGACATGCAGTGCAAATAAATAATGCAATTCATAAGGGACATTTCCTTAACGCAAGTAAAAAAAATGTCAAGGTGCAAAGAAATCTGGCTTCTTTCAGCCACTTCAGCAACTGGAGGAAAATATACCTGTATGATTCGATTAAGACTGCCATCAAACTGACATTAGTATGATACATCTTAATCAATAAAAACACTGCTATTTTTCCAAAGCATCCCTTATGTCTGGAAGCAATAATTCAGTCAATCTCTACATGAGAGTCTGACTGTTTGCTTCATGAAAATATCAAAACGTACATATTTCCAAATAACAATATTATTTGCATTTTTACCATTATCAGATGTGAAGGGCTAATCTATTACAGGTTACATTTGAAAACTAATGTTCAAATGGTTTGTAAAATCTTGAATTGTGAAGGTCAGCAACTCTATTAACACAATGCTGCCGTTTTCATGTGGTGCAGCAGTTTGCTTTGTCTATATTAAAAATTGAGCTTCAGGCACCAATTCTAAGATTAGATTAATTTCAGGGATGCAACGGTGTAGACAGCCCATGATTAATGAAATGTGCCGTGTGTTTTGGGGAGGACCAGCAATGTTATAAAAACAGTTTTGACTGTTTCTTGTACTTAGCTTCTTGCAAGTGCTTGGATTTATTTAACATGGCCAGGTTTGAGTTAGATCTGTGCAGGGTGCAAGCTGTGTTTCTGAATGCATATATCACTAGGAAAAGGCTTAGTACTGCAACATTTAGTCATTGTAGAAAAATCTCTGCCTGCAAGTAATAGTGTTCACTAATTCTATTATGCTAGTTAGCTCCTAAAATTGTTAAGGACAGGGGAAAATATACATGATATATCAAAGAAATCACAAACACAGCAACCTCTGCCAATACCTATTGTCATCAGTGTTCATATCCAACTCAACTTCAGTTCCTGATGAGATATTGAGCCAAACAGACCTGGAAAACCATAAGATTTTCCCCAATGTGTGTGTTGATTTTTTATTGGTTCTTGACGGGATTGTAGAAGTGCTTGCTGGCTTAATTAGCCTCCAGTGTCTAGCAGACAGTTAGCCAAGCCATTCCTGACACTGAAGAAACTCCCTGGCACCAGGGAAGATGTTTGACTTCTCTCTTGCTCCTTCTGTTGCCATTTAACAAGGCTTGCCACCTCCCAGCCTGTGTCCTGAAGGCTGATAAAACCCTGCCTTGTGCCCTGACATGGGGAATTCTACAGAAACCTACTTGTTCCCAGGCATGGATGACATAGTCTGTACTTCCTTTGGATGAAAGCATGATGGAGGAATGAACAGATGTGACAGAGTAAAGCTGCTGGCAGACAGAGTAAGGTGATGGGTAGAAGGGCTCCCAGTGGAAGGTTTTCTCAAACTAGGATGTTCAAGGAGCAACCCTCTGACCTGATGTTCAATGAAGAACAATTAATGAGAAATCAATGCTTCAGTAAGCACGTTCTCATGGAATCAAACACTTACTGCAGCCTTGGACCTGGCGAGAAGGTTATTGCCAGTAATGACACTTTCCTTCTAATGGGCAGGGGTGACATTTGCCACATGTTGTGAAATGCTGTCCACTCTTGCACAGCAAAGGTGACCAAGTCTCTGTGCATGGAAAGCACCTATAGGATTTCGTCTTCTTTTACCAGAGAAGCAGTTTGAGTGAACATTCAGATTTATAAACTTGTTTGCAGATGTCTCCAAAGAGTGGGGTGCCATTGACTGTGTGCACACGGCACTATGGGCACCACATTTCTCCTCAAAAGATGTATTGCTACTGAAATTGCTACTCCCTTAACATTGAGCTCGTGTGTGGCCATTCACTACATACTATGTATTTTACGTCCTGGTATCTTGGTGGTAATGATGCTTTCATTCTGTGTCAGTCACATTTAACCAGCACAACAAACGAGAGAATGGCTACAGGGTGATGAGGACCATCCTGAGGCAGACTAATTCAAACTCTAGTGTGCAATCCATAGACATTCAGACAACATTTGTATAACAAAGACAATGTTGTCGTTTAAGTCCATGATGAACATTGGCATGCTTGAACAACATATCCACAGTCTAAATTAACCTAGCTTTCTCCTGAAGTACAAGGTAATCTTACAGCCAGCTCGACAGTGACCAGCTAAGGAGAAAGAGGACAAAGAGTGGAGGAGGAACTGAGTTTGGCAATCAGTACAAGTACCTTTGTATTTGAACAGTTCATCCACTTCACCAACACCTTCCACCCCAATCTTCAGTTCACCTGGGCCATCTCCAGCACATCCCTCACCTTCCTGGACCTCTCAGTCTCCATCTCAGGCAACCAGCTTGTAACTGATGTCCATTTCAAGCCCACCGACTCCCACAGCTACCTAGAATACACCTCCTCTCACCCACCCTCCTGCAAAAATTCCATCCCCTATTCCCAATTCCTCCGCCTCCGCCGCATCTGCTCCCACGATAAGACATTCCACTCCCGCACATCCCAGATGTCCAAGTTCTTCCAGGACCGCAACTTTCCCCCCACAGTGATCGAGAACGCCCTTGACCGCGTCTCCCGTATTTCCTGCAACACATCCCTCACACCCCGCCCCCGCCACAACCGCCCTAAGAGGATCCCCCTCGTTCTCACACACCACCCCACCAACCTCCAGATACAACGCATCATCCTCCGACACCTCCGCCATCTACAATCCGACCCCACCACCCAAGACATTTTTCCATCCCCACCCCTGTCTGCTTTCCGGAGAGACCACTCTCTCCGTGACTCCCTTGTTCGCTCCACACTGCCCTCCAACCCCACCACACCCGGCACCTTCCCCTGCAACCGCAGGAAATGCTACACGTGCCCCCACACCTCCTCCCTCACCCCTATCCCAGGCCCCAAGATGACATTCCACATTAAGCAGAGGTTCACCTGCACATCTGCCAATGTGGTATACTGCATCCACTGTGCCCGGTGTGGCTACCTCTACATTGGGGAAACCAAGCGGAGGCCTGGGGAATGCTTTGCAGAACACCTCCGCTCAGTTCGCAATAAACAACTGCACCTCCCAGTCGCAAACCATTTCCACTCCCCCTCCCATTCTTCAGATGACATGTCCATCATGGGCCTCCTGCAGTGCAACAATGATGCCACCCGAAGGTTGCAGGAACAGCAACTCATATTCCACCTGGGAACCCTGCAGCGTAACGGTATCAATGTGGACTTCACCAGCTTCAAAATCTCCCCTTCCCCCACCGCATCCTAAACCAGCCCAGTTCGTCCCCTCCCCCCATTGCACCACACAACCAGCCCAGCTCTTCCCCTCCACCCACTGCATCCCAAAACCAGTCCAACCTGTCTCTGCCTCCCTAACCTGTTATTCCTCTCACCCATCCCTTCTTCCCACCCCAAGCCGCACCCCCATCTACCTACTAACCTCATCCCACCTCCTTGACCTGTCCGTCTTCCCTGGACTGACCTATCCCCTCCCTACCTCCCCACCTATACTCTCTCCACCTATCTTCTTTTCTCTCCATCTTCGGTCCGCCTCCCCCTCTTTCCCTATTTATTCCAGAACCCTCATCCCATCCCCCTCTCTGATGATGGGTCTAGGCCCAAAACATCAGCTTTTGTGCTCCTGAGATGCTGCTGGGCCTGCTGTGTTCATCCAGCCTCACATTTTATTATCTTGGACTCTCCAGCATCTGCAGTTCCCATTATCTCAGTACCTTTGTATTGCCTGGACTTCGCAATAGATGACTCAACCGGCTCCAATACCAGTTACTACATGCCCAATTCCCAATTTGCCAACAGTCTCACATCTTGCCTTGCCTTTGTTACTGACCATCGCACCGTTTATTTTTCAGCCATGCGCAAAGCCACACTAAATAAGCTTTACAAAACAAATTTATAAATCAAGCGATCCAAACATAAAGTAACCCTCCTTTACATCTCTTATCTGTTTTGTGATGTTTACTTATTGCATTGATCCCAGACCAGAGAGTCAGTGTACCTTTAAGACGGTTAGGCAGCATCATGATAAGTCACATTGCAGAGTAAAGGCACCCATTTCACCTTCTGTTGCAGTAGCAGTAACAATAATAGGAGTGTGCTTGCAGTTACTGTGTCTTTGCTTAATTGTGGTCAGTAAACCCATAACTCAGACTATGTCTAAGTCCGAAATCATATATCAGTGTAAATAGTTGGTATTGGTATTGTTCACAAACTTCAAGATATGTATATCAACAAGAACTGAACTTTCTTGGTCTATGTTATAAATGTTAACATGTAGGCAGTGTTGCTTTCCACAAAAACCATATCAACAGGTGCCTTTGCACATCCTAGTGCGATGCTACCTCACAGCTGCAGCAAGGCTGGCGGAGGACTGCTAACTTTCACCGGCTGTGACTTTAGAAGGCCTTGTAAGAAACATCAGGTAGAGCTAGGCCAAGCTTCAGACTGGGCCTAAATACAAACCGAAAGAACCGTGGATGCTGTAAATCAGAAACAAAAACAGAAGTTGCTGAAAAAGGTGACCCTTCTCCAGACCCATAACATTAACTCTGATTTCTCTTCATAGATGCTGCCAGACCTGTTGAGCTTTTGCATCAACTTCTGTTTTTGTTTCAGACTGAGCCTCTTAGTTTTGGCAACAATAGCTTGCCAAAGGCTAACAGGCGGCCAGGTTACAGACAGATTGGAAGGGGTAGGAGAATGAATGCCATCATTCTGAAAGAGGATACTCCATGGTGCCACTTCCCCTGGTGCAGTAACTTGGCAATGCTAGCTATGTGTTCGAAGACAGATTTCTGTCTGGCTGTGATATTCGTTTTGATCTCTAGCTTTCACAGCTATTACTGAAGCAGCCTGAGCCTGCATTACAGCAAACTGAGTTTGCATTGCTCCACTACTGCAATCAGATATTAGGCAGTGTCAGAAGCAAAAACAGGAACTGCTGGAGAAACATCTGTGGGGAGAAAGCAGAGTTAACACTTTGAGCCTGGTGACTGTTCATTAGAACCTGCAATCCATGCCCAGCATTCCTCAATTCTTTGATAATAAAATGTGAGGCTGGATGAACACAGCAGGCCAAGCAGCATCTCAGGAGCACAAAAGCTGACGTTTCGGGCCTAGACCCTTCAGCAGAGAGGGGGATGGGGAGAGGGAACTGGAATAAATAGGGAGAGAGCGGGAGGCAGACCGAAAATGGAGAGTAAAGAAGATAGGTGGAGAGAGTGTATGTGGGGAGGTAGGGAGGGGATAGGTCGGTCCAGGGAAGACGGACAGGTCAAGGAGGTGGGATGAGGTTAGTAGGTAGCTGGGGGTGCGGCTTGGGGTGGGAGGAAGGGATGGGTGAGAGGAAGAACCGGTTAGGGAGGCAGAGACAGGTTGGACTGGTTTTGGGATGCAGTGGGTGGGGGGGAAGAGCTGGGCTGGTTGTGTGGTGCAGTGGGGGGAGGGGACGAACTGGGCTGGTTTAGGGATGCAGTAGGGGAAGGGGAGATTTTGAAACTGGTGAAGTCCACATTGATACCATATGGCTGCAGGGTTCCCAGGCGGAATATGAGTTGCTGTTCCTGCAACCTTCGGGTGGCATCATTGTGGCACTGCAGGAGGCCCATGATGGACATGTCATCTGGAGAATGGGAGGGGGAGTGGAAATGGTTTGCGACTGGGAGGTGCAGTTGTTTGTTGCGAACTGAGCGGAGGTGTTCTGCAAAGCGGTCCCCAAGCCTCCGCTTGGTTTCCCCAATGTAGAGGAAGGTGACGTCTGCTCATCCTGGAATGAAATATGAGACAGCAGCAGCAGACACTGTGAGATGGTTGGATCTGCAAGTGTGTTAATTGAGGATTAGGTAGGAGGGTTTGGGTCCTGTCACTAGCCACAACCTCAGCCATGGCCAGCACCATATCCTCCATCTGGGTTAGAGTATGCAACCATGCCCACATGTTAGCAGCACCTCTAAGCTGCATTCAGTTATAGGTAACTTGTCCTTCAAAGAGACGGGCAAGTGTGCAAGTGAATATGGTGTGTTCCGTCTAGGTAATGTTATCATCGTTGAAAAGATTACAATGTGTGCAAGGTCAGAAATGAGAGTATTAGGTTCACAGCAGTATCAATGTGCGAGGTTTAGATAAAATTGTATTGTTAAAAGTATCACAGATGTAGGCATCGCTGGTTGTATTAGCTTTTGTTACCCATCCTTAAATGACCTTGAAAAGGTGGTGTTAAGCCATTCTCTTGAACTGCTGCAGTCCATATGGTGCAGGTAGTCCCTCAGTACTAATCCTGAAGGAGCTCTGGATGTTGACTCAATAACTCTGAAAGAATGATGATATAATTCCCAGTGAAGATGGCTGTCGTTGACAGAAATATTTGCTGGTGCTAACATTACCAGTCACCTTCGGTTCTTGTTGTTCCAGGTGCTGGAGGTCTCAGATATGGAGGGTGCTACTAATGGAGTCTTGGTGACTGCTACCATGCATCGGTGATGGAGGATGTTTAAGGCGGTGGTAGGATGCCAATAAAGAAGGCTGCTGTGTTCTGGATGATGTCGAGCTTCTAGTGTCAGATTTCAGAGTTGTGATTGATAAAGATTGTTAGGAGCTGAGTGTTGGTAGTATGGACATTAGGATTGAGTGTACAGTGGCATTTGAATTTGCATTTACTGACATTAACCACACATGTGTGGCCATTGAACTTCCAGCAACACTCTGCCATACTGCCTTAAATGCCATGGCTATCTGGTCCCACTGCTTTTAGAAAATACACTGCCTTCTGCCCCCCGGTGGAGAGATGACATCATTCCTCGTTCCCTCGACACTCTGGCTGCACAGTTTCAGAAAATCTGCAAGCAGCTCTCTACCACTTTACAGCTTCCTGTGTCCAAATCAAATCACTTCTAGACTGAATTCCAGCATCTACTCCAGTCACAATGCTCCTCCCCAGGCAAACTGGTTTAGTGCAGCATAGAGATAATAGGAACTGCGGATGCTAGAGAATCCGAGACAACAAAGTGTAGAACTGGATGAACACAGCTGGCCAAGCAGCATTTTAGGACCAGAAAGAGATGCTGCTTGGCCTGTTGTGTTCACCCAACTCTACGCCTTGTTCTCTTAGTGCGGCATAGGTTAGCTTGAACTCCTGCTATCCTCAGATGTGCAGCTACTCAACAGCACGTTCAGTGTTGGGCATACGTGCCAGTTTTAAATGAACTGGCAGCTAACTGCATCTAAAATCTGTTGCTTAGTCATTTTAAAATTTGAGTTGGGAATTTGAAATCCACTCATGGAATGATGACCTATCAAACAGAAAGCACTGGAGCCAGTCCTGCAGCATCTATGGACAGAGAAACAAAGTTAACATTTGAATCCAATGAACTTCTGAAGACTGTTCTGAACTGTTCTGAAAAACGGTCACTGGTCTCAAAACATTAACTCTGTTTTCTTCCCACAGATGCTGCCAGACTTGCTGAGTTTCCTCTCGCAATTTCTGTTTGAGTTTGTTCAGATCTCCAGCTTCCACAGTTCTTTATTTTGTTTTAGTCAAACGATAACATATGGCATTATACTATTGATACAGAAAAAATACCTGTAAAAACTTCGAACTGCAGTTGAATAAGTTTGAAAGTAGAAACTGAAAAGTTTAACTCAAGGGCATATAATGGAATCATATTTCACTGACCCAACCCACACCCCAATATTGAATGCCTTTCACAACTCCTGCCTCTCTGAAAAAAAGATAAAAAGTATGACTAATTCCCCTCAGGGTAACGACTCATTTTCCTAAACACAGCACCGTGCTCCAGGAAAGCATATGAGAAAAATGTCAATATCTGTGAACAATGACACTCCAACTCTTGTAATTACTTATATGGCAATTACTCATTATTAGTTTTTTTAGATGTTAGGCATCTAATAAATCAAAGCATGAACAGAGTCGAGTGTGCTGTTTAATTTGGTTATGCCACTGTCCTTGCATGAATCTAATGGGATTTGTTTTTCTGTCATTCAAGTGAGAGTCAAAGAAAGATCATGGGATGTTTGGCTTAGGGCTGTGCTCAATGTACTGAGGAAATGTTTTGTTGCATAGTTGTCCTTTTAACCGTACTTAAATGTGAACAATTTCATTCATTCGCACCAAAGAAAATGTTGTGTCTTCAGTGTAAAAGGAACATTGGGCTGAGTTGAAAATGCATTTAAAAAATTTAAAAAGACTTCAAAGGTCGATGTCATAAAATGGTTTTGGCCAATTGTTTGTCTATTTGATGCATTGTTTATTAATACCAAATTGTCTTGCACTCAGCTACACTGCACAGCATGCAGGAACCTGGCTTAAGAGAGTCTGTCCAATGCACATGATCGAGATTCCCACTGGATGGTTACAGTTACGTCGAAAAATTACACACGCTAGATTTGTCAGATGGGAGCCCGGAGGTGAGTGCTGGGTTGTAACTTCAGATTCCACAAGGGCAAATACAATATTTTTTCAATACCTTTATAGCTTTTCTACTTTTTAAAATTAAAATTCACCTGACTGCACTGAATATAGATGCGCAAACAACTGAATAATTCAAAATTCTCAAATTATTTATTAATACAACATTAATCTGCTTTCAACTGAATAATAGTTACTAATTATTCCTGTTCAATGAATATTCTCCAGCTCAAAGAATTTACATATTTACTCAATGCACAATATATTAGGTGCTGACCTTCCAGAATGCAAGATGGCTGTTTCTGGAATCTTCCACACAACAGCAAGCCAAATGTGGTATTTTTATGAAACTAATTAAAGCTGATAATGTTTTAATCATAATTAAGGAGGCAGTGGTAGATATTGGTTAAACTTATGATCCCAAACACATGATAGCATAAATCACCTTTATATATTCAACTGTGTCAACTGTTTATAACACCATGGTGACAAATCGAAGATGTAGCTCTTTCAATTTTTAGCGTTTTATGGATATTTGTCATGGAGGTGATGATCCTTCAATTGTGGCTGCAACGATGTAACTAAATTCATATTACAATCATAGAGACAAAAATTCAAATGTGCGGGAAATGGCTTTATTCACTTGAATGGAATGGGCTGAATCACGTTGAGTCAAACTGTACTGATGTGGAGATCTTCTCAAATTTGCAACCTATGTCCTGTCCGTGATGAGCAAAGTAGAACAGTTATCATCACCTAGCAACCAGGGAGAACCTTGTTCCAGGGACATTTAAACTGTTTATCAGGAAACAAGAGAAAGGGAACATTGAGGTGACAGCAAGTTTTGAGAAGATTTGTAGCTCAGGTTGAGTTTCTGGATGTGAGTTTGCTCGTTGAGCTGGAAGGTTAGTTTTCAGACGTTTCGTCACCATTCTAGGTAACATCATCAGTGAGCCTCCGACGAAGCGCTAGTGTTATGTTCCGCTTTCTATTTATCTGTTTAGGTTTCCTTGGGTTGGTGATGTCATTTCCTGCATTGGTGATGTCATTTCCTGTTCTTTTTCTCAGGGGATGGTAGATTGGCTCCAAATCAATGTGTTTGTTGATGGAGTTCCAGTTGGAATGCCATGCTTCTAGGAATTCTCGTGCGTGTCTCTGTTTGGCTTGTCCTAGGATGGATGTGTTGTCCCAATCAAAGTGGTGTCCTTCCTTATCTGTATGTAAGGATACGAGTGATAGCGGGTCATGTCGTTTTGTGGCTGGTTGATGTTCATGTATCCTGGTGGCTAGCTTTCTGCCAGTTTGTCCAATGTAGTATTTGTCACAGTTCTTGCAAGGTATTTTGTAGATGACGTTCATTTTGCTTGTTGTCTGTATAGAGTCTTTTAAGTTCATTAGCTGCTGTTTTAGTGTGTTGGTGGGTTTGTGGGCTACCCTGATGCCAAGAGGTCTGAGTAGTCTGGCAGTCATTTCGGAAATGTCTTTGATGTAGGGGAGAGTGGTTATGGTTTCTGGGCCTGTTTTGTCCGTTTGTTTGGGTTTGTTGCTGAGAAATCGGCGGACTGTGTTCATTGGGTACCCATTCTTTTTGATTACGCTGGATAGGCGATTGAGGGAATGTAAATGCAGACAGTGAGAGCAGCAGATTCTGGAGCTGAGGGAATTCTACATCCAATTTTTGCTCAGGTTAGGGAAGCACAGTTTTGTAGTGCAGTTGTAAAGAATGTCAGTCATAGCAGTAAGGTCAAGGGGGATGGTCCAACTGATTTAAATGGAGTCAAATCACACAAATTGGATTCAGATGCAATTTTGTATCTCTTCTCAGCGATATATTTGTTAATCTTTAACACTCTGCCATGACACAAGCAGATTGAATTATTCCGAATGTTTCCTTCATTTATCGTTATAAAATATTGATTTGGCACCAATATAAACAACCCTCACAATTGTGACTGATCTCAAATTAGGACCAGATTGGAAATCTACCAAACCAGCCTGGATTCCAAACTCATCAGTTTAATTTCCATGAATTGGTCTCTATCACATTCAGTCCCCATCCCTAGAGACCCCTGCTTTCATTGCTTCCTCCATCCCTTTTGTTTTCTGGCAGTTTTCACTTTCTATACTTCTGGTTGTGCTGAAAACTTTAGACATGTATAGACAGATCTTTCCTTCCACTTTGATGACCAAGAATGTAAGGCACACTCACGATCATTCTCTCAGTGTGGTTCAGTTTGACAATGGTGCAAACAAGGTGTTGTCAGATCTCATTATCATTTGATACTGATTAATCTGGCTTCACACCGGGGGTGGGGGCGGGAATAATAATGAAACTAAATTAACTAAATTATGGCTGGATTGGGAAAAGGAAAAGGAAAATTCCCTTAGTTGCACACATTCCAGTAATATTGATTAAATTTCTGTTGTGGGTATATGTGATGACTTTGGGAAGATTATTGTATCTCAAAGCCTCACAGAATCACCATAGCATGCAAACCAATACTTTCCACTGTACCTTGGGACATGTGATAATAATAATTCAAATCAAATTTGACACACCAGGTAACTTTGAAGGAGATGACCAAAGGGCACTGTTTAAAGATGGTGGGCAGATGTCCAGTGCTGGAATACCTAAAGATGGCACCTTCTGAGCAGAAACAAAATAAAACCAAAAGAACAATGGATGCTGTAAATCAGAAACAAAAGCAAAGTTGCTGGAATAGCTCATCAGGTCTGGTAGTATTTGTGAAGGAAAATTCAATCTGAGCAGACCCATTTTCCAAAAGGCAGTTACAGTTGCATGACTATCTTGTGGAGTGGATAGAACATAGAACACAGAATATTGAATAATACAGCGCAGTATAGGCCATTCGGCCCTCGATGTTGCGCCGACCTGAGAACTAATCTAAGCCCCTCCCCCTACACTATCCCATCATTAATCCATATGCTTATCCAAGGACTGTTTAAATGCCCCTAATGTGGCTGAGTTAACTACATTGGCAGGCAGGGCGTTCCACACCCTTACCACTCTCTGAGTAAAGAACCTGCCTCTGACATCTGTCTTAAATCCACCACCCCTCAATTTGTAGCTATGCCCCCTTGTACAAGCTGAAGTCATCATCCTCAGAAAAAGACTGTCCATCCTATCTAATCCTCTGATCATGTTGTATGTCTCTATTAAATCCCCTCTTAGCTTCCTTCTCTCCAATGATAACAGGCCCAAGTCCCTCAGCCTTTCTTCATAGGGACTGCGCTCCAGACTAGGCAACATCCTGGTAAATCTCCTCTGCACCTTTTCCAATGCTTCCACATCCTTCCTGTAATGGGGCGACCAGAACTGCACGCAATATTCCAAATGAGGCCGCACTAGCATTTTGTACAGTTGCAGCATGACATCATGGCTCCGGAACTCAATCCCTCTACCAATAAAACCTAACATACTGTAAGCCTTCTTAACAGGGCTATCAACCTGGGTGGCAACTTTCAGGGATCTATGTACATGGACACCAAAATCCCTCTGCACATCCACACTACCAAGAATTGAGCATAGAACATAGAACATAGAACAGTACAGCACAGAACAGGCCCTTCAGCCCACAATGTTGTGCCGACAATTGATCCTCATGTATGTACCCTCAAATTTCTGTGACCATATGCATGTCCAGCAGTCTCTTAAATGTCCCCAATGACCTTGCTTCCACAACTGCTGCTGGCAATGCATTCCATGCTCTCATAACTCTCTGTGTAAAGAACCCACCTCTGACATCCCCTCTATACTTTCCTCCAACCAGCTTAAAATTATGACCCCTCATGTTAGCCTTTTCTGCCCTGGGAAATAGTCTCTGGCTATCAACTCTATCTATGCCTCCCATTATCTTGTATACCTCAATTAGGTCCCCTCTCCTCCTCCATTTCTCCAATGAAAAAAGTCCGAGCTCAGTCAACCTCTCTTCATAAGATAAGCCCTCCAGTCCAGGCAGCATCCTGGTAAACCTCCTCTGAACCCTCTCCAAAGCATCCACATATTTCCTATAATGGGGTGACCAGAACTGGACGCAGTATTCCAAGTGCGGTCTGACCAAAGTTTTATAGAGCTGCAACAAGATCTCACGACTCTTAAACTCAATCCCCCTGTTAATGAAAGCCAAAACACCATATGCTTTCTTAACAACCCTGTCCACTTGGGTGGCCATTTTAAGGGATCTATCTATCTGCACACCAAGATCCCTCTGTTCCTCCACACTGCCAAGAATCCTATCCTTAATCCTGTACTCAGCTTTCAAATTCGACCTTCCAAAATGCATCACCTCACACTTATCCAGTTTGAACTCCATCTGCCACCTCTCAGCCCATCTCTGCATCCTGTCAATGTCCCGCTGCAGCCTACAACAGCCCTCTATACTGTCAATGACACCTCCAACCTTCGTGTCGTCTGCAAACTTGCTGACCCATCCTTCAATCCCCTCAACCAAGTCATTAATAAAAATTACAAACAGTCAAGGCCCAAGGACAGAGCCCTGTGGAACCACTCACCACTCACCACTGACTTCCAGGCAGAATATTTTACTTCCACTATCACTCGCTGTCTTCTGTTGGCCAGCCAATTCTGTATCCAGACAGCTAAGTTCTCCTGTATCCCATTCCTCCTGACCTTCTGAATGAGCCTACCATGGGGAACCTTATCAAATGCCTTGCTGAAGTCCATATACACCACATCCACAGCTCAACCCTCATCAACTTTTCTAGTCACATCCTCTAAGACCTCGATAAGGTTTGTGAGGCATGACTTGCTCCTCACAAAATTTTTCCATTGACCCGGTATTCTGCCTTCCTATTATTCCTCCCAAAGTGAATCACCTCACATTTATCCGTATTAAACTCCATTTGCCACTTTTCAGCCCAATTCTGCAGTTTATCCAAGTCTCCCTGCAACCTACAACATTCTTCCACACTGTCCACCACCCCACCGACTTTAGTGTCATCTGCAAACTTACTAACCCATCCACCTATGCCTGCGTCCAAGTCACTTATAAAAATGACAAACAGCAATGGTCCCAAAACAGATCCTTGAGGCACACCACTAGTGACCTGACTCCAGGCTGAATATTCCCATCAACTACCACTCGTTGCCTTCTTACAGAAAGCCAGTTTCTAATCCAAACTGCTAAATCTCCCTCAATCCCGTGCCTCTGTATTTTCTCCAATAGCCTACCATGTGGAACCTTATCAAAGGCTTTACTGAAGTTCATGTACACTACATCAACTCCCCTTCCCTCATCCACATGCTTGGTCGCCTTCTCAAAAAATTCAATGATGTTTGTGAGACACGACCTACCCTTAACGAATCCATGCTGACTATCTCCAATCAAATTGTTGCTTGCTAGATGATTATCAATCCTATTTCTTATAATCCTTTCCAAAACGTTTCCTACAACAGACGTAAGGCTCACAGGTCGATAATTACCTGGGTCATCTCTACTGCCCTTCTTGAACAAGGGCACAACATTTGCAATCCTCCAGCCCTCTGGTACTAAACCCGTAGACAATGAGGACTCAAAGATCAAGGCCAAAGGCTCCACCACCTCCCCCTAGCTTCCCAGACAATCCTCGGAAAAATCCCATCTGGCCCAGGGAATTTATCTACCTTCACACATTCCAGAATTGATAACATCTCCTCCTTACTAACCTTAATCCTTTCAATTCTGGTAGCCCATAACTCAGACATCTCCTCTACAATATTTTCCTGTTCCTCAGTGAAAACAGACGAGAAATAATCATTTAGCACCTCTCCAATCTCCACCAGGTCCACACACAATTTCCCACTTCTGTCTTTGACTTGCCCTATTCCTACCCTAGTCATTCTCTTATTCCTCACCTAATTGCCTGTAATTAGCAACATGGCACTGTCAGTAACACCCACCTCCAGCAAAGATATTTGGAGGCGAAGAGCAGTAGGTAGAAGACCTTCACACACTTTCAAAATTCCCCATTCTCTCATCTCCAAAGTCAACTCCTAGCAGCTGGGAAGATTCTGCCCTATGTATCTGCATTTAAGAATGGGGGCTACAGGATCTGGTTCAGATTGATTGAATAGCTGCTAAGATATACAAATGAAGACAAGCCCACTTGGATGTGATTCAGGAATCTGCTCAACCTATTTTGAACCATACTCAATCAATCAAGGGGGTTAATTATGACTTTGGTTCATACATCCATTTTACAATCAGGAGCCTGTTGCATATCTCTTCCAATTTCATTTAGTCACGTGGCTTTCAATGGAAATAACAGTCAGGAGGGATGTGCTGATCAATTTTCACACTCTTACACAAGATTTATGTCACCATATGACTCAAAGCTTTCTAGTAGGAAGAGGGAGAAAAATAGAGACCAGAAAGTTCAGAAGAAACTTGGTGATGAGACTCAGACCTCGTCACCTCTAGGCCTGGGAGAAAGTCAATTTATTAGAGTGTTAGCAATGCAGTGGTGTAAAGATCCTAGAATTGTTGGGGGGAAATAAACAAAACCAAGATGCTAGGATGACTCTGTTGATGCATGCATTACAAAACCACCACCTGCAAGTTCCCACGCATCATCCTGACTTGGAACCACATTGCCGAATCTAATCCCTGGAAATCACTCCCCAAAAACAATCTGGTTGTATCTCCACAACATGGACTGCAGGAAAATAGCTCACCATCGCACCATCAAAAACAAATGCCCAAGCATCAACGGAGCCCCAGCACTGCCTGTCTCCTACTCTACGCCTTTGAAGTTCAATTGACAAAAGTTGTGTTAGATTAGTGTTCAGAAGAATACAATGTGCACTTTTAATACAGTGATATCATAAAGTGTCACTCCAGCTTTGTGTTAAGGTTAATGAGTCTTCCCAGCTAGAAAATAAGATGTTTATTTTTCACTTATATGTGAGAGATCCACAATTATATTTTCTGGATGACAGCGCAGCCTATACATAATCATATGCACCTCAGATCAGCATGAAAGTGCTAGGTTTGAATGATTTCTAAATATAAGTGGAACCAAACCAGCACAGCTTTAACGTTGTACATGGTTTGCCATTCTGTTATATTTAACTACTTTTATATTTAGCCATTGATGTTTTGTTGTGTGGGAGGCTGTGAAATAAAGTCAGCGAAATTAACTTAAATAGAAATTAGTAGTCTATTTTTGTCAGACTGAATTCAGAGCAGTACTCGATATTCTAACCGCACAACTTTGAATAGGGCATTATTGCTTGTACAGCTGTTGGAGATGGTTCCCCACATTCTGCCATTCAGAACAACACAGGGTATTTTTGTGGGGTCCAGCAGCAAACTTCAGAAACTTGTGCTTGCTTTGCCTGTGATTGTCTGCCCATTTGACATGTCTTGCTCACATGCAACTGCAATGCCCATTGAAACTATTCGAGGGTTTCACTCAGCATGAATTAAAAATGACTTTATTTTTCACAAAATAAAAACTGTAGTGCAAATATAATTCTAATCAAAATTACATTAATTCAAGTAGTTTTTGATTTATGAATAACCCTGTAATTTTGAGTTTATCTCTTTCAGGACAGTGAAGTGCTGCTCACAGCCTGTTTAAATCTTCCGTGCAACTAGCAAGCATGTCTATTTGATAATGGCAAGACACTGGGGCTTTGGAAAAACTGTAATTATCCTGCAGTGAATTAACTATTGGATTCCCAACCTAAACACTCTGTGATAATTAGGAAAAATGGTCCTTGACCTGAACCATTGGCTGGAATCTAATTGTCTTGAGAGTAAATGTGGTGGCGGGTATTAAGGTAGGACTGGAAGTGTATTCCCGCACAATTACATTACATGCTCATTCACGGGTAACCTACAAATGTTAGGGACAGACAGGAAATTGTTCTGGGCTCCAACATCCAGGCACAGAAGATGCTCAGAGAGAATAGGAACTGCAGATGCTGGAGAATCCGAGATAACAAAGTGTGAAGCTGGATGCATGCAGCAGGCCAAGCAGCATCTCAGGGGCACAAAAGCTGACGTTTTGGGCCTAGACCCTTCATCAGAGAGGAGAATGGGGAGACAATTCTGAAATAAATAGGGAGAGGGGGGAGGCGGATTGAAGATGGATAGAGGAGAAGATAGGTGGTGAGGAGGCTGGCAAGTTAAGGGGGCCGGGATGGAGCCTGTAGAGGTGAGTGTAGGTGTTGAGGTAGGGAGGGGATAGGTCAGTCCGGGAAGGACGGACAGGTCAAGGGGGCGGGATAAGGTTAGATGGTAGGAAATGCAGGTGCGGCTTGAGGTGGGTGGAGGGGATAGGTGAGAGGAAGAACAGATTAGGCAGGCTGGGACGAGCTGATCTGGTTCTTGGATGTAGTGGGGGGGGGAGGGGAGATTTTGAAGTTTGTGAAATCCACATTGATACCATCGGGCTGCAGGGTTCCCAAGCGGAATATGAGTTGCTGTTCCTGCAACCTTCGGGTGGCATCAAATCTTAACTTCTGTCAAGTGACACTAACAAATCTCTCTGCTTTTTCACGGCGATCTCTGGACTCCAGACCCAAGGTCTAGCTGAGAGCAGCCCTCAGCACCAGCTCTCCCACCCCACACTGTACACTGCTGAGGAGGAACATGCAAACTGCCTCAGGGGATTCATCATTAAGGCCTTCCTCCCCCTCCTGTCTCCAGGTCCGAGATATTCACTCAGTGGGTAATGTATCTGCATTAGGCTCAGGATCACATTCTGGGTACCAACAAACATTGACCTCCCTCCAAAGGACACCCCTTTAAAAGATGAGGCAGGTACTTTGAGCAGTGACAGAGAGGAGAAGCAACAGGCAGGCACAGTGACATTTTCCAGAAGCATTCTTTCACATCATCTGCCTACTGCCAGACACCCTGCACTTCCATCATGTCAGACCAAGAAGCTAACACATGCAGCTGTGTGGGTGACTGTCTGCTTGCCGGAGACCCGTAGACTCAGACCCAACAGAGGATGGACCATCAAAGTCATCTGAGACAAGGTAACAAAGGAGTCAGCTTGACTGCAGCTGCCAAGGTGAAACCAAGGTGTAGTGGTGGAAAAATAAAGATTAAACAACATTGAAGTCACTTTGTGTGCACAATTTCAATACAGAATGTCACTTGAAACAGATAGAGCAGTTTGTATTACATTCCTATGGCATAGTTTAGTCTGTTGAGACATTTCTCCATTGATGTTTGCTTGGCCGATCACATTAAGGATTTGTGATTTCCTTTGGTAATTACATACAGTAATCAACAGTGATTACCTCAGTGCAAAGAGTGCTGAGGCCCTCATTCACTGCTGCCCTGTCGGGTGAATGTTCTTGGTATACTGCTCAATGTCTCAAGCATATCATTCACAGCAATTCACCACAACTCCTTCTTCCTCTCATAAAACCCATAACATTCATCATACATGGGAACAGCACCAGTACCAAGCTCTCCTCCAAACTGTTCACCATCCTAATTTGGAATCACATCACTATTTCTTCACTGTTTTGGAGTCAACATTTTGAACATTCTTCTTGATAGGACAATGGATGTCCCCACACCCCGAGGGCTGCAGCAGTTCAAGAAAGCAATTCACCATAATCTTCTCAAGAGCAATTGGGGATTGGTAACAAATGCCGCCTTGGACATTGATACCCACATTTCATGAAGAAAAGAAAATGTCCTTTGGCATAGTCTCCTGAGCATGGAATTTAAGCATTTGTAATTATGAGAGGTTAAAAAGCCGTTGGTGAAATTTGGCCAGATCTGCCGAACATGTGGTCATTTGTATTATGAGAGCTTTGTGTATTTTATGCTGATGGAAGTTCGCAGGACGAATGGACCCATGATTTTGAATGATAGCATTATATTTTGAGGTGAAATGGGATGGCAAATTTGGGAGGGTTGTAGAGGGCCCGCAGCATGGGCTGCATACGCACCAAACTAAATTAGACGCACTTTGTAATTTTCATACAATATAGACATGCTCAGAGTACAGGAGTAGAGCACAATGTGTGAAGAATGAAACAGAGCTCCCAGTTGAAATGATGGAGGAGGAAAGATTATGTCTAAAGCGTAACTTCCCAATCAGAATAATTCCCTCCCTGTGATTTCAGGAATGTTGCCTTCAGGATTAATGATTCAGTAAGACAGAAATCTTGTTTTTAAAAGTCAGTAACTATTATAAGCGTCAATGTACAAGAGAAACCAATATCCATCCAGTTGGGAGCAGCCAGTGATCAGCAATTCTAATGAAATGTCACATGACTCAAAACATTAACTCTGCTTTCTCCCTTTAAGATGCTACCAGTTTTGCTGAGTTTCTCCAACAATTTCTGTTTTATTGAATAATCAGTTGACTTCATATTTTGATATTTTTGAAAGTTAGCAACATTGTTATGTGTATACACATAAAGGTTAAGTCAGCTTGGCATAGGTGGAGGATTGGGTTATTCTTGCAGGTTTCATTTGTCTAGAAACAGGCTAATAAAATGATTATTCTGGATAACAGCCTAGAAGGGAACCATAGTTGGCTAAGCTCGTGAATAGATAGCCTTACTCAAAGTCACATACATCTTTCATTTACCTTGCTTAATTTACATGCTTGATAAAATGCCAATGTCAGTAAGCAGTTGCTAAGATGAAAGAAGTGTGAATCTTGCCTAAATACTATAGAAAGCCAAGGAACATGAATGACAACAGAAGACTTGAAATTTAGTCCATAGATTCAACAAAGTTTAAAATGCTATTGAATGCTTTATATGAGGACAATGTTCACAGGATTGTAATGCCCTGTCAAGTAACATCAAGGATTATCCCTGCAGAGGGTAGATTAGGTAGGTTTTGGGAGGGTTACCATTTCAATAGGAGTTGAAGAAAAACATCCAAGCATGAATGTGTGGTGACTTTGACCAAACACTATTGGACAGTTTGAGAAGTTGTGAAGATGTGAGGAGATTGTGAAGAAGAGACACAAAAAAAAGGAGGCAAGCTGCTTGAATATGCCTGCTGCCTTGCCTGAACTGAATCAATTCTAGCTCCTTATTACAGTCTGTTTTGCTGTAAAACTAATGGGTTACATCGCATCTATACTCAAACAGAACATATTTACCCTATCATGAGACTAGCCGCCTTCAGCATAGTCAACCCATTTTCAGCTCTGGTGGTCCTTATTGTAGTGATTGCAATGAGGTCAGCCAGATGGAAATCACAGAATATGAGTTACCTAATCGGGGCTGATAATCTGGTCCAATCATATATAAATAGGAGTGTCAGAGGTTGTGTTCACTCTGAGAGCTGGCTTGGAGGAAGCTGGAACAGTGTTAAGGACTTCCCACATGTAAATAAAGCTTTGCACGTGTAAATAAAGAGTACTTGGTTACACGATACTAGCTGCTGTGGAGTTATTTCACCAATTCTCAACTTTTCTTTCTTCTTAGCTCACTATTATGCATCCCTCAGTTTTCTGTGTACATACCACCTTTGTGTAACTGCTTTCAGTCCTGAAGAAGGGTCACCGGGCCCAAAATTTTAACTCTGTTTTCTCTCCAAAGATGCTGCCAGACCTGCCGAGTTTATCCAGAAATTTCTGGTTTGGTTTCACATACCTACCATATTGGGATCCATCAACTCTCTTAAATTGAATCACAATAGTGCAGCGAGGGGAAATACGAATGTGCAAATGATTGTGAATGCCATTTCAGACAGCTGGGAACATGAATAACTTGAAGGATGAAATTACAAAATACAGGCAACAATCAAGAAAGTACACTGACCATGTCAACTTAGCATGGATAAAGAAACGGTTGAATAAAGCTTAGTAAAAGTTGGAAATGTTAACCAAAAGTAGAACAGGGTATTTGGGAAAATCTTAGAATACAGAGTGCGCACACGAGATGTGAAGTGAATTGTCAACAGATTGGCTCTTCATGTGTACTTTCAAATACGCAATTGTTGGCTACTTTCTAGTATTCAATTATTTGTATGATGATGGGACAGTCAATGATCTTTTAAACAGTACTTCTTTGCCTACTTTCTACCTGAAGATAGCCGCTAACAGTTGAATTCTCATTTTTAGTAGATGAAGACTCTCTGATTCACATTCTGATATATTTAGCAGAATAGATTGTAAAGCTGTAGCGCTCAGCAGCGGTGAAAAAGTTACTTTCTGATTCCGTCTTACTGTTATTGCTCATTTCCTAATTGCTCTTGAGAAAGCAGCGGTAAGCCACTTTCATGAACAGTGGCAGTCCATATGTTGTAAGTGCACACACATTGTTGTAGAGGAGAGACTTCCAGGGCTTTGACCCAGCAACACTGCAGGAAGAGCGATGCAGTTCCAATTCAGGATTTTTTGTGAATTGGAACTTTCCAATGGTGGCATTCCCATGCACCACTGACCTTTACCTTCTAGGTGGTAGTGGTCGTGGGTTTGGAACGTGCTGTCGAAGGTAGTCTCAAGTTTGAAAAGTGTTACCTAAGAATTTTTTTTTTAAAACAGATGATAGAAATGACTAAGGCCAACATGTTCCTGGTAACATCAAAAATTTAAAAAGTAACAATAAAAGTTGGCATGCACGGGCAACGTGAGAAGTATGCCGTTCATAATACTGCTTACCTTGGTTCCTCGCATTACAAGTGCAACAAGCAGAAACACAGGGAAACAGAGTAGATTTCAGCGGGCAAATGTATAAGTACTGCACTCTTGAAATTGACCTCTGCTGTGTGAACATAACCACTTCTCTGATGGATTGGGAAGGCCAGGCTCCTTGCGCACCCTACCTATAGTATCAGATGGAATGTAACCAAGCTTTCCATGAGTCATTGGAACTTTAAGTAAAATCACAAACGAGCTGAAAGGCTCAATATTTGCACGTCAAAGTGTGATTTGCTGTTTACTGAGTTACAGCATTTCCCTGATGAGGCTGCATTTAATTTTACAGCAAAGGAGTTTGTTTTGAATGCCAAGATAAATAAGTTGAGATACTGTCAGCTTTACTTGCTTGTGAACTGCATCATTCTACACAGGAAATATGACACAGAAAGCAATGTATGTATAAGGGATGAACCAAAACAACAGCATTTATATGGCCACATTTGATAGGGTGCGAACTGTACTGATTTTCACAGCATGTTTTTTGCCAAAGCACCCAACTTGTCTCCTAAACATGTAACAAACTGGTATCAACACACATTAATTCTAATTTGCCACTTCCACTCCTGGGAAAAGTAAAATCTTCATTGTCTCTTTAAGGCCTCATTCAAGCCACACGTCAGCAATGTACTGAGGACCCATTTGTTTTGCTCCACACTCTCTAATAATCACCTCAGTGTGCATCCTCCACACTTCATTGTGACTGGCAGCAGTCGCAACTTTGCCTGCAATAAAACTATTCATATTCCAAAATCTATGGTTGAAAAAAACCATTCCAAATTGAGGCGATTTCAGTCTTTCCCTCTCAACAACAAGAAGATGAAACTTGTAAACAGAGCTGAGTGAAAAATTCAGGTCAGTGTATACAAATACATGATTCCACTAATTTTTATTGAAGTGTTGGGTGCCAATGGTGCTGTACAAATCAGATGCAGGGAGCAAAATAGATAAACTGAAAAGAGGTTGCTCCTCTAAAGTTAACCATGCAACCAATATTTCTGACATGAAATCAAAATACTGCAAAAGCTGGAAATTGGGGATGAAAAGAAAAAAAGTGTATGCAAATGCTATTATGCAGGAAACAGAGTAAGTGGGCAGAAACCTACTGGGATCTGAGTGAGCTATAGCAAGCAATCTGGCAGAATCATGTGAGAAATCCAGCAAAGTGTAACTTGATGTTAGGAGCATCTGGCTCGAGTTTTAACTGGGTTGCAGGCTTCAAGGCGAAATCTTCACTTGGAAGTGGTGAGTTGCCTACTGAAGGGGTTATCATTAGCTAATGATCTTATTAATGAAGTCTGATTTGCAGTTAATGTCCAGTTTCCCATCCTACCACCCACCCTTGGTCAACCTAGACGCTGAGAATTCTTGACATGGAAGTCAGGGGAGGTACCTGGTGGCTCCAGCTCGCCTCTGGCTGCGAAAAGCCATGCGCTCAACACACAACAAATCTCAGAGCATCAGTCCCACACTCTTTAGTCCAAGGATGTTGGCATTTGTTATTTGACAAGCCCTAAGAATCATCATGACACCACTCTAATCCACTTGTAAAGGTACTTAGGAAATACAGACTTGCATGGCAGGATGCAGCAGCAACCAGCATTGAAAGACTGCTGCAGGAACTCTTTGCATGTCAGGACAAGTTCACAGCTCAGGGACTGGATCAGCGTGCATCTTAGGACTGTTCGCTTGCTCTCTCAGTGCTCACTCACTCAGCACCATGGAGCATACTATCCATACCCTGCCTTGTCATGCCAATTGGCACAGACACACAACCACAGGAAGTGTTAAGAAGGCATACAGTGTTTTAGCTTTTATTAATAGAGGGATCAAGTTCCGGAACCAAGAGGTTATGGTGAAGCTGCACAAAACTCTGGTGCGGCCAGACTTGGAGTATTGTGTACAGTTCTGGTCACCACATTATAAGAAGCATGTGGAAGCTTTGGAAAGGCTGCAGAGGAGATTTACTAGGATGTTGCCTGGTATGGAGGGAAGGTCTTACGAGGAAAGGCTGAGGGACTTGAGGCTGTTTTCATTAGAGAGAAGAAGGTTGAGAGGTGACTTAATTGAAACTTAATTGAAACATATAAAATAATCAGAGGGTTAGATAGGGCGGATAGGGAGAGCCTTTTTCCTAGGATGGCGACGGCGAGCAAGAGGGGGCATAGCTTTAAATTGAGGGGTGAAAGATATAGGACAGATGTCAGAGGTAGTTTCTTTACTCAGAGAGTAGTAAGGGAATGGAACGCTTTGCCTGCAATGGTAGTAGATTCACCAACTTTAGGTACATTTAAGTCATCATTGGACAAGCATATGGACGTACGTGGAATAGTGTAGGTTAGATGGGCTTGAGATCGGTATGACGGGTCGGCACAACATCGAGGGCCGAAGGGCCTGTACTGTGCTGTAATGTTCTATGTTCTATGTTCTATGCTCCAACACCTCCCCCCTCACCACCATTCAAGGCACCAAACAAAGCTTTCACACCAGACAGAGGTTCAACTGCACATCCATCAATGTGGTCTACTCATCTGCTGCTCCCGACGCGGCCTCTTCTACATTGGTGAGACCAAGCAGAGGCTCAGAGACCATTTTGTCGAGCACCTGCGCTCTGTTCAAGACAAATAACAACACCTGTTGGTCGCAAACCATTTTAACTCCCCCTCCCACTCCCTGGGTGACATGTCCTTCCTGGAGCTCTTCCAGTGTCACAACGGACACTGGAGGAACAGCACCTCATATTCCGCCTCAGGAGCTGACTGCCCAATTGTCTCAATGTGGACTTTACCAGTCTCAATGTGGACTTTACCAGTTTCAAAATCTCCCCAATCTCAGCCTCATCCCATCACCAGCCCTCCCTCTCATCCCTGCATCCTTGATCTTAAACAACCTGCCCATCTTCTCTACCACCGATCCGCTCCTCCCACCTCACTGACCAATCCCCACCACTGCCTAGCTGCACTCATCTATCACCGGTCCACCTACCTTCCCCAGCCCCATGCCTCCTCTCTCTATTTATTTCTGAGCTCCCTTCCCACTCCCCCATTTCTGAAGAAGGGTCCAGAACTGAAATGTCAACTTTCCTGCTCCTCTGATGCTGCCTGACCTGCTGTGTTCCTCCAGCTCCACACTGTTATCTCTGACTCCAGCACCAGCAATTTTTGCTACCTTGCCTTGCTGCTCAGCAGCCCTGGGTCAAGGATTGGTGGGTGGGGTAGTTTGACTATCTTGCTGTACTGCAGTGTGCAACATCAATCTCATACATGCACCATGTGCCAGAAGCCTATGTAGGAAATACACTGCATGTGTAGCAAGCAGTCGGCCACATGTCAAAGTCTTAGAGGAATAAGACACCCCAAAGTCCACTGAGGCACCTATCAATCAGAGGAACCCGGCACACTAAGTCAAAGACAGTCTGAGTCAACAGACGACGGGATTGGGTATCGTCAGGCATCCAGTCAGGGTGTTCTCAGAGTAGTGTGGTGGCAGGGGTGTGCCTCTGTGGTCTAAACAGTGGATCACAGTTGAATGACTCCATAGCAGCCAGCCTGAGGGAGTAGGGCCAACATAGTGAGTGAAATGTACAGGCATTTATCAAGGGTGTAGGCACTACTTGTCAAGGGCTATCTGGTTAAGTCACTCAAGGGGATAGGCCATTGTCAGTCCATTCGGAGAAACTAGAGAAAAGAGCAGTGGTGGGATCAAAGGGTCTCAGTTTTCTGCTTCTTCTTGACTGCTCCAAAGAGTTAGCATCCAGAGGTGCTGGTTGTCAGCAGTTTCCTCCCACTTATCAGTATGAATGTCCATCTTCATATTCATAAGATAATTTAATAATGTTTGAAAGTAGAGCAAATAATAGTCTAAGTATCCAGTCAAAGATTCAGCAAATGGTTTTCACCATTTGTTAGACATGGCCTTGCCCATTCAATCCAAAGATATTTTGTGCCCATGTTGCTGGAGGTTTCCAAAGCATATGGTACAATATCTTTGGCATCCAAGATCTAAATGGTCAGGACAAACAATCAAGTATTGCAAATTGAACAATGTATGATCTGAACTATGAAGCTGCAGTTAGACAAGTAAGAAGAAAACAGATGGAGTAAGCACAAAATAAAATATCTTAAGAACTCACATTCTTTAAAAGATTTCCAACAGCAATTACACTTTGAAGAAATGAGAATTCACACTTCTAATCATTAGCACCTATGAGATTGACTAAGAGCATTTAACTTGAATCACATCTCTGAGAGGTTACATATATTTCAAATATCTTGACTTTCTGATGAATTTACTTTGCATCTCTGATTAAGAACAGGGAGTCCACACCCACTCAATATACTTGAATGGGGAGCCAGACAGGGAGCTGCAATTTTTACCAATTAATAGAGTTTCATCTCCAAAAAAGCAAATTGGAGACTTCTGGCCTAAATCACACATTTGCTCCCGCCATAAGTAGCTGTTGCATTAGCTCATAAATAATATCAAGCATTATTTGCTTCTCTGTCATTTTGACATCAATTTTTAGGCTATTGATTTAGTGCTATGACTGCAGTGCTAGCAGCAGAATATATTGAACCAATAGGCATGTAGACGTGAACCAGGTTTTTTAAGGATGGAATGGAAAGGATTAATTTGCTATCAAATTGGACAGATTTACTCATTTTTCGGTGTGAATTAATCTTCATTCTAGTGGCGTATTTTAATCTGGCATTTGTCATCGCTTGGTTAGAGAATCTTGATTTCAGCTTCACACAGCCATTGACATTTCTATAATATCTACAAGTTGACTCACAAATTTAAGTGAACTGGAGGATTAAGACCGCCAGAAACTCAGACGAAAGGTTGACCTTCAGCAATAATATTTAAAATATATTTCAATAATATCTTGAATGACCAATATAATGGTGCTGAAGATATTGAAGCAAGCTGAAAGGGCTACAACATTCTACATGTGAGTTCAATCATAAAAAGACATTGTATTGAAAATTGATCAGAAATACTCTCCAAAGGAAAAATAAATCACAAAAGGGTTTCATTCCAACCAAGGAGCTTAAACTTCAAGGACCTTAACTTGAAAACTCTTGATTATTTTATTTTGCACTCATTAAGTTGAAGGATGATAGTGATGAAGCATGGAATATTTCGCATTTGTACTCAGTGAGTACACTATGAGATCAGATAACACACATGGGAGGTGAGATAATTTAAGAGCTTCATGATAATGCACCAATATATTTTAGCACCAGACAGAGCTGTGTGCAGAGAGCTGGAGAGACCCATGAAACAAGCAATTCCATTTATCAGAGTGGCATGGGAATTCGGTGTCAATTACTTCAAATCAAGAGGGAATATTAAACATTTCCTTCCATTTTAGAGCAGTGCACAAGAATTGCAAGATAACTTCTGAAGAAAAGGGAAACAAAACAGGAATTATAGCACAAATAGCCTAACTTCGCTCTTAGGCCAAGTGCTATCTATTATTGGGAATGTAGTAATAGGGTACTTAGAAAATAAAACTACCATTAAGTAGAGTCAACACAGATTTCCTGAAGTGTTTGATGAATCTGTCAGATGTTCTGATGCAGTAGCCAGTAAGATGGATTGGGGACATCAGTGGATTTAATGGATTTGGGCTTTCAAAAAAGTGTTGAATAAAGGTGCCATTTTATTAATACTCATTTAGGATTCAAGGAATTATATATTCCGCTGGATTAAGGATTTGTCAATGGATGTAAAAGAGTTGGAAAAACATTGAACATGTTGTGTTAGTGATAATGGGACATGCAGATGCTGGAGAATCCGAGATAACAAAGTGAGGAGCTGGATGAACACAGCAGGCCAAGCAGCATCTCAGGGGCACAAAAGCTGATGTTTCGGGCCTAGGCACTTCCTCAGAAAAGGGGGATGGGGAGAGGGTTCTGAAATAAATAGGGAGAGAGGGGGAGGCGGATCGGAGATGGATAGAGGAGAAGATAGGTGGTGAGGAGACTGGCAAGTTAAAGGGGCCGGGATGGACCCTGTAGAGGTGAGTGTAGGTGGTGAGGTAGGGAGGGGATAGGTCAGTCTGGGGAGGAAGGACGCGTCAAGGGGGCAGGATGAGTAGGTAGGAAATGGAGGTGCGGCTTGAGGTGGGAGAGGGGATAGGTGAGAGGAAGAACAGGTTAGGGAGGTAGGGACGAGCTGGGCTGGTTTTGGGACGCAGTGAGGGGAGGGGAGATTTTGAAGCTGGATGAAATCCACGATAATACCATTGGGCTGCAGGGTTCCCAAGCAGAATATGAGTTGCTGTTCCTGCAACCTTCGGGTGGCCTCATTATGGCACTGCAGGAGGCCCAGTATGGACACATTGTCGAAGGAATGGGAGGGGGAGTTAAAATGGTTTGCGACTGGGAGTTGCAGTTGTTTACTGCGACTGAGCGGAGGTGTTCTGCAAAGCGGTCCCCAAGCCTCCGCTTGATTTCTCCAATGTAGAGGAATATAGACAGAGTGGGGTGAGTGCGCAATGTTATTACAGCGACAGATGGAATAAAATGTGGTGAAGTGTGAAGTTATCCACTTTGACATAAAGAATATAAAAACAGAAATATTTTTTGAATGTTCGGAGAGTGGGGAATGCCATGCAGAAAGTATGTTTATATGTGAATCACAGAAAGTGAACTGGTGGCTGTTAATCGGCAATCAATTGCGAAGTAATGGAGACAAGTTAGGACTTTGGCACTTCTGTAATTTAAAATGCTCAGAGAGTCAGTGCAGAAATGATGGGCTTAATAGCCTCCTTCTGCATCATAGCAGTTCTGTGATTATTTGGAATTCTGTACTCGAGAACATAATGAATATTCTGACAGAGTGTATACAAGACACAGTTGAATAGATGAAATAACAAGGTGTAGAGCTGGATGAACACAGCAGGCCAAGCAGCATTAGAGGAACAGGAAGGCTGACGTTTCGGGCCGAGACCCTGCTCCTCTGATGCTGCTTAACCTGCTGTGTTCATCCAGCTCCACACCTTGTTATCTCAGATTCTCCAGCATCTGCATTTCCTCCTATCGCTGAAGCAGTTGAAAAGATGTTTAGATACTGAAGAAATTAAGAGTGGGAAGAATGGGAGCTGGGGTAAAAGATCTCTTGGTAGAAGCTCTCTTGAGGTCAAATGTCAACAAAGAACAACAAAGAACAAAGAAAATTACAACACAGGAACAGGCCTTCAGTCCTCCAAGCCTGCGCCAATCGAGATCCTCTATCTAAGCCTATCATCTATTTCCTCAGGGTGTGTATCCCTTTTCTCCCTGCCCATCCATGTACCTGTTCAGATACATCTTAAAAGACACTAATGCGTCTGCGTCTACCACCTCCGCTGCCAACACATTCCAGGCACCCTCCAACCTCTGCATAAAGAACTTTCCAAGCATATCTCCCTTAATGTCCTTGTCCAGTTCTTGTTTCTTCCTGCTATGGAATAGATCAGGCCCCCTCAATATATTTTAAGAAAGAAGGCTAATGTTTTCTTATTTAAAAAAGGTAGATGTGAAATGCTGTGTAATAAAAATAACGTGAAAGGTCACACTACACAGTGTTAAGCAAAACACAATTTATTTAAACACCGTAACTAACTGCAAACAAAAGAAAGAGGAATGTGGAATAATTTAACTATTGGAAACCTGCATCGAATAACGGATACAGTAACTATTACTAATTAATTGTTAAATGCAGTAACATCCTATTGGCACATCCCTTGGCAAAAAGGAAAATTTGGACAAAGCTTCTCACATGATGTTCTCCAACCCAGTATGTAAAAGCATCAAGAGAACATTCCGAGAGCATGGCAGCCAGGAGACATTCACTGAAGCTTTCAACTCTTTTGAGACTGTAAGAGCTTCTGATGTTACTGAAAAAAACAAAACCCAGAAATCTGGATCTGTGAGAGCTGGACACCATTCAGGCTATTAAAAATAATCCAAAGCCTCACAAGTTATTTACACAAGTCATCTTCAAGAACCAATTTTGCACCTCTGCCTTACATCTATTTATAAAAAAAAGGACAAAATAAACTATGAGCATGACAGCGTTGTCACATTACATTCTCATGTTGTATTCATAATATCACTTATACTTCCTTCAGGTGCAATTGTATCATCACTGTAGAACAGCAGCTGAACACTTGATTATGTACCTAATTATCCTTTGTGTTCGGTAACTTTAGTGATTTCATAGTGTATGTAAGTAGGAGTCTAAGAAAAACAAGGTGAGGAAAGAAGGGAGGGAAACAGTGGTGGTTACAAATTATAGTGCTTGTACAAGAAAACGTTTTCGCCAGCAGTAAAATCGTAGAAAAATCCCAATGGATTGGCTAAAAGACAATGGTCAATCATGTTAGTGGAGGAATGCAATAGACTAACAAGTAGAAGAAGGAATTGTAGGAAACAACATGTTGTGAAAACTACATTGAGTAGCAAGTACAGGATAATAATCTGAGGAGATTTCAACAATTCCAAATAAGTTGACAGAGAGTAGTGTCAATAGGAAAACATGGGACAGAATTTCATCATTTGCAGTTAAAGTGTTTTGTTGGAAAAGATTCATAGTGCTCAGTCTGTCATAGCTCAGAGAGACATTTCTCAGGGGATCTTACACTTGTTAATTACACAAACTGGGTCCTAGATACTCTTCTTAGGGAGTCACACAGCCAATGAGGCAGAAGCACTCATCACTGCCATGGTGTTCTGGTTTTCATGCCTCTGATCCTATATTTAAAGAATAGATGTACACCAGCTCTGACACTGCATCCCACAAACTGCCCTTGACATTCTGGTGCTTGACTGTTCTAACTGAACACATGGCTCAGAAGAAAGGAAAGCTTACTCTCTGCTTCATGGGCAGGGACCTGAAGATCTTGTTGGATGGGGTGGTGGAGAGCAGGGCAGTCCTTTATCCAGCCGATCACCATGGGGGGTCATGCCAACAGACATAGCCAGCCTGGACAACAGGGTTACAGGGATGGGATGCGTAAAAGGCATTGAAGTGTGTTTGATCAGCCATATATGGCAGGGTAGTCGCAATGGACTGAATGGCCTACTCTTGTCCGGTGTTAACTATCCCCATGGATTGATAGAATAATGCAACCATCTACCGACTGCTTGCACTTGACCTGCAGGACTGACAGTGACGTAATCCCAAGACTTCAAGGCTGTACATTTCCATTGATAGAACCAAGAATCTCACTGAAGTAACTGACCCCCTGCCCCGAGCTGGTGTTAGGCAAACCACGTGAATTAATGTGGAGTTCACGCCTGACTGACAGTAGTCTCCTTCACCTCACGTGCAGTGTGATGCCAGATAAACTGTTGGCAAATGTTTTGGGACTAATGAAGACATGATTCACACAACAACGTATGCACCTAACTGACTGAGAGAATCAGTGCTCATCACGGTCACAAGCCTGCCTGTCCCTCTGCACTAAAAGATGATGCAGGCCAGAGAGGCCAGCAGTCTGTAATGAACACTAAAAACTCTGTGCTAAGAAAGCATCGCAAACCACACGGTGGCTGGGAGCCTTTAAGTCAGTGCTGATGTCAGTGAAGTATAAAGAGGTGATTAGCCACCAAGTTAGCTTTAACATGAGTGAGTACTAACAAAACATAGGGTGCACTTCTGAGTTCATAAGGCAATCTGGCAGAATCATGCAATTCACAGTGTCCCTGAGCTCCAGAGAACATTGTAGAAGAGCTGGTCAGAGAGCAGGTTATGATGTGGTAAGACTGGTGGCTTGCCAATGCGGATTTAGGGTTGAAGAGGATGGAGGCCAAGAAGCTTGTAGGGACATTTTTGTGAAGGAGCAGTCACACAGTGGCCAGGACAAGCATTCACTGAGCTAAAGCAGCCAGGTACCCTCTCTGATTTACACATCAGGAACTTTCACTTTTTAAAATTTCTCGGTGAAGGACAGGCAAATTGGAAATGACATATGAATATGGAGAGTTGGGGGTGGGGGCCAGATGGGGTAATGAGACACACGGAAACTTGCCTTTCAGATTCTGAATTTGCTGTCGACAGCTTAAGGGGAGCGTCGAGAAAAGTTTTCTCAATTTTGTGAATCAGGATGTTTTTCCTTCTCACTGTGTTTTCCTAGCTCTCTCACTGTGACTCACACCACAACAGGGAAGTGAAAATTCCTCTCAAGGAATGACTATTTTAGAAAACAAATTGTTGAATATGGGGCTCTTTTCTCACTCCTGAGTTCCAGAAGAAGCTGGACATTGCAATGTGTAATGAATTAAAGTACTTCAGTGAATTAATAGGACATCATCGTAATAATAGTGATTACAACATAGCAAAGTGGAAGAGAAGGGTTGCAACTGACATAAGTAGGACAAAAACTATTATTGGCAAATTGGTAAAAAAAATAAGCAAAGAACAGGAATGGAATTAAAGAAGATGGGAGAAAAATCTTGAACACGGACAGAAAATTTAAGAAATCTTTAACAAGGAAATCAATGGACCCGAGAGAAATGTATCCCACTAAAAGATAAAACAAGGAAGCCAATTAACAGGCAGCATCAATAAATATTAAAAGGAGGGCTTAAATCTAAAGAAAAAAAGCATCAAAGATGTACTTCGATATGAACAGAACAGACTAAAAAATAAATGCAAAGGATTTAGGGAGAAACTTGTTAAAAACAAAATCAGAGAGGCAAGGAGGAATTTCAAATTAAATTAATAACCATAAAAATAAATGAGACATATTATAGGCTTCACTAACACCTACCACCCCAACCTTAAGTTCACCTGAACCACCTCCGATACCTCCCTCTCCTTCCTGGGCCTCTCTGTTTCCATCTCTGGCAACCACCTGGAAACTGACATCCATTTCAAGCCTACCAACTCCCACAGCTACCTAGAATACACCTTCTCTCACCCACCTTTCTGCAAAAATGCCATCCCCTATTCCCCAGTTCCTTTGCGTCCGCTGCAGCTGCTCCTGAGATGAGGCATTCCACTCCCAGATATCCCATATGTCCTTGTTTTTCAAGGACCGCAACCTCCCCCCCGCCCCGCCACAGTGGACAAAAATGCCCTCAACCACGTCTCACATTTCCCACAACTCATCCCACACGCCCCATCCCTGCAATAACAACCAAAACAGAATCCCCCTCATCCTCACATACCACCTCACAAACCTTCGGATCCAATGCATCATCCTCCAACACTGCCGCCATCTGCAATCTGACCCCACTACCAAGGACATTTTTCCCTCCCCACCCTTACCTGCTTTCCAGAGGGGCCGCTCTCTCCATGGATCCCTTGTCCACTCCACGCTCCTCATAAGCGCCACTACACCCGGCACTTTTCCCTACAACCTACAATACCCCCCCACACTCCGAACCCAGGCCCCAAGAAAACCTTCTACATCAAATAGATGTTCACCTGTACATTTGCTGATGTGGTATACTGTATCCGCTGTTCCCAATGTGGCCTCCTCTACATCAGGAAAAGTAAGGGGAGGCTTGGGGACTGCTTTGCGGAGCACCTACATTCGGTTCATGACAAACAACTGCACCTCCCAGTCACAAACCATTTCATCTCCCGCTCCCACTTCTTGGAAGACATGACCATCCTGGGCGTCCTGCAATGCCACAACGATGACACCTGAAGGTTGCAGGAACAGCATCTCATATTTAGCTTGGGAACCCTGCAGCCCAATGATATCAATGGGGACTTCAAAATCTCTCCTCCGCTGACTGCATCCCAAAGCTAGCCCATCTCATCCCCGCCTCCCTATCCTGTCCTTCCTCCCACCTATCCACTCCTCCCACCTCAAGCCCCACCCCATCTCCTACCTATTAGCCTTTTCCCGCTTCCTTGACCTGTCCGTCCTCCCTGGACTGACCTATCCCCTCCCTAACTCCCCATCTACACTCACCTTTACTGGCTCCATCCCCGCCTCTTTGACCTGTCTGTCTCCTCTCCACCTGCCTTCTCCTCTATCCATCTTCTATCCGCCTCCCCCCTCTCCCTATTTATTTCAGAATTCCCTTCCCCTCCTCCATTTCTGAAGGGTCCAGTCCTGAAATGTCAGCTTTCCTGCTCCTTTGATGCTGCTTGACCTCTGTGTTCATCCAGCTCTCTACCTTGTTATCTCAGATTCTCCAGCATCAGCCGTTCCTACTATCTCCATATCATAGGTGTGTTTTTTTTTAAAAGGAATAATAAAGAAACAATAGGACCTCTTAGAGATGGGCAAAATACACCTGATGGTCATAGAAATAGCGAGGTCATTTGTGTCCACTTTTAACTGAAAAAATCACAAAATAAAAGCTTCACTGTAGGTTGAGATCAAATAGATTAGTGTAGTCAGGAGAGAAGGTGAGATAATAATTGACAAACAAGCAAATCTGAAAAGAACACAAGATTCTGGATCTGGATCATAGGCATCCATACTTTCAAGATTAACTAGGAAAGAAGGAGGTAACAGATGATCCTATGGATTAACCCATGTGGATAAGGGAAACAATTGCAAGAAAGACAGCCAGAATTAAATACATGACAGAAAACATGGGACTTATGGCCCAGAGATAAGAGAGATGGCCCAGTCAGTTTTACTTCAGTGATCAGTAATCATACCTACAAATAACATTGTGGGGTTTCAGCATTGCTAACAGGGCAAACATTTCTTACCCATTGCTAATTACCCTTGAATTCAACGCTGTTAGGCCATATCAAAAGTGATTTAAGAGTCAACTGTTAAATCATTCCAAGGCAGTAAGAAACTGGCCACAAAACCTTTTTCTTGATAGATCCTTTACTTGAGAATGCAATTTGTAGCCACAACAATAGGACAAGAAGTGAAATGGCTCATTTGATTCTAACAGGCGTGTGTCAAGTTTGAATAATGGGTGTGTATATCTGCTAGTCACATTGAATTAGCCAGACACATTTTCTTTAAATAAAGAAGCAAGTGATCCAGTTTACTGTTCTGAAACCAACTTGGATAAAAACATTAAACAGTAAATCTAAGTCTTGAAATGCAACAAATGCACTCAAAATCCATGAACAATTACAGATCAAAAGTAGAGTAAGTAAATTTTGCCAAATATTTAAGTATTACTAATAATGTTGCATGACAAGTAAAAGTCTGCTCACATCCAGACTGTGGTTGATAGTCTGGGCCAGCAATAGGAATTTTGCAAGGTTTTGGTGAATGACCTTTATCTCTGGTAGAAACTTAGAGGCAATTCTTAAATCTGCTTGCAATGAGCAAGACACAGCTCATAGACACTCAGGACTCAAGGTTTAGCTGTTGACCTTGAGGAAATAATAGACAGAGGGAGACAAAGAAAGAAAGAAGCTTTTCCTAATTATATATTGTTGTATAGTCTAGAACTGGGAACCGATTAGACAGGTATCAATTACATATGTCAGTATTCCATTAGGGCACATGTAGTTTCACCAATGTGTCACCATTTGTGTACCACAATATTAAGTGATCTTCTGTCCAGGCAAGCATGGCAGTTGTAATAAAGACAAAGTGCACTCATCTTTTCAAGTATGATAATTTCAAACATCCAGTTCCAAAAGATGAGCAGAACTCATAACAAAGTAAAAACCGAAAGAACTGCAGGTCTGGTAGCATCTGTGGAGAGAAATCAGAGTTAACATTTCTGGTCCACTGACCTCTCCTCTGAACTGATGGCAGCTAGGAAAATGTTGATTTTTATGCCTTAGGTAGGGTGGGAGGAACGGAGTAAAAAGCTAATGTTAGGTGGGGATAGAGCCCAAAGAGAGAGAAGAGAACAGATGGACAGTCAAAGAAGTGTATAGCGATCAGGATAGATGGGAGAATATCTATTAATAGGAACTGTTAGTGTCTAACAATGGGACATATGTAACAGCAGACCATGTGTGGGGTAGGATTTCATGGGTATGGCTTTACTGTTGTTTAGGGTATCCCTCCTAATTTGGCAGATATGTCTGCATACATCAGTAAGGAAGACTTTGCAAGGTTGACAGGGCTGTGTTTGCCGTTGTCATTTCCTGTGACATGTGACCTCTCTGGGCGCATTCCTTTTTTTCTTAGATTTTGCAGTTGATGCCAATGAATTGCTTGCTAGAGCATTGAAGTGCCAATCATGTTGCTAGGGATCTGGAATCTCACAATGGTCAGAGCAGTTACAGAGGACAGATTTCCTCCTCTGAAGGATATTGACACAATGGTTGTCTTTTGCCTAGCTTTTAACTGCAGACACCCTAGTTTAATTCCCATTTCACTATCGGCCTCAGTGGGATTTGAACCCATGTTGCAATAGCTTTAGCCAGCCCAGTGATATTGCTTCTATCTTTGCACTGACAAGACACCATCTTAAAAAAAATAAACAAGGCCTGCACCAGTCAAAGTTAAGTTTTGTTTTCTTCTGAAATCATTTCCAATCAGCAATTGAACCGAAACCTCAGTAGAAAACATGCCTTTGTTGATTCTTTGACAGCAGGTAGTTAACCCTTGTTACGTTAGCCAACAATCCTTGCTGGTGGAGTCACAGGTAGACAAGGTGGTGAAGGTAACATTTGGCACGTTACCCTTCATTCGACAGAACATTGAGCATAGAAGTTGGTTCATCATGTTTGTTTTATTATTCATTCATAGGATGAGGGTGTCGCTGGCTAGGCCAGCATTTATTGCCCATTCCTGATTGCCCAGAGGGCAGTTAAGAGTCAACCACATTGCTGTGGGTCTGGAGTCACATGTAGGCCAGACCAGGTAAGGTTGGCAGTTTCCTTCCCAGAGGACATTAGTGACCCGGAAGGGTTTATCCTGATCATCGGCAATGGATTCATGATCGCCATTAGCACTTAATTCCGGATATTTATTGAATTCAAATTCCACTGTCTGCCGTGGCAGTGCCCAGTCCCCAGAATGATATCTGGCTGTGTGGATTAACAATCCAACAATAATACCACTAGGCCATTGTCTCCCCTAATACAATCCTGCAGTGGTACAGAACATTAGTAAGGCCACTTCTAAAATACTGTGTTCAATTCTGGTTTCCCTGCTGTAGGGAGAGTGTTGCTGAAATTGAAAGGGTTCAGAAATGTTTTACAAAGCATGTTGCTGGAACTGCAGTTTGAGCAATTGGGAGAGGTTGAATAGGCTGAGGCTGAAGCTGCAGGGTGACGTTATTGAGGTTTATAAAATCATGCGGGGCACAGATAGGGTGAATTGCCAAAGTCTTTTTCCTCGGCTAGAGGAGTCCAAAACTAGGGGGCACAGGTTAAAGGTGAGAGGGGAAAGATTTAAAAGGGTTCTGAGGAATAACTTTTTTTACACAGAGGGTGGTGCATGTATGGAATGAGCTGCCAGAGGAAGTGAGGGAGGCTGGTACAGTTACAACATCTGGATGGTTATATGAACAGGAAGGGTTTAGAGGGATATGGGCTAAATGCTGGTAAATGGAACTGGATGAGTTTAGGATATCTGCTCAGTGTGGACAAGTTGGGCCATGCTGTATAACTCTATGACTCTTTGCTTATGTGACGATATTATGGCTTTAAGATGTATATGTTCTCCTTTTTTTTTCAAATGAAGGAAGGTTGAGACAGAGGCACTGAGCAGTCTGCTCAAAGCCAATAAAGAAAACAGTTATAGAGCCTTGGGTTCTTCTTTAAGTTGGAACAATAGAAGCAGTCTGAATGGGTGGGGTCAATCACCCACAGAACCAGGATTTAGTGTTATCTTTCAGTTTAAGGCTAGATGTGGAAGCTCTTATTCTTCTCTATTTTATAGCTAAAACTCAGGGTTCTCTTACTACTCCTAGAATTCCATGTGAGAGAATCTATCTTACTGAATCTGCCTTTACTAAGGTATGTTTGTGGGATGTTACCATATTGGCACAGTTAACTAATAGTAGTTAAAACACATGCATTATTTTGTTCAGCATTTCAATAGAGTTACATGTAAGCCAATTCTTCTTTTTTTAATTTTGTCTATATTTTAACTGTAGTGTAAAAATAAAATGTGTTTTGCTTAATGTCGAGTAGTTGGCTAACCGAATTGCACCTGGAATACAACACCTTACACTTACATTTAAAATAAAGTAAAGTTAGTTTCTAGGCTATCATCTTAATATATTTTGAGAGGGTTGATCTGGTCTATAATACTTAAGAAAACAGTTCATGGGTTTAAAGTAGTAGGGTTAATTTATCTACTAAATAAACTTGCAAAACTATCAAAATAATTTCTAAATTGGTTTCATTCATTTCAACAAATTTCTAATTCTGAAAACTGAGGTGTTTAGAAGATGGGCAATTGGACATCAAGTCTGTGCTTGATTAGCCAATTTCAGATACAACATTGGCACATAATACACACATCGGACTTAGAAACAAGAGTTGGCCACTTGGCCCTTCCAGCCTGCTCTGCCTCTCAGTCGGATCATGGCTAATCTGATTGTGGCCTTAAGTTAATTTTCTAGTCTGCTTCCTGTAAACTTTGTTGAATCTCAACTGTGGCTCTGTTAACTGCACTCTTGCTTCTGAGTCACAATTGGCTCAAAAGTCCTTTGAGACATCTGGTGGTTATGAAAAGAGCTATATAAATGCAGCTCTTTTATCCCCTCTCAGAGAATCCATAGATTAGGAAGGGTTAAACAGATTGTGTTTCATTTGCTAATCAGTAACTAGCTTGAAAGTAGATGTGCATGATTTGATTTGATTTGATTTTCTGTCACGTGAATTTATTAAAAATCCAGCGAGAATTGTTGTTTAGTGTCACCACTCTCTAGCGTCATCTTACAACACAGAAAATAAACCAAAACAGAGAATACACAGCCTGGAAAATAAACCGAAGAAGTTCATCTTAGAGTCTTATCTCAATAAAGCTAGGTGGTCTTTGGAACAGCTCTTGCTTGTAGCTCAGCCATGGGCCTGGATCCAGGCTCCTCCATTCTGAAGCTTTAAGTCCCTGATTCTAAATCGACAATGCTGCTGCAACTGCGCTTCACTGCTGCTGGTACAAAGGGTCACTACTTTCCGGCACCATCTCACCTCCACTAATGCACCCTCCTCAATGCGTTCATGCTGGGTCATCCGAACCAGTGCCACAGGGTCCTATGCTGGGACCAAACTCAGCACCATTGCTGCCTTTGCCTGTCTGGTGCCTGGGCCTAGCCACAGAACCGAAGCCTCAGCTCAGCCTGGGTGTCTGGACCGGGGAATTAAGCCTGCTCTTTGTTCGCCAGGAGAGCTTGGGCTGGAGTGGAGTGACATCAGCCTCATCCTGCCTTCGCTGCCACCAACTCCAGGACACCTTCTCCTTTGTCACTTACTCAGCCTCATTGCTTCGTGGGCTCATGCCTCCACCTTTGTTCATCATTCGGCAAGCATGCATGAACATCAGGCAAGGATAGGAATGGGAGCTAAGATCAGCAACAAATATCAGGCAGATGTCAGAGTCCTTAGGACAGATGGGAAGGGAGAAAAATGGCTATAAAAAAAGCCACCAGTTTTGACAACGCAAATGGTCCTTTTCTAAGAAAAAATAGCACAACGCAGTATAGTTGAAACACATTATGCATTACAGGATTGTAAACAAGTGTGAGGGACCAAGAAAGGGTAGACCACGTACTTTCCAGATGGAATGAGGTCAACTATAATGGATGCCTAAAGAGACTTGAGTATTCAGGTGCATAATTCTTTAAAATGTCATGAACACATACACAAAATAAACTAGAAGTTTAATGGAATGCTGGCCTATATATCTGGAAGACTGGAGTATAAGGATACAGAAGGTATGCTGCTGTTATATACAACCAGGGTCAGACTCCACTTGGGAATACTGAGAGCAATCTGGCCATTACACCTTAGGAAGTATATCGTGGCATTGGAAGCAGGACAGCATAGGTTTATAAGAATGATACCTGGGCTTCAGGATTAAGTTATGAAGATAGATTATACAAATTAGGTCGGTTTTTCCAGGATTTGGATGGTTAAGAAGTGACCAGCTCAAAGTTTTCAAGATATTAACAGAACGAGACAGGGTAGACTCAGATAAACTATTTCTACTAGTTAGGGATCGTAGACATAGGGGGCATAGTCTGAGAATTAGCATCAGGCCATTCAGAAGAGATGTTAGGAAGCACTTCTACACAGAAAGGGTGGTAGATGTTTGGGACTCTATTCCACAAATGGCAGTGGATGCTGGCTCAGTTGTTAACTTTAAATCTGAAATAGACATTTTTTTTGTTAAGCAAAAATATTAAGGAATATGGGCTAAAGACAGGCAAATGGAGTTAGGCCACAGATCAGACATGATCTCATTGAATAGTGGAACAGGCTTGAGGGGCTGAATGGCCTCTTCCTGTTTCAATGTCTCTCTGCTCCTGTTGTAGAAATGACAATATTGTACTAAGCCCAGCTAGCTGCAAAATCATTGAATCATCTATTTCCTATAAATCATTGAAATATTTTTTAATGAAAATGGTATATTACTATTTTCTAAAGATGCTATGCAGCAGTAGTCACATTTTTTGTTGGCAGGTCATCCTGAGATATCTCTTATGGCACTGGTTAAATATAAATTACAAGTCATGTGAAGAGCACAGCCATTGCTTAAACAAAAAAGTCTCACTCAATTTTTTGCAACATTACTGCATTATCTTTGCACAAGATTTCAGGGTAAAATAATTGCACCGAAAGGATGAAATGACAAATTGATGCTACACGATTCCAAATCTATTCTTTTTGCCTATGTTACACCTATCACCCCTGTCCATCTTTCTAACAGGAATGCTCTAAATGTGAATGTGTTCTGAAGCTCATTATTAACACTATCAAGTAAACAATCCGTCATTATTCTTGAATGGTTTGCAGCCTGCATAATATATGATGAGTTTGTTTTCTAGCTGTACAGAACATCATTTATCAATCAAGGCTCTTAGAACAAAAGGTTTTCATCAGCAATAACTCAACCCACACATTGATCATTGCTCACTTCATTTAAAAGGATGAGGTTATGAGAAAGAAAACACATCTGAAAAACCACTGCTAGACTTGCTATTAACTCAGCAGAGTTGACATATGGCTGTAAAATAGGAGGCTCTAACTTGAGAAGCCAATTATCGCACAGAGCTCATTTGGTGCACTAATAGGGCAAGCCCTGAAAACGTCGAAGATTTACCATTTGCACATGGTAGCCATGCTAAATACTCGTCTGTCGTGACATGGACCAATGCCAAAACAGACCAATTGTGGAACAGCCTTGGAAAGTCGCATTCCTCACTGTACTCTAAAATGGGAATTCTGAAACATTCGACTCAAACCTCAAATCTTCATCTCTTTAACCTCAAGCAGACTTTCCATGATTATAGGGGAAGTAATTACTCTCACTCCTGATAACTCATGCCCCAGGAGTAAATCAACTCCATGTACAAGTAATTTCTAAACTACCTGACTAGCACTTGTCCAAACAACCTCACAGTCTAAATGGATTTTGTACAGTGGAACAGGGTTACACTTCCCACCCATCTCATTTACCAACACTTAGCTTTTCATTGAACACTCTGGAGGGAAAATTAAATCCTTCTACAGCAAGTGAGTTTGAGTAGACCCCTGTGTTCCTTCATATTATGATTGGTTTGTATACATTATTTGAAGAATAAGTGACTATTTTCACATAAAACACTTAATGCCTTTCATCTACCCTACTAATTTCTTCTCCACTCACAGCCATACTTACCTCCAGGCTCTTAGCTGTCATTAGAGCTACAACTTGATTAATGGCATTTTCCTTTTGAGTTCCCTTTTCACATTCATTCTTGCATATTCCAATAAGTCCCATGGGGTTTCCTCGCAACTTCCAGCGTTCTGAACAAATGTGTCAAAACGTGCCCCACCTTATTACACTTTGGTTTTGATTTTCCCCTCCACCCCCAGTACTTTCCCTTCTGACCTGTGGAGGAGACATTGGGATATGCCCAACTATCCTTACTTTTATCTTACCTCTTGCGACTCGCCTCTTTCACATTCCCAAATTATGAGGATGACCGAAAAAGGTTTATTTTCATGGATCTGTTTACGATCGCCTACAATTGCTGCCTGTTTAGCAGTTGGTCCTCAATGTAAGTTCTTGTTGTGGATAGTAGGAGTTTTTAAATTCCTCTAACATAACAATCCCTCTAATAGGTTCATATGTGGTTTCAGCTTCTAAAGTACATACCTTTTAACCCTTTCTGATGCAATGTAGATCTGCCCAAGGTGTTTCTTTAAATTTCATAACCTTTGCCTACATGCCTCAGGCACTAACTAATATGAAGCCAATACAACTCTTTCCCAGCATCGTAATCCTGAGAAAACTCCTCCGACATGAGGCATACATTTCCTATCAACTGTCAACTTGATCTACATGAACAGTGTCAAGTCTGCTATTTTTCCCAATTCATTAGTCTCACTATTTTGTCAAGTGACACAAACAATGCATCCATATCCTTCTGCTCAAATCCTGCTACAGACTGCACAAACTGAAACACTTCCTTGCTGGACTTTAAGTTGTTAATCAGATCGCCCCTCAAAACCTGAATCATCATCTGAAGTCTTCTATTTCAACTGCAAAGTATGATAAGCTTTAATCTGCAGTTTGAGAGGGAGAAGGGAGAATCGGAAGTGTCTGTATTGCAGTTGAATAAAGGGAACTATGGAGCTATGAGGGAGGAGCTGGCCAAAGTTCAATGGTACAGTACCCTATCAGGGATGACAGTGGAACAACAATGGCAGGTATTTCTGGATATAATGCAGAAGGTGCAGGATCAGTTCATTCCAAAGTGGAAGAAAGATCCGAAGGGGAGGCAGGGGTGGCCGTGGCTGACGAAGGAAGTTAAGGACTGTATAAAGATAAAAGAGAAGAAGTATAACATAGCAAAGATGAGCTGGAAGCTGGAGGACTGGGAAGCTTTTAAAGAGCAACAGCGGATAACGAAAAAGGCAATACACTGAGAAAAAATGAGGTATGAAAGAAAACTGGCCAAAACTATAAAGGAGGATAGTAAAAGCTTTTTTAGGTATGTAAAAAGAAAAAAAGTGGTTAAGACTAAAATTGGGCCCTTGAAGTCAGAAACAGATGAATTTATTATGGGGAACAAGGAAATGGCAGAAGAGTTGAATAGGTACTTGGATCTGTCTTCACTAGGGAAGACACAAGCAATTTCCCAGATGCAATAGTGGCTGAAGGACTTAGGGTAATAGACAACTGAAGGGAATTTATATTAGGCAGGAAATGGTGTTAGATAGACTGTTAGGTCTGAAGGCTGATAAGTCCCTGGGACCTGATGGTCTGCAGGCAGGGTACTTAAGTAGGTGGCTCTAGAAATCGTGGACGCGTTGGTAATCATTTTCCAAGGTTCTATAAATTCAGGATCAGTTCCTGCGGACTGGAGGGTGGCTAATGTTGTCCCACTTTTCAAGAAAGGAGGGAGAGAGAAAACAGGAAATTATAGACCGGTTAGCCTGACGTCAGTGGTGGGAAAGATGCTGGAGTCAATTATAAAAGATGAAATTACGACTTATTTGGATAGCAGTAACAGGATAGGTCAGAGTCAGCATGGATTTACGAAGGGGAAATCGTGCTTGACTAATCTTTTGGAATTTTTTGAGGATGTATCTATGAAGATAGATAAGGGAGAACCAGTGGATGTAGTGTACCTGGTCCTTCAGAAAGCCTTTGATAAAGTCCAGCGTAGGAGATTGGTGAGCAAAATTAGGGCACATGGTATTGGGGGCAAAATACTGACTTGGATTGAAAATTGGCTGGCTGACAGGAAGCAAAGAGTAGCGATAAATGGGTCCCTTTCGGAATGGCAGGCGGTGACCAGTGGGGTACCACAAGGTTCGGTGCTGGGACCGCAGCTGTTTACAATATACATTAATGATATAGACGAAGACATTAAAAGTAATATTAGCAAATTTGCTGATGACACAAAGCTGGGTGGCAGTGTGAAATGTGAGGAAGATGTTATGAGAATACAGGGTGACTTGGACAGGCTAGGTGAGTGGACGGATGCATGGCAGATGCAGTTCAATGTGGATAAATGTGTGGTTATCCACTTTGGTGGCAAGAACAGGAAGGCAGATTACTATCTAAATGGAGTCAAGTTAGGTAAAGGGGAAGTACAACGAGGTCTAGGTGTAGCAGGCAGTGAAGAAAGCTAATAGCATGCTGGCCTTCATAACAAGAGGAATTGAGTATAGGAGCAAAGAGGTGCTTCTGCAGCTGTACAGGGCCCTGGTGAGACCACACCTGGAGTATTGTGTGCAGTTTTGGTCTCCAAATTTGAGGAAGGATATTCTTGCTATTGAGGGAGTGCAGCGTAGGTTCACGAGGTCAATTCCCAGAATGGCGGGACTATCATATGTTGAAAGATTGGAGCGACTGGGCTTGTATACACTGGAGTTTAGAAGGATGAGATGGGATCTGATTGAGACATATAAGATTATTAAGGGATTGGACACTCTGGAGGCAGGAAGCATGTTTCCGCTGATGGGTGAGTCCAGAACCAGAGGACACAGTTTAAAAATAAGGGGTAGGCCATTTAGAACAGAGTTGAGGAAAAACTTCTTCACCCAGAGAGTGGTGGATCTCTGGAATGCTGAACCCCAGAAGGCAGTGGAGGCCAACTCTCTGGATACTTTCAAGAAAGAGATGGATAGAGCTCTTAAAGATCGTGGACTCAAGGGTTATGGGGATAAGGCAGGAACAGGATACTGATTGTGGATGATCAGCCATGACCATAATGAATGGTGGTGCTGGCTCGAAGGGCTGAATGGCCTACTCCAACACCTATTGTCTATAAAACTTTAAGCTTATATTCATATTCTCTTGCTGTTTCTTTCTCTCTTGTCATTCTAATTCTAATTTTCTTTTTCCATTACTATCGTTTCCATCTCATTTTTCTTGACCTTTCTTGCATCTCCAACTCTTTCATCTTTTCCTCGTTCTTAAGCTTTAGCCATATCCTGATACTATCTGATACTGATGTGGCACTATCAGAGTGTCTGGTCCCTTTATTGTTTCTGCTGAACCACATGATAGTACCTCAACTATTTTTGTCTTTTTAGCTCTTTCAGGCAATGCTACCTCTCGTTTGCCTTCCAATTCAATCAGCTTTGACTTTGAAAGTTCACTTAACACTTTCAGGAGCAGCTCAGCCACCTGTAGAAAACCCTTTGCCATTTCCAGTACATTTCTTAAATCTTCCACAAAGCCTCGGCATTCTTCTTTACCTGTGTTATGGATTAATACCATACCCAAATCCTTGTCATCTCTATGAAAGTATCTGGCACCTGCCCCCAAAATCTTTCACATTTTAGTGGAGTAGAATGCTGGAAATCAAGCTTGCTATTTCCAGAACCATCCCAAAAATTAAAGATATGATCAAAGCATGCAAAGTCCTCAGTTTACTTATCAGATGGATTCAGGCTGATGGAAAGCATGGACCAAAATTCTATACTGAACCAGAACTACTGTTTATTCCAAACAATTAGATTCTAACTGTAAATAAACAACTATGAACAATTCACAGATTACTCTATTAATTAAAATTGTAACCCTTTTAAACACCCTCTCTCCTATACACTCATAAAGACAAACAAGAAAACATTGCTGCTGTAGATGGAGAGAAATGGGCCTAAGCTATGTCTGCCTCTTGTAGGTTACACTGGCCCGAAACCCCACCTCTTCCTCCGTTACATTGATGACTGTATCGGCGCCGCCTCATGCTCCCAGGAGGAGCTCGAACAGTTCCTTCACTTCACCAACACCATCCACGCCAACATTAAGTTCACCTGGACTCTCTCTAATACTTCTATCTCCTTCCTGGACATCTCTGTTTCCATCTCTGGCAACCACCTGGAAACCAATATCCATTTCAAGCCCACCAACTCCCACAGCTACCTAGGAGACATCTCCTCCCACTCACCTTCCTGCAAAAAGCCATCCCCTATTCACAATTCCTTCGGCTCTGCCGCATCTGCTCCCAGGACGAGGCATTCCACTCCCGTACATCCCAGATGTCCTCGTTTTTCAAGGACCGCAACCTCCCCACCCCCGCCGTGGTCGAGAACGCCCTCGACCTTGTCTCCCTCATTTCCTGCAACTCATCCCTCACACCCCATCCCCGCAATAACAACCAAAACAGAATCCCCTCTCATCCTCACATACCACCCCACCAACCTCCGGATCCAATGCATCATCCTCCGACACTTCCGTCACCTGCAATCCGATCCCACCCTTATCTGTTTTCCAGAGGGACCACTCTCTCCGTGGATCCCTTGTCCACTCCACACTCCCGTCCAGCCCCACCACACCTGGCACTTTTCCCTGCAACCGCAGGAAGTGCTACACCTGCCCCTATACCTCCCCCCTCACCCCTAGCCCAGGCCCCAAGAAGACTTTACACATCAAACAGATATTCAACCAGAACATCCGCCAATGTGGTATACTGTAACTGCTGTTCCCGTTGTGGCCTCCTCCACGTTGGGGAAACCAAGTGGAGGCTTGGAAACTGCTTTGCAGAACACCTACGTGTGGTTTGCACTAAACAACTGCGCCTCCCAGTCGCAAACCGTTTCAACTCCGCCTCCCATTCCTTAGATGACATGTCCATCCTTGGGTCCTGCAGTGTCACGATGATGCTACCCAAAGGTTGTAGGAACAGCAACTCATATTCCGCTTTGGAACCTTGCAGCCCAATGGTATCAACGTGGACTTCACAAGCTTCAAAATCTCCCACCCCTCCAACCGCATCCCAAAACCAGCCCAGCTCGTCCCCGCCTCCCTAACCTGTCTCTCCTCCCACTTCAGGCCCCACCCCCATCTCACACCTACTAGCCTCATCCCACACCATAGACCCGTCCATCCACCCTGGACTGACCTACCTCCTCACTATCTCTCCACCTACACTCACCTTTACTGGCTCCATTCTGACCTCTTTGACTGGTCTGCCTCCTCTCCACCTATCTTCTCCTCTATCCATTTTCTATCTGCCTCCCCCTCTCTCCCTGTTTATTTCAGAACCCCACCCCCTCCCCCATTTCTGAAGAAGGGCCTAGGCCCGAAATGTCAGCCTTCCTGCTCCTCTGATGCTGCTTGGCCTGCTGTATTCATCCAGCTCTACATTTTGTTATCTCCCTTTCAATAGCACCATTACTCAGGATTTGATAGAGTGTTCCTTTTGTTTCTGATTCCCTCATTTCCCCAGGGTTTTCCTTCAAGTTCTCTTACTTCTTCATAGGAGGCACAGCACAGCTTCACAAATTTACGAGTTATAAAGTCGCTGATTTATTGGCTAAAAGCAACTGCTTACAACAACCTCTCAAAGAAAATAATTTGGCTTTTTTCAGACTTTCGGTTTTTTACTGGAGAGGATGAGACATACACACACATCATTCACGCTTTCAGTGGTCTGAGGGTTTCTGCCTGTATTGTTCACACTGAAGCTGGTCAGCTTCTGAGGGCCAAATTAGATAGTTTTGGTCAGGCTGATGGTCTTTGTCATCCACAGCAGGTCTCAACTCCACAAATCAATCGACAAATTGAATCTCAATTTGAGTGTACTTCCTGGTGCTGGTCTGTCTACAAATGGCTTCCAACTGCTTGAACAAAGCAGAAGTGTAAACATAACCTAAGTTTCAATAACTTGCATTTTAAAAGAGCAACAATTCTTTCCACAGTCCTTGGTTTGAAAATTGTTCTTTTCCCGTCTTAGCTTACACCAAAAGTAACACAAGGTGGTATTTATAAAATAGATACTCATCTTCCAATTAAGTGCTTTATGTGTTAAACTGATTTCTGGCTTCATTATGTTGAAACTCATGCTTGTTATACTTACCCAGCATGGGGTATATTGACATGGGATATAATGACCAAAAACCTTTCTTTATGCTGTGCAGTAAAATCCTGTTCTGTGAACAATACAGTGAAATCCCTCATGACTAACTGATGAACATTCAGTGACAGTTGAATTGTTAAGCAATGATCTGAGCACAGGGCATAAACATCGAAAGCTTTGAAACAATCTGTATAAGACGCTCCCTGATGATTCAGACTCATTTTAAACAGGCCTTCCTTTTAACTATTGAAATGTAAAGCATGGGGAGAGTACATTGAGATGAATAACTGTTCAGGGAGAACTTGAAAATACTGGGATAACTTGCCCCATTCTTCTGTCCACTAATTTTTGCCTAGACATCAACGAGCAAACACAACACCAATGATTTATTTTGCAATTTTTACCTGGCCCTGATAAAACCTATTTGTGTTGCAGAGACGTTGCATCTAGTCCACTGGTTCTGGATTACAATCAGGCAAAATAGTCAAAGTCCTTTATTCTGATTGCTATGCCTTCTGATAACCCCTTCTGAGGCAAATTGCAAGAATATCAGGCAAGAAAAGATCAGTCTTGGCTACGATGTATTTTAATGTCAGATGGCATGCCAAAAGTCATTACCAAAGCCCACAGGTAAGCAATGACCACAAGGTAACCCCATGCAGTGGAATTACACCACGGTGGGTTTCAACAACCACTAAAGAAAGGCTAGAGGGAAAAGTCAAGAAGAAAATGAAAGAGAAAACAAGCAACAAGCTAGAAAATAGTGTAACAGAAAGAGAATAACTAGTTACAGATACAAAATGAATTAGGAGGGAACTAATTGGCAAAGACTAAACAGTCATGATTTTTACAATTGCCAAGCTATTTTTACACTTCCAGTGCTCTTATTTAACAGGGCAACTTACTGAATAGTAAATACTCCCCACGTTTCTGCCATGTCTGATCATTATCTCCATTCCAAGATTAAATCTATCTAAAGTATTCATAACATAATATCTAATGTAACAGTGATTTCCTTTTACATACAGAGTATGATTTTGCAACAAATAAAACAAATTCTTATCTATAACGTATCATACAGTAAGTTCTGTGTTACTGGATTCGTAAATGTGGAGGCCCTGGTGTTGGGCTGGTTTGAACAAGGTTAGAGTCACATGACACCACGTTATAGTCCAACAAGTTTATTTAAAATCACATGCTGTCAAAGCACTGCTACTTTGTCAGTTGAAGTGACGAAGCGGCAGGTTCCGAAAGTTTGTGATTTCAAATAAACCCATTGGGCTATAACCTGGTGTCATGTGACTTTTGAAATTAATTCATAAATGTCATGACAAACTACACAAGGAAATTGGCCTTTAATAATGTGTGAGTAGGTGGAGGGAATTGCATATAGGATTTCTTTATCACAGTAATTGATTATTTGAATACTTGTCACATTTCATTCTTTACAATTTCTGTCAAAATAATTATGTAAAATTGTTTTTTTATCATTCCAACATTACAAATGTATCATTAGGGAATGTCAAAATTGAACCAACAAATCATTTGACTATAATACTAATAGCTTTGTCCTGTTGCTGTTTACTAGTTGGATGTTGGAACCATCTACTATTCTGCATTTATCCAATCCTTTTCTTTCTCTCCTCTCAACAAAGTCTTAGAATAACAGTGTCAGAAGCTCTTTTGCCTGTCATTCCCTCTGAACAAACTGTAGGAAGTGCAGATTGGTGGGTATTCAGGAGTTTTTGATTTATTTAAGTATATGGGAGGGGAGATTGAACCATTTAGATGAAGTCTATGGTAGAACAGATTGCTCCTATAACCTTGAGGATGGATTTGATAAAGTTTTTCTGTCTTCCCTCTATTCAGGTTTTCTACTGATTATTGATTGCAATTAACAATTGTGATTACAAAACAATTTATATTGTTTCCTTCAGTTTCCATCACATTCTTGGAAACAATGGCAAACCACAATTTTATTACATAAGCAATCAGGAGGATCATCTGAAACAGGATCCATATACCTTACTATGGATCGTAACATACAATTCCTCTCTACTCGATGATCAAGGATCAGCTCTGTCATCTGAAACTTAAGAATTCTCCCTGCTCCATCATCTCTGACAGGTAATCCTAATTGGTTTTTGATACACAGAAGTGTATTTTGCTTTTGTTTTAATACCCACCTTTCTTTGTACCTTTGATACTATGCATCTTTCCTAACAAGGCACATCAATTTTTCTTTTGAAAGGAGCAACTAAATGTTTTGCACAGTGTAGACATTTCAGATTTACATCTGTATATTTGCAAATGAATGGAAATTTACCTACTTTTGTTCATTTAGAGTTCAATTTTCAGTTCACCTCAAACATCAAGTACTTACGAGGCAAATACGATTTAGTATGAATTTTATGCCATATAACTTACCAATATCGAATCAAATGTACAATACAAATTTCAGAAAACAGAACAGCAAAGAAATAAAAATCAGATGAAGCCCAAGGTAAAATTTAAGGTTGGTATTGTAATACAGCTTCTGCAAGTCAGCACAAAGGTTGGCAAGTCGCTAATATTCAGGCAGGTTCCTTTTTTGAAACAGTCACTCAGCTGGTGTGAAATGTACAGCTTTGGCTGCAGTGTGCAGTACTGAAATGACATGCAGAAAGACATAGTGTGTTGATGACAGATGATCACAGGCTCTGCCTTGTAAATTTGCAAGCTTCAACATCAATCGTAGACAGCAAAATAAATGTGATCCATCAGATTTATTTCTTTTCAGGGTTATGTCCTACAGTTTTGATAATTCTAGAGGAGCCACCTGATACAATATTTGTTAATTTGGCTATGGGGCCTGATATTATACGATTAAAATGTTAGCAAGTGCCACACTAAATAGTGCAGGTAGATCACATTTCACAACATATTCATGCTATTTCCTATTTCTTATGCACTAATCAAAGAGTTTTGCTGATGAGTGTCGCTTTGTGCGCCCATGACAGGATCCACTTCACTAAAATTGTAAGTCAAATCATTAATCAGGACTTTTCCAGTTGGTAATTACTTCAGATACTAACACCTGAAATCTGAAAGTAATTTGATGTTATGCCCCCAGTGAAAAAAACAAACTGAGAAGGAAATGCAGTCAGAAATTGCTCATAGAAAGTTATTCTGAAGCTGCCATGTTGCATGTAAATTAGGATTTGGGCTCAGATACATTTCTACAGCAGATTCAATTCCATTCAGTGTGCCACACAAGAGGACCTGAAATTACAGTAAGGGTGTAAATTTGTTGTTCACTACTACCCAGTATTCGAATTTAATGAGATTTATCCTTGAGATCTGCATTGGCCGATGTGACAATGATATGCATGTGGTCTTTAGACTGTTGGGCACAAATGTGATTCTCCTGATATGAGGTATGTATTCTTGACTTCTTAATGGAGGTTGCTCACAAGACTTAACCCACCTTCCTGCATGTAGAACGGGAGATCACTGGCTGATTGTATGCCCATTACTGGCGTGTCCTCTTCTGAAAGTCAATCTATTTCTATACTTTAAAAGTGAACACAAAAGTCTGAAAAGTATGGCTGCCCAGGAAGTCGCCTGATTTTGTTTGTGAATTGAAACAAAATCCCTGTCCCGGGAAGGAACAAATGAACATTCTAGACTGATATGGATTACCACATTTTCCAGAAACCAATTTAAAATGGTATTTATCAAATTTAATGGGTCAGTCAAAAGCAAAGCCACACACAGTCTCAAAACTTTCAAGGTCTTAAGCAACAATGTGGGATTTTGGATTCAACACTCACACCACCCTTTATTGGGAAAAGGACTTTGAATTTGTTCAAGGTCACATAATGAAGGAGTCAGGTTTTGTCCATGTTTACAAGCTGCTTGAAGACTGTTCTAACAAAGCCATCAAATTGGTGCAAGAATTCAAAGCAGCCTAAGGAAATTAACAACAATGTTGTTAAAGTAAGAGATCCCATTCTGAAGAACCTCCACCTATTTCAACTTGAAGCTTAACTGAGAACCAACCTAATAAAAATTCAAGGACACGAAACCCCACTTCCTTAATTTTACAAGACATTCCTTTCAACTTTAAATCATCAGTTTCATTCAAGCAATCAGATGTGCCATGGTAGAGATGAAGACCACAAAGCAGAGACTGAGTTCACTTCCACTTGTATCTAACCTCGGCAGATGTGATGAAGCATGTAAGAGCTGACGAGTTAATTCAAGCTAAGCATCGGGCTGAATCATCACAAAAGCTTAGAGTGTTCTGCTGTGTTCTGCAGTGGTAGTGTCCTACATAATGAACTAGAAGATCCAGTTCAAGTCCCACCTGCTCCAGATGTTTGATAACATCTCTGAACAGGGTGGTTAGAAAATAATAAGTATGTGAGATGAAACAACTTTCTTTATATTTTTACTTACAATGGCTTGCTCTTGGAATTATTAATTTAGTTACAAAAGTTGAGGTTAAAAACACCTCTTTTATAAAAAAAGTAAGAAACATTGGCAATAAAGGGAACAAATAGGGCTGAATTTTACCAAAAAATGACTAAATATCAGTTTCACTGAGTTTCATGGTGTACTCAGCAATGACAGAAACATTCACCAATATATTTGAGGGTGCCCAGCCATTTTTATGCCACAGCTTTGCACTTGATCAAGCACCACCAGCCAACAGTAACCCCCCCCTCACAGTTGCAGTTTTTGAAGAATTGTCCCAGAGATGGCCAGCAGAGGCAATTGGCTCCCAGATTTGCTGACAGGAACCTGGAGGTCCTCCTGGACAGCTTTGTGCATGCAAGGTTGCCATCTTTCCTCAGGACCAGAGGAGACAATGATACCCGACTCTACCAGCCTCACTTGAAGATGCCATCCCATTGCCCATAGTGCAGAAGAATGCCCATTAGTGACTAGAGTGAAAACGTCATCACCTTCTCTCTACTATCTCACACTCTAGTCCATCCCTACTACCGCATCATCTCCCACCAAAGCTCATGCTCTACCTCTCACACTTTTACAAGCAATATCGTCTCTCATTCTCTCTCATCTACAAATCCACCCACACTACGAGCCTTGCATTAGCGTCTGCCCTTCTTACTCATTCATTCAGAACACCTCACTACTTTTCCCTCACCTGCACCACCACCAACAGTTGTGCCAGCCGTGTTCATTTCACTTAACCCCTACACTTCATCTCATTCCAGGAGAATATGGCCCACCATAGTACATAGAGAACCAAGAAAGTTGATGGAGTGCTTGACATCGATTTCCTTCCATCTACAAGGAGAGAGTGCTTGCCTTAGTGTGAGAAGACAGAGGTTGGTCATCATGTGATGCCGAGACTTGCATGTCCCTTCAATTGAAAAGGGTAATACCTTTACTGTGCCGTTCTCCCATTACTGCCATTGGGAATACATTCTTAACATGACTGAGCTTCTACCCTTATTTCCCAAAACTTAGTTTCTCCTTTGTTGCCTGCAAGGTCCATTGGCACCTGCACAGTTCTGCTTTGAAGAGAGTTGAAGATGTCATCTCCTCACCCACTTCTCAGACATCCCTTAGAGGATGCCCTAGCAAGGCTGCCTTTTGCGTTCTTCACTAGCTCCCTCAGTGGATATGTTAGCTAGGTTAGAGATTTGGCAGCACATTCTGCCAAGCACTTCACTACCACGTCTCCACAGGTGGTCGAACAGGAAGCAGCACCTGCACGCCCCTCACCTCCCCCAATGACCCCTGCCACCACCAACCCTATCACTAGCACTCAGGAGACTGCCAGAGACCAGGCACTTACTCAGACCCAGGGAGGAGTAGACCCCACGCTATGGGGAATTCTTAAATTCACCAAACACAGGCAGATTTATCAGAGGCAAATTGTCGCTACCAGTGCTGTTTGCTCCACACTAGCAAGCGAGAGCCTGGCAACCTTTGTGGACTGATTGTTTTGGAGAGCCATGTTCAATAGTCTCAGAGACAGGTAGACATGCACAGACTTGTACTCCTTGATAGAGCTATTTGTGCTCAGCATCAGCCACAAGGTGACACCAAGACACAGGTGATGATCTCACTCCTGGTGCCCCTTCCTCACAATGAGACAAGATGGTGCCAGTAGGTACCCAGGCAGATGAGGAACCACACACAATTTCCCCTTAGAATATACGAGAGAGCCACAAGCCACCCCTCCACCCTGTCTTCCGCCCTCAATCATGTGGGTGTTCAAACTGAGAAGGGGAAACTGCAGCTGTACAGGATGCACACAGTGTCTCCAAGGTCTGCACCGACAAGATTCCCCGGGGTTGCCCACCAGATTTCTGCGTATGGCCATATAATATTGAAACCCAGTCTGAGCAATATCCATCCTTCCCATAGTGTCCACACTGGTATGAAACTTTGCCAGGATTGTATGAGGGACTGCCAGATGTTATGGGAGCTTCCGTCCATTTATGACATTAACTCTTATTTTAACAGAATGGACCACATCGAAGAATCAAAGTGTTAAGCTGCATTTGCAGTTTGATACATGAGAATGCTGACCTTGGCAGTACCAAACAATTTTCAGTCTGTGACCATTATACATTGAATGTGGTTTGCTCTGAGATATTGCAAAGTGGTCACTGCCCAAGGGCTGCAGGCTCACATGCTGGGACCTGTTGCCCATGACAGACAGGTACCTGCTCTGACTTTCAAGTCAGGAATTGCTGCAGTCTTGTCCCTCTCCAGTACATCATAGAATTGGAAACCCCATGTTCATGAGGTGAAGTTGGGTACTAATAGCTTGCTAATTCATGTAAATAGGCCGTTCATTGCTTACTGGCGAGATTTTCATCTCACCATTCACGACTTGGTTGCAGAATCAAATTTTCCTTGAAATAAATGGAGAGAATTGAGAATCTCATTTTCCCAATCCTGGATTCACTAGAGGTCCCTACATTGTACAGGGGCTGGTAAGGTTCCACGCATTAATTTAGCCTGCCACAAAGGTTAGAGACCAGGCTTTTCCAGCAACAAATCCACATTGTTACTGAACATTTGGAGTACCAGATGGTATGGTTATTAAATAGTCAAGGAGGCTGCAAATTTTCAGCTAAAAATCAAGCCCAGGGCATGCTTTAATCAACAACGAGCATCTACCTACAGTTGGAGTCAGTGTGGTTTTGACCAAGTCCAGAAATTGTAATTGTTAATGGTCCTGGCCTGGTTTGTGCTATCAATGTGATTTTCTAAGTACTAGAGGACTAGTAAAGACTTCTAGAGGATAGCTTCATGAAAAAAACAAGAATTCAAATTAAGAGCAGGCTTGGGCTAACCAGCCCTTTGAGCCTGCTCTCCCATTCACTACACTCAAGGCTGAGTTGAAAACTCCAGTTATTCAATATTCTCAGCAACCCCTATTATGATTTACCTCGTGCTTATCAAGGATTGATCTGCCTTTTCCTTAAAAAAATATACAAAGACACGGGCTAACCCTTATCACATTTTGGCCACATGTCATTTTCATTAAGTTTCAACATTTGCTGAATAATCCTGAGTGTGTGAAGAATTATGCTAACAACCATGTCACAATTGTCAGTCAGACCACAATGTAGCAAACATTTGCGTACTGCCAGCTACATATATTAATACATATTGCCCTTTCTTTGCAAACCGAAAATAAATATATATGCACTGAGCCTGTTTGTCAGCTATTTTGTTAATTTCAATCATTCACTTTTTCATTTCTCAGGGTAATGCTTTGACCAGTCAACATGTTGTTCAACATTCAAAGTCTGGGAATCAGCTATTAGCCATTAGAAACAGTGCATTCTCCATGACAGGGCTCTCCTAAGTAGTTTCTACGTGCTAACCAATCAGCACAATCCACAATTTAAATGTTAGCTTTCCCCTTGAATTGATATTATTGTGAATTGTCCTGATGAGTGCATGATAAAAATCTTCAATAGATTCTGTAATTTTTCCTTCCTTAAATAAGGAGGCCAATACAGTAGTATTCCAGTTGTTGTCACACCAGGGCCCTGTTTAACATAAGTATAACCTCAGAGGGTCTAGGCACGAAACATCAGCCTTTTTGATCCTATGGTGCTGCTTGGCCTGCTGTGTTCATCCAGCTCTACACCTTATTATCTCTATAAGTATAACCTTCTTAATTTTGCATTTGATTTCCCTCAAAATTAACAATTGCATTATCTTACCTTTCCCAATGACTTGGGTAGCCGCATAATAAAATTTTATGATTCATGCACTAAAGCGGTCTCTGCATCTCAGAGCTCTGTAATTTCTCACAATTTGGATAATATGAGTCTTTTTATCCTTCTTCCCAAAATGGAAAATTTTGTGTTTTTCCACATTAAACTCTATTTGCCACGTTTATGCCTACTCACACAACCTACTTATATATTTCTGTCGCCTCCTTATGTTCTGTTCACAACCTAATTTCCTGTCCATCAGTAACTTCATCAACCATACAATCCATCCTTTCATCTAAGTAATATGAGTTGTAAACAGTTAGAGTGCCAGCACCGATCCCAGCGGCACATCATTCATTAAATCTTGCCAACCTGAAAATGACCCTTAGCCCTGTTAAGTAACCAATTGTATATCCATGCCAACATGTTATCCTCTACGCCAAGAGCTTTCTGTTTCTGCAATAAAGTTTGATGTGGCTTCAAAAAAATCTAAGTACAGCACATCTAGCATTTCCACAGCACATTACTTCTTCAAAGAACACCAAAAAATTAGTTAAACATGTTTCAGCTTTTGCAAAATCATATTGATTCTTTTGATTACTTTGAATTTTTCTTCATGCCTTGCTGAATAGCATTTTTAACTTCTAACCTCTCCAAACCTCTCCCTGTGATAAATGTTAAGCTATCTGGCTTGTAGCTGCCAGTTCCCTCCCTTTTTGAATAAAAGGGTTACATTCTCTACTTTGCAATCTGATGAAACCTTTCCCAAATCTAGGAGATTTCAGAGATTGAAAATCAAAGTATAGGCTGTTGAGCAAGTCCCACAAATTATTTAGTGTCATTTCCTTGTTAATTGTAATTTTCTTGAGTTTCTCCCTTTCTCACCTTTGCTGATTTATAGCTATTTTTGGGACGTTATTTGTATCGTGTAGAGTGAAGATTGATACAAAATAATCGTTTGATTCACCCGATTTTTTTCTGATATTATTGATTCCTCAGATTCACCTTCTTTAGGATCAAAATTCACTTTGTTAATTTCAATAGAGAGAAATTCTTACAATTTTTTTTAATGTCTAGATGGTTTTCTCAGGTATTCTAACTTTATTTGCTGTCTTCCATACTGTGTCCAATATTTTATGATCCTGCCCATCTTTGCTTTCTGTTTAAAAGTGGTGATGTCTTTAACTAATTTAGTTAACTATGGAAAGTAGAACCTTCCTTTCTTACACATTGGAATGTGTTTATTCTACATATTCTGTAATATCTCTTTAAATGTCTGCCAATGCATCCCTATCAACCTACCCATTAACATAATTTCCCAATTAACTGAAACTAGCTCTATTTTCACGCTGATGTAAATGCTCTTATTTCAGTTTAAAGTACTAGTCTAGAAACCATTTTTCTCTCCATCGAAATAAATGTAACGTTCAAAATATGCTGTCATCACCGCTGACCGGGGTATGTTCATGGTGAGGTATGCTTGTGTTATTTATTTTGATTGTCAATTTCACATTGTGTGCAATTGAAATTTGTTAGGACTGTAGTTTCAAAGTTGATAAAGCCATTACAAAAAAACAGTAGTCTACTTAATTGCTGGCATTCACCAATGACATAAGTTATCAGGCATCAGAACGAAATGTAATCTTTCAGGTAGTTGTGACTAACTTCACATAATTACATTCTTTAACATCATTAGAAAGCTTTGGACTGTGGGCAATGTTGAACTCCAAGCTGTTTTTGGCCAGATTCGGGATTCCTTGCAAAGGACAATAGTAAAGAGTATCTGGTGGTTTGATTCTAAACCTCCAAATTAAAAGATTGTTTTGATAATGAAGTCTGGAATTTATGACTGTATGACTGCCAACAAGGTAGACAGGACAGCAAGTGAGCGAGCCAATGACTTTCCATGCCTCCATAGCCAAAGTCTTAAACAAGCTGCAGCTGGAGCGTGCCAGTCAGTCATCAGGAAGCTATGTTAAGGTGGTTGCCAAAGGAGCAAATGCTGTTAAACAAAGACTGAGGGCTTCACTGAGATTACAGAAATCTCTTCAAAACAACCAGAGGTGCTGCAAAGCAAATTAAGATGCCAGAAGCTGTGAGATCACAAGCGAATATTTAGAAATAGTATTAATCTGCAAGTGCGCATAATTTTAAGATGTCCATAAATTACATCAGGATGGCACTCAGTTCAGCATGTCTATACTAGTCAAAAAAGAACCGTTCAAACTAATCCAGCTCCCCAGCTGCTGGCCTCCATCCCTGCAGTTTACAGCACTTCAATTGCAAATCCAAGTGCTTTTGAAATACGATTATGAATTCACTAACAAGCTTTTATTTTGTGAGTTACTCCCCCCACCATGCTCCAGGTGAAACAATTTCTCCTAGCTCCCTTCAAACGCTTAAATCTTTGAATCAATGCTCCTTGGTCATTGTCCTCTCTGTGACGAGAAATAGCTCCTCCCTATCCACTCTAACCATACCCCTCAAATTTTTGTGCATTGCAATCAAATCTAACCTCCACTTCTTTATTCCAAAGAAAAGTTTGACACAACAATAATTCCAATTTATTATTCAATGGGGTATAGTCATTCATCATTGCTAAAAGTTATTCTGGGCTAGAATTAGTGACAAGTTCACTGGCAAACCCCAGGCTGGTCAAGGAGCATTCTCAGGTTCCAGACACAGAAATATATCAACTTGGCACTTGAGCATACAATGAATTGAAGAGATGGCAGCACACCATTATATAATCTCTGGAAGAGCCAGAAGGCAAGTATTTATTGATGATGTTTGCACTTAAAGTCTTCTAATATCCTACGCACAAGACAACTGCATGGGTTAAATACTCTTGTCCTGAATCAAACTAAAAGTAACAATGATAGAATGAGGTGTAAGCTGGCTATGATAAATTGTTGAGTATGGTTTAAAGGGACGATAGTGGTTAAATGTGGCAAACATTTCAATAATGCATGAATGAACTCTAACACAAAAATAAAACAGGAAAACGTGGCTTGACCATGGCTACCAAGAGAAATGGAAAATAATGTTAGATCTGAGGAAGGGGCATACAACTTGACTAAAAAAAGCAGCCGACTTGAGTATATGGAGCAGTTTAGATTTTAACAAGAGAGCAAAGGGATTGGTTAAGACAGAGCATGAGAGTAAGCTTGAGGGGAACATGCAGAGAACTGATGGTAAAAGCTTCTAAATGTATGTGACAAGAAAATGGCTAGTGAAGACAAATCTGGGTCCCTTACAATCAGAAAAAGGAGGAGTTATAATGGGAAACAAAGAGATATTAGAACAATTAAATACATTCTTCACAAAGGAGGATACAAATTATGTTCCAAAAATGTTTGGGTCCTTGGGGTTTTGTGAGATGCTGGAGCTGAAGAAAATCAGTGTTTATAGAGAAATGGCATTGGGTAAATTGATGGGATTAACTCTCCAGGACCTAATAATCTACCCAGAGTATATAAGAATTTGTTCCTAGAAATAGTGGATGCTTTGATAACCAACTTTAAAAATTCTAGAGTCTCTGGAACAGTTGCTATGGATTAGAAGGTATGAAATGTAACCTCACTAATTAAAAAGGTGGTCGAGAGAAAACAGGGAATTATAGACCAGTTCGCTCGACATTGGTAGAGGGGAAATGCTACAGTCCATTATAAAGAATTTAAAAGCAAAGCTCTCAAAAAATAGTGACATGACTGAACAAAGGCAGCATAAATTTATGAAAGGAAATCATGCTTGACAAATCCATTGAAATTTTAAGAGGATGTAACTAGTAGCTTTGATAAGGGAGAGCCAGTCAATGTGGTTGGCTTGAACTTTCCAAAGGCTTTTGAAATGGCCCCTGATAAGAGATTAACATGTAAAATTAAATCACATGAAATTGAGTGTAGTTTACTGACATGGGTGGCAGACAGCAAACAAAAAGTAGGAAGAAACTGGTCTTTTTCCAGCTGGTGGCAAATGTCTAATGGAGTACTTCAAGGATCAGTACTTGCACCCCCAAGCTATTAAAAAATGCATATGTTGATGACTTGGATGAAGGAACTAAACATAATATCTCCAGGTTTGCAGATGACACAGAGCTAGTTTCAAGGCCAAGCTGTGAGGAAAATACAGAGATGCTTCAGTATGGTTTGGACAAGCTGAGTGGGTAAATGCTTGGAAAATGAAGTATGATACTATTAAATGTGAGAATAAAGACCACAGAAAGACAATATAAAACAAGGAGAACAATTCTAAAAGGAATGCAAGAGCACAGGGACTTGGGTTTAATTGTGCACAGATCATTGAAGAAGGCAGGATAGGTGATGAAAGCAGTAAGTAAGTAATACTATTTTCCTGGTTTTATTACTAGGATGGTTAAGGACAAGAACAAGGAGGTGATGTTGAACCCATGCAAGATATTGTTAGACTTCAATTGGAGTATTCTGCACAACTATCGGCACAACATTATTGCTAAGGTGTGAAAGCATTGGAGAGAGTAGAGAAGTTGTTGAGAAGAATGGTTCCAGAAATGAGAAATTTCAGTTTTGAAGATATATTAAAGAAGACAGGGTTGTTTTCCTTGGAGGGTAAAAGGTTATTTGATGGCAGTTTCAAATCCTGTGCAGGACAGACAGAGTAGACTGACAGAAGCTGTTCCCTCTCATAAAAACAAAAGATTGAGATGGCTTCAATTTAAAGCAAGGATGATGTGAGAGGATATTTTTTATTCCACAGTGAATAGTTAAGATAGAAAAAGTATTGTCTAGAAATGTGTTGCAAGCAGGTCCAACAAAGGCATTCCAGTGAGCATTGTATGATTATTTGGGCAGAAACAGTGTGCAGAAATATGGGGAAAAGGCAGGAGATTGGCACATGGGAACGGAACTGGTGCAGGCAGAATGGATGGAAAGCAACTTGGTGATTCTGCAATTCTAACAGTAAATGGCAGGTGATGTATTGCATGTGGAGGAAGGTGAGGTTAAAGGCCATTTTATCTGATTTGGGGCAGGAAGGAGTCTATTTTAAGTAACTGGTGATGTATAAACTAATATGCAGCATTGCACTAGAGTACTTATAAAAAAGCACGTGTTAAATTTGCCCTGAATTGTCTTTGAATGAAAGCTAAAAGCAATTGTTTATCATAAATCTGTTGAGGATTTTGGACTTCAGATGCATTTCTGGCAGATAGTTCTGCAAACATGTACACACGTATCCTACATCTACTGTGGTTTGTGCGGCATAGCAAGGTGAAGTAAAGATTCTAAAACTTTATCTGATGGAATGAATATTTAACAGGACATGCTTGGTGGGTACTTTGTGATCAAGAGGGTGGAGAAAACGGACTCCCCTTTTTGTAGATAGTTATACTGCTTGGTGGAACAGTCATGTGGAGTTCCTGATTCTGCTGTTGATTTCACAAAGCCTGAAACCTATACTGACTAATTGGCAAGCAAATGTCCAATATGGTTGAAAGAAGGAACCAGTCGAACTTTTAGAGATCAACTTGGGTCCAAGGTAAGATACTAGGGGGTAGAAATTTACCAAGATATCCTAAATTACTCTTGTTCCATTTGCCAGCATTTGGCACATATCTCCCCAAACCCTTCCTATTCAGGTACCCGTGAGATGCCTTTTAACTGTTGTAATTGTACCAGCCTCCTCCACTTCCTCTGGCAGCTTGTTCCATACACATACCACACCTTGAGTGAAAATGTTGCCCCTTCAGACCCCTGTAAATCTTTCCCCTCTGATCTTAAACTAGTGCCCTCCAGTTTTAGACACCTTTACCCTGGGGGAAAGGCCTTGGTTTATTTACCCTATCCATGCCCCTCATGATTTTGTAAACCTCCCTAAGGTCACTCCTTAGCCTCTGACACCCCAGGGAAAGTAGCCCCAGCCTATTCAGCTTCTCCCTATAGCTCAAACCCTCCAAACCTTGTAACTCTTTTCTGAACCCTTTCAAGTTTCACAACAGTGTCAGAAGCACAGTTGACCAGTTGATCAAGCTCACTCAGGCTGTATGTTACTTTTCTTTTAGATCCTTGCGATCAATGTTCTCGTCAACTTACAAGCAGTGTTACAATCTTAGCTGATGCTAATACTGGACAAGTCAGATCCTAGAATGAAACCTGGCTTTGTTTTGTCTCTTTTTAAAGCCATGGCAGTCAATTAGTAAACATATTCATAGGACTCTGCAAGTGTACTTTAACACAAAGAGTAAAATATTTATTAAACAAAGGAAAAAAAGTGAACTGTATTACTCCACACAAAAAGGTTGGAAAGATTTCAGCCTATTTACTAGAAAAATGATCCAATGGAAAGATTTCAGCCTACTTACTAGAAAAATGATCCAAGTGAGCCTTACCTCAGTTGTTGGTAAAGTGTTGGAAAAGGTTATAAGGGATAGGATTTATAATCATCTAGAAAAGAATAAATTGATTAGGGATAGTCAGCACGGTTTTGTGAAGGGAAGGTCGTGCCTCACAAACCTTATTGAGTTCTTTGAGAAGGTGACCAAACAGGTAGATGAGAGTAAACCGGTTGATGTGGTGTATATGGATTTCAGCAAGGTGTTCGATAAGGTTCCCCACAGTAGGCTATTGTACAAAATGCAGAGGAACGGGATTGTGGGAGATATACCAGTTTGGATCGGAAATTTGCTTTCTGAAAGAAGACAGAGGGTGGTAGTTGATGGGAAATGTTCATCCTGGAGACCAGTTACTAGTGGTGTACTGCAAGGGTCGGTGTTGGGTCCACTGCTGTTTGTCATTTTTATAAATGACCTGGATGAGGGCGTAGAAGGATGGGTTAGTAAATTTTCAGACAACACTAAGGTCGGTGGAGTTGTGGATAGTGACGAGGGATGCTATAGGTTGCAGAGAGACATAGATAAGCTGCAGAGCTGGGCTGAGAGGTGGCAAATGGAGTTTAATGCAGACAAGTGTGAGGTGATGCACTTTGGTAGGAGTAACCGGAAGGCAAAGTACTGGGCTAATGGTAATATTCTTAGTGGTGTAGATGAGCAGAGAGATCTCGGTGTCTATGTACACAGATCCTTGAAAGTTGCCACCCAGGTTGACAGGGCTGTTAAGAAGGCATACAGTGTTTTAGCTTTTATTAATAGAGGGATTGAGTTCCGGAACCAAGAGGTTATGGTGAAGCTGTACAAAACTCTGGTGCGGCCACACTTGGAGTATTGCGTACAGTTCTGGTCACCGCATTATAAGAAGGATGTGGAAGCTTTGGACAGGGTGCAGAGGAGATTTACTAGGATGTTGCCTGGTATGGAGGGAAGGTCTTACGAGGAAAGGCTGAGGGGCTTGAGGCTGTTTTCATTAGAGAGAAGAAGGTTGAGAGGTGACTTAATTGAAACCTATAAAATAATCAGAGGGTTAGATAGGGCGGATAGGGAGAGCCTTTTTCCTAGAATGGTGACGGCGAGCACGAGGGGGCATAGCTTTAAATTGAGGGGTGAAAGATATAGGACAGATGTCAGAGGTAGTTTCTTTACTCAGAGAGTAGTAAGGGAATGGAACGTTTTGCCTGCAACGGTAGTAGATTCACCAACTTTAGGTACATTTAAGTCGTCATTGGATAAGCATATGGATGTACATGGAATGATATAGGTTAGATGGGCTTCAGATCGGTATGACAGGTCGACACAACATCGAGGGCCGAAGGGCCTGTACTGTGCTGTAATGTTCTCGGTTCTATGTTCTAACCTCATGTAATTCCTTTTATCCCAACAATATCTTCACAAGAATCAAACGCAAGAGAAGATTCACATCATCACCACACTAATGCTCACACTCAAGCTGGCACAGTTGCAACTGGTTTATGTTTGGCAGACTCCTAAACATTTACTGGATGCTTTGCTGGCATCTTTCCCTGAGATACCTAGAAGAAGCTGCAAGCTGAACAACTATTACTTTAACGTCTGGAAAAATACAAATTCCATAAACTGTCTTTCTGTACGTCCTTGGACCCTTGCCGTGAGGTAACAGCACACATTTTTCTTGACCGCTTTTAAAAAAACATACATTAAGCCATTTTTTTACCTCAAGGGTTGAAAAGTCTCATGGAAAATTCAAGTATGCTAAGCGACCTGTAGATCTCCCATTGCAAAAGCCTGTGAGAACTACTATAAAATTAAAGTAAGACTATGACTTCCTTTTCTTTACACATAATAATACAAAAAAAGCCTTAGATTTATACATTTATACATCTCAGCAGGAAGAAACTCACTTCCAGGCTATTAAGCTGGACAATTTTCATTAGTTAATGAAGGACTCTTGCATACTCATAAGGGTCAGTCAGCCCTTTCTCTTGGCAACATTAGATAAGTTGAGTGTGTTCTTATGGAAAAGAAGTGGGCATTCTATATTTGGAAAACAGGAACACTGCATGTGGGCTTCTTGGTAAGTCAACTTGAAGTCTGTTAACTGTAGGCTAGGCAGGCAACTAATTTGTTCTGAGTACAAAAAGAACATGATCTTCAGGGAAATAATATAAAGCAAAGGTTAAACAGAACAGTTATAACTGCTGCATTCTATGAAAATATATTAAGCCATGACTTCTATACCTTGCAGCTTTGAAGCCAAAGCATCACAAATAATGTTTAAATTGAAAACATTTTATAACAGGGGAAAATCTGTTTTTAATTTTCATTCTTGTAGACTGGTGCCCAAAAGCTGCATTCATCTCCACTTAACCAAAAGGAAAATTCACAGCAAAACCATTTCTATAGAAATAAATTATAAATTCCCAAATTGATATTAGCTACATAGAAGTCAGTACTAATGCAGACCACATTTGATAGATACAGTAACCAAAGATAATGTTCTTGGCTCTTAAGCAACATTTAATTCTTGGAAAAGTGCTGCTGGGAAAAAAAATCTACTACTGAGACTGCTCAACAACCTGGAGACAGTTGGCAGATAAAATATGGAAAATGGCTCAATGTATTATAATCATTTGCAGTATTTGTGTAAATGACAAAATAGTTCCAATAAAGATTCTATCACAATCTAAAATCTCTGGGAAGGTTGACAATTGACTATCAGCAAAACCTATGCACATGTCCATAAGATACTCTTAAATTTTCTGAATAAGACATTATGGTTAATGTTGTAAGATTTGTGCTTGGCAGAAACTATGAGTTGGAAATAGGGCTCTAACACTAATGGTTACTTCTGTTGTGCAGGTTTCATATGACTAGATTCCATGAACAAAATAGAACTTCACAAACTTACCCTTTTGCAACAGACTATGCAAGATTCATCTTGTAGTTGTTACTTACTTCCTTGCATGGTCCCCTTCGTTAGCAGAACTTTGGGTATCTGCACCTTGTACCAGGTAGGTCATCTTCTCTGCAGACAATAATGTGGTGGTATGATTAACCTCTACTATTCAAGCATGTATTTGTTGAAGGGAGAGACGGTGTTATATATTAAATTTCAAATCACCATAATTCCCATATCTCAGAACTGCAATTCCCCGGGAGAGCAGGAGTCCCGGAATGTATATTAAGACAGTAGTCACAGTGTGACTTTGTTCGTCAAAAGATACCTTTCATTTACTCACAAACAACCTAAACTCTCTTTATTGCTAACATGAATATTTCAATTTTTCAGTTTGGGTTAAAAGTGCAGATACTTTGTGGTATTTAAGTGGATTTAGCCAATAACTGAATAACTATTGTATTTCCTTTTTCTGTCTCTCCAGAAGGTGTTAATTGTTGAATTGATTAAAACAATTGAATTTGAGGGGTAGTGTACATTTTCTCTTGTAGTGCAGTGGAGAGCTTCATGTTTAATGTTTATTGGACAACTTACATTTTGAAGAGGTGTGGAATAATGAATTTATTTCAAGTTTTGCAGAAATGCCAGCATTGATGTCTTTAAAAGAGGTCCTTGAAAGCCATTGTGGACATTTGTGTTTCTTTTTATTTAATAAGGTTTCCTATAATTCACATGACTGGTCATTACAGCTTACTTTACTATAACCCTCAGCTGGGGCTTTTTGGATAATGACTGGAAGAGAAGTGTTTTAGTATCTGGATTAATTAGGGAACAAGATGTCTATGAGGAAGGGCTACTCAGATAATTTATTCTTTTTCTGAAAGAAATTCACTTTTGAAATTCAGGTGCAACCTATCTGTCCTTCTGGAAGAATAAATGAAAGAACTCTCACTCTTAGATTTCCTGAGCAAACAGTGTCTGCTAAACTCCAGAGACAATGGTACATGATTATTAACTGAGCCATACATGTGAGAACAGAGCAACATGCTTTGGAGCATTCTGCGCCTTATCCTATTGGCTTTAGGTATGGCCATAATAGGCATAAGCCATTTCTTTATTGCAGCTTCATTGAATAAGTATTATTTTGAGAAAAAAATTAATAATTTTGTGTCTAATATAAAAGCTATTTCATAAATATTTCTATTTCAATCTGATATAGATAAGGTATATTCATGAAGGCAATTCGTTTTTAACTGCAGTGTGTTCAGTCCGAAAGAGCATGCATGCAGATCAGGAAAATGACCATAAAAGTTTCTCTTGAAGGTGATGAAAACAGTTGAACCGTAATATTTCTTGCAACACTGAAATGAATCAAACTACTAGCAGGTACAATATGTCCCTAAGTAGAGGTAGTGGCAGAAGATAATATGCTATATTTGCTGTGCATTGATACTCATGAGAAATAGAAGTTGAAGGGAACTGATGGCAGGGAAACCAACAGGGAGTTATTAGAATGGTGACTGCCATAGATCTGTGCAAAGTCAGCATAACTGAAATGATTACATAAAACTTAGACATTGTCCCCTGCCACTTAATAGAACTGGAAGTGAACTCACTGGTGGATTTTTTTTTCAAATACACTAAGAGTTTGAAGAAATCATTCATATCAGCTCCATCTTTTAAAAATGGTTAAATTATTCTGCAATTCAAAACACAAATCCTGCTGATACTGGAAATCTGAGCTAAAAATATGAAAATACCGAAATGCTTAGCTCAGATAGCATCTGGACTGTGTGAAGGATTACTGATAAAAATTCATCACCTGAAGTTTCAGACCTCTTTCTTGATCACAGTTGCTCCTGACCTGCATATTTCCAGTAATTTCTATTCCTTTTACAATTATTCTGTTCTGAGCACAAACCTTTTTATGATCCACAGGCGTATACAACCTATATCTCAGTTTCTCACCTACGTTGATTATGCCTGGTGTTGTTTAGAGTCACACCCCTTCATCATCCTTCAATGATTTTACATTTTAAAAATCTCTCGTGGCATGAGACTGCGTCCCTTCACTATATAACAGGCGAGTGTTAGAACTGGGATTCACAGACATTTTGGAATAAGGCCAGTTGAGAGTAACCATCTCCATTGTACCCATGAGAATACTGTATTCTAAGTAGCTAACTTTGTGAACAGTTGTGCACCTGTTTTCTGTGTGCTTAACAACATTAAAGAACAGGACTTCTGCATCCCAAACATCCAGAATAGGTTGTGGGGATAGTGTATGGAATTCTGAAATTCCTTCCAAGCCATTTTTGCAGTAATAAATCATGTGGCATTGAATTATCTTGTCTACACTGCAAGAGTGAGCAATTATTGGCTTTTTTCCTAGTGATTTTCATTCAATTCGCCCAGCTCTACTTTCTTTCAGACAGGTGCCCAATTATGTAAAATTCAGCTTAAAATGCATTGGGTAGCTGGACATTGGGAAGACCAATTCATTGCATTTTCCCAGTCGTGAGTAAATGGGGGATCTGCTGGGCAATCATCTCCTAACTTACCCGTTGAGGGTCTCGCAGCAATTGAGGCCATTATATGACAGTCACCAAACAGGCATTGTCGTTCCATATAGTAACACCACTGAATTGCTGCAACTGTTAGATCATTCAAGTCCCAGATAAAATGCTGGTAGCGGTACTGAATAGAATCTTCATGTATTTTTACTGTTTTTTAATCATCGACTGATGAAGCTGTAAACATTCCAGGTGATAGGAGTTCATATTACAATACTTAATAACAAACATGACAATTATTGGCAATATTTATGTAGAACCACTGGACAGCTTGTTACAGACAGCACTTTACAATATATTAAGTCAAGGAATAGTCAATAAATTTGAGACATCATCAATAACTTAACATTGGTAGAGGTTATAGAGCAAACTTGATTTTAAAAACTGATTATCAGATACCCTAAATGTGTCCAATACTTTTAACATGAATTGTTACATGCAAGGAATACTGTTTACTGTGTGAGACAACTGCCCACGCTTGATGTTTGTGATATTGAAATGGTTTTAAATGGGTTGATGGAGGTCAAAATATGATGGATCAGAATTACCCAACTGCTCCCAATTTTACAATCTATCTCCATCTTCAACAATGGTAATTGTACAGAATGAAATCAGTTAAATTCTGAGATTTTAAAAGGCATTTTTGTTGAATTCATGAGCAAATGCACACACAATTTACAACAAGGCTTACAAATCATCATTAAGATAATTTTCATGTGGTAAATTTGTAACCCCATGGTAATGGTATTAGGTCTGTGTTATTACAAGGGCGGCATAATGTTTCAATGTTATAAATGGGAATTGCCTATCATCTGATCAACTATCTTGTCTGTTGCCCATGTAGTTTTCTTAAGTCTAGGTACAGATTTGATTAAAAGTGTTTGATCAGTAACTTGCAGAGGGATTTTTCACATCACTTTAATTCATTATTAATGCACCTTGCAATGACACAACCCTACTGCCACATCATTATCATGAGGATAGGAATTACTTACTGGTTGGTAATTATCTTAATGATGGCTTATAAGCCTGGGAGAAAATTGTGCATGCATGTATTCATGAATTCGACATAATTACAGCAAAATCTCAGAATTTGACTGGTTACATTTCACCATGTGTCCGTTGGATAGCTTTACTCATCAATTGTTCAACCAGAATATTTTTCTGAAGGAAGATGATTTCCATGTCTGTGGGTCTGAAAGGGTTAATACTGAGGTGTACCATAAGCACAACATGTTTTGACGATGCCATATTGACTTGTGAAGTGGATCTTGAAAGAGTGAGACCTGATAGCTGATCCTCCTCAAAGTACCTGTACCGTTGATAGTATCGAGGGGTATTGCAGGCTTCAGTGAGACATTGACAGAATGCAGAGCTGGGCTGAGAAATGGCAGATGGAGTTCAACCTGGATAAATGTGAAGCGATGCATTTTGGAAGGTCGAACGTAAATGCTGAATATAGGATTAAAGGCAGGATTCTCGGCAGTGTGGAGGAACAGCGGGATCTTGGTGTTCAAGTGCACAGCTCCCTCAAAGTTGCGACCCAGGTGGATAAGGTTGTTAAGAAAGCATATGGTGTTTTGGCTTTCATTAACAGGGGGATCGAGTTTAAGAGCCGTGAGGTTATGCTGCAGCTCTACAAAACCCTGGTGAGACCACACTTGGAATATTGTGTCCAGTTCTGGTCGCCCTATTATAGGAAAGATGCGGAGGCTTTGGAGAGGGTGCAAAGGAGGCTTACCAGGATGCTGCCTGGACTGGAGGGCTTGTCTTACAGGGAGAGGTTGACTGAGCTCGGACTTTTCTCTCTGGAGAGAAGGAGGAAGAGAGGTGACCTGATCGAGGTGTACAAGGTAATGAGAGGCATGGATAGAGTCAATAGCCAGAGACTTTTCCCCAGGGCAGGATTGACTGCCACGAGTGGTCATAGTTTTAAGGTGTTAGGAGGAAGGTACAGAGGAAACATCTGAGGGAGGTTTTTGACCCAGAGAGTGGAGAGCACATGGAATAGTTTACCAGTGGTAGTCGTGGAAGCAGAGTCATTAGTGACATTTAAGCGACTGCTGGACATGCACATGGACAGCAGTGAATTGAGGGGAATGTAGGTTAGGTTATTTTATTTTTGGATTGGATTATTCCACGGAACAACATCGTGGGTTGAAGGGCCTGTACTGTTCTGTACTTTTCTATATTCTATGTTCTACATCCATCACATCAATGCCACCTATAGTAGTTACAAAAATGCAATAAACAACTTCTTGTTTAATAAAGAATCTCTTCTGATTAGACCAGTAGCTGATGTTCCTCTACCACGCAGGACCAAGCAGGCTCTGTAGATCGCTGAACTTCAAGAGAAGGGCTGTAAAACCTTAATCATGAACAGCATTTCACACAGTCCAGTGAGCTTGGCTGTCAATACAGTCAGATCTACAACTTAAAGAACAAAAGCTCCACATCCTATGCATTCCAATTGAAAGAATTTGAGCTTTCTAGCTTGCTGATTTTTTTTCTATCAGTAGAAGGCAAGGTTGAGTTTGGACATATTCTCACCAGAGAACTGCAAGTTGCGAAGATTTAATTGCAAAAGGAGAGATTTTGTGTTTTTGCAGACAAAGAGAGATTTTTTGCAGGGAAGGCAATCAAAATTATGCAATGACTGAAACAAAACTGGCACAATGTTGTGCACAACATTTCGCTTTGATATCAGACTGAAGTACAACCAGAATAATTCTATTGCTCAAAGCATTTCCAGCTTCCAAAAAATCTATACATTTGCAAATTATATGGCTCAATATTTTAAACTCCAATGTCTTTCAATTTCTACATTGAAGACAAAATCTCCAAAAGTATTTATTTCATCACCTGCAGAAAGCTAAATATAAGAAATATAATTTTATTGGATCTCAGGTGAATAAACCACTTCCCACTGTATTCCAGACTGAGAATTGACAGAACACAATAAGTCAGGTTGTTTCAACAGCTAAAGTGGATTGAAAGAGAAAGCATCAAAATGCAGTTTATGATTTCAATGTATGGCACTATCACAGCATGTAGGCACTGAGGATTTCTTAGCTGAACATACTACAAGCCTCTTTGAAGCTTTTTTTTCAAAATCTGAGCTACATTGACATTAAGGAATTCATCAATTCCGTGAGATGGAGTGATTCAGAACTACAAATAGCTTGGATTGAAGGCCTAATTAGCAAACTACTTGAGCACAACTTTTAACACAGGTGTGCCTTCACTGCTTCACAGTATGCTTGGGATAGATTAAATTCATTCGGCTTTGATTGCAATCTAAATCAACAATACAAAGCTGATACCTGAAACAACTGGAGCATAATAACAGTTTACCATTGAATCACAGGATTGTCATAATTATAGAGATTTTTGTTTCTCCCTGGTGATTAACAATGATCAATGTCCAATTAATGTATTTGGTTAGAAGCCTCTCTGCTCTGATGTGAGGTGGCATGATCTAACCTCGTGGGACCATGGCTCATCTGCATAATGTTCAAAACACAGCGCAGAATACCACTGAGGTAACCCTGTGGGATTTCTGTTTGCATACTGGTAAATTATGAAAAACAGAACAAGCAGTGATATTTTTTGTTTCTAACAAAAAAGGGCACTCAGTGCAAGTCATTCACTTGGAAATGAAAGTGATTCATTCTTCTTATTTAACTTGCAAACAAAAAATAGACTATAATCTATTAAAAGCTTCCTGGAGGCTAAAAAGCAAACCAATTTATTAGATGAAGTGATGGAAACACAGAATGTGAAGAGTAACTGAAATGCTGGCAGAAAGGCAAAAGTTAAGGGAGCGGAAATCAATTAGGTATGACATTTTAAGTATGGGCTAACACACCAAATATAATTCTCAGATGTTCAATGTTCATGTAAAGACCACAGGAAAAAAGCATAAATTTCTGTTTTAACATGTTACGTTATCGATAAAATATATTCAGGGGCTGGAAAGGCAGATTTTTGCAGAGTAGTGGAGAATCCCAGGGCATTTGCAAATGGAGGGCAGGACCTGGTTCTGGAAGTCCTGCGTCAGTTTGTGACACATCCCATTTTCAGTAGTAGGGGAAATGGGGGCAAGATGTGACTTACACATGTGAGAAATGCAAACTCAGGAGCACGTGGGGAGGTAATGACCCTGTGGTGCCATTGTTGGTTTGTTAATCGAGAGACCCAGATAATGTTCTGGGGACCCAGGTTTGAATCCTGCCATGGGAGAATGTGGAATTTGAATTCAATAAATATCTGGAATTGAGAATCTAATGATCACCATGAACCCATCGTTGATTGTTGGAAAAACCCACCGAGTTCACTAATGTCCTTTAGGGAAGAAAACTGCCATTCTTACTTGGTCTGGCGTACATGCGACTCCAAGCCCACAGAAATGTGGTTGATTCTTAAGTGCCAATTAGGGTTGGGCAATAAATGCTGCCTAGCCAGCAACACCCTCATCCCATTAATGAATAAAGGGAAAAAGATTCAACTCTGTGCTGAGTTCAAACAAATCTTTGAGGCAGGAATCTTATCTTGCAGTCCTGAGGTTAGGATCATCTCGAGATGTTATAAATGTTCTTGAAGGACAGATCATATCTACAGAGTTGTCAAGTTATTTAAATGAGCAGACCTTTTTAAAAAAATCAAAAAAATCTGCTTGCCTGAGTCCATGAGAATGGAAAAAATCTGTTCTAGCAGTTTCAAAAGCTGTTTGTTGATATCATCATGAAGACGATAATTAGAACTTTATCAATACTTGGTTGCTTTCCATAATCTATAATTATCACCTTTGAAGTGTTCTAAATTCACAGTTCAGCAGTTCAAAGAGGCTAAAAAGGATTTGACATGAACTTATCAATAGAAATGTGAGTTTTCCAAGGGAGATTAAGTACTTGAAAATGCTTTCATGAATGGGAGTTTGTCGACTTTGGCAAAAGCTTTAATTGATATTTAGATCTTTGTTTAATTACATCTCAACCTGCCTCCTGATGTCTGCCTGTATTGAATAGTATGCACATTGGCATAGAGGTAATAATGTCAAGGTGAGAGGCCTAACATGAGACGCCATTAAGTTGGCATGGCAATTTTAAGGTGTTGGAGTTGGTTCATCGGGATGAGGTTTATGAGTTGATATGTGTGGATCCTGGTGAGCTGGTGGATTTTTGAACAGCCTGCTTTTGCATCTGGCACCTCTTGTAGCCATTTTCAATCTGAGTCCAGGGCAGCAGGCCTGACTCCATCCCACACCAGCCATAATCCCCAGAACAAAGATACCCATTCGAGGCACTTTTTTTCTTAGGGTTGTGCACTAAATCAGAATATGGCCCAACACAGGATACCTGCCTCAGGACTGTAAAGCCACCCTAATGTTATTTATTTTTATAATGGAATTGTTACATTTCTCTTATGTCGAGAATGTGAGTGCAGAGTGGTGCTATATTTCTGTCTGTGATGGAACACTATGAGCTGAGCTTGTGAATACTAGATCATGGCCTTGTTGTCACAGATGGGATGTGCACAGAAGTTTGGCACTTCCTTAATAAGAAGGGAAGAGACTGAAAAATAATTGATCCAGTCTCTTCTGAACATCTCCTGGCATTGGGTACAGCACATAGAAAGAAAAGAGTGCTTATACTTAGATAGAGGACACACTAATCTCAAAGCACTTTGCAGCCATCAGAATATACTATTTTGATGTACGCAGCAAAGATGTGACCCATTATTTTTGGTTATATTCAGTGATTTGACGCAGGAGAAGCCTGAAAGAAAACAAAAGAAAATAATCAGTTTGCCTGAACAGAAAAATGACCAGAATCCTTTGAAAGTACTTGGAAAATACAAGTCCTTTCTGTGGCATTGTTTATCCATGGTAAGGAATTGTATTGTACACATACAGAGATGGCAAAGGATGCTAAAATAAAGAATTTAAAAGGCTTTAAAATGTTAGAATTCAATTCAGAGATGAAGATTGTTAGCTTTGGCTGGATGCCAAAAGTTAAGACCCAGGCCTCTGTGGGACTATAAGGCTTCCAAGAACCAAACCTATTGTTTAGATTTTTAACATATCCTAGGCAACCTCACATGCAAGTTTAAAATTGTTTTGTAACCTATATAAATTTAATGGTCATATTTTACAAAACATCTACATAAGGTCAGTTGAGGGGAATTCAAATAAAGCTGAAAAATATTTCCTCAGTAATTTGATTAGTTCATTTTTGCTACAATTGCTGCATTGAATAAAAAACAAATAGTTTGAATTTCATATAGGTAATGGATTATGTTGTTACTTTTTTAACCTACAGGTTCCTGCCTATCACTGTTTAGATAATTTAAAGGATTGTTAGTAATTGACTCCCCCACACTCTGCATCAGTGACACTTTCTACAATGACAAGTAATTTACATATTCCACAAACTAGGTGGCACAAGATGCAACACAATTATTTATATCGGTATATTAGCCATGATATTCTGCCATAACTTTGGCAAGAGGTCAACTGAACCCCCAAGGAACAGCATAAACTGTCGGAAATGTAGAGGCCTGGCATCATTTCAAGGCTGTGATTTCTGAGCAATCCTCAGCAACTTAATCCAGTGAATAGTTGATTCATACTGACCCGTAACATCAGTCCTGAATCGACGTGGAACATTGGAATCTGCCAGAGTTGGCAGATGTTGCTGTTGGTCATGGAGAGGATCAGGCTCTGCACATGTCTACTAGCCAGTTTCACACAGAAAGAGAGGCTACTTTTATTGACAAAATGCCACATAACCATTGACCCTTGAGAGGTCATCCCTTGGTAAGGGGAATAGAGGAGGAGAGTCAAGGTGAGGCTATTAGCATTAAAAAGATTTAGAAGCCAAATGGATTTCCTTTAATTAGGAAACTGACAGAGTTAAGCACGCATATAGTGAGATCAATTTTCTTATTCTTTCACAGGATTTGGAGTTGGTAGTTAGACTAAAATATATAATCCATCTATAATTGTCCTTGAGGTAGTCGTGAGATACCTTCTGGAACCACTGCAGTTCATGTGGCATAGCTACATCCTCAGTGCTGTTTGGAAGAGAGTTCTAGGATTTAGCTGAGCAACAGTGAAGGAAAAATAAACGAGTTCCAATTGCTGTTAAACAACTTGGATCTTAAAATCACAATCAGTTACTTTCACTATCCACAGTTAAAGGGTTTATTGCAGAATTGTTCAAACCCAGAAAAGATGTTCACTATAAATGAACCAACAATTAACAAGACAATTTTTGATCTCTGTAAATATTGCTACAATTGTTATTCATGAGCAATTCTATATGTCACAAAATGAAGGTTTTGGTTCCAAAAATTCATAATTTAATGGAGTCTAATTTACTATTTAATGCTCATGCCATCTAACACTGTTGTATGTTTTCAATGAGTGATCATTGCAAATCATATTATATTGCTTTACATTCTTTTACATGTATGAAGATACATGCTTTGCATTAATCTCATTAAGTGAACAAGCTACTTTCCAAGAATTAGAAACATACAATTAATAAAAGATCATGTATGGTTCATGGTTTATTGTCCACATATCGATAAATTTCTGGAATCACCCAGAAAAAAAGACACACTCATAGAGTCATACAACACAGAAACAGACTCTTCAGCCCAACCAGTTCACACTAACCATGTCCCCAAACTGAACTAATCCCACTTGCTTGCATTTGGCCCATATCCCTCCAAATCTTTCCTATTCATGTACCTGTCCAAATGTCTTTTATATGTTGTAACTGTACCTGCATCCACCATTTCCTCTGGCAGTTTATTCCACACACAAGCCGCTCTCTATGTAAAGAATTTGCCTTCATGTTCTTTATCAGATTTTTTTCCTCTTATCTTAAAAATATGCCCCTTGTTTCGAATTCCCCCAACCTAGGAAAAAGATCCTTGCTATTCACCTTATCTGTGTCCCTCATGATTTTATAAACTTCTATAAGGTTATCTCTCAATGCCCTGTGCTCCAATGAAAAAAATCCCAGCCTATCCAGCTGGAAGACACCAAGAACTCCAGATCCTGGCGTTAGAGACAACACTGTGTGGAGCTGGATGAACACAATACGTCAGGCAGCACCAGAGGAGCAGGAAAGTTGATGTTGTAGGTCGGGACCTTTCTTCAGAACTTCTGAAGCTATTTTTTTGTAGGAATAATGAAGCCACCGTTAGTATCAAGTACTGCTAGATCACTTGAAAAGTGCATCATTCTTTTGATATGCAAATTTTTGTAGCTACATGAAAATAAGTGAGTGACAATATGTCAAACTTGAGCATAGCCCATGCAAATTTCCTAGATATTACAATGGTGGTTTTCCAAGGTGGTGTTTCAGATGGAAATTTCAGAATTTTGTCCAAATCTCTTTGATAAATTCCCTACTAAGTTGTAAATCTGATTGACAGGCTTGGTTTCCAGTTGGAGAGAGAAGTCTTCAGTGCACACAGCAGCAGCAGAGTCTCAATCCTGAGTGGAAATAAGGGTTGGGGGTGGATGGTTGAGGGTGAGTGGTTGGGGGTGAGAGATATCCAATGACTCTGAATGGGAGGGCCATTCTAAGGATACAATCCCTGATCTCAAGGGTCTTAGCATAATGGTGTATTTGATGGTGCGGGGAGAAATCTTCAGGGCAGCCAGGTAGAAGCAATCCTCTTTGTCCTGGCTCACAAGCAATACTGTAAAGAAATTTACCTTTTCTCTGAAGCTGTCTTTGCTTCCTTTTAGCTGCGTAAAATCCTGAGGTTTGAAAACATGGCTAGCCTAGGCTAAACAAGCAAACTTTTGAGTTGCCTTCATGTCTACCCATTCTCCTGCCTCCACTGAACTCAGTTGGATGTGGGTGTGGGCCAGGTTTTTAAAACTTTAACTGAGGACCCAACTCCAACTCAATCCCTTTTGGCTGTTCAAATTCAGCCCACATAGGAAAGAGAGATCAGGCAAGCAAAGGAAGGATACACCTCAGAAAAGCATTGTCAATCAACTATGCAATCATGAAAACAATTCAATATAGACTGCCAGGGTTTATTTTTGTTCTTTCTTAAAGGGAGCCTGCTAAGAACAAATAGGGAATAAAAGCCGAAAGAACTGTTGATGCTGTGAATCGGGAACAAAAACAAAGTTGCCGGGAAAGCTCAGCAGGTCTGGCAGCATCTGTTCTGAGGAATGGTCACCGGACCCGAAACGTTAACTCTGTTTTTTCCTTCACAGATGCTGCCAGACCTGCTGAGCTTTTCTAAGAATAAATAGAGTGTTCCTTGAGTGCATTTTCATGCTGCACCTTGATTATGACCCTCAGTGTTAGCATAATTCTAAAATGACATGGGCAGGAGAGTGCAGTAATGCATCCAAGGTGCCTCGGTGGGGGAATCCACATGGAATTTATTCCAGTACCAACTTGGCAGTATAAATGGAGTGTTAGATCCCTTGACTGGTGCTCAAATTACTCTGCTAATAAACCACAGTGAATGTTGGAACATCATCATTTTAAATAGATTTATGTTGCTGTTATATTTATGTTCATGATTTAATATTGGCATCTAGCCCTTGATGCCACGTAAACGAATGTCCTGAGGTTGCAACAGCTGGAACAGGGAATGCCAGCAGAGTTGCGTGTGTGACTTCTTCACCTGTGCATGTTCCATTTGAACAATGATCTAATAATTGCATAGCTTTCTCTATGATTAACTTTAAAATGTAAAATTAATAAAATAATAAATCAGTCTTGGCAGTACAGAATACATTTGGTATAAGGCAAAATGTAATTGGAGGAGGGCCAATTTCACTGGGTCGGGAGCAGACTTGTCCTGGGTAAACTGGAATAAAGATTGACAAGCAAAATTGTAAGAGAACAATAAGGTGATTGGATGAGTCAGGAAAATTGGAATCATAGAATTCTAGAGTATCGAAACAGGCTATTCAGCCCATCAAATGCACACCAACCCTCTGAAGACCATCTTACCCTGACCCATGCCCCTGCCCCATCTCTGCAACTTTGCATTTCCCATGGCAAATCCACCTAACCTGCACACCTTTGGATTGTGAGAAGAAACCAAGGCACCCAGAGGAAACTGTTCATAATCTATATTAATAACTTGGACAAAGGGACAAAACAGACATGGGGTGAATGTGCAAACTCCTCACAGACAATCACCTGAGGCAGGAATCTAACTCAGGTCCCCAGCGCTGTGAGCGACCATGCTGCCCAAGGAATTAGTGGTATATTCCCACATGATGTCAGACCACAAGAAGTAAGACCAGGAATCAGCCATTCAGCCCATCATGCCTGCTTCAGCCTTCCATAAGATTGTGGCTTTGACTTCAGCTTCTTGTCTGTCCTATAATTCTTGATCCCCCATAGATCAAAGCTTTGTCTAACTCAGCTCGGAATATATTCAATGTTCCAGCGTCAGTCCTCTTGAGGATAAAAAATTTAATCAATGAACAATTTGCAGATAAATAATTCCTACTCATCTCCACCTTAAATCAAAGGCTATTTATCCTTGAACAGAGCCACTTTATTTTAGACTCACACGAGGGCAAACGTCCTCTTGGCACTTTCCCATCAAATCTTCTCAGAATTCATTCTGAAGAAGGGTCTTTGGACCAGAAATGTTAATTCTTTTTCTCTCGCCATAGATGGTGCCGGACCTGCTGAGTTTTTCCAGCATCTTCGGTTCTTGTTTCGGATTTCCAGCATCCACAGTTCTTTTCTTTTCTCTTAGAATCATACAAGTTTCAATAACTTCGACTTTCTTATGTGCCCAGCCTGTTTAATTATTCCTCATGAGCCAATCTTTTGATCTTAGCAGTCAACCTAGTGAACCTTCTCTGGGCTGCCTTCAACACAAATATATACCCCTTTAAGTAAGGAAATCAAAACTATATATAGTACATTTGGTGTGATCTCACCAGTGCCCAGTACAATAATTATAAGATTTCCCTAATTTTGTGTTCCATCCCTCTTGCAATAAAAGCCAACATTTCAATTTTACTTGCTGTTCTTGCATTTCTTTTTGTGATTCATGTACAAAGACTCCCAGTTCCTCTGTGTTGTTGACTTTTGGAGTCTTCCTCCATTTAGATAATTTTCTACTTTTCTATTCTTGCCAAAAAGGAGTTGCTCACATTTTTCCCATATTATACTCCAACTGCCAAATTTTGCCCACTCACTTAAGGAACCTACATCCATTTTCAGGCTTTTGATATAGACTTGTTTCTCTACTTTATGATCTGCAAATTTGGTTACAATGCACTGGTCCCTTTGTCCAAGTTATTAATATAGATTATGGAGAGTTGACACTGATCCCAATGGAAATTCACTTGATGCAGTTTTTCAACCTGAAAATGAGTATTTACCACAGAGCTCTGTTTCCGGTCAGTTAATCAATCTTCTCTCGAAACGAACATATGACCTCCAACATCATGAGTGCTCATCTTTTGCACTAAACTTTTATGAGTCACCTCATCAGATACCTTGTTGAAATCCAAATGCACTGATTCTACTGATGTCTTCTAATCGCCCAGAGACACAGAAGACTTACAGCAAAAAAAAGGCCATTCAGCTCTTCATATACGTTCTGGATCTCCAAAAGAGAAATGCACTTAGTACCATTCCCATGATCCCCGTTAAGTCTCATCCTCTGAAGAGCCAAGGCACACGTTTTCTGTTTTTTTTCCCAGCATATCCACTTGCAGTAATTTTCAGTTGATATTTATTTTCTTGTCAGTGTTCCCCCATAACCCAATTCATCCCTTTATTATTTTTGACACAATTTAATGTTCCTAAAGCAAACAACATAATCAAATACTATGCTCACCCTAGTCATACTCCCTTCCACTCTCTTCCATTGGCAGAAGATATAAATTTGGAAAACATGTGCAAACACTCATACTATTGTAGTTTCATCAATTTCAATTTCTCGTTAAGTGTCTGCCACTTCTTATTTACTATCTTACTTTTAAAGCTATTTTTCTATTCTACTTTAGCCAATATCTTTCAGTGTGCCTGCAATTGCCTTTATTGAAGTTTGAGACACTAGTTTCTGACTCACATTTCTCATTCTTAAACTGTGATTTCTGTATGTTATGATCACTGTTACCGAAAGGATTCTTTATGATGATGCAAATAAATAACCCTGCTTCCTAACATATAGCCATATCAGGTTGCAGACTTGCTTGCCAAGCTGGTGTACTTGGTTGTAGGCGTTTCGTCACCGTGCTTCATAACATTGTCAGTGCACCTCTTGTGAAGCGTTGGTGTTCTATTTCACCCATTATTTATATGCCTCAGCTTGCCCGGTTCTGTTTTTCAGTGGTTTGTGTGTCGGGTCCAGTTCAATGTGTTTGTTGATGGAGTTCTGTTTGGAATGCCAGGCCTCCAGGAATTCCCTGGCATGTCTCCGTTTGGCTTGTGCTGTTATAGATGTGTTGTGCCAGTCAAATTCCTGTTCTTTTTTTTCCATGTGTATTGAGACCCGTGAGGATTGGTTGTGTCTGTGGTGGCTAGTGACGTTCGTGTATGCTTATGTTGGCTTTCTTCCAGTTTGGCCGAAATAATGGATCACAGTCTTTGCATGTTATTTTATAGTTTACAATAGTTTTATTGGTTGTGGGTATGGGGTCCTATATGTTTGTCAATGGCTCCCGCAGAGTGATTGTTGGTTTGTGAGCTACACTGATACCTAGGGGTCTGAGTAGCCTTGTGGTCATCTCTGTATGTCTCTGATGTATGGTAGGATGAATAGTGAGTCTGGCCATATTATGTCTTCTTGTAGTGGTCCATTACAGAGGTAATGGTGGATTGTGCTTTTTGCGTATCCATTCCTTTTAAAAACTCTGCATAAGGGGTCCTGTTCTGCTTTGTACAACTCCGGGTTGCTGCAGTGTGTTGTGGCTCATTTGGATAATGTCCTGATGCAGCTCCGTTTAGTGGTGTTGGGGTGGTCGCTGGTGTAATTAAGATGCTTAATTATGTGATTATTACAATGTAAATAAGTAAAAAGTAAAGTGCTAGAATTACGTAAACTATGTCAGAGAAATTTAGGGGATGTTGGAGTATAATGGTATATGCAAATGACACCTCACCATTTCTCACCATTTATCTGACCTTTTATTAGCTGAACTACCCCACCTCCTTTTCTTTTCATTCCATCCTTCAAAAATTTCAAATACCCTTGAATATTCTGTTTCTATCTGTGGTTACTTTGCAACAATGGATCTGTAATAGCTATCAAATCATACATATTTATTTCTATTAATGATGGTCCATTCATCCAACACTTTATGAATGTTCCACGTATTCAAATAAAGAACACTAAACCAAATCCTTTTTTAAACACTTGCTCCATACTTTTACCTGATTTGCTGGTACACCCTTATGTTTTAATGCTCTGCCTTCCTGGCACTCTCTAGTTTTTATATCAATATTCCAGCCCTGTACTGCTGCCCTTCTCTTGAACTTTCTAAGTTTTCCCTGATGAAAAACACACCCGGTTCTCCTTAGTGTAAAGCTCTCTCTACAGCCTCAGTTAAACAATTCTTCAAGGAACCAGTTCCACTGCAGTTCAGATGAAGGCCATTCCAATGGGACAACGCTGCCTTTTCCCCAGAACTTGTACCAGTGCCCACCAATGAAAACCCATTCTTATGACACAAATGACAGGTCGACACAACATCGAGGGCCAAAGGGCCTGTACTGTGCTGTAATGTTCTATGTTCTATGTTCTAAATCTTTAAGCCATGATTCAGTTCTTTGTTCTTATTAATCCTGTACTAGCTTGCTCATGTTTCAGAAATTATTACCTCATTATTATTCTTATTATTTAGTCCATTTGCTCCATCAGGACTTCTTTCCTCGTCTTACCTATGCTGTGGATCAAGATAACTGAACTTCTTCTTACCCCTTAAAGTTTCTTTTCAGCCGTGGGAGAAATGTCTTTAACTATGGCACCAGATGAGTTACACAGCATTTAGGACAGTGATTCCCAGCTTCAGGATCTATATTGCCCTCTATTACAACTACATTCCTTTTCATTCGTCCGGTTGAATGGTCCCCATCACTGAGGTGCCATGGTTAGTTTGCTCAAATTCCTGGCTGCTGTTGTTCTCATCCAACAAGCTTGAAGAACTTGGAACCTGCTGGGCAATTGCAAGGATTAAGGTTCCTCCATTGAGATCCTCTGGGTTTCTATACGCGCCTCACTGGCAGTCACATCTTTCTGTCCCTGAACACAGACCAAATCTGAAGGACCTAACTAAAATAGTGTGCAGAGATAGTAGAACTGCTGATGCTGGAGTCAGCAATAACACGGTGTGGAGCTGGATGAGCACAGCAGGCCAGGCAGCATCAGAGGAGCAGGAAAGCTGATGTTTCAGGTTCGGACCCTTCTTTGAAATGGGGCAGGGGAAAGGGGCTCTGAAATAAACAGAAAGAGGGGGTTGTCGGGCAGCAGAAGGTAGTTGGGATGGCAATAGGTGAGTGCAGGTAGGCAGTTGTGGGGATTGGTCAGTGAGGTGGGAGGAGTGGATAGGTGGGCGAGAAGACGGACAGGTCAAGGAGGCAGGGATAAGAGGGGCTGGGGAAGGTAGGTGGGATGGTTTTAATGTGGACTTTAATAGCTTCAACATCTCCCCACACCCAGCCTCATCCCATGACCAACCCTCCCCCTCATCTCCACCTCCTTGACCTGTCCGTCTTCTCTCTCACCGATCCACTCCTCCCACCTCACTGATCAATCTTGACCACTGCCTACCTGCACTCACCTATCACCATCCCACCTACCTTCCCCAACCTGACAATCCCCTCTCTCTATTTATTTCAGAGACCCCTTCCCCTCCCCCATTTCTGAAGAAGGGCCCTGACCCGAAATATCAGCTTTCCTGCTCCTCTGCTGCTTGGCCTGCTGTATTCATTCAGCTCCGCACTGTGTTACTTTAAAACAGTGTGCAGTTGCCTTCAGAAACAAAATGTCCATTTAACTTGCTGCTCCCTGAGACTTTGTTGTTCCAATTTCAGCTCATCAACTTTAAGGCAAAGTTCTTTGAGCAACAGCACTTATTATAAATGTGTTCGCTGTGGATCACACACGCTACTCCTTCTCACATGCTACAGCTGTGACCCATGATCTGTTCTTCCATTTTTATATTGCTTTATGTAAACAAACTAAAAACTAATTAAATTTCAAGTTGAGAGTAACACTCAACCAGTTACTTTATGAATTTGATATAACATTTATGTCTCCCCATCACAAGTTTCAATCAATGGCCCAGTTTAAAGAGAAGAGAAACAACTTATATTCACCAGTTCACTACCTTCTCACCCAATTAACAGCAGTGCCCTTCAGTTCTCAGCTCACTCAGTCTCGGTTTCCCTCTGTCTGGTTTTTGTAAAAGGCCATGCATACCTCGTCCCTTAATTACCAAATTCCTAGAGTTAAGCACTTAGTCTAGCCGTATGTTCTCAAACTAAATCTTCAATGACGCTGCTTTGTGTGAGTGTATTTAACCTTCTATACTTATAATAACTGCAATTCCAGTGAGGTGAGTCAGCCACTGCTACATAGGGAATCAGTCCTAAATAGTACCTAATTAACCAACCATAGCTAACTCTTAAAGCGAACTTAGTTATTGTGGTGATTGTAATGAGGTCAGCCAGCCGGGCTTCATCAATTATCAGTTCCCTAATTGTGGGCTGTTAATTGGTTCCAGTCAGGGAGCCCAGGCTGACATATAAAAAGGGAAGTATCAGAATTGCTGACACTCGATTAGCTGACTCAGAATGAGGCAGTTCAAAAAAGAAATCGAGGACCGTTCATATGTAAATAAAGGGTGATTTGGTGATAGTCCCTGTGTAGTTATTTCAGTTATCAATAAATAAGGTTGAAAGAAATTACAATTTACTAATACAGTCATGTTAAATGCTAAATGCAAGTTTTACTAGATTTTAGGAAGGGATAATCCCACAGAATTTCCAGATTTACAAAATTCCAAAAGTTAAGCACTCCATCTTACTGTGCTCAGTGTTCATGTGAGGAATAAGAATGCAGAGTTACTAAAACAGATACTTCTAGATGAAAAATAACATAGAGAGTAAGGTGAGGCAGAAAAACTGTGCATGACACATGTCACATTGATGGTATAAATGAGAACCAGACTGAACATGGAAGATTCAGAGGCCAAGTAGAAAAGGAAATACAGAAAGCAAAGAGAGGGCATGAATTAAGACTGGCAGTGTGAATAAAAGGGAATCCAAAAGTCTTCTATATGCAAACGAATTGTAAAAAGGTTAGCCAGCAATCTTCTTTGGATATGCTGGCAGTGCCAGAGGACTGAGGAGTTGTAGAACTTATACCCGTGTTTAAAAAATGTTAGAAGTGGTAGTGATGGGCCAGTCTGTTTAATCTTTGTAGCCAGAAAATGTTTTATAAGACTTAAACTAGTTGAAAAGAAAACTAACAACCACTTAGTCAAGTGCATATTAATGACACAAGGCCAGTCTGATCAATTTTTTTGTGAGGTAACAGAACATGTTGGTGAAGATAATGCAGTTAATGTGTTTTATGGGACTGTTCTGAGATCAGAGTTGTATCATATCAAACACCTAGGATTGTATAGGCTTTATGTTAGGTAGAGTGGGGCAGGCTTCTGAGGAGTGGATGTTTTTAACAAAGTGAAAGCATACAGCAGCCTTGTCGGGTAGCTATGCAGATATGAAGGGACAGAATGTAAAAACATAAAAACAAACAACAAATAGGGTCAAAGGTGGAAGAGATGGTAAAACAGCAAAATGAATGGCTCTATACTTAAATGTTTATAGGGTACAGAGCTAAAGAATTAACGGCACAATAGACGTTGATTGGTTTGATCTTATTGTCATTACAGAGACATGGTTACAAAGAGATCAAAGGCAGGAACGAAAACATTCAAGGGTATGTGGCCTCTGGAAAGGACAGACAAGAAAGAAAGGGTGTTGGGATAGCTTTGTTCACATAAAATGGAATATTAGAACTAGTGAACTAATGAAAAATGATCTGAGATCAGAAGATATACAATCTTTATGTGTAGAGATAATCAAAAATAAGGGGAAGACAACACTGGTAGGTGTGGTGTTTAGGACTCCTGTATAGTGTAGTAGCTATACTGTAGGACACAGAACAAATAAGAGATAATGGGGGCATATAGAAAATCATGGATACTTTTAATCTTTATGTAGATTAGATTCAAAGAATGTATTTGTTCAATTTCCTAGAACAATATGTTGTGGTTTCAAGCAAAGATCAGGCTATAGTGGATCTGGTAGTATATAACAAGGCAGTTTTAATAATTAAGCTCAGACAAGAGATCCCCCAGAAAACAATGTCCATGATATCATAGAATTTAACTTCTAGATTTTTAAACTGAGAATGGTGGGCCAGAAACAAGGGTGATAAACATAACCAACAGTACTTACAAAAGAATGACAGCCGAACTGGACGAGTATGACTGGGAAACGTGATTAGCTGAAAAAGTCAGTTGCAGAATAATATGTTTAAGAAAATAGTTCATGACTTCCAGCAAAGGTACATTCCAGTGAGGAAGAAGGATTCTAGGGAGGGGATAAACCAACTATGGTTAACCAAAAAAGTTAAGCTTCGTATCAAATTGAAAGAAAAACATACAAAGTGGTAAAGATTCATGCTATGCCAAATGATCGGGACAGTTTTAAAAGACGAGAAAAGATGACCAAAAAAATGTGAAGAGGAGGGAGATAAACGTTGAGGGATAAATCAGACAGTAGGGGTAAACTAGCAAGTAATATAAAATGGGCTGTTTTAAATATGTGAAAGAAAGAGAAGGCCAAAATAAACGTAGGCTCCCTCGAGAATGAGGCTGGGCAAATAATTATGGGGAACCAGGAAATGACATAGGAGTTAAATAAATACTTGCGTCAGTCTTCACGGTAGAAGATATTCATAGTATTGCAAAAAAACTAAGTAGTTAACAGGCAAAAGGAGGATAGGAGATAAAGACATTAACTAGGGAAACTGTTGAGGCCAATAGGTCATCCAGATCTGATGGCTTACACCCTAGGATACCAAAAGATGTAGATAAGGAGATAATGGATGTAATCTTCCAAAAATCTTTAATGATTGGAAAATTCACTGAGTCTTGGAAGACTCCCAGTATAGCACATACATTCAAAAAGGAAAGAAGAAAAGAAATTAACAATAAGCCAGTCAGCTTAACCACTGCCATTGAGAAAATATTAGAATTCATGGTAAAGTGTATAATAGTAGAGAGCTTAGATTAGATTATATAATCAAGCAGAGTTAGCTTGGCTACATGAATGGGAAGAGATGTCTGACAAATTTATTAGAATTCTTTGAGGAGGTAACAAGCAGGATAGTTAAAGGAGGAGCAATACATTTCACACATTTGGATTTCGAAAAGGTGTTCAATGTAATACCACACGTAAGGCTACATCATAAGACACGACCCCCTGATGTTGGAGGTAGCATTTTCGCATGAATAGAGAATTGGATAATTAATACAAAATAGAGTAGGGGCGTTTTCAGGATACCACCCTGTAGCTAATGGCACACACCAGAAAAATTGTGGCTGGGGCGGCAATTATTTACAAAGTGAATTTGTTATAAGGAAGCTGGGTGGGACTTTTTTCTCTGGAGCATAGGAGGCTCAGGGATGACAATAGAGAGGTTTATAAAATCATGAGGGTCATGGATAATATGAATAGTCAAGGTCTTTTCCCTAGCAGCCCTGGAGGGCATAGGTTTAAGTTGAGAGGGAAACAATTTCAAAGGGACCTGAGGGACAACTTTTTAAGAAAGAGGACGGTACGAATATATAACAAACTGCCACGGGGAGTGATGGAGGGTGGTACAATTACAATACTTAAAAGGCATTTGGATGTGTACATGGATAGGAAGGTTTAGCGTAGACCTGGTTTGCACAGACAAGTTGGGCTGAACAGCCTGTTTCCATGCTGTGTGACTCTATGACTCCATGGCTTGGATGAGGAAATTCAATTTACTATCACTATGTTCATGAATAACATAAAAGTAGTTGGAAGAGCTGGAGGTGAGGATGACAAAAGAGTCTACTGTGGGATATTGATAGGTTAAGTGTGTGTGCAAAAAGTTGGCAGTTAGAATCTAGTATGGGAAACATGAGGCAGGAAGAACAGAAGAGTGGAGTGTCATTTCTATGGAGAAAGATAACAGAAGGCTGCAGCAGAGAGAGGGATTTGACTTCCTCGAGCACAAATCACAAGAAGCCAGCATGCAATTCAACAATTAATAGTAGAGGTGCCAATGTTGGGCTGGGGTGGACAAAGTCAGAAGTCATATGACACCAGTTATAGTACAACAGGTTTATTTAAAAATTTTTTCAGAGTGTTGTTCCTTCATCAGGTGAAGCTCTGAAAGATTCAGATTTCGAATAAATTTGTTGGACTATAACCTGGTGTGATGTGACTTCTGAACAGACAAAGGAATGCAAATGGAATGTCGGGCCTTGTTTCAAAGGTATAACAATAGAGAATTCTTGCTAAAAGTAGACAAAGCACTTGTTAGACTACAGTTAGAATACTGTGAACATTTTTGGTTTCCTCACCATACTGACATTGGAGGAAGTCCAGTGAAAATTCACTGTGTTGATCTGGAACATTGAGGAATTTTCTTACAAGGAGAGGTCGAATGGTTTGGTCCTGAACTCACTGAGGTTTAGCAGAATGGGAGGAAGTCTTATCGAAACATAGCTTTCTAGGAGACTATGCAGGGTAGTTGCTGAGATGCTGTGTCTTCTTGTGAGAGAGTCCAGGACCAGAGGGCATAACCTCTCAGTAAAGGTTTTCCCATTTAAGATAAAGATGAGGCGTTTTTTTTTCTAAAAGCATCATGTATCTTTGGAATTCTTAACAGCAGACAGCTTCAGAAAGTGGCCCAACAACTATAAACAAGGCTAAGAAAGACAAATTTTTAACAGTTAGGGAATCAATTGTTATGAGGCAATGGCAGGAAAGTGTAGTTGAGGGTTATCAGATTAACCATGATCTCATTGAATGAGAGAGCAGACTCAATGGGTTGAATGGCCTACATCTGCTCCTACTTCTTCTGGTCTTATGTCAACTTCAAAATAGCATTTGATTATTTGTTATATAACAGTTTTTCCAACAAAGTGGAAATCTCTGGATTAAGTGGTAGCGTCACAGCACAAATCCAAAGTTGGGTATATGTAGACAAAAAGAAAGTATGTGTGATGTGTTATTCAATGGACTGAACAAAGATATTCAGTTTGTTTCCTCAGAGGGTGGTACTAGATACACTGCCTTTCTTGATGTATATTAATGAGTTAAACATGGATGACAGGGAAAAAATTAAAGATTGCAGATGACACAAAATTTGGAAGCATTGTGAACTTTGTGGTGGACTTAAAGAGTTCATAGATGTGCTAGTGGAATAGATTGCACATGGCAGATGAAATTTAATGCAGAAAGAGGTGAGGTGAAATATTGTTGTAAAATTGAAGTTGCAGACCATAAGCAGACCATAGGATTGCTCTCTCATTTGAGAGAGATGACTGGTAAGGGAAGAGGTTGAAAAGGAGAGTCCTTCATGGTAACCTAAATCAGTATGGGTATTGAATCTATGCAGTTGGCATCACTAACCAGCTGGTCAGCCAAGCAAGCTAAATAACCCTCTTTTACTCTAGTAGGAACCGCGAGAAGACATAATGTAAGTTAAAGGGCACAATTCTGAAAGGGAATATTCTGGGAGTACATGGATATAAATAGTTGAATATGACAGGATATGTTAAAAAAAATTATGAAGACATACAATCTCGGGCTTTATTACTAAAAGTATTGAGCACAAAAGCAAGGAAGATATGATGAAATTTTATAAAACACTGGTTCAGCCTCAATTTTGAGTATTGCAATCAATTCTAGGATACTGCATTTTAGGAAGCATGTAAGCATTAGCGAAGGTGCAGAGAAAACATAAAAGAATGTTCCATGCAAGGATGAGGAATGTATGTTTTTTGGGTAGATTAGAGAATCTGAGGTTCCCCTCCATTGAGACGTGGAAGATGAGATCAGACTTGGTGGAGGTGAGGTTGTTGACTTGCTCGCCGAGCTAGCTAGTTCTTGTTCAGACATTTCATCACCATATTAGCTGGTATCATCAATGGAGCCTCCGATGAAGTGATCCTTGCTATAAATGGAAATCCCCGCAACTTCATCCTTAGAATCTTACTAAACGGACAGCAACAAGAGGATACAATACACCTTAACACACTGGCCACACAGCCCTACATCAAGAACATATCTGAACTGACAACAAGACTCCAAAGACCACTAGGAATCATGGTGGTCCACAAGTCCACAGCCACTCTACAACAAACACTTACAAGGATTAAAGGCCCCATTCCCACAACATGCAGAACCAATGTGGTTTACAAAATACCATGTAACAACTGCCACAAACATTATATCAGACAGACAGGAAGGAGACTAGCCATCAGAATACATGAACATCAGCCAGCAGCAAAACGGTGTGATGAACTCTCCTTAATATTGGTACTTGGACAATGAAGGCCATTAGTTTAAGTGGGACAAAGTAACCATAGTAGCCCAAGCTAAACATAGAGACGTGTGGGAAATCCTAGAGGCATGGTTCTCCACCTGTAATGCTATCAACAAATACGTAGTATTGGACACCATATACAAACCCCTACAGATCAAATCTGGAAATGACAGTACTCACCATAACAGACCAGACAGTATAAATTCCAAGTGGAGTAGAAGAACATCACTTCATCGGAGGGTCCACTGATGATGTCACCTAGCCTGGTGATGAAACATCTGAACGTGAACAAGCCAGCTCAGCGATCAGGTCAGCGATCAAGTCAGCAACCTCACCCACAACCTGTGCTACAGATCTTTGCCAAAACTTTAAATTTGGTGGAGATATACAAAAATCATGAGAACTCTGGACAGACTTATTAAGAGAAGGACAGTAAAGAACCAAATGGTGCTAATGTAAGGTGATTAGTAAAACTCCAATAATGACATGAGAACAATCTTTTATACATGGCGATTGGTGAGGGTCAGAAATGAGAACGTGGTAGAGGCAGATTTAATCTTGGCTGTCAAAAGGAAATTGGCTAAGCGCCTGAGGAGGAGAGTTATCATAGCTTGGAGGAACTTTTGGGGGAGTGGGATGAGCTCAATAGCTTTGTTCTCCTGTGCTATAAGCATTCTATCTTTCAATTCTGACATCGGTGGGTTTTAAGATAAAGACAGCAGATACAATGCTTTCCTTCCTCTTCGTTTAACACCTAGCCACAGCCAAAAAATTCAGAGTAGTTTACACAAGTTAAATTTCCCTCAACTGCTCCATCATTTCAACCCTTTTGAAAACACCTTACCTGGAGGGACTGGAGATTTTGTTTGCTGTTGTTCCTACTTATTAGAGTCATGGAGGTATGGCATAATATCTGATGCATTAGGAACAATGAGATGAGTCTTACCACCTCCAGAAGGCAAGGGGGACTTACCAATACCCGCCCCGACCCGTACGTTTTCCAAAACCAGATGATAATATTACGAACATAAAACATGCTTCAATGCATGGATCTGTTCCCTAACACAGGGGTAGGCCAAGAGTAAGGTGGAATACATGTTCCATAGAAGATGGGCTGATTACTCTTTCAGCAGCCATAAGCTAATAAAATGCACTCACACAAACTACTAGCAGCAACAGCACTGCCATTATGGCTGGAATCAACGTCTATTTTTTAGAACATATCATCTGATATGTTGATATTCTTCAGAATATCTTCAAGCAATCAAAGAATATTCAATAAAGTTATTTAATTCTTTTAATGTTAGTTTTGGTTTTTGTGTTCACATCTACCCAGCTCAACACTTCCAATGTAATCGGACTGTGTCAAAATGTGTTAAAATAGACTCATTTGGCATGCAAAAATGAAGGGCAGCGTCTTCACTTCAGCAATGGCAGGGTTGATTCTCTTTATTTACAAAACAAACGGAGATTTAAAATCATGGATAAAATAGAACTAAGGGCTTTTCTTTCTCAGGTTTTCAGTGTTTCTTAATTGTGTGAGCACTGCACGACAGTGCATTGGGAGTCTTAATTAATCATACCTAAAAACCAGTGAAGCTTCTCTCTGTCTGGTACCTGTGTGCATTTAATTTTTCAGCAGTTCACTTGGCATTGTCAGCTGTCTTGTACTGTTTGAACTATGTTGTAGTAAGCCTTTTGAATTTGATATTCTTACCATTCTCAACGAAATCCAGATTTCCTTCAGCCGCAGAATGAAGCTGGTCTGATGAAATGTTATTGACTGGAAATGTTAACTTTGTTTCACTTGTCACAGATGCTGCCTGAACTCCCTTGCTGAGCATTTCCAGCACCTAAGTTGGCACTACAAAGTGGTGCTGCGAGCATGCTGCATTGTTAGAGGTACCAACTTTTGGCAATAAAGTTAGGCCCGAGGCGATCTGTCTCCCCACGTGGGCATGAACAAAGACGAGGGTATTCGTCTAGAGCCCTGGTTGCTATTCCTTCCTCATACAACTCGACCAAAAATAGTTACTTATTTGAATTGAATACACTGCAAATCACAGCTTACTTGTTTTTTATTTATTTTATTCATGAGAAAACTAAATTGGTCCTCATTGGTATGTAAGAAAATCAGATGTGCTTGTGGAACTTTACAATAATGTTATTGTGCAGTTATTGACCGTCAGAAGGGTCACCGGACACGAAACGTTAACTCTGTTTTCTCCTCCATAGATGCTGCCAAAGCTGCTGAGCTTATCCAGCAACTTTGTTTTTGCTCCTGATTTACAGCATCCGCAGTTCTTTTGGTTTTTATATTCCTCTGCACATGGTTTGAGTCATTCTCATCACTTGCCTTCTCACCTATTTTGTCATCAGGAAACTTGGCTATAAACTACATGCACTTTCTTTATCCGAGTCATTAATGTATTTTGTAAATGATTGTAGGCCAGCATTGGTCTCTTGGCACTCCACAAATTACAGGTTGCTATCCTGCAATTATTTTCATTATCTCAACTCTCTGCTCTTTATTATTGAGCCAATCCTCTATTCATGCCAATATACAAACTCTTATCACTTTGCCTCTTATTTTATTCAATAGCCTAATGGCTGGTACCTTATCAAACACCTTCTGAAAATCCAAATATCCACTGTCTCCTCTTCATCTATCTTGTTTGCTACCTAGTGAATTTGTCAGGTATGAATCCCTTTCTAAGGAGCAGGAATAATTTTTTGGCTGCTTGAGCCTGCTCCACCATTCAGTCAGATGAAGGCTTATTTGACTGTGATATTTAACATTCATTCTGAGAAATCCCATTACAGCTGGCCTGTCTGAACTGCAATATTTGTTGATTAGGTACACTGAATGTAGAAAAAAGTGAATTTCAAAAATCAAATATCATGAAAATAAGATGTCCTTGTAATTTAGAAAATGTAGTAAGGGTGGAACCTTTACCTTCTGGCATGTGTCTCTTTCAATTATAATTCATAAAGATGCCCTAATTTTCGCACAGTTAGCCCCACTTTGTGTGCAGCCTCTCACACAATGTAATTCATTCCCCGCTAACAGGTGAATGGGTCACAGAGGCTTACTGTTTTCACTATCTGCACTGAGGATTGTACTGCCTTACAGCAGATGTATGAGAACAGAATGCGACAGGGAGTGTTGTCACTTGCAGTTGGCAACTTGACAGAAAAATGTGATTAAACTTGCCCTGAACATAGGGAAACTGACTCACATTCCAACCACAACCTGGCCTCATGACTACTTATGGTCCAGGCATTATGTTCAAAGGAAAGACATTTGTCTACTCATTGGATACTGTACACTTGGAATCAAATTGAATACCATTGTGCAGCAAATCACATCTTACCTGTCTTTTGCTCATTTTATTCATGAGAAAATTAAATCGGTCCTCATTGGGATGTAAGAAAATCAGATGTGCTTGTGGAACTTTACAATGATGTTATTGTGTACTTACTGAGATTGTAGGACAAGCATTACTGATTGTCTGCAGCTCTCCAGACTGATACTCTCACATCATCTTACACAAACAGTTTCGTAAAAGATCCTCCTCAGAACAGACAGTGCAAATCATTGAGGGAATGGAGAGACCAGATTATGAAAAACCATTGTGTAAATTGGGGATGTTGTCTCTTTAAATGACTAGGCTCAGAGTTGCTCCAGTTGCTGTTTTGATGACACTAGAAGCACTCAGTAATGCAGATGAGGACGGATTATTTCATCTTGGCCAGAAAAGGCCACAGTATGTTTTTGATGAGCTTAAATTCAAAACTGATCGATGGAAAATGTGGGCACAGTGTTAACAGTTCAAGATCACAGCAGCAGAGGAGGCCAGATGCAGTTCAGGAATTGAGTGACACGGGCCATGTTTTTAACTAACACAGCCTTTAGCATTGGTTGAAAAATCCAGAATCACAATTAGAGTGATGGTTAAAGTTGAGAACTTTACCTGGCATTTAAGGATTTAATTTGGCAGGATTTGAACCATTATAGAATTATCAAATGGAATGATGGAGTCTCAATGTGGAAAAACCCTCTGGTTATCTACAGCTTCCCTAAAGATCCTGGTAGGGGCTGGAAGGGCCTGTGTGAAATGCCTGCGAGACCACCTTTTCAAATCAATTGTTGTAGTTTGTAGAGATTCAGGAGGACAGCAGCGGGACTGTGACATCTTACGTGTAGCTCCACAGCAAAACGCAGTTCAATGATCTCATCAGGACTGCAAAGGTAAGGGGCATCCCACATTAAAGTGTGAACCCAGTTACTCTGAAATCCCCAGCTCTTCATCTCACAGCTCTCTTACAGTTCCACTTGTTCCTCTCACAGCCCCATCTGAACATCTACCATTGTCATGACAGGAGTAGGGAACATTCAGAGGGAAATGCCAGCCAAAAACAAAAGTTGTTTTAAGTGAGCATATTGGTCTACCTGGACCACTATTTTGAAACATACAAATATACTGGGTTACACTAGTATGCCTCATTTGCCAGATTTACTGTGTTTTTCTTCTGGGCTAGAACTCAGGAGAGACAGAGAAGCAGGATTAGCTATTCAACTACGGTTATCCTGACCACTACAGAGGAGGAGACAATGGAGATGAGCTGAGCGGTGGAATGGGTGCCCCTTGAAGATGGAGCGATAAGGTCGTCCTAAATATCCTTTGATTTAATTTGATTTATTATTGTCACACGTACCTAGGTACAGTGAAAAATTTTGTTTTGCCTGTAGTACAGGCAGGTCATGTAATGCAAAATGCAAAGGGTAATAGAGAAAGAACAGAGCAAAGAATACAATGTTATGGCCACAGAGAGGGTACAAAAAGAGCGAGTTCAATATTAAATTTAAAATTTGTGAGGTCCATTCAGAAGTCTAATAACTGCAGGGAAGAAGCTGTCCCTGAATCTGTTGGTGCATATATTTAAGCTTTTGTATCTTCTGCCTGACAGAAGAGGTTCCAGTAACAGAAACAGCTAACACACCACCACATGTCTTGGAGCACTAACTCAGAGAGAATTGTTGACACTAGTAACTGAAGTATGAATGTCTGCACAGTAGAGATATTGAGCTCTTCCCTTGTCTTTGCTCTAATCCTCACCTTTCACGTGCCAAAGATCCTTCAAACAGGAGCAGGAGCTGTAGAAGGTCAAGTCTCTTTGAACCCGGAGGCAGCACTGATACAAGAGTCAACATGCATTATCCACCAGCTCATAAACACGCACTTTACTGGGACTTCTCATGTGGTCAGTCACACTTCACAGGTGAGCAGGAGCAGGTACTGGAGGTGGCGAAAGCAGCGGATGGTTACTGTCAGAGAGTGCAGGACAAATTGTCTTCACATGAACATATAGCCTAGCCCACAACAATCATCAACAAAGAGGTCTACACAGGAGCAACTGGAGAAAATGTTTGAGGTCCTGCCATCCTCTGAAGAGCTGTTGAACACAATTGGAGGAGTTAACATCAAACTTGAGGTCACAATGACTCCTTTGCACTGACCGTCTATTCCATGAAATATGTGGCTGCCTGCAGTATCAAATATTGTAGGCAATACTGTGCTTCTGCAATGCCCTGAACTTTCATTCTGTCAGCTTAAATATGGTGGAAGCGAGCCTTGCTTTGGTGTTCAGCACCTCACAGCAGTGGAGCAAAGTCCTCTCCAGATAACAGCAAAATGCAAGCAGACCATGAGTAGGGAGATGGGGAAAGGGCACATCAGGTGCGGGAACTGCTCTAGGTGGCTCTCAGCCTGCCTTCTTCCACTGCCACCCCATTCAGGCAAAGCCACACAAATTGCCCCTTGCCTGGAGTTTGCCCTTACATGGGGCAGGGCCAAAAGTCTTTGGAAGGATCTTTGGAGAACTTCATAGGAAGTCCAGTAGCTCATGTATCAGAGCAGAGGTATGACTAACCCACTTCTCATTGCACTCGAGTCACAGGCATAACATCACATAGAAATAGGAAAAAAGAAGAGATAAACTCTGTTCTGAAGAAGGGTCATCAGAGTCAAAACATTAACTCTGATTTCCCTCCACACATGCTGCCAGACCAGCTAAGTTTCACCAGCAATTTCTGTTCTTGTTTCAGATTTCCAGCATCACTGTGCTTTGTTTTAATGTAGAGACCTTGCAGAAGCTTGTCTTTGAAGATTCCTTGCACTGAAGATGAATTCAGTTTCTGAAATTTGTTTCTATTCTTTTGGTAACTCAAAATGGTGCCAGGTTCACTGTGTCTTTCTAAATATATGACAATATTGAGTTAGTTATTGTCACAATGTTCATGCGCAATCGTCTTTATTTCAAATCCCCATTGCCCACTCATCTCCATTGCCCTACCCAACAGCCTTAAGAAAGGTGCTAGAGTCTAAGACAATCAATGTTCCTCTTATTACAATTCCTCCTCATCCAAGGTATATGTCTTCCTGTGGTTCCAGTTCTCTCTATTACACCATATTGTGCCAGGCCCAACAGACCATGACCATTCAAGGCACTCCTGCTGGTAGGCGTATTTTAAAAGTGCTTTTCAAAGGTAACCCTTATTCTCAATGAGCCATCCACTCACTCTGTTCAAAGGTGTGTGGGAGATGTGGCTTGCACAGAACAAAATTATCCTGGCAGCTTCGAAGGATATCTTGCACAGATGTGGATGGAAACTGTCTCCTGGTTAGTTTTCAGCTGATTGCTAATGGAGTAAAACCCCTTTCAACTGACAAATACTCCCGGGTGATCTGAGGGAGCTTTGATAGCAACACGTGTCCCTTGTATGATTCTGTCATCCTGTGGGAATCCAGTCAATTGCAGCAAAAGTAAGAATGCTTCACACTCACATATCACCGGCAACAAAGTGGATGTAAATTGAAAACATGGCATCAGATACAAGTGGGAGACACACTTGCATGAACCAGATTTTCAAATCCTTCAGATTCCACCATTGGCTCCCTGGAGGAAGGTTGTGGCAAGGAAATTCAAGTTGTGGTGACCTTGAAGTTCTGTGACAATGCACGCCCACTCGCTCACCTGTTTCAGGAGGTTGCATGGAAAATCTCAGAATCCTGAGGCACTGTCACTCTGACATGTCCAGAATGCTGATGCTGTGCATGTCTGAGGGGTATCAGTTTCTTCAAGCTGGAGTTCAGCCCCTCAGGCCTGGGAGCAGCTGAGGGAAATGCAGCTCCTGTTCCCATCAGCCTTGATGATCCCATCTCTACTCTTGCTGTTCCTCAATGATTCCACTCCCCACCATATCATGACAGTGGGGATGAGCCCCAATAGTCCAGCTTGAGGACCTTAAGTTGGAAAAAACATAATAACCTCAATTGGGCTGAGCACAGATGGACTATTGGGGCTCATCCCCACCCAGCAAACAATATTGAGATCTGGTCAGGGATGAGTTGAAGACATGCAACATATCCTTAACACCACCTCCGGCAAAAGTAAACAATAGAATAAACATTATTGTGTGCTTGTAAAGTAAGAATAAATATTTGAAATTGATATACAGTAAATGGAATAATTATCAAGAAAATGTCAGGAAATTTTGATTCCAAAATGAACTAATGCGACATCAAAATAGTAACAACTAATTTGAGACGCTTGCAAGAGTAGGAATAAAGTCTGTACATGGGCAGAGAGGAAATATCATTACAAGGTTGTTGATGAATGTAAATTGGATTTGATTCTGAAAGAACAACAAACTCCTTAAAACGCTACAAGCACCTGCACAGAAATAGCCTGCAGCAGTTTTGGACCAATGAGTATTTAATGCTATCAACTATTAAATTAGCTGATCTCTTTCAGTCTGGATAAATCCATGGAATAGTCAGAAAGCAAATCCAAGCCACTCTGGTATTTGTTGGCTTTAAAAATTCCAAGAGCAGAATACTGCATGTGCTGGAGCTGTGGAACAAAAACAGCTAGTGCTGAAAATATTTAGTCAAACATTGACTTTTTATAAAGCAGAGAGACTATACTCGGGAGATAAAGATTAATCAGCTGGGGAAATCCTATCGGGTTAGCACCTGAAATGCATTAGATTATATGGACACCGCGGAATAGGCTTTCTTTAAATAGCACATACTTCCCTTTATGCAATATTCTGACTTCCTCAGCTTCCAGCTGACCTAGTCTATCTGGGCACCGAATGTGGAAAATCTCCTCTAATATGTTTGCAAGTGTGTTCAGCTTCAAACAGTTCCAATACAGGAACACGCTTGTTCCCCCAAAGTAATGTTGCTCACTCTTCAAGCATTAACTTAACCAAGATGTTTCTTTTATATATTTCTAATGGCATTTTTACTACTACAATTTCAGCTGCGGTCTTGTTTTTATATTTGGCATTTAACAGATCCTCTTTTTGCCCAAGTCTCTGGGTCATCGTGCCCTAGCAACTGACAGTTTCCTGATGAAAAGCCAGGATTAACAGGCCTCTTACTTTTCCCACCACCTTCTGCGTAACAAAGTTCCAACAGGCTGCTGACTTACAGCTGTTCGGTCAGTGAGCTGATATTCTGTGAGAGTGAGAAGCATGTGTCAATAAAACATCCTTTGTACCAACATGATATGTGCCTGTAAGCTATGGAGGAACTGTATTCGCCATCACCATTTAGTGGCCGTTCTGTTGGTATGAAGATGTACTAGCTAAAATATTAATTTATGATGTCATACCCCTTTATTTCAAAGCAAGGGAGACTAGCAGCAGCCACTGAAATGTTGCATTTGCAAACAACACAGACACCTGGTCTATAGAGCTTTCACGGAGATGTCACCTGGCTCAGTTTATGGGTGTAAATTATACTTTGTTTGAACTAAGAAACTGTCAGAAAGAAACTGACATCGGGCTAATAATCTTGCCCTCTCTCTTTTTCTCTGAAATCTCTCTCATCAATGTTTGTGAACTGAAAACTCAATAGTGGAGTTATTTGTTGCAAACTAAGAATTCCTGAAGAGAGCAGTCTGAATCAACACCACCGTTTCAGACGTAAAGAGAAATTAATGAGCCATGATTCTTCCAGCCAGAAATACCTAGACAAGCAGCTCTTTGGAAAGTGACTCTTAAGCCACAAAGTAGCACTGCACTGCCTATGAACAGCTTTTGTCTGACTTTAAGTGTTATTTGCCTGGGTCTTATGATCTGATACTCAGTGCCAGTCACCTCTTTGTAGTGGGGCTTAAATCCATGCCAATGACACAGAGCTGAGAATTTGCAGAGTTTTACTGTTTATTTCTCACAAGAAAAGCGGGTTGGGGGTAGGAGAGCATTGTTTTTGCTTCAAATAATTATAAATGCTTTTGATATGAGTCTTATCTGAAACATTCTGAAGAAAAATTATACCTGACACAAATGTTCGCTCAAGAAATAACAAAGTGTGGAGCTGGATGAACACAGCAGGCCAAGCAGCATCTTAGGAGCACAAAAGCTGATGTTTCGGGCCTAGACCCTTCATCAGAGAGGAGGACGGGGAGAGGGTTCTGAAATAAATAGGGAGAGAGGGAGAGGCGAACCGAGGATGGATAGAGGAGAAGATAGGTTGCAGAACACCTCAGCTTGGTTCGCAATAAACAACTGCACCTCCCAGTCGCAAACCATTTTAACTACCCCTCCCATTCCTTTGACGACATGTTCGTCATGGGCCTCCTGCAGTGCCACAAGGATGCCACCCGAAGGTTGCAGGAACAGCAACTCATAGTCCGCTTGGGAACCCTGCAGCCCAATGGTATCAATGTGGACTTCACAAGCTGAAAAATCTTCCTTCCCCCCACTGCATCCCAAAACCAACCCAGCTCGTTCTCTCCCCCCACTGTATCCCAAAACCAGCCCAGCTCATCCCCGCCTCCCTAACCTGTTCTTCCTCTCACCTATCCCCTCCTCCCACCTCAAGCCGCACCTCAGTTTCCCACCTACTAACCTCACCCCGCCTCCTTGACCTGTCCGTCCTCCCTGGGCTGACCTATCACCTCCCTACCTCTCCACTTATACTCTCCTCTCCACCAATCTTCTCCTCTATCCATCTTTGGTCCACCTCCCCCTCTCTCCCTATTTATTTCAGAACCATCTCCCCATCCCCCTTTTCTGATGAAGGGTCTAGGCCCGAAATGTCAGCTTTTGTGCTCCTGAGATGCTGCTTGGCCTGCTGTGTTCATCCAGCTCTACACTTTGTTATCTTGGATTCTCCAGCATCTGCAGTTCCCATTATCTCTGACAAGAGAGAAGGCACTCTACTTGCTCCATTATCATTATTTGATGCCCTTCCATCAGTTTATAGAAGCGTTGGGCACATTATATGGTCAAATTCTCAGCTCTGAGTCATTGGCATGAATTTAACTCTCACTACAAAGTGTGGACTGGTACTGAGGGAGTGCTGCACCATTGAAGGTGCCAGCTTTTGGACGAAACACTAAAGCAAGGCCCGACCTGCTATTCCAGGACGATATAAATAATTTCAAGGCACTAATCAGAAATGAGCAGACGAGTTATCCCACCATCATTGCTGAGATGTAGCCCATAACTAAAGTCAGTGAAATATTATTTCATTGCTGTTTGAGGGGTTTTGCAAGAGATTGGTTACCACATTTCCTGCATATAAGTGCTTAATTGAGTGTAAAACATTTTGGGATATCCTGAGGTCATAAAAGGCTCCACATAAATGTAATTGCTTTTCTGTGATTTAAATATTTTATTTCATAGTGTATCAGGGCAATGACCCTCAATTGTTCAAGTTAACTGTGGCAAAGTGTCTGTAGAATACAAAGACCATTACTTTGTTCCTTTATATATCCTCCCTAAAGTGCCATGACTAATGTTCAAGCCTCAGGGCACCCAACAGTGCTGTGTCCATAATTGCTGTTACAAGTCCACTATTTGTTCTAAAGCAAAATATTCACATGGTGTTGTGCAGATTCTATTGACATAGTCAATCTTTGGTGAGTTCTAATAACATGTGATGTAAAAACTGTCAAGTCCTAGAGTTTTGATTACATGTATTAAAATAGTCACAGGAAAATCTTCTAAAGCAATTTAGTGAATTACACAATATTCTGAGGGAACAAGCTATAAATGGTCTTTGGCTGGCACTCCAATTGTGGTCGCCATGTAATGGCTTTGGCCTGTTTCCAGATGTAATATGCTCTGGAAATATCCCATCATAAGAAAAAAAAGCAGATGCTACATTTATTCTACTCATGAAAATCTCCTGTTTCCTACACTATAATAACGTAGGAAAAAAAAACACACGAAAAACATACAATCACGGCTGATCAGCCATCTCAGCACCCTGTTCCCACCTTGTCCCAATACCATTTGATCCCTTTTTGTTCTAAGAACTAAATCTAACTCATTCTTGAAAGTAGTCAATGTTTTGGCCTCAATCATTTTCTGTGGCTGAAAGTTCCACAAGTTTACCACCCCCTTGGTACAGAAATTTCAACTCATCTTGGCCCTACATGGCCTGCCCTGTATCTTAACCTCTAATTCCTAGTTCTGGGCTCGTAATCATCAGGAAAATTCTTCCTGCACTTACCTGTCGAGTCCTGTTGGAATTTTATACATTTCTATGAGATTCCCCCCTCATTCTTTCAAAGTCTTTTCAAAATGTCCTGTTTTTAAATACTTTATAATGGACTTGAGCAATTTCTGCACTAGCACTGCAAAGCTAATCGGCCTATAATTCTCTGTTTTCTCTCAACCTGCTCTTCTAAATAGAAGGGCAACATTCACTAACCTCCAATCTATTAGAACTGTGCCAGAGTTAATAAAAACTTGAAAGACAACCACCAATCTTCCTCATCAAATCTCAAAAACTTCAGACACTCATTTTGTTTGATGAATAAACAATAGAATCTGTCCTTCTTCTGTGACAAAAATAATTCCGGCATGAGATTCCAAACTATTTTGGCGTACTTTGTTCAAGATAAATGCAGTCTACTCTTGTCCTTACAGATATGCCACTTAGTAGCTTCCAACAAGCTGATACTGGGATTTTTCTATTCATCTCAGGGCACTATTAAATTACTGATTTTTTTCTGGCTGTCCTTACCTATGTTCTTCAGCTTATTATAGGGTAGATTTACCTCTGCTTCAGTAAATCAAGTGTTGACATTTCAAAGGTATTCAATTATAGGTAAGTTTTCTCAGTGTGAAGCCTCACTAAACCTGACCATGGGCTGGATGAATGAAGTGACAATACTGCAGCTGTACCTCTGACCTATGCTCACTCTTGTGCAGAGGTTTCACACAAGCAGGGCAGCCTCTTAATTCCTGCTGTTAGAAATCAAGATAAATTCACTTTCCTCATCTGATTAAAATGAACTGATTCAAATTTATAATAGCCACGGACATAAGTAATTTATTTTTTGAAATTGCAAACTAAATAGTATTTTCATGGTCCTTGTAACTCCATCAGATACACATTATGCTTACAGGTGCAGATGGCAGTCCTTCTTATTCAAGTCCCATATTTGGACCCTGATTTCCACAAAGTATCAGTTCTAAAAAATTACACTTGGTGGGCTGTTCAGAAGTAAGTAGTAGACTTTTACTACAACTAAATACAGATACTGCTTTGACTAAATACTGTACAACTGTACAGTATGTCAAATCTTTTTTAATAGTAAAAAGGAATTGGAAGCCGTTAACTCTCGAATGATCACTTGAAATGGGCTGTTAAGATCTGGTTAGAAACTTGCGCAGAATCGCCTTGCCAGTATCCTTTCATTTGACATATCTGAATGATTTAGACTGCTTCCATGCTGTATGACTCAATGCAGGGGGGAACAGTGAAAAAGTTTGCAGCCAGTGTGAAAAATGACATAGTTTTTGAGAAGAAGACTGCTGTAAATCACAGAAATAGGCAGGTCAGATGGGTAGGAAATTGGAAAATGGAATTCAATTTGGAGATAGGTAAGGCAATGCATTTGGGGAGAACAAACAAGGCCAAGAATATGCAATAAATGACAGGACACTGAAAAATCTACAGAAACAGGAGAAATTTAGAGTGTATGTCTACTGTTCACCAAGGTAGCTAGATGTGCAGATAAGCTGGGTAGAGGACATATGACATATTTTCCTGAATGAGCCAACTCCATGAACGAAAGAAATTATGCTAAAACTCTATGAAATACTAATTAGGCCACCATTCGAGGATTGCTTCAGTTCTGGTGAGCACTTTACGGAAAGCAAACAATCCTACAGGAGAAGGTACAATTTCAAAAGAATGTGCTGGGTCTCAGGTATGTTCACAATGTGCAAAGATTGGATAGGCTGTTGTTGATTTTTTTGAAACAGAGAGAGTTCAAGGGAGTTTTAATTGAGGGATATAAAATTACGAAGGATCTAGATAAGTGAGTAGAAAAGTCTAATTTCCCTTGATGGCAAGGTCAATAATGAGACGAAACTAAGTCTGACCGTTAGGAGGTATGTGTCAGCTCAACCTAAACCAGGGCATAACAAGATATGAATAAAACTGATTGAAATCTAAACAAACAGAACACTACCATTTGTGGCATGATATCTCAGAATTTGATTACTGTTGAAACATGGTAACATACACCTTTAAGGGGGGCATATTTTTAATACAGTCATCACTTACCTCAATATGTCATGATGTATTAAGCCCATGACTTGTTGGGCAGTGTGAAGCAACAAGTGATAGGAATGAAGTATACCATACTTAACTCCCCATGAACATTATCAATAAATGATGTTCACACAATGAACCCGCATTATTGCCTCATCAGTCCTTGTGGGCTATTGGTGTATTTACATTGAGAGGAGTACAAAATGATGTAGCTTGTGGATCCTGAAAACGCTCAATGTTTAAGTATACCATCAGCAACATGTTGGCGGCATGGTTTAGCAAATTTGACTGCAAAATACACAAGGCTACACCTTTCTACATTCAGCTGAATAAGACAATGCTGTGAAAGAGAAATAACTATCAAAAATCTCACCATGTGTAAGGATATTGTACCTGTGCAGGGACTGTAATACTATACTTTAGTTCTGATATCACACCTAGCTCTGGCCAGCAAGTATTGAGTCCGAGCAAAAATGTGCAAATTTGGAAGAGCTTGAACTCTAAATTCTAACTGTGAAGCTAGTGCAGATTCCTGCAATTTAAATAGCAGTTTCTGGTGTGAGATCCAGAGAGAGGAGATTGTATCGCTGTTGAAGCTAAATTCTGCACATGGGGCTGGGGAAAAGAATTGATGTAGTAACAAGACTGAACAGCTAAAGGAAGGTTATGAAGCAGCCAGCTCCAATTCACATCTAAATTTACACACACGGAACTTAGAGCTAAAGTCAGGAAAAAAGATCAGAGTGCGCAACCATGCCACTATTGCAAACAGGAAATAACCTACAACCAGTTAAGGCAGTGGCCACTGAAGGTGCGGAAACTCAGCTAACTCAGCCCTGGAAAAGATGGAAGATACTCATATGTCAGCCAAAAATTACAGATAGCATCAAAATTCCTAAACAAAAAAAAGCAAGATGACCACAAAATTTACAATACTCAATTGGAAAGCATTTTTGAGTTTAATTAGTTCCGACAACATCTCATGTTTTGATCCTGGACCTCAATATTTTCAAAATCAGAATAACAAGTCTTAAAAATCAGAATTGCTATAGGCAACAAAGGCTTCTACAGACTGAACTTGTCATATATTTCTGGCAGTCATCCGAAAAATCCCAAAAATGATCAACTCGAAGATCAGCTATGAGTAGAGCTCAGTCTTCAAATACACTGTCCAGAATTCCTGTCTTTTAGTGAACAACTGACAGAGACAATTGACCCAACCAGAAATAGACACAGAGATATGAGTTGTGATTATATCTTCATGGAAACCCAGCTAACCAACTGAAAAATCAAACTTCTGATAGGGTCTGCCCCAATAGAGGCTTTTCAAACTAACTTCTTTGACTAACCTAAAGATTACACTGTGGAAGCACTACTCTAGTGCAGAGTTAAGTACAAAGTCTTACCACTAGTTTGACAGGATCTACAGGCAGTGTGTAATCATCATTCACCATTGGCAAAATAGTCATTGCAAACAAGCCTAGTAAATGATGTAGCCACGCAGAAAATGTCCAGCTTTTAATGGCCAATGCAATGCATGTGATACCAGTGGACAATGAAAACACAAAGGTAGAAAACAAAGATTAGAGCAAGTGGTTTAATGTCACCAGGAACCTCAGACAACAGCCAGTCAGATACAGTATTCAAATAAACAAGAATACATTCCAAACAGCAATAAAAAGAACATTCACAAAATGTCTAATCAAGTTATCTGGTCGGAGGATGAAGGTGATTTTCAACACCTCAAGTGAGCTGACATTCAGGGCAGTGAATGTTAAAGAATGTACTGGCACAGTGTTACCAAGCTTTGCAACTGTGCAGTTTATATAGCCACAGGTGCAGGGTCGGGCTAACTCATGTAAAAAACTGGACAGTGATGCAGGTAGAAGCATCCTTCCACTGAAATGCATGCCCCCATGGAAGTGCAGAAAAAACGCCAGCCATCATTTTACAACCTTCCCAAAAAAGTGCAAATAAGCTCCACAATCAGGAAAAGACTCTCTTCACAATGCAGAAAGCTGTGATGACAATTACAATGGTCCTTAATCACAATAGATGCCTGTATAAACATGGAAAAGACATTTGCTTTTAGAGGTAAATGCTCACAGTATTGCTTTTCTCTCAATGGTCACTGTGCACAATAAATTGGACGAAGGAGCTTCAGTCTGCTTTCTATTCGGCGGTCTCAAATGACTGAGTAAGGTTATACTAGTAGTTTCCACTGCAGGGACCTGGAGAAACTAACCTCACAGTCAAAGACTAGCTTCAGGTGATGTTAAGAAAAAAACCTTAAAAATTGTTATAACACTGTATGCTGTCAATGGCCAGCCTGCTCACTGCTCAGGCAAAGAGATGCATAGCCCTCAATCTCATCCTTAAAATAGACAAAGTTGTCTGTCAGAAACCTAGTTAATGAGCTCAGATAGTTCATAAAACTCACTACAGGCTTTGGAAAATTTAACTACATACCAAATCACACCGAAGGCAAATGACAAACCCATTGGCTTGTTTGCACCCAAGAAAGTCCCACACACACTTAGAACCAAAGTAAAAATAGGAGATCTAAACTCTGTGCCAAAAGGGGTTCTTTCAAAAATCACACAACCAACTATGCGGGGCCCTGCAACCATGCCAGTTCCTAAACTCAATGGATCTATGAGAATTTGTGTTGACTTACATTGATTGTTTGATTGATTTATTGTCACATGTACCTAAGTACAGTGAAAAGCTTCTTTTATAAGCAGTAGAGGCAGATCATAGTAAGCAAGGATGTACAGATCAAAAAGACTTAGATAAAGGCATTCAGGTTTCACTGCACAGGGCCTGCACTGAGTGAGATCAGCGTTAGCAAGATCAACATTATTTGAGGCTAGAAAGTCCATTAATCAGTATGATAATAGACCATAAGACCATAAGACATAGGAGTGGAAATAAGGCCATTCGGCACATCAAGTCCACTCCACCATTTAAATCATGGCTGATGGGCATTTCAACTCCACTTCCCTGCACTCTCTGCGTAGCCCTTGATTCCTTCTGAGATCAAGAATTTGTCGATCTCTGCCTTGAAGGCATCCAACGTCCCGGCCTCCACTGCACTCTGTGGCAATAAATTCCACAAGCCCACCACTCTCTGGCTGAAGAAATGTCGTCTCATTTCAGTTTCAAATTTACCCCCTCTAATTTTAAGGCTGTGCCCACAGGTCCTAGTCTCCCTGCCTAATGGAAACAACTTTCTAGCGTCTACCCCTTCTAAACCATACATTATCTTGTAAGTTTCTATTAGATCTCCCCTCAACCTTCTAAACTCTAATGGCCAGGAAGATGCTGTTTCTGAACCTGCTCATGTGTGTGTTCAGGCTTCTGTATCTTCTGTCTAAAGGAAGCAGTTGTAGGAGATCATTACCAGGATGTGATGGGTCTTTGATGATATTGGCAGCTTTTGTGCAGCAATGAGCTGTGTAAATAGAGTCCATGGTTGGAAGGTTGGCTTCTGTGATGGTTTGGGCTGTGTACACCACCTTCTGTACTTTCTTATGGTCCTCGGCAGCAGCAGTTGCCATACCAAGCCGTTATGCACTCAGATAGTAGCTTTCAATGGCGCCTCTGTAGAAGTTGGTGAGGGCCCTTGTGGACATGCCAAATTTCCTGAGCTGCCTAAGGAAGAAGAGGTGTTGTTGTGCCTTCCTGGCTGTCACATCCATGTGGGAAGTCCAGGACAGGTTGTTGGTTATTGTCACCCCAAGAAGCTTAATGATCTCCACCTTACTGACATAGAATAAAGACATGTTGTCAAATATCTGGCCTATCAGTCAAAATTATAACTGACCACAAGCTCGTGATGAGAATGCAAGAGATATCCCACGGAATCCATAGATTTCTATTGTGGCTGATTCAGTATGAAATGGTCACAGCATACATACAGGGAAACTGAAGATTATTATTGATGCTCTGTCAAGTATCCCCATCAACAGCCCCAGCAAGGAAGACAAAAAAATGTTCAAAAAGTCAAAACAATTACAACTTTAACCATTACTATTGGTTAACCACAATGAAGCTGCTGTAGGAATTTCATGAGGCTCAATTAAATGATGAAGAGTGTGCACAGACCCACACGGTGGCTCAGTGGTTAGCACTGCTGCCTCACAGCACCAGGGACCCGGGTTTGATTCCACCCCGGGTGACTGTCTGTTTGGAGTTTTCACATTCTCCCTGAGCCTGTGTGGGTTTCCTCCCACAGTCCAAAGATGTGCAGGCTAGGTGGATTGGCCATGCTAAATTGCCTGTAGTGTTCAGAGATGTGTAGATTTGGTGGGTTATAAGGGGCTGGGTCTGGGTGGGATGTTCTGAGAGTCGGTGTGGACTTGTTGGGCCAAAGGGCCTGTTTCCACACTGTAGGGATTCTATGATCTGTGATCACATATTCCACCTGGAGGCCTGGCCAACACATATCGTTGTTGCACTGAGGAAGGAGAACTCTCAAGTCTGCATTGTTCAAGCAAGCAAAGATTTCATCTATTTGCAAGGGAGAAGTTCATTTCAGTTACTCAAAAAGAAACATCTCAAATAAACAAAGTTTTCAATACACATCTATAATTCTGAACTTGATGCAGGGCTCCCCATTATCTCTTCCAACCTTGGTTCTGCTAGTTTCTACAGTAAACTCAATCTTCTTATCTGGTTTCAGCTTCCCTTATCTTTTTTTTCTGTGTGACAATAAACAATCATTACAACTGAAATTGAACATAACTACTGCTAAGACCATTACGCACTTTAATTTCAGCCTTACGAATATTAACCTCTTTGCCCCACTTAAGTACCCAATAACACAGTGTGGCAGCAGCATATTGAACAATGCCATAAAGCTGTATTATCAATTAGCTTTTGTTTCAGTCTGAGCCGTTGGTAGTAATACAATCTCTCCATCTGGACATTCACTAGAAGATTCCACAGAGACATCTGAGCATTTCCAAGTCCCATGGCACAGCAATATACATGATGGTCTCCTATATCCCATCCTCTTGAGACAGTGGTTTTCAACTGCACTAGCCACATTGCTCATAGAGAGGAGCAGAATGAATCTCTTCTGCCATCCTTCTTTCCAGCTACACCATGGAAAGCATTAGTATGTTTCTCTTTGAGTTTAAATGGAGTGGTTTTCTCATCTTTCACAAGCCTTATACTGGACACAAGACCACAAACATGTACAACCAAAAGATAATCATTAAGGGACAAACCAACCTCATACCTTCAATCAGAGAGACGGTGCTGCTCAGTTTCCAATACTGGGCAAGGGCATCCAGACGTAACTGAATAAAACCAGCAGTGCAAGTGCACATTGCTGGCCTGGATCCAGTAGCTGAGATCATACCCTATCTAAACAAAATAGAAACAAAAAGCTAAATGGCCTGCATTCTCTGACCCCCAGAGGAATACTGTAATAACAACTGTATCAAAAATTGAGGATGCTGAGTGAAGCAGTTTGAAATAAATTGACTATCCACAACCTCTAAAAGAACCCTGTCCATGTTCAGGGAGAATTGACGAAGGGGGATAAAAACTGGGCAGGCTGTGAGGGGGGATGATGTGCCATAAAAGATTAAATATATGTTCATGCTGAGAATAGCTACTGAGCATATACAAAAAGATGTATGGAACCACAAAGTTCCAGAAACCATGTGCCCTTTTCCAACTCCCTGGAAATAGTTATGTTAACTAAAGCCTTTTGGTGCTTTTCGTTTCTGGCAATTATACCTTGTTTTATTTTTTCATATGGAATGTGGCTTTGAGCATCACTGGCAAGCCAGCATTTGTTGTCCATTTCTTCATATCAGTAACCAAATAGAACAATGCAATGCAGCTTTAATGTGTACTGCAGTTAACACAAGTGTAAGGTGGATTGAATAAGAAATAACAATTTGAAATGTTCACTGTCATTTTGCAACTCACCTGTGAGTTTACATTAACCACTTTTAACGTTCATGACTTCCACTAAAATGTGGGGAGTGGAATCAGTTTTAGGAAACAGAACAAAAAGAATAATAGAGAACCATCAATCCATTAACTTCAGTGGGAAGCCAAAATGTATGAAAGAAGGCTGCCAATTCTCAATGGCAACTTTCCACTACTGTCAAAAGTCAATTTCACCCCCATCCGTTTGCACTGTAACACTGTGAATTATTGTTTGAACTAGTAAAAGCTTACATACAGTTGGAACCAGTTCTTTCTAAATTGATATATTTATTGGAGGAAATAACTAATCTGCCAGTTTCAATAAGAAATACTTCCCACATTTTTAAATTAACGTGTTAACAATAAAAAAATCAGTTCCTGTATTTTGTTTATATTTTTTAGTCAAACGGTTTTTTTTTAACTTTGATTTCAGTTATCTGTGTATTTTAATGTGCTTTTACTCAAATTAACCTGCCAACAACCACAATTTAGAGTGTGTCTTTAATTCACACAAAATCTTTTCGCTTATGCAGAGTTAAAATTGAGTGTAATTATTTGAGGATAGCCAAGTCGTTAACAAAGAATGAAAAGACCAAAATTCATATGCCTGCCTCCCAAATAGAACCAACAAATAGCTCCATTAGAAAATTACATTTGATAAATCAGCAACAAATCAATGTTACAATAAGTAATTCAACACTAAATGTTGTGAGCTGACTATTTAAAGTCTCTGGCAGCTGTCCCTTAAATTAAAGCAGCATAAATTCATATGGATGTAAATTTAGTGTATTCATGTTAGCAATAAATAACATCCAAAAATCTGAGAATACTTTATCAACCAATGGAAAATATATGTCAATCATATGTAAGTGTTGAATGAATCAAGTTTCAAAATGGTAGAATGAAGACTTTACAGAAAATATTGAAGACCCAGTATATAAATTGAAATGTTCCCTATTTTGTTCTGCCACTCAGAAAGTTTTCATATATCCTACGATTGAGTGAATTAAATACCATTAACACCAATTAAATAGTAAACTAAGGAGTTGGGAATTGTCAAAGGAGCGTTATTATTGCTGCAGAGACATTAACTGTTTTATTTTCACAGTTAGTACATGATTCCTATTTTTAAAAAATCTAAAGCAGAATTACCCATAACTGCCATCCCAATTCCGGTGTTGCTATTGTGTCAAATTTGAGTTTCCCTGGGTTGCCTGAGCTGAATGTTGTTCTCAATATTCCAATACTGTTCACTCAAAACGAGCTAAGTTCATTCACTCATTCAACATTTCTTGGTACGAGAAGTAGTAGCCCATCCTAGCTTTCAGGGAAATTTTAATGCTTATTCATGCAAGTTACAGAAACAGTGGGAAGGTATTAGGAAATCAGTTAGAAATGGTCACATTGTTGATTAACACCTCAGGCTATCAATAAAACAAGCCTTCTTTCAAAACTGGGGAAGAATTCCCTTTAGGTTAATTAGGTCATGAATGGCATATTGGTTACACAAAAAGTAAAGTTATTCACAGAAAGGTCTGTTTCTCTTTCCATCCTGTAGGTGATCTGCATTTTTTGTCACTGCCAACACTAAGCTTTCTGAGACTTAATGGACTGACACAACTTAGCTCACAGGGGTTACTCAAAAAAAGGTATTTGGAGTGTTAAAATGTTGAGCTATTATTTTTTCCATTATGTAGATGTGTCTCATCCTTGTTTCAAATCATTATTAAATTATACACGGCTTTTCCCTACCAACAAGAAGCAAAGACTGGTATGTAATCATCTCCTAGAGATGTCCTTCCTGGACTTCACTTGGGAACTTTGTCGTGACCTTTACTCTTCTTGACAAGTATAAGTAACCTTGCCAACAAATTTTTAAAAAGGACATGACTGTTTATAAATGACTACATGGTTTATGCATCAGTATTCAGCAAGTATCATCCATAGAAAACAGGATTCTTGAATTACTTAGGAAAAATCTTGAGTTTTGCAACAAAATTATCAAGTTATATCTTACCAAATATTGTCTATCCAGTCTTAGAGAATGCAAGTTTTGTGTGGGACCTGTATGTGGTGAGAAATATAAATAAAATTGAAGTGATCTAAAGGATCCCTCATGATTCAAAACAAATCAGCCTGGAAAATACACCAGTGTCACATCCCTCATAAAAGATTTGGAATGGGGATCAATACAGCAAAGGAAGGCAAAAAATATACTGACTACGTTCGATCAACTATAGAATGATAAAAATGGCAATTCTGTCCGATGGTGATAAAACATGAAGTTACTATCCTCACAAACTATAAAGACCCTCTGTTTCCAAAATATTTACTAAAGGAAATAGCTACAGCCCCAATATTTTAATCTTTAGATTATTACTATTTTTGGAGTGCCCTGCCTGCCAATGTAGTTGCCCTGCCAAGTCCTTGGATAAGCATAAGGATAACGATGGGATAGTGTAAGGGGATGGGCTTAGATTGGTTCACACGTTGGCGCAACATCGAGGGCCGAAGGGCCTGTTCTGTGCTGTCTTGTTCTGTGTCCTATGTTCTATTTAAGAGTTTTCATTTTTAGGACTAGATTCTCAGCTAGACATGTCTGGTTAGTGAGCCCTACCCAAATGGATATTGTTGGAATATGGAAATTAGTTTGTGAGGTAACAATGCTAAAGGCAGACGAAGCAAAAATCTCTTTATGGCCTCCCCATTCCCTACGTGTAATCTCCTCCAGCTCATTTGCTTCCAAGATTATCACAAAGAAATAAAATAAACAAAGAATTGCAGATGCTGGAAATCCGAAACAAAATCAGAAATTTCTGGAAAAGCTCATCAGGTCTGTGGAGACAAAGCAGAGTTAATGTTTCAGGTCCAGAGATTTCTTCAGGACGAAATAAAACACCCACATTGTCCCTATACTGGGGGCTAACATCAGATTTAATAATTTGGATGATACCCCTCAACAAACCATTCAAGGATTATATTTGTTACGCATGGAACAGATGGATGTTGATGGAGGAAAAGCCTTCACACAGAATGGATTCAAGCATGATGGCCTGCATGATGTTTATTAATGTTAACTAGTATATAAATTTTCATCAAATTGTTCAAAAGATGCAGAATATCCAATTAAATGGCCAGAGGTTCAGAATCTGAGAGCACCATTTCCATTCCAGAGTGGGGTCCTGATGATGAACCTATTGCACAGTGATTCCAAGGAATTCCATTAATTCCTTATTGGATGTCAAAAACAAACAAATTTGGTGGCTTTTAAAATGCTTTCATTGTTAGCAAAAGTATCTTTGTAAATTAACTTCTTCAATAAACTGTACCACAGTGATTCAATGGGAGTTATCAGCGTAAATTTCATTGTCACATTTCAAAATGGTAATCACCTACACCCACCTTGTTGGTGCAAATTTTATACTTCATGTATAAGTTGACCCCCACTTTTGGAACGATATTTGGATGTATTCAAGTTTCAATCTATATGCCAGATTTATGGTAGCAACAAGCTACTTTTTTTAGAAAGACATCAGCCATGATCAAATGGAAGAGCAGACTCAAGAGGTCAAATGGCTGAATCCTGCTCCTCATTCTTATGACTAGGTACTTACGTACTCACATGTTGTGCCAAAGAGTAGTGGAACATGATTTCCTCCATCATTTAACAGTAGATTCAGATAATTGAAAGATGTGAGAATTATTCCACAATTTACTTTATTTCCATTGAAATAAATCAAACTGGGAGTTTTTACAAAGTGGAGCTTACAGAATCAGTCGACTGTCACAAGAAATAAACAATACTTGAGCAGTCTCAACATTTGCTACCTGCATTTATGTTTGGTGTAGGAGTGTGATACAGCTACTCCTTCCACACACATTTTATTGAGTCATCCTGGCTACCAGCCTTAATCAATCTGGCAAACTCACTTAGTGAATTGCTGTCATTGAATAGGACATGTGGAGAATAAAAATACCTTCAATAAAGAGGGATAAAACTCAATCGATGTATATTTACAGTTACACAGACTCTATGTAATGGGTCTTATCATGGGAAAAGATAAAAAAGATTAGAAGATTTTTTTTCACCTAGAAGGTAAGTGTAACATAGAATTCTTTACTTAGAGAAATGGCTAAAACTGAAACACTACTTAAGTGTGAATTGGAGAAGTATTGGTAAAGGAAGAATATACAGTGATAAATGGGAAAGGGAACAAAATAGAATTAAAGAAGATTCTTTCAACTAAAGAGGTGGAATTGACACAAACATGATCCAAATAGACTTGTTCTGCACTGCAATTTCTACAATTTTGTGAAAAAATGTAGCCATTAATAGTTTTAACCATCATCATTTATATAAGTTTGTGATAGTCCATAAAAAGCCAACTATTCTATTGAAAAGTCCAGTTTAACTGATTCGAATGAACGATGGTGAACATTTATCCTTTCTCCTGCAGCCTGTAAAATTAATTGCTTACTTGTTCCCCATAGCCATGTAACAAAAGCTTCAGAACATCTCAAGAAATTATTTATTAAAGCTGGAAATTTAGTGAAGAGCGAGTTTATATTGCCAGTCTGGTGTGAATCTGCAGCAAAGTTTCTGTCAGTGACCAGTAAAATTTTGATTGCGTACCTGTCACATTGTGAAAAAGTTGACAACATGATGTCTATTCTTGCCTGACTCATAAATATAGAAATGTTTATTGTCAGTCATTTGTTAGCCAGTTGCGTCCTTTCTTTTGTTCAAGACTTGAGCACAAAAATCAAATCTGATCCTCTAAAGCAGTAATGAGGATGTGCTTCACTGTCAGAGTTGTTATTTTTTTGACAAGATATGAAACTGAGGCCCTTTTGGCTGTATATAACATATCCCCTTTCACTATTTTTAAAGAGAACCAAGGAGTTATCCATGGCACACTAGCCAATTTTTATCTCGCTATCCATTAAAGAAATGACCTGGTTATTATCAATTTGCTGTGCATGGGAACTTGCTTTGTGCAAATTGACTGTTGTGTTTCCTATTTAGAACAGTGCTTACATTTCAAAACTTATTTCATTGGCTGTGGAGCTCTTTGTTACAGCCAACGGTTAGGAAATATGCTATATAAATGTGTCTTTTTTCTTTATAATGCTTGTAGAAAACCGAGAATACCAATAAAGCTAACAAAACAAATAATCCCACTTTTGTTTTTGCCTGGGTTTAACGTGAAACTGATCCAAATAGTCAAACCATTTGCTTGTCCCTCACTCTCATCAGATATTAAAGCTCCCAGAAGTGAAATTACAAGCAGATGGTTGTTACAACAGGAACAAACTTAAAACATATACTTCAGCCTCATGACTTAGACTTTGATGATTTTACAGATGCTCCTGGTTTCTTTTTGTAAGAGGAAGGAGATTGACCTAGGAATGGATATGTACTGAGACATATACTGTGAGAGTTGCTGACCTGCCCAATATTTGAACAGCTGTACTGAAATTTCAAAGATATAAATCAGTCTGAACCCAACAATCCATAGAGATACCAGCCTTCTCCCAGAAAACAGCAAAAATCTGATCGCACTGCATTTCTGTGAGAGTTTTGACTTCGATTGGCTGTGCTTGAGAGTTTCTGAGTTGCATTTCAAAAAATGGAATCTACAAAGTAAAGGTTCTAAGGGGACAGATCTAGGACTGAGAATCCTAGTGTGCTATTTAATATAAGCAACATGATTTAGCCCACCAGCTGGAAAGTTGGTGAGAGACCCCTTTGGGGAGTGCCTTTCACATGGACAGCGACCACCCTTTCTCAGAATTAAATAACCCAGGCACAGAAATCCCACCCACCCTATTCCTGTGAGCTGACAATTATTGAAAGCAGCTGATTCAGGATTGATGGTCTCTCATTAAGCTGTGTCTTTCTCTTTTATCTTATTCTTAAATCTATTGGGAATGGCACTGTATTGTGGTGTCATTGAAAAAGCTTTTCACTGTATTTTACTGTTTTTCTCACTGTAAAATACAATGACAATAAAATCATTCATTCATCATTCATCATTATTTTTCTTTTATGTTTCTTATTTATGAGTTGCAGTTGAGAATTGAACTCGAATAGCAGCTTGTTTTTAAAAAAAAGCAGGAGGAGAAAACAAAAGGCTGATGTTAATAGTTGGGAACTGGCCTGAAAAGATAATGCAGATTAACTGCTAATAGTACTCTAGACAAACCGGCGCCAAGATTTTTTATGCTCAGGAACTTGCAGTTGTTTGGAAGGACTGGTGCTGACTAGCCAAACATACAGAATGTTGAAAAAAAGAGAAAACCAACAGTGAACAAGTAATAAATCACTCAGAGATAGCAAGAACTGCAGATGCTGGAATCAGAGACAACATCGTGTGGAGCTGGAGGAACACAGCAAACCGGGCAGCATAGAAAAGCAAGAAAGTTGATATGTCAGATCAGGACCTGTCTGAAGAAGGGGTCTGACCTGAAACATCAACTTTCCTGCTCCTCTGATGCTGCCTGGCCTGCTGTATTTGTCCAGCTCAACACTGTGTTTTCAGTGAACTGGTCATGACTTCTTCTTTGGAGAGGAGACATTTGGAGTTGAAATCTGTGTCTAGTTTTGCTCTTTCTAGTTATTTCCCAGTTATCAACTTGTTGAAGGTTCTGAGAAAAAGATCTCAGTTGTAAGAGATAAGTAATAGTCTCGAGATGTCAGCAAAGCCATTTGCATTGTCCATCATTATGGAATTCAAGCAGGATATAAGTCCTCCCCCCACACATGTATTAAATCCCATCATCAAAGGGATTTCACGAAGGCCAGATATTCATTGTTGAACCGGTTGTCAAATTGGCAAATTATACCATTTTTAAAAATTTTCTTTTTGATTTATCCATAACTGTGTCTGTTCATGAGTGGGAGGTTTGTATTCAAAGTATATTGGGCTGAGATCACAAATATTAGATTGTCTTATTGTTTATCCTGTGTTGTGCTAAAGTTTAATCAATAATATCAAATTATTAATTTCTGTTGAAATGATAAACTTGGTGTCCAGGATCTGGTATTCATAAAGCCTGGTTAGGGGCAATTAAGCAAATTTGAGGGACATGGATGCTTTAATTTCACAGTGTTCGGAATCCAGTGATAGGGAGACTGATTTGGTTTTGTTTACTATCCATGTGTCAAAACACAGCCAGAAACAACGTCAGCTGCAGCAATGAATTCTCCAATAGCCCAGGATCACTGAGTAATACTAAGTCCCATAGAAAAGAGAGTGAAGGAGTAGATTCATAGAGTAAGCATTGTAAGAAACGGAGGTAGGCTAGGCAGTACAGGTGTACAATTATGGCAATATCACTAGGCTAGTAGTTGTGTGGCCCAAGCCAATCCTTCAGGTGCGTAGGTTCAAATTCCACCACTGCAACTGATGGAGTTATCTTTTATTGGTTGATCTCGAATACGAAGTTCTTGTTATTAAGGGTTAATATGAAACTGTTATTGATTATTGTAAAAACATATCTGCTCCACTAATGTATTTCGAAAATCTGAAATCTTATCTGATTTGAACTACTTGTGACTCCAAATCTACAGCAATGCGGTTAATTTTAAAAGCATTACTTGAGAATGTCTTTCTCTCAGTCCAAATAAACTTATGTTTTCAAAAGGGATAATTTAATAAGGATTTCTTGGATTAATGAAAAGACTGAGCTATTAATGATTAAACCCAAGAGCAAATATTAACATAACACATACATACACCTAGAAATAACAGGTGGGTCCAAAAAGATAAAAGTTTAAAAAATATATGGACCAGTCCCTGAATTGTTTATGAAGAGAAAAAGTTGACCATCATTGTTAGTGTGGTGGATGCTATCAATGACATTGACATCTGTCATTAAACAATCAATCGATTTCAAGATTCTTGTCTCTTCAAGCTGACTGAAACTTTTCTGTCCTGATTCTTGTCTTCAATGGCCACTGGAATCACTTGAAAATGAGAGAACGTCTTTTGCCCTTTTCTTTTCCTGCAGTGTTTAAATGGCTGTTCTCACAGCTGTGAGACTCAGAGCGCAGCAGTCCTAACATTAGGACATTAAGCCACTAACATATACAGACCAGATATGATATTCCCTTCTAACCTCTGTCCCAATGCATTATTAAAACAGAAAAAGATCATATGCCTCTCTCCCAGACTGTTTTTGTTTTACTGTCATTTTCACAGTCTGATACTATAATTTCAGTTTGTGATGTATTTTTCTCCTTTCTCTGATATCTCTTCAGCTCTGATATTCCAGTATATCTCTTTGGAGATAGCCAAAGAATTCACTACTAACAATAACCTTTTCCTTTTAAAAAAACACATTGTAATTATACCTTGATATGTCCATAGGTGGTCTGCAGTTATGACCACAGACATCATTGGGGAAAAAGGGGGTGCTGAACTAATCACAGCCTATGCATTGAGAAGGATGCCAGATTTAGCAGCTGCAAGGGTTAGGCCGACACCAGAACTTCATCCATAGTGACCAACACTAATCTTCAATGAGAATGGTGTTAGACATTGCCACTTGGTCAAATCCTGGCATATCAAAGGGATTTTGAGGTCGATCCTTTCTAAGATTACAGCCCACTGTTTCTGTTTTGACATTTCATGCCGTAGAAATATGCGTTACTGAAAATCTTAAAGATTGAATGTAATGCCATGGCCAAATAAGCAAATTTCTGAACTGTAGTCATAATCCCATGCCCTGGCTTGATTTTGATTTAGTTACTAGTGGTAACCTTCCATATGGTCTTGTTATAACATGGTTGAGAGGGTTCATATCTCAAGATGGAGCATAGTTGAGACAGTACTACGACAAAGTCCTTTATGTGGGTCAGTTAGCTCAGTTGGCTTGTTTGCAATGCGGAAGTGATGCCAGCAGTGTTGGTTCAATTCCTGTACTGTTTGAGGTTACCATGAAAGACTTTCCTTCTTGACCTCTCCCTTGCCAAAGGTGCAGTGACCCTCAGGTTAACTGCCACCAGCTGCCTCTCTCTAATGACAGAGAGCAGCCCTGTGGTATGGTGGGATTATGGCTACTTTTACAAAAAGATTTTTTCTATGATATGAAGACAGAGACAATCAATTCAAATCACTCAAGTTTTATTCCTTTTGATTACGAAATGTTTATATACAATCATGTGTGGAATGAACTTCCAGAGGAGCTGGTGGGTGCAGGTACAATTACAACATTTAAAAGACATTTGGATAAGTACATGAATAGGAAAGGTTTAGAGGGATATGGGCCAGGAGCAGGCTCTGATTGAGTTTGGGGTTATGGTCAGCATGGACTGGTTGGACTGAAGAGTCTGTTTTCATGTTGTATAACTCTATGACTATGACTCTATATGCAACTAAAATACATAAATCCACACATAATCAGTTCTCACTTGAACAACCAATGCAAAAATATTTTGAGTGCAAAATTGACAAAATTACATCCCACCTCTTTAAAGAATTGACGTATGTCGAAGAAATCAGTAATTTTAACTGAATTACCCTTGTAATTTGTCTCTCTCATTACTTGAAGGGGCTTTCTCACATTTGCAGCTGTTAAATTGATATTGGCTTCCAACCATCTCAGTGATTTTTCTTGGCAGTAAATAAGCGAATCAGGCAAAGTGAAAATTTCCCCAACTCTGCCCCTTAAATCATCAGAGGCTGCCATTTCATCGGCTGGTCCTAAACCTAACTAGGTGTTTCATTGTTAAAATAAGAAAACTGAAACTGGCACAGTGGCTCAGAGGTTAGCACTGCTGCCTTACAGCACAAAGAACCTGGGTTTAATCCTTGGGTGATTGTCTGTTTGCAGTTTGCACATTCTCCGCATATCCATGTGGGTTTCCTCCCAGTGTTCCAGTTTCCTTCCACAGTCCAAAGATGTGCAGATTAGGTGTATTGGCCATGCTAAGTTGTCCATAGTGTCCAGTGATGTGCAGGCGAAGTGGATTAGCCATGGGAAATGCAGGTTACAGGGATAGAGTAGTGGGTGGGTGTGGGTGAGATGCTCTTTGGAGGGTTGAGTGTGGAATCATTGAGCCACATGGCCTGCTTCCACACTGTACGGATTCTATGAAAGCAGAATCAAGGATCCAGCATTAACAACGATTGCTATTTCATGAAAATTAAATATCATTTCTAAATGCATATGTCATACAAAGTGAGGCTTAAAATTAAAAATGTTGACAATAAAGTTACACTGGATTGATTTGCTGGCCCAGTAGCAATAATTTCATGTAAAAATGTTGCTGTTCAAAAAGGACCCACACTCAACTGTGTTCAGTACTATAGCAAACTGTAGAATAGGGCCTCAATGTGTTTACTTTTGTGGGTTGTCAGGGCTTTTTCTGCAGATTAAAAGCATGAAAGGGCTTACATATGTTGTATTGTTATGTACAACAGTATGAATAAATAGTAAATAGGATGGGTTTAAATTCAGTATGGGCTAAAGCATCAAATATCTTTTTTTTAATCACTGCAAGAATCCTATATTAAATACGTTTCGATGATTTTAGTCAAGCCCTTTGATGGACATGGGCCAGTAGCTTAATTTGCCACTAGTTTGGCAATCTCATTCATTATGGCAGGCATGGGGAATGAATAAGTGCCACATTGGAATAGCCGCTCAGGGGCTGAGGTTGCAATAGATTGCTCAAATGGAGATAATAGGAGCTTAACTCTGTTTCTAGCCTTATCCTGAGGATCTGATGCGTAAACTGTTTGCCTGTTTTATATTGCATGAGCCACTGGGCTCTCACTCCGTTGGGCTGCAGGTTACGCAGCAGAACCTGCTAAGACCCAATGCTGGGTAAGATATTTATTTTTCAGCAGGTCTTCTGGTCAGTCTGTCCGAGAAAACACTGGAAAGTTTCAGATTTGACTTGCAGCTCACGGATCACGACTCCTGCTGTGGGGCCTTTAGCAGCTCTAGCCTGTTGTAAAAGCAGCTGAACGCTGTTGACTTTGAGAGTGCCACAGGCAAAGGCTGATTAAATAACCTCGAAGGGGAAGGAGGGGTTCAGTTCTCTTTGAGCTTAGTGATGTTAACATAAATGAAATCACAATTTAATTGCTCAAAAAGTGGCTGTATTGAGGAGCTATTTGCTTTTGGAAGTGAAAGGCAATATTTTCTCGTTAAAACATTGTTTGACTTTTATCTTCCATCCGAGATGGCAGTGGATTACATAAAATCCTTAGTAATGTCTTTTAGAGACCATTTTCTTGAGAGTTTTCTATTAAGGAGAAGCAGCCTGCATAAATCATTGGTCAATTTACTGGCTGAGTTTGGTTATCACTGCCATAGGCACATTAAAGTAGAGCTCATTGCATGGCAAGTAATAGATGACTTTTACCGGAAACTAGAAGGCTGGAAGCTAATAGGAAGTTTGCATTTGAATGTTAAGGCTGATGTTTTGTTCCAGTGATATGTGTCCCACTATTGGTTTGAGAACCAGTGGAAACCACCATTTGCTTCTTTGGGAGAGATTCTAGCCCCAAGAACTGCAGTCGGAGGCCTGCAGCTCCCCATTGCAAACGTACCACCAAAACTGCTGCCAGAGATATTCCAAGGTCTATCCAGAGGACTGACATCCTTGGGGACGGTGAAAAGGGGCTGAACGGAAGAATGTTACCAGGGTGAGTGTGACCCCTTTCCAATACCAGGTCTCTCGATCAGGCATTGAGCACCTGTCAATGAGAGACACCCCTACACAGGGGAGCACAGGAAGACCCAACAGGTTTTGCAGGGAGGTCTTGGGAAAAATGGGAAATGCGTGCAAGTCTGTTTTTAACCTCAGACCCCCCATTAAATTTCAATGGAATCAAGAATAATAAGCTTTAAGCAGCCCAGTTATTAAACAACACTGCTATCTGATAGAATTCCTCCTTGATTCTAGCTTATTAGGGGGTACTTTTCCCCAGTGCCAAGAATTGAATGATTCTGATTCTTGAAATTTCACACTGAGCGTAGCAGCATGCCTGCTGTAATCAGCTCCTCTAAATTCAGTATTTTCTTCTTCATTCATTCTCAGGGTCAGGGTGCTTCTGGCAAAACAGGCATTTATTCCTAGTTTCCCTGAGAAATTGGTTACACAAGTGACTGAGTGCCTTACCAAGCCCCATTCAATGATCATTCTTCTTAGCTGAGATTACACAGGGACGGTCAAATCACAATGAAACTACAGTGGTTATCACAATGGAGACCAACCCTGCCAACATTGGATGTCCGTCTTGGTGTATTTGCCAGCACGGCCAAGAGAATCAGGAGCAGCAGCTCCATGTGAATGTGGCACAGAGGCTTGAGGTTTACTCTGCTGCCTAAGATCAATTAACTCAGCAATGTCAACCGTGGACAATTTTATATCATTGGATACAATTACTCAGCTTTTTTTATTGTTTGTGAATATAGGAAGCCTTCTAGGTTTTGATTCAGTGATCTTTCCCATTTGAGTTTTCCCATGGAGTTTATGTTGTCCTTCAATGTGTGAAAGTTTATCTTATCAATGGTACCAGCCCACCAATTTTCTGAATATATGATAGGTGGTAGACATTAACAGGATCATGTCAGTAGATCAAGGACTTTTACTGGAAAATAAAGCTAGGATATTCTTGCTTTATATCAATATAATTTAACATTATTTTAAAATAATCCCTTTTATTACTGGGCTGAATCATTCCTTTCTGTGTTTATACTTATTGCTTAACATCTATCCAATATGGAAGGTTTTAATCCTATATACCATCTCTTCATCTTTTGATCTATTTGTACACACATATGTAAGATACAGTCTTTGCATTCATTTTATCAGTTTTAAACTTGTATTATTAATGGACTTTGGCTGGTGCAGCCTCTTATGTGTCATTCAGCAGCATAAATTACTGCAATTCTTTTTTCTGTTTTACCCACTGTTTCTCATTTGTTATGACTAGCCAGATATATCATTCTTTGATTTGTGTTAACAGACCAGTTATTGCTTTTAAAATCAAATGTTCAAATGCTGTTCTCAAATTGAGAACTTGAATTGAGGACTTTTTAACAAAACAAATATGCATTGCTGATTTTACCCTGAATAACTGACTAAAGTACTGTGATAATCACTCCACTGCGTGCTGCATAAATGTATGTTAATGTGTTCCTGGATCAGCAGAACAAGGTTATATTTACCCTTATTAAACTAAACTAATAAGATTTTCAAATGGCTAAATATCACCTTGTATTCAGTTATCCCTAGTCAAATATTTGAGCTCTTTTGCAATACAAACCCTTGCCCTATGTAATTTATTTTTGTATGGAATAAGAGTATATTTATTACATATTAATGAATACTGTTAATAATGCATGACAGTATCAATAAAATAACACATGGCAATAACCATGGTAAATAAATTAACAGTTCAAGAGCATTTTTTTGCATTTTAGCAATAACTCTGCATCTCAGGTGCAGCCAAGAAAGGTTAATGCTTATATGCCCAGGAATGTTTGAATTAATCTAACCCAAACAATCCATCAGAATTGACAGCTTATTTCGATCACAACAGGTGCCATTGCACTTGCCTTTGGGGGGAGGCTACTCACGGCTGCGAAAGGCAGTGCTTTCTGGATGAAGCGCCCCCATTAATGATAAGCGAGGCCACTGTTAAACTGTGAGGGTATGTCACCAATGCCATTTTGTTGGGCGATCAGAGAAAAGAAATAGGACAATAAAATCCAGCTGTGACGGATTAGCAATCACATCCATATTTAATAAGCATAGATCAAGTATACTACTTCAATTATCATTATGTTCACCAGATAGAACTTCATGAATCAATACAGCACTTTCAACCTTAAGTGTCTCTATGATTTATTCTTTTTATGGGAAAAAAGCACTCAATTATTCTATATCAAACGCTAATTCTGAATATACAAAATCTGGCAAGTGACAATGTGAATTGAAGAACATATACATTTAAGGAAAGAATCATCCTGAACTTTCCAATCAACAATCTACAGAGACCTAAAACACACTTGTAAGTTCCTCTTGATAATTGCCACTACAGTCTCTATATATGCTAATAGATCTGTTAATGCCTTACTTAACATTCTGTAGGCATACAATAGCAACACACAGCAATGGATACTGTGTTACAGCAATGATGAAGTGTGATATGGCAGTGTTTAGGAATTCAATTTTTATTCAATACAGAAGGGACTTAAAAGTGTGTGATGAATCTTCTGAAATACTAATCTCAAAACAGCATCCAATTTCTTTTCATCTGTGTGGCAACAATAAGAATGCAGTTCACACAGAGTGCAGTATGTGTAACTATTATCATGTGTCCGATGCATGTTCAGTGTGGAAAGCCTGTCCTTGTGGAAGTGATTTATCATTGTGACACCTCACAATGCCGAATTGGCATGGCCAAAAATGACGTCTCAGATAATTGAATGCAGACCAGAAGGAGACTGAATAAAGAGACCTGCATTCACGCTTGTACAAATCTTTTTTCTCCATTTCTGCTGTGATTTGTAAATGGATTCTAATTCTTTGGTCTACTTAAAAAGTGATCTGTCTCTCCACTCGGACCATATCTCTTTCACTTGTACCTTCAGTCTAATGGAGTAGCTATAAAATGCCACGCATTGTTTGCTCGCTGTTATCACTGCCTGTATGTAATGACTTGTAATTGTTGCTGGAGTGTGCTCCCAAGCTTAGAGAATTTAGATGTAAGCCTCAGGCAAACAACATCAGCACCCCCTACTGGTATATACAACCATTGTAGCCTGTAGATCCTTTATTGTTGATGTCAGATCTCTGACAACCTTAATCAATTATAAGCTTCGAGTGGAGCTGCAAATTTGATCATTAGGATTTTTGCTTCTGTATTCACAGTTCTTGTATCCCCAAGAAACAGAAGCTATGCTTCAAAGTTGGCATGTAATTCAAATCCTGGCCTTTTCTGCAAATTTACGCAGATACTTTAAACATTTAACTCATTGCCATTCATTACGCATGACATGGCATTCGACGTGAGGTGTATTTGTGGACATAGGGCACCTACACAGAGAAAATGTATAATCTGTTTTTAAATTTAAATTGTATACATTTTTGCCATTATAGATTATATATTGCATGTGAATTGCATATATCAAGGACAGTTGCACACATTTAAACAGTGCCACACAGTGAAACAGCCGGGGGTGAAATTGCTAGGTTCTGATTCTGAGTGAGATTATAAAGGGTCATTTTGAATTCTTGTCGAATTTCAAAACTTTAACTTCAGATATAAGAGGAAAAACACACCTCTTGTTGTCAAGACAAATTGTAATGTGTTTGGTTTTGTTTTACTGAGTTCGTTTACATTCATTGTCAATATGGACAATTTGAACCAGCTTTCACCAAACGTTACATACATGTTTTAGATTTCCTTATCGACTCCCTGTGCAATCATGATGCTTTGTTTTTGTATATGAGTGCACTGCAAATAAAGCATGGAAGTCACTTACATGCGGGGCCACATCTTGTGTAAAACTGTAGATGCACATGACCAGGTTGGAAATGTTACTGAACATCTGGTGTGAAATACCCAAAGGTAATGCAGTGCCAGCACTCAGTTCAAGTGCACCTCACGAGGTAAGAATGTTTGTCAGCAGTAACTTTAGTGGAATCTATAGTGCCTTAATCTACCCTTCAGGTTAAATAATTGCAGAGGACTGAGTCACACAGGATTTCTGGAATTATGACATTCAGCACACCTACTTCACAGAAAAATAAGCAGCAATTGGGATGTTTTAAAATTCCCAGCACATTAAATAGCCAAAAGCTATTATTTTCCTCTCAGTTATCCATTTATGTGGACACCAAAACCAGACAATGAAATGAATTGTGCAATTTTTATGAGCAGGCATTTTAACTGTTGCAATTATGCTGCTTAAGCATTAGCACAGCTTGATTAAGGCACTTAAATGAAATTTATTCATCCAGCATTTTAGCAGAAAAATTAACCCATTTAGTTTGAAATAGGTTAACACTTCCTTTTAAATATCAAGCTGGAGAATTTTGTTTAAGTATCCCAATGCTTATGTGCACACAGCTTAATTCTAAGGCCTTAATCTTTTGGCAGCTATAAGCTGTGACTAAATAGAACAGATGGAAGACACAGTTGGTAGGATTTGCAAAGTGGAAGATATTTATTTTACATATAACAATGTAACATCCTTTTATCATTTTGGTTCTGCCTTTTCATCTTCCCTTTTTAAACAGTTTTTTTTCACTCTCATTTCACTGACTTTTCGTTTAAAATGAAACTTCACCAAGATTAAATGGTTTTGTCATCTTAAAATTATCCATGCAAGCAGCCAGCAAAACGCTCACTTTTTTGCCTCTGGCTATCACCTATATACAAGTGACTTAGCAACAATAGCCAATGGTGTTGTGATTGTGACATATCATCAATCAACTCCCATTGAAAACCATTTATACCATATAGGCAGATGGTCACACACATGGTCATTGACAAATAATTCATTAATGATTGCTTTAACATGGTGCGGATAGGAATTTACAAGGAACTATTAACTAGTGTGTTAGAAAAAGTGCACAATGAAAATTAAAGCCTCATTTAAGTCACCATGCCTTCCAAACTGTGTTCTGAAATGGTTAAAATAGATTAATGCTTTCTTTATTAAACTGCAGCATTTCAGGATTTTTCTGAAAATCTCCAAACACATTTTTGCTACAGTCTCAATTTGGACAATCCCTGTTTCTAAATCAATACAACTACACTGAGGGAGTGACCTTAAATTGGCAAGATAATCAGTGGAAATGGGATGCTGCCAATTCAGTATTGAACAAATGTATAAACCCTACAATTTAGAAACACAAGCATAATAATTCTATTTGTTGAGTCTGGAATTTAGATAACAACTAAATTAATAGATAACTGAATCATATATAAAGATACCAGCAATAACGAATCTATTATCGATTGTCAGAAAAGCCCATCTGGTTCACTAATGTTCTTTCGGGAAGGAAACTGCTATCCTTGCTTGGTCTGGTCTACATTTGACTCTAGACCCACAGCAATGTGGTTGATTCATAACTGTCTCCTGGGCAATTAGGGATGGGCAATAAATGCTAGCCCAGCCAGTGATGCCTTGGTCCCATAAATGAACAAAGAATAGGTATTTTGTTCAACAAATCGAAAGCAAAGTTTTACTTCACAGTAAAACGTTCAGCTCTAGACTAAACAATCAAACAGAAACATGGAAACATGTGATAATCATGTAGAAATAAATTCAGCGGTAAATAGGGCAGCTGTGGATAAGATATTAGAAGTGGGAATATTGAATTAACATTATATTAAAATGATATTAAAATTACAAACCAATACACTCCCATTCCTACTTTACAGGGACTGAAGTATACATTTATTTCAATATGAAGGAACTGTATAATGAATAGGGTTACGTCAGTAATTTTCAGTCCTCGATCTGACAGGATTGAATTAATCAAATCTCCAAATTTCTTTGATTTCTCTGGCCTTGGTGTGGTGATAAATCAGGTACGCTACATAAGGGATTTTCAGAACATTGTACAAGCGTTGGCCTAAAACTTCGGATCTGTATTAGAGCTGTTGCATCTGATACTGATCAATCAGAAAATTCTGCACTTATCTGGATATGGTTAACAGAATCTGATTATCTCTGTAGCAGCGTGAAGAACTCCCTCAGCACAGAAATCCACATGGAGATCTGCAAATAAGGATTAAAAAAACACCCTTTTTAAAGGCACTGGCTACTAACATGGGACATTTAAAAATCCAATCTGAAGGTTTGTGAATGGGTGAGTGAGTGAGTCGGGGAGGTAACCGAGTGAGGTTGTGAATGGGTGGGTGAATGGAGTGGATATGTGAGTGAAATGGGTAAATGGGTGAGAGGCCTAATTGAGGTAAGATAGGCACAAATGGATTGGGGTAGTTGAGTAGCTGCGAATGAGTCAAGTTAGGTTAGTGGTAGCCAAGTTATGTCAGGTTGTTATTCATGTCAAGTTTGAAGGATAATAAAAGTGGGATACAGCAGGTGCTGGAAATCTGAAACAAGCATGGAAAATGCTAGAAAAGTTCAGCAAGCCTGGCAGCATCTGTGGACGGAGAAACAATGAATATTTTGAGTATATTATGAATCTTCTTATTCCAGAGATGTGACACAGAGTTTAGTCACAGAGTTTTAGAATCATAAAGTTATACAGCACAGAAAAAGACCCATCGTTGTGACTCGTCCATGTCACTAAGCCTCCCAAACTACAACTAGTGCCATATTAGGGTAGCAACATATAGAGCTGGATGAACACAGCAGACCAAGCAGCATCATAGGAGCAGAAAAGCTGATGTTTCGGGTCTAGACCTTCTTCAGAAGGAGTTTAGTCAAGTTTTCTTCATTTCTGAAGGAGGGTCTAGACCTGAAACATCAGCCTTCCTGCTCCTCTGATGCTGCTTGGCCTGCTGTGTTCATCCAGCTCTACACCTTGTTGTCTCAGATTCTCCAGCATCTGCAGTTCCTATTATCTCTGTAACACTAGTACCGTATTCTTGCTTTTGGCCCACAGCCTTTCCAATTCATGTACCTCTTCAAAAGTCTTTTAAATATTGTAACTGTAACCACCTCTAGCACTTCGTCTGGCAGTTCATTTCACATACGAAACACCTCTGTGTGAAAAACTTGTCCCTCAGGTCCCTTTTAAATCTCTCACCTTAAAAAGAAATACCTAAATACTGTGAAGCAAACCCATAGAATAAAGTGCATATACGCAAGTTGGTGTTTAGCGATGTTTAGAGAACAGTGATGAAACTTTAAATTCACTCTTTTAAAATGATAGTGTTCATTCAATTGCCTTATGTAAATTTTAATTTGGGATTTTAACAAAAGATGTTATTATTATTGACATTTTCAAGTTTTCTAGAACATTTTGATGCCCAATACTTCGGCAAAATATGGTGAGGCGCAAAGATTATAGAACAATCACCCTGTACAATGGCCTCCGCTAAAGGGTTTGAGTTATGAGCAGAGGCTAGATAGGTTGGGTAAAAAAAATGAAAGAACTGCAGATGCTGTAAATCAGAAACTAAAACAGAAATTGTTGGAAAAGCGCAGCAGGTCTGGTAACATCTGTGGAGAAAAATCAGAGTTGACATTTCTGGTCAAGTGACTCTTAATCAAAACTCATAATATATGAGTGCAATTATGTACATGCATTGATATAATGCTTACATAATCATAGGAGGCTGTAGATATATCTTACCCATTTTATTCTTACTTGTACACCAATTGTTGTGATATTTCTATATGTAATATATATCAAATACACATATCTGTTTCATAAACAGCAATATTTCAATAAAATTCATAGACAGTCGGTATCATTTTGCATGATAAATGATAGTTCATAGGGCATGAAAACCATATTTTGCCTGAGGCAGGCTTACATTGGTTTACATTGAGGTTCCTACTGCTTGCTATGGAAGCGAACCACAAATCATAATTCGTCACTTCCCTTCTTTGTGTCGTATAACACCATTTGTGCAGCTTCCAGAAAACTATTAAGGAAAAGAACCTAACATTAAATATTTAAAAAAAGAGTTACCTTCATGTACAGGATACATTTTTAAGGCATTGACACCAGTCTGCCTGGTTCTAAAACCAGTGGATTTGCCCTCAACACTGTAATTCCATTATCCTTAAGGATCTGCTGTCAGTAATGGAGAGATTAAGTGCTTCAGGGGAATATACCATTTGAATAAGTCTTTTCTTATGACTTAGACCTTGTAAGCTAGGTGTCAGCCCTTTCTGTGACCTCAAGAATTGGATTTGCAGAAGCACCTTTCCATTTTGGATGATATTATCTTCTTTGTTTGTCAGGACTGTATCATTATAGAACTGAGCAGACAGTATAATTGGTTCCAAGCCAATATAGACTGTAGAACAGTCTTAGGACACATTTACACTAATAGGACTCATTTTGTGAGGCTCCTTTCCCAGTATAGAACCTTATAAGCTAATAGGGATTTTGTCAGATGCACTGACTGTCAGTTTGAATGTGGCCTACAAGAATGAAAACTTTGGACTTATATAAGGCACTTTGTGATCTCAGGTCATTAATTTGTGCTTTGTTTTGTTGTAATGTGTAAAATGCAGCAGCCAATTTGGATAAACCAAACTTCCAAAATAGTACAGATCCTGGCTATCTGAAAAAAAAGCAAACATTTCTGGAAATTCAGGAAGCCCAGCAATATCTGTGGAGAGGCAAAGCAAAGTAAGAGAAAAACTGAAATATACCAGGAAAGGAAAAAAATTGGGAATCAGAGATATGGTCTGAAGTTGTGGAAACACAGTTGAGTGGGGAAGATTGTGAAGTACCTAATCAAATGATGAGGTATTGGTATTGAGTGACACTAAAACAATGCAGCAGACCGTGGATGGTGATATCAATGTAAATGCAAGGCAGAGAATTAAAATACCAAACAAGCAGAAGCTTAGCATCATGCTGTACACTGAACAAAGTGTTCTGCAAAGCAATCACCTAGCCTGCAATTGGTTGTCCCATTCTTTATAACTGCAGTGAAAATAAAACTATCAATATTCATCTATGGGCAGCACAGTGGCTCACTGCTGCCTGACAGCACCAGGGACCCAGGTTTGATTCCATCCTTGGGCGAATGTCTGTCTGACATTTGCATATTCTCCTTGTGTTGGTGCGGGTTTCCTCCGGGTGCTCCAGTTTCCTCCCAGAGCCCAAAGATGTGCAAGTTAGGTGGATTGGTCATGCTAAGTCAACCATAGTGTCTAATGATGTGCAAACTCAGTGGGTTAGCCATGGGAAATGCAGGGTTACAGGGATAGGGTAGGGATGTGGGTCTGGTTGGGATAATTTCTGGAGAGTTGATGTGGACCAAATGGCCTGTTTCCACAAGGTAGGGGTCCAGTGACCTTTCTTCAGTTTTGAAGAAAAGTCATTGGACTTGAAACATTCGCTCTGTTCCTTCACAGATCCTGCCTGGCCAGCAGTTGTTTTTGTTGTTACTTCAATTTTCGTAATATCTGAGAGGTTCATGGTCAAAAATCAGATTTGGAAAGGATCGTGTGGGTCTAAATGGCTGCTGAGATCGCTAACAAGCCTCAGAAATCCACATGGAAGAGACAAAAACTGACTGCCCTGGAATGACCAATTCAATCAAGAAGATCTGAAACCCAGTGAAGTCTCTTGAAACTTATACCTCTTGTTCTGTTCATATTATACGATGACATCATATATTGAAGTTGCAATGTTACCTGCAGAGTTGGAACAGTCAATGAGGCATATAAATGAACCATTTTCAAAAGGATGCTTTGAGCAACAAGTGCAGGGAGAAAGCAACATGGATTGAGAATGACAAGTACACAGAAAGATCCTCCCTCTCTGTATCTCAGCCTCAATCTTGACAAACTAGAATCAGTGAAAAGAATCCTAGAAAAACTACCATGGACTGAGAAATCAAGGATAGTTATAAGTTTCACCTCTTCTGAGGAAACAAGGCAATAGCTAAGTGGTTAGGTCTCAGGATTCACTCTCGGAAATCTAAAAAGTATGGAAATGGCAACAGTCTCTACCTCCATGTTGATACTAAACAATCTTTCTCTCGCCAACTTCTTTGTAAGCTTTGTTTCATGTGTGTGTTGTATTTTTTGGGAGGAGGTTTACTAAACTTCTTCTCATATACAAAAGACAGTCTTGAAATTCGCTTCCCCTCAGCTTTGATCTGATTAACTAAATGTAACCCAAGTGTGGTAACCACCTGTTTAAAAAAAAAGGTGTTTGTCACAACTTACTGCATGGATGTTAAAGTACATGGAATTCACTACGTTACCTGAAAAAAAATTTGGGAGCTTGGATGATGAGGAGAGAGATGTTAAAAAGGCAGGTGTTGCATCCCCCGCGGTTGTCCATAGTCCGGTGGCTTGGTGGTTGGCACTACTGCCTCACAGCACCAGGGATCTAGGGTTCAATTCCAGTCTTGGATGACTACATGTGTGGAGTTTGCACATTCTCCCCATGTTTGTGTAGGTTTCCTCTGGGTGCCCCAGTTTCCTCCTACAGTCCAAAGATGCCCACGTTAGGTAGGTTGGCCATGATAAATTGCCCATAGTGTGCGGGGTAGGCATATTAGCCATGGCAAATGTAGGGTTACAGGGATAGGATAGGGGACTGGTTCTGGTTGGGATGCTCTTTAGAGGGGCTGTGTGGATTTGATGGTCTAAATTGCCTGCTTTCATACTTTAGGGATTCCATGACTTCATGTCTGAACTACTTCTTAAAATGCAAATAATCATATGCAGGATGCCCTCCCTCGAATGGGTAAGGTAGAACTGAAATGGATTTTGCAATCCCAATGGTATATTTACCTGTACTGAAATCAATTACCTTCCAGGTACATTGTCTCACACTCGATCCTTAACAAAGAGAGGTGCAGGCAAGCAGGTGTGAACACCCATCATGAACCCGCCTCACCCATTATGTGTCGGTACAGCTTCCAGGTTTGATTCATTGTTACGGTCACATTATCAAAACTGAACTTCAGATAATGAATCTTATTACTTCAAATATCCAGGTAGAGACAGGTTTATTAGGCAGCCATCACACGAAGGACATTCTGTGATCAGACAAACGGAAACCTGCCTAACAACAAGGCAGCGCGAGGGAAACTCATTTGTCTTCATCTGCATAGATTTGCTCTCTGCAGAAACTTAGCCATAGCCTCATTTATCCAGAGAATGAGAAGAGAGAAATTATTCAGGTCTGCAATGCATGAATTTCAAAAGTATTGAAATTTAGATGTATGATTTAATACTTGCATTTCTGTTAATAAGCTAAATGCATGCTTTGTCTCAAGAAACCATTTGCAACTATGACATAAAACAATCCAATGTCACAATGATCAAAACAAATAAGCTTTTACAGACTTATTTGGATATTATGAATAACAAACTTCACCAACTTTCTATTATCTAGTTTAATTTACTAATTGCTGAAATTGCACTCAGTCCTTTTTCACATCAATGGTCTAAATGAAGCCTGTTGATTGTTTTAAACCTAAGGATGCATTGTGCTAATATGAACATCAGCACAAATTTCAGGTTAGATATATGTTTTGCCATATGTGGTACCACATCATAGGATCAGAAAAATATTTCCATATTGTCAGGGTTTTAAATGGATAATCTTCAAATCTTGAATGTGGGGACCCCTAAGAGGCAAAATAAATTGAAACTGGGTTTACATTACAACTCAGTATTGATGTGATGTGGCTTCAGTTTTAACCTCATGAACAATAGATTTCTTAAAGCTTGAATTCATTTAAATGGAGGGAAACGGGATGTTGGGATAAATTTTCCACTTTATCCTCACCTTTCAGTTTTCTGCAACAAGATGTATTTTAGACACAGAGGTTTAAACCTTTTCAGACTTGTGAGTTTCAGCAATAAACATGAAGCAGGCTTTTGTGGATGTTTAAATCAGAGGCAAAGATGAGACTGAATCTTACCTTTGGCTAAGTGTCACTTCCGCTAAGTTTCGTGGAGGGCTTCTCTTGACACCCACCATTGCTGGACGTTTTTACTGTTTCAGGGATATCCTGGAGGAGATTGGCATCCCTGGTTCTGGTACCATATTCAAAAGGATGTTGCGCACCTGGACAAGAAGGATATTCTGGAGCCTCCCTGCATGGCTGTGTGTATATCAGATGGCAAACCAAGGGAGATTGGTGCACCTTTTCATTCACAGGGACTTTGAGCTGCATTAGAGGAGGCACATTCTCTTCTACCAGGGCTACCGGAGAAGACCACACCTGCAGACTCTGCCAGCCTGGTTTGCAGACACGACCCAGGTCAATGCAGTCTCCACAGTTCAGAGCGACAATGAGTATTGCAAGGCGAAGGTCAATGACCACCTCCACTCAGCCAAAGTAAGTGCTACCATTATCTCTCTGTCAACCCCATATTCTCTCTATCTTAGCAGTGGCTGAGCACCCAAATCCTACCCAGGCTCACGCCCTCCTACCTTCATTTTGCATGCAACATCTTCCCTCACTAACTCTTAACCGCCTCTAGACATCCAGAGCACTACCCTGCATGTCCTCAGTACTGCCTGCCAACAGACCTTCTAATTTTTCTTTTTGGTGCAAGTGACTGCAGAAACCGGAATTCAATGCCTCAGTGGCTGATTACGCTGTGAATAGAACTTTAGAGAGAGTACTGCTGCCTACTCACTTACTCAGGGAAGTCAACACCTTTCCTCCATCTGCCATGTCACTAACAGCAATGCTACCAAATGTCATCTCACTTACTCACTCACTCCCTGTGCCTCATGACAGAATGGGCCCCACAATAGGATTGAAAGGACGAGGATAGGCGACAGGCTGCCAGATATTTAGCTCCTCACCTCCTACCAGGAGAGTATCTTGCTCCTTACCAGTGAGAACAGGGACTGCTCCTGTGGAGAAGTAGAGATGTCCATGTCCTAACAATGAAGTAAGAATCATTGCTCGTTGGAGATCAACCCTCCCATACACCCCACTGTCAATGTATTTTTCACCAGCCACAAATTCTAACCCTCAGTCTCTCTTCTGGGTCTTGCAGGTATCAGCGAGTTGTCCACATTGGCCAAGGTCAAGAAAGCCACTCTACTGGGCATCCTTCCTCCTCCTCTGAGGAAGAGAGCATAGATTTCTCAAATCAATGCGCTGGCAAGGCTGCCCCCTGAATCCTCTACCAGCTCCAAGACTTACACCGTTGTGGGTGTTTTAGTTAGGCTGAAGTCAGGAGTATTGGATGGTGATCACCTCATAACCAGTCAAGGAAGAAACACCTCAGGTAACTGGCACAAGGAGGCATGACCAGGCACCTGCTCAGCCCCCCAGCCAAGGCATAACCCCATAGTGTTGGTGATCGGAGACATCAAAAAAATGCACACACAGACACAGGAGCAGCGGGCAGCTTTATCACGGCCAATGGCCCCACAGTGCAATGCTGCAGCAAGGTCCTAGACACATGAGATGAACATGAGATGGCTTTTGTAGTTCAGTCTACTTCCTATGGAAGCCAGGGTGCTTCCAAGCTTGATGCCCACTCCTCCCACATAATGCCTTACCCAGCAATGTTCTATTGTCGCCTCCCCCCCACCATTATTGTAATCCCTTTGCACCCCAACATTTTCCCCTGTGCCCCACCATTAAGTTCTCCAGCCTGTCTCCTGTAACACTGATAACCTGATAAGCATTTTCAAGCCTTGGACAGATTTTGGCCCCTTCCGTTGGGTAACATGGCTAGACAGGCCCAAATGATACTGACCAGACCCCTGACCGTTATCTGTACAGCTCCACAGCAATGTTTCCATGAGTCCCTAGACTGGCTGCACTGGACCCACAGGGCTGAATGTGAACCACTTCTTGGACTGGACAGGTATTGACACCCCCCCATGACCAACCACCCTGACTGTTCCCAAGGACTGTTATTGGAGCCTCCCATTGATTTACTGTGACAGGACCTTCCTTGACTGACTTTGTACCTCCCTGGACATCAGTAAAGGCCACTTACCTTGGACTTTGAGATGTGGTTGTTTGCTTGAAGCACAATCAGTGTGTTTGATGTGTAGAGATCTTGCATTTGGTGCACATGCGATGTAGCATTGTGCTGTGCACCAACATGTCTACTCCCATCCCCCTTGATTCTTTTTGCCTTTATTCATTAACAGGTTGCAGACATTGCTGGCTGGACAGCATTTATCGTCCATCCCTAATTGCCCAGAGGGGCAGTTCAGAGTCAGCGGCATTGCTGTGGGTCTAGTTATATGTAGGCCAGACCAGGCAAGGATGGCAGCTTCTTTCGCTAAAGGACATTAGTGAACCAAATGGGTTTTTCCTGACAATCGACAATGGATTAATGGTCATCGTTAGATTCTTAATTTCAGATATTTTATTGAATTCAAATTCCACCATCTGCCATGGCTGGATTGAACCTGGGCCCCCAGAATATTATCTGGTTCTCTGGATTAACAGGCCAGTGATAAAGCCACTAAGCTAGTACCTCCCCTTGATTACTGACTGCCAACGACCACGGCAAGCTGCCTGACTTCATCTCAGGCACTAAACAGCAAGGCACCACAACAGCAGCGGCACTATCCACCTTTAAGGTCTGGCCAAAGGAGAACAGCACACAAAGAGCAAGGCAAGACAGGGATGCAGTGAACCTGCAGAGAAACACAAAGCCCATGAGCACTAAGGGAGAAAGTGAGTAACCTGGAGACACAGCCTGCTCCAGTTTGCGAGCTGGTGTCCATCCGAGTGTGCAGTGTCCTTACAGCAGCATTCTGATGCTAGTTGCTGGTGTATTCCAATGTGCAGCATTAAAGGACAGGAACATACTGTAAATGGATCAGAGATAACACAGAGAGGCTGGCATATGTCAGTTACCAATGTCTGTGGACACACTGTGTATGCAGCAGCTTGCCCGTAGAGCATACCCATGAAGTGCACCCTCAGATGTTGGTTCCTGGTCTCCAAGATAGTGGCCCAGAGGAGTAAGTGGAAAGCTGGAGTCACCAAGTACCCTCAGACTTCCACATTGGCATTTAACTTACTCACAGCAGGTAGTACAACAGGAAGCTGTGTGAGGTTAGATTTGGAGTTAATGAGAGGGATACCAAGCAATAATCTCCATCAATAGGCAGCGTGGTGCTGTCTAGTGAGAATCTTGGCTTGGTGCCTGCAAGTCCATTGGATTATGTAGCTGGTGCTCCCAATTTCAGGGTAGGCTTTGCTTGAAATCTCATAAGATTCTCGCAGATTCCCCATGACAGTCTAATTGCTCAGGGCCTGGGAAAATTCTGCCCATCATGTTTATCCACCCACCTCTCTCATAAACACAATCAAACACAGTCATCTCGGCTCACTCACTCACATGCACACACAGAAAAACAAACCGTAATGCACACATACACGCATATGTGCACACATACGTGCACATGCACACATGGAAATACACACACGTACACATACACACACACATGCATGCACAGACACACATACACACACACATGCATGCACAGACACACACACAAATACACAGACACACACACACACACAAACCTGATGAGTTCACTAAACATGTTGGCTCACGGTAAACCTCATTAGCAATCATTGATTTTTTTGAATCAATAAAGCTTCTCTGTGCTTGTTTACCAAAATATCTTAAAGCATTAAAAGGTCAGATACAACAAGCTGCTCAGGTAAGTTCATATTTATAACCACAGATCAAACATTTACAACCGAATCTAAACTCCACAAGTTTAATTTTCATGACAAAATTTAGCAGACACTTGTCAATTTAATTTGAACTCACAAATTCTACAGGTACAGGCAGCATTGTCTTCTTTTCAATACAATGTCTAATAATTCCAGATGTGTAATAATTTTGTGGTGATAAATTGAAATGGCAGTTTTGCGAGTTTTCATTTTAAAAACTGTGGGTTTAATTACTAACTCAGTACTCATGGCTGGATTTGAACCTGGGCCCCCAGAATATTATCTGGGTCTCTGAATTAACAGGCCAGTGATAAAGCCACTAGGCTAGTGCCTCCCCTTGATTACTGACTGCCAACAACCACGGCAAGCTGCCTGACTTCATCTCAGGCACTAAACAGCAAGGCACCACAACAGCAGCGGCACTATCCACCTTTAGGTTCTGGCCAAAGGAGAACAGCACAAAAAAAGCAAGGCAAGGCAGGGATGCAGTGAACCTGCAGCGAGACACAAAGCCCATGAGCACTAAGGGAGAAAGCGAGTAATCTGCAGACACAGCCTAATAAATATAACAAAAATAAATATAACATTTTTTAACATTTGTCCATGACATCTGGGCATCACTGGCTATTCAGTATTTATTGCCCATCCACAATTTCCAAGAGAGAATTAGAATCAATCATACTGCTGCGGAACTGGAATCACACATAGGCCAGACCATGTAGTCTTCCTTCCCTAAAAGGAGGACCAGTTAGGGTTGGACAACATAAACAATGATTACCTGGTCACTGATAAACTAGTTTTTGCATTCCCAAGTTTTACCTTCTACTGCTGTGGGATTCAAATCCATAGCCCCAGACCATTAGCCTGGGATTAGAATCCCGAGAATGCAGAAAGAGGCTATTTGGCCAATCAAGTCTGCAAAATCCCTCTGAAGAGCATCATGCCCAGACCCTATCTCCGTAACCCCGCATTCGCAATGGCCAATCCACCTAGCCTGCGCTTTGGGGAAAATTAGCATGGCCAATCCACCTAACCTGCACATCTTCACCCGAGGCTAAAATTGAACACAGGTCCTAATGCGGTGATGCTGCTGTGCTAGCTACTGAGCCATCATGTCACCCAGCATTACGAGTTCAGTAACAGTACCATGACCCCAATACCTCCTCCAATGCACTGTTAAAGATGTTGATTTATAGAAGGTGGCCAGCCATCGTACTGGTTTAAGGAACTGACCTTTTTGATAACCATCTAGAGCAGGCCATGTCTAAGAGGTTGGAATTAGGTCACAAATGCAACTGAGTGCTAATGTGCTACATGATTTCTGGGTCAGTTCATTTGCATCTTTATTTCCTCAATACAGTTGTGGATAAGGTTCGAATCTGGTGTTAAATGAAATTTAATGGGATGAGGGCATTGGGAGCAATTAATTGTCAGTGCCATATGAGAGTTCAAAAACCTTGGAAGATTTTAGTGAAGACCAAAGGGATGTCAACATATTAACAATGATTGCTGACCAGCCAAGCTGAAAGCAGATAAATTGTCTATCATCTGCTAAGCAAGAAAGCTGATTGGCAAAGTTTATTTTAAAATAAAGAATCCTTCACGTATCCAAGCCTGGTTTGATAGAATGCACTCATTTGGAGGGCAGCAAAATTCCCATTCTATTGGTATGCCAGCTGTTCCTGTTTCACAGGCTGCCTTTGGAGCCAGAGAGGTGGTGTTTTCGACATTGTTGGTAGGGCGTGGGGTCGATCATTATCCCATTGACCATCTTTTGTCCTGTGAGAGCAAACAGAGATTCTACCCCCTTGAAAGGCAGTCAGCAAGTGACGGAGATGAGATAAACTCAGACCTGGCACTCTCCTGGAGGATCTGCTAGTTTCCCTCCAGAGGAATTTCAATGCTAATAGCCCTGTATTGTATTTCTCTATAAGAAGCATCTATCTAAAAGGAAAACCGGCTGAATGGAATCAGTTGTACCTGTGAGCATTCTGCTTTTCATGACCTTGAAGTCTGGAGGACCTCCCTACAACTTGATTGAGTTTTTTTGAGGAGGTGACAAGAATGATTGATGAGGGAAGGGCAGTGGTTTTGTTTACACGGACCTTGATAAAGTACCTCATGGCAAGCTGGTACAGAAAGTAGAGTCTCATGAGATCCAGGACGTGCTGGCCAGATGGATACGAGACTGGATTGGTCAAAGAGAGAGTAGTGGTGGAAGCATGCTTTCCTAAATGGAGATCAGTAACTAGTTGTGCTCCAAAGGGATCAGTGCTGGGACGTTTGTTGTTTCTAATCTATATAAAAATGATCTGGAGGAAAACTGTAGGTGATCTGATTAGTAAGTTTGCAGATGATACCAAAATTGGCAGAGTTGCAGTTAGAGAGGAGGATTGTCGAAGGATACAGTTGGATATAGATAGATTGCAGACTTGGGCGGAGAAATGGTAGATGGAGCTTAATCCGGAAAAATGCAAGGTGATACATTTTAGAAGACCAAATTCAGATGTGAATTAAGCAATAAATGGCAGAACCGTTAGGAGCATTGACATACAGAGGGATCTGGGCGTACAGGTGTACGGATCCCTGAAATCAGTAACACAGGTGGATAAAGTGGTCAAGAAAATGACTATATAGGAAAATAGGCCCAAAACGTCAGCTTTCCTGCTCCTCTGATGCTGCTTGGCTGGCTGTGTTCATCCAGCTCTACACCTTGTTGTCTCAGACTTAAAAAGGGGACAGCAATTTGACTTTGTGTCTCTTTTTAACAATGTCTATACATTTAACTGGCAGAATCAGCACAACTATGTGTCTTAAAGAAGAACAGAAAGTGCTGGGAAAGTTTGTTACATCTGGCAGCGTCTGCAAAGAGAGAACAAAATTAGTGGTTCAAGTCCAACATGGTCCTTCTTCAGAAACCCAAAGAAGAATCAGCAGTCATTTGCTTTATAAACATGTGGCTTTTTTGGGTTTATTGTTCACCAGCTTGTCAATAAATCAATTAAATACAGGTCATCATGAACAGCTAGATGCGAAGTGAATATTTTACAGGTCTTTGATTTTTTGATTTGTCTGGTGCATTTGAATAGAAAGAAGATTATATATTTATTATGTTCTTATGTCCCTTATATTACTTCCACCATTCCCCCACACCATGCAGTTCTACAAGAATTTTCTTAGGATAGACCTGAACACAATTTTCCTTTGCGTAAAATACTGAAAGACAAAACAAAATTGACACCATTTTACGTAGCGCTACCTACCATTTTCTTTTAAATTAATGGAAAAGATGTCCTAATGTGAGTATTGTAATGAGCTTAGCAATGAATCAAAATGTCATAGTTCATCCAATTCAAATGCTCCAATTAATCCTCTGTGTACTGCAAGAAGATCTCCTGAACACACTTATTAAACATGCTAAAAGGCTTCGAAAGGAATTTTTAAAATTGCATTGTATAACTGGATTTTCAGAAACCAGGACAACCCCCTGAAGCTATGAGAAGGTGGAGTTCTATAATGATTGACATACTGGGTGACCCATGGCAAGAGTGATTGCACTGGAGAGGCTGCAGAGGAGATTTGCCAGGATGTTGCCTGGACTAGAGAGTTTTAGTAATGAAGGGAGATTGGATAGGCTGCGGTTGGTATCCTAGGTGTAGAGAAGACCAAGGAGGGACAAGATTGACATGAATAAAACTATGAATGGGATAGACAGGAAGGAACATTACCCTTTGGCAGAGGGATCAATGAGCATGGATGTAGATTTCAGGTAAGAGGCAGAAGGTTCAGAGGGGAAGCGAAGAAAACCGTTTCACCTAGAATGCGGTGAGAAGCTGGAATTCACTGTCTGTAAGGTTGGTAGGGGCAGGACCCCTTATAACATTTAAGAAGATGTGCACTTGTGATTGCCAAGGCACACAAGGCAATGTGCCAAGTAAAATAGGATTAGGACAGTTAAGTGGCTGTTTTTGACCTGCACAGATTCAATAGGGTGAAGGGTTCATTGTTATTATTATTATTATTATTATTTCATTTCATATTTAGGGATGAATTTAACAAGAAATTGGCAACTGACATTTTCATCAAGGCTTTTCATTCCACAGGTCCTAACCTGTTTTCCCATGCTATCATCCCAAACTCATTAACCAGGCATGGTGCTCCTTTCATCTAATGCTCGCCTGATTCTTCCACTTTGCCAAAGGTGGAAGCATTTACTCCTGCAAGGGCATTCTGGGATTCTTGGCGCTGGCACCACATTTAAACCTTTGTGTGTACCCAGCCCATACTTGACTCACACAGATTGTGACATTTATCCTGGACATGGGAGATAAGGGCTCATGGAGGCCTTAGTGGACTGGTTAGTGCAGAGGAAGGCCATTCTCTTCTCCATGGGCTAGCAGAGGTCACGACACCAGAGCCTGCTAGTCTTGATGCCACTCAGTTCAGTGCTGTCTCAACCATCCAGAGGAATGCCCAGCAATTCCAAACAAAGTTCAATTATATTTTCTGCTCCCCTAGTATAAATGCCATAATATCTTAACTATTACTTCTTATATACTCTATCTTTGCTACTGCACCCACCTCCCACTAAGTCTTGTGCTTACCTCTCTTACTGTCATATGCAACTTCTTCCCCTCATTTCATTCACCCAATGCCCCCAGGGTCCTAACCTTGCATTACTTCTCCCCCATCTGCACCAGCACTAACAGCCATGCCTGTCATTTTCATCTCCCTCTGTCCCTTCCTCTGCCTCAATCCAAGATGAATTGGCCCACAATAGGGCAGAAAGAGCCAAGACAGGTAATGGGCTGCCTTACATGCGGCTCCACCTTCCCTCGAGGAGAGAATTCAAAGCCCTCTGAGTGGCCGACTGGCCGTACCCACACCACTGGACCAAAACTGGTCAAAGCCAGTGACTGACTGTTTGGAGATCTCTTGATTGACAGCAAACCCCCTTGGGATTTGACTGAGAACAACTCCCCTTCGATTCTGAGACTTAGCCATTTGGCTGATGCACAGACAATGGCATTGCCACATGTGGTCTGTTGACTGCTGGCAAAATTGAGATAGGGCAGTGTCGAATAGCAAACTGTCCGCTCCCTGGTCTGACTTCTGTAGGCAACCACAACATGATACCAAGGTTTGTGTCTGCGCTAAATGGCAGAGCAGGGCAGAAGGACTGTGAACCAGGGTCTTCGGGGGAAAAGTGCAAAAATACATGGCTATGTTAAGGTAAGGCAAGGCAGAACGGGAATGCTGTGTGTATCCAAACAGACACAAAGTGAATACACAGCAAGCAAGAGCAGCCATGGTTAAATCCATGAGTGGGGTTCTTGCCCCTGCATGTAAACCATCCCTGCAGCAACAAAGCAATGAGAGGTGCCCATAGGCTCCAAGGGATATCCCTCCATGAGAAAAAAAAGGAATTTAGGGATTAAAAGGAGCCAATTTAGCCAGGTTTTTTTTTTGACTGCAGAATTGAAGGCCAGAAACATGCTGTCAATGGATGAGAGATGTTCATATGGTGATACACTTGAACACTAAATTCTCCTCAGTCTGGCATAAAGGATATCCATAAGGGATAGGATCATTTTAAAATGAACCTAGCCATGATAAGCCCAGCGGATGGGTGTATAAAAAAGGCAGTTTAAATATCAGTTCATCACACCTCACCCAAAAGCTTGACAATTTGGGGTCTTCTACAATATCCAAAATTAATAAAATGGGAAAAATTGAAGTTCGTGTCCATAACTTCAACTCACAGCAGAAACAAGAGTTCGAGTGGGTAATTGTCATTTTGAAACCAATTTTTGAAAAAAATTCAAATAGCTTTCTTGAGGTTGCAATACTATTGTAAAGAAATGCTTGTATTTAGTGCCAATGCATTCCTATTGGATTACAGGAAGCTATTTTTCAGGATTTAAACATTCTCTCCCTCAAACAGTTACAAGATTTAGTAAGGCACTTAGGATTAGAACTTCACTTGAAAGCCAGAAAATGCAAGGCTGTGCCATGTTAATATGATAAAGCAATATCCCTATCATCAAGAAGGGGACAAGCAGGTAATGGCCAGTCTCATAGCCACCAACTAAGGATGAGGATCACAAATGAAATCAAGGAAAATATGGGTAAGGCCCATATTGAACACCGTATCACCCAGCTCGCCAATACAAAAGCACTGAGACTCCTATTAGCTGGGCTGCATTGTGGCACAGTTGTAATCATTGCTGCCCTACAACGACAGGGGCTTGGGTTTTATCCCAGCCTCAGGTGATTGTCTGTGTGGAGTTTGCACATTCTTCATATGTCTGCGTTGGTTTTCTTTTTATGATCCGGTTTCCTCCCACGGTCCAAAGATGTGCAGGTTAGGTGGATTAGCCATGCTGAATTGCCCATAAAGTCCTGGGATGTGCAGGTTAAGTGGGTTAGCTATGACAAATGTGGGCTTATGGGGTTATGGTGAGGATCTAGGTGTGATGCTCTTCAGAGGATCGGTGTAAACTCAATGGGTTGAATGGCCTCTTTCTATAATTCAATTCATCCACCTAGGCTCAAGCACGCTTATTTAGGTTGCTCACTACATTGAAAGGTTTGTCTAAAGTCAAGCCAGGATGAACCGTCCCACTCTGCATGATGTGGGAGTGGCCCATCCAATAAGGAAACAGGTCGGTCCAGGTATGGGAGGAACTTAACCATACACAGCAACATGAACTGACACAGCCTAACAGTAGTCACCGAAGTCCAGATGTGCTAATGCCCAAGTAAATCCTATTAGTCAAATTATCTCAACATTTAGAGATGTAATGCCAGGTACAGAGAGACCACAGTCAATGCCAACTACTATGTGTTCGTTTTTGTGGCATATGGAACAAATGCTGGCTAATGGTGTTAGATCAGTTAGGATGTTAGGTCCATGTGGATGAGTTGGACCAAAGAGTCTGTTCAGTGCTCTATAATTCAAAAGCTCTATGGGACCATTGAATCCCAGAAGGCCTCCATCCTTCTACGAGACCATTCAAGAATTGTGCACATTGCCAGGAAAACAAATGTGATTGCAGACCACCTTGTCCAAAATCGAGAAAGACCTGTTTTGAACTAAAAATATCCAAGTGGCCAAAGGTAGAGGAATGAATGGTTGCAAGAATGTGTCTGTTGTTTTGAGTTCTTTTTTGGGTTTTATCCATTTTTTTTCTTTATGGAATGAAATAAATAAAATTTCATTTCATTTGTCATGCAGGGCAAATGTCTTGACCATAAATCACCTACGGACATAGCTTTTTTTTTGAAAGAGGACTGATACAACTGCAGATATAATTCTGTCTGGAGAGAAATTGTAGAATACCAATCTCCAGTTGGTCAATGAAACTTCAAATAGAAAGACTAAAAAGAAAAGGTAAATAAAAGGCTGACTATCCAACCCTCGATCAGCAGGGGGTCATCTCCTATTTCCATGTTTGTTTTACGCTTCCAGAGATATATGAAAATAGGTGTCAAATGACACCTTCAGCTCTGGTCTGGAATATGTAGTGGTTTGATATATTAGTGCATACACTAATGTGTTGTAAAGGTAATAAAATGTGAAGCTGGATGAACACAGCAGGCCAAGCCACATCTCAGGAGCACAAAAGCTGATGTTTCAGGCCTAGACCCTTCATCAGAGACCCTCTCTGATGAAGGGTCTAGGCCCTAAACATCAGCTTTTGACCTCCTGAGATGCTGCTTGGCCTGCTGTGTTCATCCAGCTTCACACTTTGTTATCTTGGATTCTCCAGCATCTGCAGTTCCCATTATCTCTGTACTGTAAACGTCACAGCTTTGAGAACAACCATTATACACACCTGTATTGCAGGTCATGGAAGGAAAATATTCCTATTTAAATCTGAGTGCTGCCAGCCATGGGTAATATCCAGTGTACCAACAACAATGTTCAATTATCTACTCATCACGAATGACTCTGTATATCTTCTTCCCACTTTTATGATTCCTAATCTGTACGCATGTGCGTTACATTACTACTTCTTCTCACATTTAGTAACCAATAAACTTACTTTCTTTGTTAACTCAAGAAAGCCTGTTTAACTTGGTCATTTTTAAAATGTAAATTCATTTGTCCGGGGGAGAAGTGTAAATTAAGCTTGTTGGGACTGACCAAGGGGAGAGGTGAATAAAGAAGGGGAGACAGTTCATCCCACCTTAACTAGGAGTTTAACAATTTGATGCATTCCATCTGGAACAACAAATTGGAAACCTCATCCGAGGACTGGTGATAACACTTCACAGAATCCTTACATTTGTGAAAGCAGGCCATTCGGCTCATCAAGTCCACACCGACCATCCAAAGGGCATCCCACTGAGACCCACCCCTCTACCCTGTAATCCTGTATCTCCCATGCCTAATCCAGCAATGCTGCATATCCCTGAGCAATTTAGCATGGCCAATCCACCTGACCTGCACAGCTTTAGGCTGTGGGAGGAAACAGGAGCACCCAGAGGAGCACCACGCAGACATGGGGAGAATGAGCAAACTCCACACGGACAGTCACCGGAAGGTGGAATCAAGCCCACCCTGGTGTTGTGAAGCAGCAAGGCAAACCCACTGGACCACCATGCCATCCCAAGAGCTTTCAAACACCTGTAGATTGAATATTGCAGAACCATTCAGTGTTATTAGATTTTTCAAGTCTCTGACCAGGAGTCGATCGCTAGAAAAAGATGCTGAACGAGCTGGCTCCACTTCCCAGCAAGCAGCACAGCCGAAGTTTAATTGGATACAAGTGACAGGGGTTGAATGTCACTGGGACAGCGGCTCTGTTGGAGGAAAACTGGGATCATCACAGCCCAAACAAAATGTCAAGTTAATCCAGTCAGTACACAGAGGTGAAAATCTATTCTTTCCCCTCCCTTGTCAACCAACAAGCACTCGGGGAAATACGTAAATACATTTTCGGTACACACAAAAATAACACAGCCAGTCAAAGCGGTGTGCACAGACCGACTGAAACAACTGATGATCAATGAAGTCATTCTGCTTTTACCTGCCAGACCTGAGACACATTGTCAATGATGATTCGCTCTGTGACCGCATTTGCAAATCCCTCGGGCTCGTTCATACTGCAGCAGTCTGTCTGTGGCTGCACAGGGATGACGCATTTCTTTACAGCGAGTGGGTGTTAATCAGTAAACTGCAATTAAAATATTTGTAATTCATAGGATAGTGATTCACTGCTTTTCTGTACATCAAAGAATTCCTTCTCAGGCAATCAGAAATAATCAAATGAAAGTGACATAAGGCTGGCTTTGAGCTGCACGGAATTTTATTGCATTTGTCAGTGTACATTTAGCAGTTGAAAATAAATATTTTAATTTTAGAACACACTCTCCTAAAATTTCAATTAAGAAAGTACTTTCATAAGCCATAGATATTTTCCAATTAACCTGCTCAGAGATTTAATTACACATTTCTGGGACTCCTAACTCCGAGGTTGGGCCACTCTCACGGCATCAGAAGAGCTCTTAATTTTTTTAAATGAACCAGTTCGGGCATGCTGTGACACATCTCTGGAACAAGTAGAGCTTGAAGCGAGGCCTCCTAGATCAGAGATAGGGATGCTACTATTCTTCGAAAAGAGCTCTCTTCCATCAGCAGTATATTGATTAGATATCTATTATCCTGGGTTGGATGATGGAGTGATTATCTATAACACTAAAATAGTCATTGCATATGTGCAGATGCAGGATGTGATGGCCACTGGCCACAGGGAGTATTTGAATGTCTCACTGGTGTTACCAAGCCGGGGATAAGGACAGATGGAGGGGAAAAGATGAAGCTGATGTTCTATTTACCAGCAGTGACTATGGAACTAATCTCCTCAGTTGCTACTCCTTCATTATGCTCTCTGCACCACCAGTCCCTCTCTAACCAACACATCACCTGGTGTTTTCTTATGTTCTTGTGGATTTTGTAACTTTTGATGCTGCACATTAACAAATGCTCTGAGAATCCAGGTATAGTATACCTACTGACTCTCCTTTACCCACAGCACATGTTACTTTTACAGAGAACTCTAGTAAATTGGTTAACATGGTGTCCCTTTGACAAAGCCATGCTAACACTTCTTGGCGACTTAGTTTTTTCCAAGTGTAAAGCAATAATTTCCACAATGTTCAATTTTAACATTTGCCTCAAAACCTCAAGCTAACTGGAAACTATAATTTCCATCTTTCTGCCTCCTTATCTTCTTGAATAGAGGAGTCATATTTGTTCATTTCCAGGCTGATTAAACCTTTCCTAAATCTAGGGAATTTTGAAGAATTAACAGCAATGCATGTAATACAAGGTTAACTACCTCTGTTAAGACTCTAGGATGAAGTTCATCAGAGCCCAAATAATTGTCAGCCCACAGCTTCATCAGTTTACTTATTTACTGCTTACACTGCAATTGTAATTTCACAAAGTTCCTCTAATCTTTCCACTTCCTGACTTACAGCTATTAAATGGACATTTTTGTATCTTCTGTTGTGAAGATTAGTAAGTCTCAATTTTTACTTCCTGGAGAACCAAGTTTACTTATATTTTTCCTTTTTAAATACCTGAAGAAATTCCAGGAATCCATTTCCACACTCCAGCCAGCTTCCTTTCCAACTCAAATCTCTTCTTCCTAATTATCCCTTTAGTTATTCTTTGTTGTTCTTTATATTCTGACCTTTCATCTGACCAGCCATTCACCTTTGCTGAGTTATGTTTTTTTCTTAAGTTGAATGCTTAACCTAACTTCTTCAGCTTAACACAGATAGTGGGTCCTCCCTTCAGATTTGTTCTTTGTAGTAGGAATATTCTTATTCTAAAATATCCACTGAAATGTCTCCCATTATGTCTCTATTGATCTAACCTGTAGCCCAGAATGCCAGTTCCCTTCAGCTAGTCCAGCTTTCATGCCCACATAGTTGTCCTTACTTAGACTTAAAATATTAATTTCCTCCATTTCCAGTGGTTGTAAAATTCAAACAAATTGTTATCACTGCTACCTAAGAGAATCTTTAATCTGAAGTCATTAATTAATCCTGTCACATTACACAATATCACGTCTAACAAAATTTGCTGTCTGGTCAGATCCAGAATGTGCTGCTCTAAGCATTTATCTCAACATCATTGAATGAAGTCCACAACCAGGCTATTATTGTCAATCTGATTTTGTCCACTTTATATGTAGGTTAAACTCATTCATGATTTTTGCTGTCCCTTTATTACAAGCACGGACTATTTCTTCTTAAAAACAGAAAGAACTGCGGATGCTGTAAATCAGGACCAAAAACAGAAGTTGCTGGAAAAGCTCAGCACGTCTGGCAGCACCTGTGAAGAAAAAAATCAGCTACCAGAATTTAGAGACACAATTATCAGGAATGGCTGAATACACTGAGGCTCATATTTCTCCTAAAAAGCTGAAGAAGTGAGAGTGCTTTCTAATTGTAAAGGTGATCCGCAAGACAGATGCAGCACAGCTATTTCCACATTTTAGGGAGCCCAAAACCAAGAGGCATAGAAATATCAGAAAGACACTAATAATTCCAACTTGGAGTTTGGGAGAAAATGTTTTACTCAGAATGGTGAGAATTTACACACACAGTTACAGATGTTTGCATTATATTATAGGAAATACATCACTACATTGAAGAGAATGCGGAAACCTTCTTCAAGATTGGTTCCAGGAATATGTGAAACTTCACTTATGAGGATAGACTCAAGAAGCTGGGATTCAGACAGAGATAAGAGGAGATTTGGTACAGATTTTCAAAACCATGAAGGAGCTGAATAGTGTAGATTGGGAGCAGTAGTTCGCACTTATAAAAGATTAAACAATGAGAGGCTGTAGGATTTAAAATTATATGTAGATGAAGCTAAGGTGATTTCTTTCTATATTGTCAATAGTTAAGGTAGGAATACCCTGCCTGAAAATGTGGTGGAGGTTTAACTGAGGCATTCTAGAGGGCACTGGATGATTGTTTGGATAGTAATGGTGTGCAGGAATTTTTGCAACAAAGAAGGAGATGGGCACAAGATAATAATGTAGGTGCAGCATGATGGCCCAAATGGCCTAATTCTGCTCCATAACAATTCTGTGATTCTGTGAATGTGGGACTGTGTACCAAATGGAGTGATTAAGGCATGTATCTTAAATTCATTTAAGGGGCAGATAAGTAAGTTCATGTAAAAAAATTAAAATGTTTAAAGGATGAGTTAAGATGGTAGGAGGCTCATGTGGAGCATATGTAATGTCCTTGTCTTAACTTGAGGTGAAATAACCTATTTTTGTATTACAAGGTCTATGATTGGTCACAGTGACGTGCGGTTTGAATTGCAATCCGACAATTCCATAGTCACTCATCTTACAGATATTTCCTGAATTGTTTAAAATCGAATTTAAGCTCTCAAACTACAATGATGGGATGGGACCTCTCATTTTCTGGATTATCAGTGCAGTAAGCCAAACACTTCTCTCTTATATCCCCAGGATGACATTAGAGTATCAGTAAGGACTTAGTTTCTAGAAGGGAAGGATTGCTGCTGGAATTTCACCTTGCTGAACAGGTTGAATGGCAACCTCACTCCACAGTTTCACAATTCAACATAACAAAGCCCACCATCTGCTGAAAACAACTACACATGGCACATCGACTGATGCCAGTAAAATCAGCAAGCAGATCTTGGCAGACATAATGCAGTGGAGAAGATGAGCTGTGCAAACATTTTCACAGCTACAGGCTTCAGGCTCAGATTTGAAACCTTCCACAACCCACGACAGATGCTACAAGCACCTTACTGCTGAGCCTGAACTCCTTCGGCCATTCTGGTATTCAGATAGCTCCTGAAAGGGAGGATCTGATTGGGGGAGGAATTGTTTTGACCATTTTTTCTCCCTCAATCTATCACTATTCCATGAATAAGGTAACCTAAGGTTTTTGTTGCCTCTGGCATTGCCTGTGGTGTATCTGCTACTGTGTAGTTTGTAATAGTTGCCAACACCAGGTGGAAACGTATTAATTATGCATCCTGCTGCACATTCAATATAATTAAGATCACTATGCTCTTGTGCACACACAATTTTTTTTTGGTTGTTTTCCACACATCAACCTTCTCCCATCCCTTTCTCTACTGTTGAATCCATGGTGTATTTCCATGTGTTGTACTTCAGGTGTAGCCAGTATACATCTGTGACAATTAACAGTGAGTGTTAGTTGGCTGTCTGCCCTTGGAAGAAGCACACAAAGGTGCTCTTGTGAAGCACAAGGATGAATTTTAAATGAAAATGTCAAGTTTGGATTGGTTTGGTTGTGGTGGGGGAGGGGGGAGACAGTGGGGGGGCGGTGGTGGAGTTTAAACTCTTAGAAAGCTATTTACCATCCCAAACTGCCTCCAACTTGTCCATTTCTGACTTGACAGAAACTGGGTTCCCTGCCAACCTGACCCAAGGAGGCAGATTGCAATTTTAAATATGATAACAACGTTCTTAGCCTATCATTCAGATTTTCAAATTCGACAGCTTCTGGCCGTAAGGAACTTGCCTGAGCAGGCTCTGAGAATGCAACCTGTTTGGCCCCTTTCTGCCTGGGAGTCTTAAATCTATCACTCGCCCCAACGTACTGTGCCCCCACCCCACCCCTGTGGGTGAAAATTCTTCCAGAACCACTGGCAAAAATTATTTGTCCTCAGTGGTCTGTTCCTATCCTGTATATTCTATGTAACATTCCATGATACTCTGTCAACGTTCACCACTTGGGTAGGCCACTATGACCCTTAAATAAGGCGTCCGTGAAGGACTATCGCCCAAAGAATTCTACCCTCCTTCAGGAAAGAGAGAAGAAAAGCACATTTTTCCTTGGGTTAATTCAGTTTTCTTTGCCACCCACACAGACACACACACACACACACACACACACACACACACAGGCCATCAATGTGCAAGAGAAAACTGAGATTAAAAATAACTATTTTGAAAATAATTATACTTTGATTATAGGATCAGAGCACAGGATCTACCGCATAATGTAATTTTGTTGAGCAAGTAAATAATTAATGATAGAAACGGTTAAATCATGCCTTTTTGTCAAGTCCTTCACTGCACTGCTAATGTAAGATAAACCTTGCTTTTAGTAATCGTACAGGCCTCCATCAATATTATTCTGCTTGAGTATTCAAAGTACTTTCAAGGACATTAGAGCCAATGTATGGGGATTACGAACATGTTTATGTTAAACACTCAGTTGGTATCTTGCCAACATATTAGTAAAAATTTTGAATTTATATGAAGTCATTAAAGAGGGATTGGAGTGCTAATATAATGACAAACAAATAGTGTGGCTTCAGAAGATCACTTTCTTAATAGTGAAAAACATGATAATTTGAGCTGAAAAAATTATTTGTTTAGTGCCTTGTGTTTTAATCTAAATAAAGATCATAATTGAGTTGATTCCGCTGAACACTTAACGCAGCATCTGTGAAAATGAATTTTTAATAATATTCTAAAATCTGACTGAAAGCAAAGAGATTAATATACGTTGAGTGTGGCAGAATTATCTAAAAGTGGCACTAAAATCTGTTCTGATTGTATTCTAAACTAATCTAATTTAAACTCAACTGATCTTAATTACTGGATTAACCGCTGTTTATTTCAGTAATGAAAATTTGTGGAGCTCAAAAGTAATGCATGGCTCTCCCAGATGGTTCCATAAGTAAATACAAGGGCTAATCTCCAATCGACGGTAACATGACTTGTGCTCTCTGCAATTGTATCAACTCAAATCTGTGGGATTCGTTCAGTTACATAATTAAAATATGTTTACTGTGTGTTTCCAGTGCAGTCCAACAGCTTCACTTGACATGTCTTTGCTAAATCCAATTCAATGATTAGGGTCCTTCCTCTCTGTGTTCTTGCAGAATGCCTCCACAATAAGTTATAACTGGAGAAAATAACTCAATAAATGTAAACTGACTAACCAAATATGCATAATTTCCGCTGCTCCATTCCATTACTAATATAGTGCATTCATTATTAGGTAAAATGAACCATAACAAAATACTTCTGGTTCAGAATTGGGTCTATTTTTGGCTGCCTTAGAAATTCATCTTTGGTAATATTCAAATAAACATTTTCTGTTAAGAACCAGTACTTACTGAAGACCAATAGATATCTTATTGATTGTATTCTTTATATTAATAGTTTCTTTGTTAATAGTAATTTGATTGTACAGAATTTGGCTATTACTGAGAAGGTATATTTGTCAAAAGGAAAACACCATTAATACTGTATGAAAATATTGCACTGATCGATTAGAAAGCGGATTGTGATTGGTAGTTGCATTTTCATGGAGATTGTACCAGTTAATGATGCCTGACAGTTACTGTTTAAATTTTAAATCAGACAAGTTGACTGTGATTGCTCATGATATTGCCTTGAGAAATGAACCAGTGAATGGCTGTTCCCTATCTTGCTGAGTTTAAACAAGCACAGCCTGTGTGTACACGTGTTCTTTCCATCTACAAATAACAGGCCCAATCAGTTTCAGCCTGCTTTAGTACTTCAGCATTTCCTGAGAATTGTCTTCCTGCAAGACAAGAGATTTGAAATATCAGAGCTAGGCTTAGATGGCTGAAGGAACTACAAATATTTGAGCAAAGGGAGGCCATAAGAGGTCCAATCCAGATAAATGGTATGGTGTTGGAAGATTGGAGAGCTAGAGGCTACAGAGAAAAGGAAGCAAAGTTTTGAGGATTTCAAATTGGAAGTATTAGTGGATGAGGATCATGGCCTTCTGGATGAATGGGACATGTTAGAACATGAGCAGCGGAGATAGAAAAGGCGCAGAGGAGGTTTCAACATCTGAATCAGCAGAAAAGATGAATGGTGTTAGAGAGGTAGAAGAAGTAGTCTATGTGATTGATATGGGGTTGGAAATTCTGTTCAATGTCAACTAGGACAGAAAGGCCAAACTGTCAGTCAGTGTCAGACAGTGGCTCAGGAGGAACGTGGAAACAGTGGCATGCAGAGAAGCAGGGGATGGCAACCATCTACCACCACTTTATTGGAAGATATTGTGGGGCAATCAGGTCTGAATTTTGAAGAGACATTCTGATAGATTTACTAGTGGGATCAAGCGAAGAGATGGAAAAGTAGAACCAGGTTTCACCAACCATCAAGCGGTTCTGATACTACATATTCACATGATGTTGCCAAGGGATAGAACATAGGTGAGGATGGACAAGGAAAGACCTTTGTGAAACTCTTAAGGTAAAAGCTCAGGGTGGAAAGAGAAGCCATAGCTGGAGATTTACTGACAATTGATGGACAGACTAAAGCGAAACCATGTAAGGAACATTCTAGCCAGCTGATTAACAGAGAAGAGGAGCTTCAGGAGACTGGTGTGATCAACCACCTCAGAGGCTGCAGAGAAATCAGAAACGATGAGAAGGGATTACTCACCACAGGCATAGTCATAATGGATGTAATTTGTGCTTTTGATAAGGGTCATTTCACCACTGTGACAGTGGTAGAAACCTGACTGGGGAGACCCATGCATGCAAGGAAAGGTGGACCACAAATTTAAGAAGCAGTAAAATGTTCAGAATTGATGGGGAGTTTGGAGATTGGGCAGTAGTCTGCAAAGTCAAAAGACCAAGGGTGTGAGCTTTTGAGTCAATTTTCCAAATTCTAACCACTACCTGCGACAAACCTACCTCAGCAGAATGCTGCCCGGTTCTCAGATTTTTGAGGCCCCAAAATTTAATGACAGGAGCAAATCACATTTCCAGTTCTGAGCACAAAGACGTGAAGTTGTATTCTCTTATTCACTGAAATAAAATTCAAGAAAGTTCTACATAATTTAAACCTATTAGCCCTTGTAGACTGATGTAGTAGAGACATTGTAGTGAAGGCAACATTTTATTTCATAAAATAATGGATGTGTTAATTACCTTCTGGTACCTGATGATAAAAACCTCTTTAACATGTGTAATATTAGGGTGTAAGAGTCTTTCTTTTCTAATCTCAAAAGTATGAGTTATTCATTAAAAATCTCTTTGTATATATAGATTTTCACAAAAGCATTTCAGTTCTGTACAGTTTCAAATCAAGTAAATAAACAAAATATCGGACTTTGTCCAAAAAATCCAAAGACCTCTCTTACACATACAGTACTAATATTTACACATATTTGAGGCACTGGGAGGGTCTGATAACTGAATAGAGCCCCATTTAGCTTCAGCAGGAAGACCCCAGACAATGGTCTTTCCCCACTGTGCCTTTGCAGCAGCTGCCCCAAGCTTTAGTGTGTTCCTTAACACGTAGTCCTGGACCTCGGAATGTACCAGTCTACAACATCAGTCAGGGTCAACTTCTTGCTCTGGAAGACCAACAGGTTCGGGCAAACCAAAAAATGTCTTTCACCGAGTTGATGATCCTCCAGGCACGGTTGATATTTGCCTCGGTGTGCGTCCTGGGGAAAAGACTGTAGCGCACAAAGTCCCGCATCATGGAGCTGCTCAGGATGAATCTCAACAAGAACTACTGCATCTTCTTCCAGACTTGCTTTGGGAAGTTACATTCCAGAAGGAAATGTGTGACAGTCTCAACCTTCCTGCCTGCCACTGCTGCCACCAGCATCCCCACGATATCAGAGTGGAAGAGTCAGATGGTGAGGGCCCCAGACTGCAAGGAGGCATCTCAGACAAGCTCATCTCTGTGCTTTCCTGACATCCTCCCATTAATGTTCGAAATAGGCTAGCTGGATAGTGGGCAAGAGCAGGAAACCTGGGGAAACCAACACCAATTGTGGAGCTCCCTTTTCTGATCTGGTGAAGAATGGCCAACTCGACATGGGCAGAATTGAAATGAGGTCCTTTTGTATAGCTCTGACTCAAGCCCTGGTGTTGAGACCTTGCTGCTTAATCTTGAATGCCTAACCTCCAAAGACTTAAAATGTCATTATTGCTGCTCTGTTTTTGACTGAAAATTGACTAAATATTCCTGCTCTTATTTATTAAAATAATAGTTTAAATCCTTTTAATCTGCTGTCTTCTTAGTCAGGTCAAAGATTGATGTGTGTATGTAATGTGTGTTTTCATACAGTTTTAGCTCATACTAGGGGACAAAATATTGTTTTCTGGCTCTCTGCTGCCATCTACCTGCATTCCTCCTTGAACAGCAGAAGCATTATGTCATTCATCAAGGAAACCAAACCATAGCCCATCCCATTTTGCTCTCAGTGTGAGCTGGGTCATCAAATTGACCTAGATTATATTGTTTCTCACAGCCCCACTAGAACACTGCTTTCGAACTGCAAGTCAATCGGAGCAGGCTGGGACTTTGCTGTCTGGAAAATAGATTGATTATATCTAAGAGAAGTCTTTACAATTGCAAGGGCCATCAATAGGGTGGCTGTGAGAAATTATCTTGTGTATGAATTCAGAAGAAAGCATTATCAATATCATTTCATCACTAACCAACAGATCAAGTAAAGAATTTAAGAGGAATTTCTTTACGCAGAGGTTGGTGGAAATGATCTGATTATTTTTTGACAACCTGCAGTGTGCCCTGCAGTTTGACAGCACCATTTCTGCCAGTTTCATGTTTAAGAACAAAATATAACAGGGCTGTATCCTAACCCACACACTGTTGGGTGCCTCTTGTCCCTGCTCCTGATCATTGTATTCGCTGCAGTTATGGGAAGGTATTTACCCACAAGCTGGGCCAGATTATTAACTCTACAATCTGTCCAGACTGAAAACATGGATAAAGTTCTTGCACACCTTGAACAAAGAACTCCTCTGCATGATGCTCAGCCCCCAAAAAAAAACTGTAGAGTGGAATCTTATGGAGTTCTGGGTGACATGGGCTGTGGTGAGATTTATGAATGAAAAGTCTGCCCAGGCTTATCACATGTTATGAGCATCTCACCCAATTACCTGACAAATGGTGAAGTACATTTCTCACTGAGCAGCAACTAAGGGGTCATACTGTGATTGGGATCTTGCTGTACTGGAACAGTGTGATAGTGTTTTCCCTCTTTGAGAGAACTATGGGTTTCTGTGATCACTGTGATGGCACCTGAGGAGCAACTTTTTCCATTAGAGGGTGGTGCATACGTGGAAAGAGTTGCCAGAGGAAGCAGTAGAGGTAGGTACAATTATGACATTTAAAAGACATTCAGACAGGTACATGGATAGGACAGGTTTAGAGGAATATAGGCTAAATACAGGAAAATGAGACTAGATCAGTTTAGGAAACCTGGTCAGCATGGACAAATTGGGCCAAAGGGTCTGTTTCCATGCTGTATGATTCCAAGCTTACAAGGAGGCCATTTCACTATGTGGCTGGAGAGCTAAATGCCCAAAGCTCAGCTTCAAGGATACTTTGCTTTTACTTACTTGTGGGATGTGGACATCACTGGCTGACAAGCATTTCTTGCCCGTCCCTAATTGTCCTTGAGAAGGTTATGAGGAGCTGTCTTCTTGAATGGCTGCAGTCCAAGTGCTGCAGGTAGATATACGAAGCTGGTAGGGAGGGAATTCCCAGAATTTGACACAACAATGCTGAAGAAACAGCAATAACTTGCCAAATTGCGATGACGACTGGCTTCGAGAGGAACTTGCAGGTGGTGATATTCACATGTATCTGCTGCCCTGTCCCCCTGTAAGAAACTGTTTGCGGATTTGCAAGAGGCTATCTAAGGATCTATGGTAACTTTCTGCAGTGTGCCATGCAGCTGGTACACCCACTCTCCTGAGCATTGGTGGTGGAAGGGATGGATGCTTATGGAAGTACTGCCTGTCAAGAGGGTTGCTTTGTCCTGGCATTGCACTCATCCAGGCAAGTGGCGGGTATTCCTTCACACTCCTGACTTGTGCTTTGTAGATGGTGAACAGGTTTTGGGAAGTCACGAGGTGACTTACTCACTGCAGTATTCATAGCCTCTGAATGAGTCCAGTTGAGTCTTCGGTCAATGATAGCCCGAAAGATATTGATGTTTTGGGATTCAGGGATGGTAACACCATTGAATGTCAAGGGGCAGTGGTTAGATTGTCTCTTATTAGAGATGGTCATTGCCTGGCAATTGTGTAGCGGAAATGTTACTTGCCATTTGTCAGCCCAAAGCCTGAGTTTTGTCCAGATCTTAAAAATAAAATGGAAGAACTGCAGACGCTGCAAATCAGGAGCAAAAGCAAAGCCACTGATAAAACTCAGCAGGTCCAGCAGCATCTGTGAAGAAAAAAAAACAGAGTTACATTTGGGTCTGTTCTGAGGAAGGCTCACCAGACCTGAAACAATAACACGTTGTTTTTTTTCCTTCACAGATGCTGCCGGACCTGCAGAGCTTTTCCAGCAACTTTGTTTTTGCCCAGATCTTGTTGCATTTGAACAATAGACAATGGTTTCCCATCTCTAATTCCAGATATTTTTATTGAATTCAAATTCCACCATCTCCCATGTCAGGATTTGAAACCAGCTACCCAAATCATTAGCTGAGCTTCTTGATTAATAATCTAGTGATAATACCATTGGGCCTCTAGAAGAGAGCACATGTGACAGGACCTGTTTATTATGGATTGATATCTTCTGCCATCATTAAAAAGGCATCATGTGAAGATGCCACATCCCATGTGGATTTGATTTGTTGTCTGTAGATCATCTTCAAAGATAGAAGGATGTTGATGACAACAATGAGAATATGGAACTCATAGCCACAGTTGTGAAACAGCTAACAGTGATACATTTAAGGTGAGAGAATAGTGGTCAGCGTGGGAAGAGTCAACTTGAATGCAAAGCGGCACATATAAAGTATAAATGTAGGCACAGATCAGTAATTGGATTAAATGGCCTATTTCTGTGCTGTGGTTCTGATGTGATTCCAGTAGGAATAATCTAGAAGGGAGACACTAGTGTAAAAATGGAAGGTTTTCTTACAACTAATCCTATAAATGCACTCAATGCTTATGCAGTATTGTTTTTGAACTATTTGATATGTATGTTAAAACATTTGCAGCAATTTGATAGACTAATGTTGTAGCTTTTTAATAATTTAAAATTTACAAAGCCAGGGCCAAAAACATTGAAAATTATTGTCGTGCTTTAAGAGTATATTTCATTGTTGAAGCATTTTAACAGTAATTCATGTAACAGTGCAGCCACTGTAGTTGTTCATCAGGCCCAGCCAAATAGTGAGATATTGTGTTGGGGAATGGAGTGGGAGACCTGAGAGATATGGGAGTCTTAAAAGGTATTGTGTAGCATAAAGGAGGAAGGGTGCTGAGTAGCACAAGATGTGAGGTATAGGGAGCTTTTGCGCAATATTGAACACTTGACTGCAGCATTGAGAAAAAGAACTAGACCTTCTACCAGCTCACATCTGCACCCACATTCCAGCAGCACTCCATGTGGCTTACAAGTTGCATTGCAGACACAACTCCTCCATGAAAAGACAAGATTGCCAAAAAATTGTGCGCATGAGTCAGTTGTGCTTTTTGGAAACTGGGAAAGTCACTTTTCCAAAATTTACACAAAATGCTGGGCCACAGCTCCCACAGTTTCCCCAACTGTCCAATATATATTACTTTTCATTTAGAGTTGGCTCCTTTCACACTCACATGATAAATAATCTTTTATTTTAATAGCACTTCCATGTTCCAGTTAAGTGAAGAGTTTTAACGACTATGAAAACAACATTGGACAATTGCTTGAGAAAGAGGCATCACAAAACAATGTGGAACAAACAGGAAAATGGGATGATGTACACGAGGTAACAATGACGCATTTGTGGTACATTTTTCATGACGTCTCGAAGCAATAGGTAGCCAATGAAGTACTTTTTAAGTGCAATCATCATCTTACCTTGGAGAAATGTAGCAGGCAATCTATTTCAAGAAGTGTCATGGGATGTCCTCTAACTTACAAGACACACAACAACTCTGATGACAGAGATAGCATTCCAGCAGCACTCCCTCAGCAGAGCATTAGTGCCTTAGCAAGGATAATGTGACCAAGACTTTTAAATGGGGAATTACCCCAAGTTCCACTGGCCTGAAGACAAGAGCTATTGAGACAATTGATATCTGGATGATGGTTCAGGTCGGGAAATAGACTGGCATAAATTTGATAGGCCAAATGGTCTAATTATTTATAAATTCTACATTCTATAACTTTTTTAAAATCAAATAAATTCTACAGTTTGATTATTCTTAATCCAGCATTAGGGGAATGGTTGCTGAGGCAAAGTACTCCAGCTGATAAAAGATCGTTTAAGATCTTAGGACTTCGCAAAATCAGCTTCAGCAGGACTTCACATAAAATCACGGATCCCGGAAAACCTGTAAGTAGTAAAAACTGTAGTACATAACTACCACAACCCAGACAAATAGCATGTAAAAGAAGGTAACATTGATCTTGGTTCTGAGCTGAGGGAGACAACTGCCCTGTACAGGATACATCACATATTACCATGAGGCATGATAGATTTGGAGATAATTTTGTTTGCTCATCAGCTTTATTTCTGTCTATTCTCCACAAAAATAAACAGCTGATGTGAGTAGTTTGCACTGTTTCCTAGGGCAGCACAAAGCAACCAGGGAGAGTCAAGGACAGTCACGGTGTATTATTGACTTGGCAAAACGCTCAACAATAATGGATTTGTACTGTAGAATTTGCCAATTTTTCTTTTCGGTCCCAGAAGGACTGGCTCAAAATGAAGATGTAAAAGAATAAATTAGCAAACAAGGATTTTATTATGACTGTGGATTTTCCAAACACCATATTTAACTGTAATTAATTAGCACATGGGTTGATTGCCGAGATTCTGTTGGCTCCAAATGCATTGTCCTCTTGTTCTCTCATTCTATTCTCTGTTTTCTATCATCTATTGTACCTCTGTTGTGTGCATTAAGCTATTCTCCAACTGTCAGCTCAAGTCATCATTTCATGATAGATTTGCTGAGACAGTCTGGTGAATCGTAATCTAGGATAGTCCTGTGACCACCACCCCCACTCCTCCCCAATACCACAGGATTGTTGTTGAGGCAACAATTTCTCTTTGTTTCCGTAAATCATGGCCATATACCAGATTAACAAAAGAATTTTGACCAATTAAAGTGGCACATTGAAACAAAGGTACTCTGACAAAATATTGATAAGGTTCGACCTGAAAGAAGAGTCACTAATGACACAATATGGGTCGAAGTGTGCTCTCAGGATTTCATATGTGGATCTAAACAATGTTGTGCAGGAGATGCTATGTATTCTAGCCTTCTCAAAATGAACGCTCTCATTGCATTTACTTTCCTAACTGTCGACTGAACCTGCATGTTAATCTTGAGAGAATCCCGAACCAGAACTCTATGCATATCCAGCTACTTGGTGTGGGTGTCCTCAATGATGAAGAACATTGAGTCCCTGAAAGGACCTACATAACTGGATGTGTAACCGAGTCCAGGGCTTACCCAGATGTCGCTGTGAACATGGGGGAGCTGCTGGCTCATAATTTTTGTCTTTAGCGCGCTGAGCACTGCCCCACCAACGCACCTCTGTCTACATCCAATTCTGGCCACCTGGCACAACATCACGCAAACATCTTCATTTTGGAAACTCCTGGATGAACCTGGCAGAGGTCAGCCATTATCTAGCAACAATCTTGGCTCAGGGCAATCACCCTTGAACCCCCTCCGCACCCCCCCCCCCCCCCGCCCCCCCATAATAATATGCCATCCTGTCCTGTGATCTGGTCTCTCCAGTTTCAAAAAGGGTTCAATTCTGGTTGTGATGTCCCTTTGGTTTCCCCCAGCAGCTGTTTCAATTTCGCCCAGACCAGATCTTACTGTATCTGAAGTCTGATATTATCTACCATGACTGGAACTGTGTCCAGAAAATTTAAAACCATTATGGACCCTTACAGTACGACTGGTGGTGTGTTTGCCAGCGGGAGGCAGCACAATGCATCCTCATTTGCTACTTGACCTCCCAGGCGGTGTTCAAACTTGTAATTATACACACTCAGTATTAGAGCCCACTGCTGACTTTGGCCTGAAGTTATGGGCAGCACTACCTTGTCCTCTTTTAAGTAGGCCCAGCAGGGGTTTGTGGTCCATGAATATGACATACAGCTGCCTGGAAGAAATCTCTAAGGACTATGACCAAGTTCTCTAAGTAGTCTCTACTGGTCTTCCCTGTTATTATCACGTCAGTTGGACAAATGGCAACCTGGACTAGACCTTATGAAGTGTTCTCCATCATATGCTGAAAGATTCCACCAGCTGACGATACCGCAAATGGCAGTCATGTATATTGGTACAAACCCTTATGGGTGTTAATTATACTATACTTCTGGGAATTGTCATCTAATTGCAATTGTAAGTACATGTAACTTATGTCCAGCTTCATGAAGGAAGGCGTCTCCTGCCAGTTTTGCGTATAAATCCTCTATGTGAAGGATTGGATATTTATCCAGCTGCAAAAAGTGGTTTCCTGTTTGTTTAAAATCCCCACAAAAGCAAACTGATTTGTCAGGCTTCAAAATCAGTATGACCAGTGCTGCCCATTCTGAAGCTAGATCGGTTTGATGACTCCTTCACTTTCCAGCCTTCTGATTTCTGCCTCTACTTTTACCCATAAGGCAAATGGCACTCATGGAATTGCTTCCTGGTCAACATGCAAGGTCATCTTGGCTCTTTTGGACATCTCTAGACATTCCCAAGAATCTTTTTGGGCACTTAATTAGGACTTCACTCAGGCAGTCATTTCCTAATTGAAAAATGTTGAGCCAATCGAAATTAATCTTTCTCAACCGTTTTCATCCCATCAAGCTTGGGCCCAAGCCTTCTACTATAAGTAGTGATAACTGACCTAGATGCTTCTCAAAAGAGAACGGAATTGAAGTTGTACCCTTAATCTGTAAACGTTCCCCTGTATACATTCTCCGTTTTAACAGAGGTCATGGGTTGGAGTCCAGAGCGAATTTTGTTAAAGGCTGAATTATTCTGTGCCCACTGAAACAGTTGCACCAGTATCGACCTCCATTAGAACTGGGTGACCATTTAACAAGTTATTTAGTTAAATTAGTTCTGATTTGGATGTTACTAAGCAATGTAACTGTTCCAAACCAGATGTAGGTGGCCTTTCCAGGTTATGCACTCTCCTGGATATTGGCCAATGAGTTTTCTTACTCAATTTAGTTCTAACACCACTTTTTTGTTGTCTCGAGTCCACATACTGGCAGCAACTACAATGGCTTGCCAGCCTGGACGCTGAAGAAAAGTTTGACCATTTGGCCAAAGCTTGGCATTGTTTTGAGGTTTTGCTGCCCTCGAGTCTCTCTGTTCATGGTATGTCCTGAGAGAGGCTATGCAATTGCCTTCACTCAAGTGGTGTTCCACAAGCTCAATCAGACTGGCAAGGATTTCTACTTCCATCAAAATATCCTGCAACTCATATGCTCCACCTGCTGAATTTTTCAAAGATAAAGCCAGTTGCCGTGCTTATTTGAAGCCCACTTGAGCTTCAGTTTGTAGGCACTTTTGCATGGTTACATCAATAATCCCCACAAACCAAACAGCCTCTCAGCATCTCATTAAGGTTGTCTTAACCATGTCAAAAATCCCAATGTAGGTTCCCCTGGATCTCACAATTGTCGAGTAAAACTGACGGTGTTTCAGACAGAGAGAAGGTTTGGGTCATAATATCCTTTAACTAAATTCATCAACTCTTGAAAGCTTTAGTATCTGGTGCATCAGGGAAAGTTAGGCTCCTAATAACCAAAAATGCTATGGGTCCACAAGCTGGCAGGAGAAATAGTCATTGTTTTTCATCTGCCCCAATACCACTTGCTCATAAAATATAACGCACATACTGGGCCCAGTCTTTGACAGCAGGAACAAATGAGTCAAGCTTCCCAAATGATGTAAAAAATGCTGACCTAACTCAAAGATGACTGTTGTGAGCAAATTTCTTCAGGAACATGCTCTCCTCTCATCACCGCCAAAATAATTCCACACAGGCTAGTATCCACTTGCAAAGTCACTCTTTATTTGCATGTGGAGAATCTTTGACACAGCTCTAGCTCCCTCAAAACCACCTCTTAGAGTTAACAGGATGTCTGACACTCCTATTCCTAGCTGTCAGCCAAGGCTCGCTGATTGGACCAGATTAACAGCCCCAAACAGGGAACTCACATTCTATGACATCTACCTGGCTGATTTTGTCACAATGACTACACTTTTAAAAACAACAAATAAACATTTGGCAATACAGAACTTGAGTAAAACTGAAAAGGGCCTTTTCATTTGCACTCATCAGAACAATCCGCAAGAATACTGTGGCTGTAAGAACAGGTCAGAGCCCAGGAATTCTGTAGTGAGTAACTCAGGTGCTGATTCATGGAAGTCTACAAGGCGCAAGTGAGGGGTGTGATAGCATATTTTCTACTTGCCTTGTTAGTGAAATGCCAACAATACTCAATACTATCTAGGGCACAGCATCCTGCTTGATCTACATTCCATCCACCATTGTGAACATTCAACCCCTTCACCGCTGTCACAATGTGGCAGAAGTATATATCATCGACAAGATGCAATTGCCAAAATATGTAGTACTAACCTGCATGATGCTCTGTGTATCAGCTGTACATTAAGGGAATGGAATTTTTTTGTAATTGCTGTACATCTGGGAATTTAGATGCAGCATCAAAGCAATAAGCCTGCAGTCAATGCCACCCTCCACCATGGGAAATCCTATTCTCCTGGTCAGGCCATGTGGATGTTGTATCTGCCTCTCTCTGCCACTGTTTAGCTTCATGCTCATTTAATATGCCTGCATACAAAGTATATGTCCTGCATGGTGATGCTTTTCCTGTTTTCGCAGTTGGCTTCTCTATTTTTGTACCTTTTTTATATTCTTACTGCTTTAGAAATTATTATTTTAGATGTTACTGCTTTGAGAAAAAATAGTTGAGCTGTGCCTGTATGTGGCATTTCTTAACAAAAGAGATGTTAAGGTGATATCCTTCATGTATTTTTCCCAGTTTTGCACTGTTTCTGAAAGAACTAACAGGCAAAATCAAACAACAGCAGAACACAGGTAAGCACTTACATCGAGGGATTTTTTTTTTCCCTTGGAGTTTCTTAGCTGTACATTGTCCTAGGATCAAATTCTAGCTGCACATTTCATGGCTTCTTGGAAAACTACAGTTTTTTTTCAGTCAGATACACTGAAAGAGACATTCAAGATCTTATTTGTTTGCTCCAATTTCTGAAAAGAAACAGAATACAAGAATATTGAGCAGGAATAGGCCATTCAGCCCCTCAAGCCTGCTCCTCTATTCAGTAAGATCATGGTTGATCTGACTCAATCCTCAACTCCTCTTTCATACCAGCTCTTCATCCCCTCAACTCCTCAATATCTCAAAAATTTATTGATCACCTCTAACGATACTTCCACCAATCTCTGTGGTGGAGAATTCCAGATGTCCACTATCCTCTCAGAGAAGAAAATCCTTTGCATCTCAATTTTAAATGAGTGTTCCCTTATTTTTTAACTATTTGTCCCAGTTCAAGAATCCTCCACTTGTGGAAACATCTTCTCAATATCTATCATAATCTTGTCTGTTTCAATAAGATTATCCCACATTCTTCTAAACTATAATGAATAAATGTCCAATCAGGCATAACTGTTCTTATTAAGGAGTCAGCTCAATAAACCACTTTAGAACTGCCTTCAATGTCAAAATATCCTTTCTTACATACAGAGACCAAAACTTTACACAGTGCTCCAGGCATAGCCTAACCAATGGTCTGTACAGTTGTAATAAAAACTCCTTAGTTTGAAACTCCATCCCCAGAAAAAAGGCCAAAATTCCATTTGCCTTCTTAATTATTGCACAACCTGCATTTCATGTGCAATAAAACCCCAAACTCTGCAATGCACTTTTTGGACTTTCTCTCCATTTAAACAATATTTGCACTGAAGTTTATGACCTTATTCTACCATTCATTAAACTCCAGCTGCCCACTCACTCAATGTTTCCATAAGTCCTCATCACAACATGCCATTCTATCTATTTTTGTATTATCAGAAATGTGGATGCATTACATTCTGCCCCACCTCCAATTCACTAATGTAGATAGGAATTACATGCAACCGTAGGACTGATCCTGACTCTATATTCCGTGTGTTAACCAATCTTTATAATCGACACTAATTCATTACTCCAATACCATGGAACTCCTACATTATAAATGACCTTTTATGTAGCACCTTACTGAATGCCTTCTGAAAATCCAAATAAACGTCTACCAGTTCCCCTTTATCAACTCTGTTATGTCCTCCAAGAACTTTAGCAATTTTCGGCAACCATGATTTCCATTTCACAAAACTATGCTGATTCTGTTTGATTGTGGTCAGCTTTTTAAATGTCCTGCTGTTTTTTTCCATAATAATGTTCTCTAGCATTTTCCCAATGACTGATGTTAACCTAACTGGCCTATTCTTTCCTGCTTTCAATCTCCATTCCTTCTTGAACAGGGGTATTACATGAGAAATGTTCCAATCCCAGAATGCTCCTGGAGTCCGGTGAGTTGTGGAATATTTCGACCAATGTCTCCACTATCTTTGCAGCTACTCCTTTTAAAGCCCTTGGATGCAAGGCCATCAGGTCCTGGGAACTTGTCTGCCTTTAGCTTGTCTCATACCTTGCTCTTCATGATACAGCTTTCTTCCAATTTGTATCTTGCTTACCTGTTATCTGACATTTCTTGTGAACTTACTTTGAATATCAATATTTTCCCTCTTTACGAGCTTCTTAGTCATCCGCTGCTGATTCCTAAAAAAAATTCCCAGACCTCTGGTCTACCATTAGTTTTTATCATGTTGTATCCCTTTATTTTTGATTGCATGTTCTACTTGACTGCTGTCATTAAGCATAGATGGTTTATCCTTCTCACGGAGTTCTTCATTTTGACCAGAATTTTTTTTGGTTGAATATTATGACATACCTGCTTAAATGTCCACCACTGCTTTCCCCTTACTATATTTTCTTAGCCCACTTTAACCAACTCCTTCTTCATACCTCTGTCGTTTCCCTTATTTAAGTTAAGGGCATCGGTTTGAGACTCGAACTGCACTCCCTAAAACTCAATTTGAAATTCTATCATGTTGTGACTGCTATACCCAAAAGATCCTTAACTATGAGATCACTGATTATTTCTATCTCATTATTCATTATTAAATCTAAAGTAGCCTGCTCCTGGGTAAATTCTGCAACAAACTGCTGTAAGTAACAATCTCAGATGCATTCTGCAATTCATCTTTCATATAACCACTGGCCATCAGATTTGTCCAATCAATAGGCAGACTAAAATCATCCATGAACATCGTAATGCCCTTCTTATGTACCACTATTCAGCATTTCTAATTCTAGCCATGTGTGGTCAGGCTGTTTCCTCTGAGTATATATTTTTTTATGTATACCTTCGCACTAAGTGGTACAAACATAACAAAGCCTTTTTCACTGTATTAGTCAATAGTGGCAAATTTCATGAGCTGTCCCTGAAAGCTTACTCTCCAGCTCTAAGGATCAATGTTGGACTGGCCACTTGAACTGCTGCGCTACCCAATCAAAACAGACAAAAAAAGCTACCTCCTCTGCTTCTTGAAGCTTCAAATTCAAATGAGCAAACAGAGTTGCCTCTATTCTTAAGTCTCAGCAATGCCTTCATGGAACACAGTAGGATTCCTATTCTTCAACCTGAGCTGTCTTAATTCAGTCTCTTTCCTGACAGTTTCCCATAAATTCTCTCTCTTCTCTTCTTGCTCTTTCCAAGCTTTCCCATCAATGTGGACTTCACAAGCTTCAAAATCTCCCCTCCCCCCACTGCATCCCAAAACCAGCCCAACTCGTCCCCTCCCCCCACTGCATCCCAAAACCAGCCCAGCCTGTCTCCGCCTCCCTAACCTGTTCTTCCTCTCACCCATCCCTTCCTCCCACCTCAAGCCACACCTCCATTTCCTACCTACAAACCTCATCCCGCCTCCTTGACCTGTCCGTCTTCCCTGGACCAACCTATCCCCTCCCTACCTCCCCATCTATACTCTCCTCTCCACCTATCTTCTTTTCTCTCCATCTTCGGTCCGCCTCCCCCTCTCTCCCTATTTATTCCAGAACCCTCACCCCATCCCCCTCTCTGATGAAGGGCCTAGGCCCGAAACGTCAGCTTTTGTGCTCCTGAGATGCTGCTGGGCCTGCTGTGTTCATCCAGCTCCACACTTTGTTATCATTTCTCTCCTTTTCTCTTTTCTTTCCCTTCCCTTTCTTTCCCTTCTATATCCAATTTTTCTTTGCTTTTACCCAGACTAGCCTGCAGACAGCTCCAGACAGGAACATGGTTGAGCCTTAATTGCCCTCTGAAATGGCCTAGCACGGCTCCTAATTGCATCAAACCACCAAAGAAAAGCCTCAAAAGAGGAATGAACTCAGATGGACCACATGGCAAGAACTGAGGTTGTGGAAATGACAGAATTCTACCATTCAACTCATGTCCCAGACATAACCAAAACTGAGTCCGAGGAAGGGCTCAATCAGCAAAGGTGGTGGTACAGATGGTGTACAGTCAGGAGGGAATTTCCTGGGAGAGCTCAACATCCAGGCAAGGAGACCTCCTTTTGATTGCCACATATTGTCCCCTCCCAACCCCAATCTTGGAATCAGTTCTCCTGCATGTTGAAAATCACTTAAAAGAAACACTGATTACGGCAAGGGCGCAGAATGTACTGTGGGTGGGGGACCTCAATGTCCAACAACAAGAGTGATTGGCAGCACCATGACCAACCAAGCTGGTTGAATCCTAAAGGTGGTGAGGGAACCAAAAAGAAGGAGACACAAAGTTTGGTCTCGTCCTCATCAATCTGTCAGCCACAGAAACATCTGTCCAATACAGTGGACGGTTGGATTGACTTTTATGCAATCCTTGTGGAGGCAAGGTCCTATCTTCATCCTGATGATACCCTTCATCATGTTGTGTGGCATTATCACTATCATTGGTACCCATGAGGCATTACGGACCATCAGCAGCAGAACCATACTTTTATAGCCTGGCATTAGCTTCCACTCTACCGTAACCATGAAGCCAGGCAATCAATCCTGGTTTAATGGGTAGTACAGGAAGGCATGTCAGCAGATACCTACCTAAAAAGGAGGCATTAACCTGATGAAGCTACAAAACAGACTGCTTACTTGGCAAACCCCATAAGCAACAAGTGATAAGCAGAGCTAAACGATTCCACAACCAATGCATCTAAGTTCTGCAGTCCTGCCACACCCAGTCATGAATGGTGGTGAACAATTAAAACTCATTGGAGGAGGCTTCATAAATATCAACTTCCTCAATGATGGGGCAGCCCAGCATATCAATGAAAAAGACAATGTTGAAGCAGTTGCAATAACCTTCAGCCAGCAGTGCTGAATGGACGATCCATCTTGGCCTCTTTCAAAGGTCCCTAGTATCACAGATACCAGTCAATTCGCTCTGCATGAAATCAAGAACTGACTGAAGACAATGGATTCTACAAAGGCTCTGGGCGCTGCTAACATTCCAGCAATAGTACAGAAGAATTATGCTCCATAATTTTTGGTGCCCCTAGCCAAGCTGTTCCTGAACAGCTGTAACATTGGCAACTATCTAACAATGTGAAAAATTATCTAGGTATGCCCTGTATACAAAAAAAGCAGGACAAATCCAACTCAGTCAGTTAGCTGCCCAGCAGTCTACTCTCAATCATCAGTGAAGTGATGGAAGGTATCATCAACAGTGCTATCAAACAGCACCTGCCTCGCCATAACCTACTCAGTAGTGCCCAGTTTGGGTTCTGCCAGGGCCATTCAGCTTCACAACCACTGAACTCAATTGTGGTTTAACAATTCTGTCCTGTAGATTTTTCAATCATGCAAATAAGGAAAGGCAAAGCACATTGACTGTCTGCTGAGTTGGTTGGCTCAGCCAGGATGGTGGTTGCATATTATAATCAGCATTCCCTGGGTCAAGGAAAAGGAATACAAATCAGCCTGCATTCCCATTCTTAGCTGGTTGGCAGTGATAATGGCTGAAAAAGCTGACAATGTGTGTTATTGGCGGATGAGATCTGGATTGGGCCTGGCTGATATGTCACACACAAACCCATTGCATGTATACAAGATGTCGGAAAACATCTGCTGCCATCTGTGGAATTTCAAATGTTCTGGAGAATGGGAGAAACCAGGCAGCTGAGGAAATGGAGCTTGAACTGTCATGTTCGGATGAATATCTTCGTCCACCGTGGCTTACAACTGTGGATATTCAAATGATCTCTAATGTCATGACATGTAAATAAATGTTTTGGGCGCTAATCATTTCACACACCACATGGAACACTGTCAATCAAGACCATCATGATTACAAATTTGACACTTTCTGTGCGTGTTTGTCCAACTCTGCTGATGATAATTGAAACTGCCTTAAGAGTTTTATGTAGAAATTCAACTTGCGAGTTTTCTACAAGGCTACACAGAATTCTGATCAAGAAAACATTTGTTTCACCACATTGATGGTTTAGAGTTTATGATCAGTTTACCTGCTCTGATGTGTCTGTACATTGACTCATCAAGGAATTTCACATTTTTAGCAATTGATATGCAACTTTAAGAGATAAGGTAATGATTTTAAATTTTCACTTTTATGCTTCAAAAGTCAGCAAGGAAAAGATGTTTGATTAAAGCATTAATATTAAGGGAGCTTGTTACATTGGCAGTCAAACATTAGAGAGAAAAGATTATTTTCACATACTTTCAAATCAGGCAATAAGAAAATTTATTCTTTACACTTTTACTCTGTTTTAACACTATGGGAAGCTGCAGGAACATGGTGGCAGCTGTGTTTATGTCAGAGATGGATTAGCTTTGTCTCTGAATGCTTAATCCTCAATAAACATCTGTGTGTGGTTTGAAGCTACTGAACCAGGCATAAATCGCCACCTACCGAGCATAACCTATGATGGAAGAAGACAAGCACTTTGGATGATGAAACACAAGCTCATGCTGCCATTTTAACATCAAATAAGTATGTATGTTATTCCTACAGTCTTTGAAAAATTTATAATTGTACCTATTATGTCTCCCTGCTCCTCACCCTGCTATTAATATACACTGAAAGGGAAAGCAGTTTCTGTCATCATGCATACCCAGGGAGTGCGGCAAAATATAATTAACTGACTTAGGAATCATTTAGTTCACTGCATCATCTGCCAATGAATTCCAACATGATCTTGCTTATTATTTCAAGAACAGAGTTGGAATTTATGCTTTGTTGTTAACCTCAATCCAGACACTATGTAGATGTTAATGTGACTTTTGAGAGCACCTAAGACAAAACTTGCACCTTTCAAAACCTCAGGAAGTTCCAAACATTTTACAGCCTTTGAAGGAGAGTGACTGATGTAATGTTGGAAGTGAGGCAAACAATTTGTGCTCATTAAATTGCAAAAATAACAATGGGAAACTACCAAGTCATTATGGTCTCAGTGATGTAATAAATATTGGCAAAGACATCAGGTGGAATTCTATGTGCTCTTCTTCAAATGGTGCCCAAAATAGATTTATCTATAAAGGCAAATGGGCTTCAGTTTGCCATCCTACTTGAAAACAATACCAACAACAGGACAACTCCCTTGGTATTACAGTGGCATATCAGCTGAGATTTGTGCTCAAGTTTCTGAAATGAGACTCAAACCCATAATCTTCTAATTTAGAGGCATGCATATTATCATTGAGCCACTGCTGAAATAACAATGCTGCCTTTCTTCTGTGATGTAGAGTATGGTGAGACAAGGTATCATTAATCATATTGCACATATAATCTCTTACTATATTTGCATGACATGGCTTGTTTTGCATTCATCAGTATAAGGTTTTCATGTTTAAGGTCCATGTAGAGGCATTCCATGGCCCTCCTGGTGGGATTTCTCCATGTCTCACCATATGCTAAACCATCAAGGGTCAGATGGCTCACAGAGATGGCTGCTGCAAGACAAGGGCTACCCTCTGCTAACAAGGCTGATGACCTTGTTAGACAAGCCCATGACTGAGGCCCAGCATAATACAAGGTACTCCATTCTACAACAAGGGAAATGGTGGACACAACAATGGGCCTATTGAAGATAAAGTTCTGATGCTTGGATTAATCTGGGGTTTGGACCTTACAGTACATCTCAGACAGAAAGTGCTGCATAATCCTTGCATGCTGTGTTCAACACAACTGGAGTAGACAAAGACAGGATGTGATGGATGCTGAAGAGTTTGAAGACAGGCAACATTCTATCGAGGAGGCAGATGAGGACATGAAGCTGAAGGAGACATCACTTTCAGTACACTAGAGTGGTGCAGCATCAGGTACAACAAGTCAGACAGGGCTTAAGTGATCGACAGTGCCAATAAAAGTAGGTCATCCTTGTCTGTTCTCAGAAACAACGGCAATGTTTTCTGAGCTAGTAGGAACTGCCGATGCTGGAGAATCTGAGATAACATGGTGTGAATCTGGATGAACACAGCAGGCCAAGCAGCATCAGAGGAGCAGGAGAGTTCACGTTTCGGGTTAAGACTCTTCTTCAGAAAATGTTTTCTGTTTGTTTCTTTTCCTTGTTTGAGCTGCTTCTAAATAAAAGTGCAAGTTTTCAACCATTTGTCAGCTTTCTAGTAGGTGATGGCCCCATATTGACACACGAAGAGAAGTTAACCTATGCTGGGCATCAGAGAAAGAGTCGCACTCCCTCAGACAGAGCTTTCAGATAGGATGAGGCTAAGGATGGGTATATGGTGTAGCTTTGTAACTAAATACCAATACAATCATAAATAATCACTTGTGTTTGTAGCAAAGTGTCAACTGTGCCACCTATGAGCCTTCAGAAGTATTTTTTGACTCCCTTCCCATTCCGTGCACAGTAAAGAGCAGTGTTTGACCTGTTACATGGCTGGGCTATAAAAATAGCACTGGTGCCTGTAATCCTGGGAGGTCCCAGCAGTGGTCAGTACTTTCACTTATAGCAAAAGGAAAGATAAGACAAGCAAGGTGCCACAGAGGCACAGCGCTGATGTGGGTTTTGAAGAACAGGATGTGAAATCTTGTGACAGCCCACAGAGAAAAATTTACAATGAAGCTTGCCAAAATGGACACTAAGACCTCAGACACCAAATGGTCAGGACCCACAATGCTAGCAACATCCAGGATTTCCATCCAGCAATAATAAAGGAACAAAGAGTCATGTCCAAATCAGGGCGCTTTGTGACTTAGGCAGAAACACGGTCATTTTCCAAGGTGGGCATTGCAGACAATGCCACTATTTGTTACACATCGCTAATTGTCCTTAAGATGATGGTAGTGAGTTGCCATCTTGAAGCACTGTAGTTTATCTTGTGCATGTTTATTCTCAGTGCTTTGAGAAAACAAGTTCCAAGATTTTGACTCAGCAACAGTGATAGAGTCACTTTATGGTTCCAAGTCAGGATATTGTGTGGCTTGGAGGGGAACTTGTATACAAATGGGTGCGGCTTCATTCTGACTTAGAGATATCTATTGCCAGTAACTGTTGTCACCAGGCTTATTTGTGCATGTGTAGCTGGTCATTGCGAAGGACATTTTGCATTTGTCCTAATCTCTTCATTATGTAAAATATACAGAGCAGAAACAAGTTGCGTAGGCCAACGCTTCAGTAATGCTATTTAAGCTGTTCACAGGTTTTCTCATAACTTCTCTATTTTATTTTGAGATACCTTTCTACTCCCTTCTTGTCTAGTATTTGTCTAGTTTCCTTTGAAAACATCTAAGCTATTTGTCTCAACCACTTTCTGTACTATCAGTTCCACATTCTAACCATTACCTGAGCAGAGAAATTTCTTTTTACTTCTCTGTTGAATTTATTAAGCATTCAACTACCTTGAAAAAATGAACCTTTTGAATTAATTCTCCCAAAATTATAAATGTTCCTGCCACATCTACCTTCTCCAACTGACTTATTATCATAAAGAGTCCAACAGGTCAGCTTTAAGTCTAAATAAACTTGTGAAAGAAAAATGCCCAGAATCATAGAATGGTTGCAGCACAGAAGGTGGCCATTCAGCCCATCATGTCTGTAATGTCCTTCAAAACAGCAATTCATCTAGAGCCCTTGCCCCCTACCCCTGAATTATTTTCCTTTTGACCTGTTATCACCTGTTCGATAATTCCTAAAAGTCATCATTTCTCAGTTCATTATTATCTTTGCATTTTAAAAACATATTTTTCCAGTGCTTTTACGTCATTTTTGGAGACAAGAACAGTGTACAACTTTTAAGTCATGTATACATATAAACAAAAGGAAATGTTACTAACATTTTTATTGTTTTTTTGATATATTGTTCACTTGTTTCCCTGGATACTTTTCTATTCCATCTTCTGTTTAAATTAATGGGATGTCAGTCAAATTTTGTGTTATCTTCCGAAATGCGCAGAAGTGTGAGGTGTAGAAAAAAAACAACATTGTGGAATTTGTATTGTTGCTGCTCAATATTTTGAATGTTCTGTCACAGACACAGAAGGCTGTATTATTTTGAAGTTGGAAAGACTCTGTTGCTAGGGTGGAGGGTGGGGGAGCACTGGGGGGGCAATAAATGGCAGTGGGCCCCAATTCCAGGGTTTCTGAGTTTCAGGATCGTCTTTTATGTGCGCAGGCTGTTTCAGGTTGCAAGCTCATGACCTGCATTCTGGAGCTGGTACAGGGATAGGTATGTTCTAGAATTTTTTTCAAATTTCACACCATGTCAGCTTTTCAATGAGACATGGTTCAGAGCACCACAGAGTTGTCAGAAGTCATAGTTATGATGAGAGAACCATTTGGGAGGTAGGTTCAAAATGCTTTCCCTATGCCCTTTTGACAAGCTTTGCCCCTCCACCTACCCACCACACCTCCAAGATGTGCACTTGCGCTTTCATACTCATTCAACTACTGTAGACGCTATCGCACACGTTAATAATATAATAAAAATAGGATATATTTATAAAGCTTCAAAAAGACTCAATCATACATTCATAACGTACCACTCTGTTAAGAAAATTTCCTTTTACCACAGGCCAACAGAAGTGGCAATCATTCAGATTCTTCAACATATCATTAGTAGAAAAATGCAAACATTTGAAACCTTGTTGTCTTCGTAAATTAATATTGTACAAATGACAGAAGAGATCAGACAGCCAGAATGACCAAACAATCAACACATGACCGGGGGGCTGTCTCATGGGTGTGTAGGTTCTCAGCCAAGACTCATTACATATTCTTGACGAAAAGTCCATGAGGTGAGTTGAGAAGAAGCAGCATTGTAACCTGGAATGGCCCAGAAGTATGGAGGAGAGAACTGTTAAATGAAAATAGCTCCTCATCATGCATCAACCTGGTGACATGTCATCCACATCTAACTAAAGAATGGCACTTTAAGAAGCAGCTATTTGGTAGACACTTGTTCCCAAACTAATTAGGACTTGGAATCAGGTACACAGCAACACAAAGGACTCTCAAAGCAAGTTAAAGTAACAAACATACCCAATTTCTATACTACAGGATATCTCTGCACACCAACAGAAGACATTGTGCAGATCACTATTTCACCACTCTGTCTGTAAGGAACTGATTCAAGAATCCATCTACTAAGTTTAAGCATGAGCAATTTTAATAACAGCATCTAACAATTTAGCCAGTCATATGAAATCCCCTGAATACCGTTGATTGCAGCCATAGTTCATTTATCTAAGCAAACTGGGTTTTCTAAGTGTACTGGTAAAATTCAAATCAAACATTTTTCACAGTTTCAAGAGGAGACAAAGTGCAAGTCTGCTTCAGGGAAAGATGGACATCTAACTCTAGAACCTAACAAGTCCTCTCAAGAAGACATATAATTATACATAAATATCGGGTACGATTAGACGCAAATCTTTGGTATTCAACAATATCTCTGATGAATGGATTGCTCTGGTCATCCTTTCAGTTTGATCTGGTAAAAATGAACTCAATAATTGTTGAATGTTGCCTGCTGTTCAGTGTTAGCATCAAGGGGGTTGCATATTAACTTACAAAAATGGAGCTAGCATCTCTTCAGGAAAAGATGGATCAGAATATTGAATCAGAGGATGAATCACCTCCTGATTCAACAAATCTTGTCAACCAGCTACAAGGCACAAATTGTGAGTATGACGAAATACCTTATATTTATTTGGATGAATGCAGCCCCAACACTCAAGAATATTGATATCATCCAGGGCAAAGCAGCCCCTTGGATTAGCACCACACACATATACACACTCTATCAGCAACATTCAGTAGTAGCAGTATGTACTACCTCCACAAAGCATTGCAGAAGACAGCACCTTCCAAACTGACAACCAGTATAATCCAGATGGACAAGGGCTATAGATGCTTGGGAAGACCACCATCTGCAAGTTCCCTTCCAAACCACATCATTCTGACTTGGAAATATATCACTGTTCTTTCAGCGCCACTCAGTCAAAATCCTCCCTGGCCAGTGACACACAGATCCTGTGAATGAGTCAAAAAAAGCTTGAGCTTCGCATAATGGACAGTCATGGTTCCAATATGGCTCCATTATGGATTACAGTTAGTAAGGACGCACTTCAGGAAAAGGTAAGGGGAAAAAGAAATTGAATGTGTCGATAGGGCAGATGAGATAAAGTAGGAAGAAACTCATATGGTGCAGAAGTAAAAATAAGAGAAATTTTGGTCAAATTGACTTTTTTGCAAACAGATGAGCATACAAAACAATAGCAGAAACAACCCATTCAATCCTTCTTGCCTGCTCCAATCAATAACATCATGGTTGGTCTGTTTGTGTTTTGAATTCCACATTCTCGTCTATACTGGATAACCTCTGGCTCCCCTATGTAACAAGAAACTAATCACCTCTATCTTTAAAATATTCAATGACCCTGCCTCCACTGACTACAGAAGCAGAGTTCCAAAATCACACAACCCACTGAAAGAAAAATAAACTCCTCATTTCTGTCCTGGAAAGGCAACACCATAATTTTAAAACAGTGCCCTCTAATTCAGGACTGACCCACAAGAGGAAACATCCTTTCCATGTCCACCTTGTCAAGACCAATCAGGATGTTATACACTCCAATCAACTCACCCCTCTTCTAAACTTCAGTGGAAATAAGCCCAGCCTGTCCAACTTATTCTCATAAAATAACACACTTATCCTGGATCTCAATCTAATAAACCTCCACCGAAATTCATTTGCATCCTTTCTTAAGTAAAGAGACCAAAACTGTACACAATGTTCGAGATGTGCTCTACTTGCTGCCTTGTATAACTGAAGCACAACATGTTTTTATGTTGAATTCTTCTCATATTAAAGGATAGCCTTCCCAATATAGTCCATTAGCCTCCTTGATTACATGCTGTACCTGCATACTAAATTTTTATGTATCTTGCACTGGAGCACCTAAATCCCTGGAAATCTCTGGTCGTTCACCACTTATGTCATACTCTAGACTTTTATTCTTCCTGCCAAAGGCATCCACTTCTCATTTTACTGCACTATATTCCATCTGCCAAATTTTTGTCCGTTTGCCCAACTTATTTATATCCAACTTTACGTCCTTCTCACGTTTCTGCCGAGCCTGATGTCATCTACAAATTTGGCTACTGTGCCTTTGCATCCCTAATTGAGTCATTGATGTAAGTTTTAAAAATTTGAGGCCCCAGCATAGTGTCCTGCACGATTCCATTGTCACATCCTGTCAATCAGACAAAAACCCATTTATGCATTTTCTGTTTTCTGCCAGTCAGTTAATCTCAGAAACATTATGATACATTACCCCCTACACCACAAGCTTTTATTTTCTGAAATACCCTTTACTATGGCAAATATCTTCTTGAAATCTAAGTACAGTATATCTCCAGGCTCGTCTTTACCTACAGCTCATGTTTCTCCTTCAAAGAACTCCAGTAAATTGTTTAACTTGATTTCATTTTCATAAAAACATGCTGGCTCTTCCCAATGGCCTTGATTTTTTTTGTATGTGCACAGCTACGACCTCTTGAATGACTGATTCTGACTGCTTCCCCATGACAGGTATCAAGCTAGCTGGCCTATAGCTCTACTTTGTCTGTCTGCTTACTTGAATGGGGAGTTTATATTTACTGCTCTCCAGTGTGATAAAACCTTTTCCAAGTCTAGGAACTTTTGGAAAATTAACACCATTTCAACTATTGTTTCATGATCCACCTCTTTTAAGACCCTGGAATGGTCCATCTGGGTCCAAAGACTTGTCAGTCCAAAACTCAGTCAATTTAAATAGTATGACTTATTTTGTGATTGTAATTTCATTGAATTCCTCAATCCTTTCTATCTCCTGATTTACAGGTACTACTGAAATGCTGTTTGTATTCATTATGGTTTAGACAGAAGCAAAATATTTGATCACTTAATTTGATATTTCCTTATTATAAACTATCATTTTCTCATTCTCACTCTCTAAAGGACCAAGACTTGCTTTACCTATTCTTTCCTTAACAAATACCTGTAAAATCTCTTGTTATACTAGTCAGCATTTGCTCATAATCTAACTTGTTCTTCCCAATTAATCTTTTAGTCATTCCCTACCATGGTTTCTATTCTGACCTATCATCTGATCTGCCATTCACCTTGCAGTTATATGTCTTTTCCATTAATACTGATGCTTGCTTTAACTTCTTTAGTCAACCACGGATGGTGGGCCCTCCCTTTAGAACTTTTTTTATAGTAGGAATGTAATTATTCAGAGTGTTCTGAAATATCCCTTTAAATATCTGCCACTGTGTCTATATTGATCTATCCCCTAGTCTAGAATGCTAGTTCACATCAGCTGGTTCAGTTGTCATAACTACATTGTTACCCATTTTTAAAATTAAAGTACTGGTCTAAGATCCACTTTTCTCCCTTTCAAACTGAATGTAAAATTCAATCATGTTGTGGTCAATGATACCTAGAGGTGACTTAAGTAGTTGTTTAGTAATCATATCATGTTCCACAGTAGCAAGTCTAATATAACCTGCCCTCTGGTCATGGTGTAAATTCTAAGCAAATCTTACGCTCCATGCTTAATTATTCCAACATCCCCCATGCCATCACCATCACTCACTGGTCTGTTCACAATCCCTTGTGCAAGCAGAATAGAACATGATATATTTGTAAGGACATTTTATGTCAACTGACTCAACATCTTGTTGACATAAGAAGACAGAAGATAAATTCATCTATCACAGTTCACAGCAGGAAGCTGCCCTTGAAGGAATCTTTAATATTCTGGTGTCTAGGTGTCAAAAGCTAGTGGCTTATAATTGAGGTAGAGTGTTGCCGTCCATCCTCCTTCCTATCCTGGTCTAAAGAGCTATTCAGCAGTCAATGATCAAGGATTAGAAGACATAGTTTATTGTTTAAAGTAACTATTCACAGGTTATGTTAACTCCTGAGCATATTAACTATTACCAAAAGAATTAAAAACTCCAACTGATTCAGCACCCAGAGTCCATGTGGCATCATTAGATCTTGTGGAGTTCAGCATGGATCAAATATGGAACAAAAACAAAGTTGTTGGAAAGGCTCGGCAGGTCTGCCAGCATTTGTGAAGAAAAATTCAGATGTAACGTTTCGGGTCCAGTGACCCTTGCTCAGAACTGAAACTTTCGTTCTATCGCCCTATCTCCAACATCTACTTTATGAAATGTGGTTGCACGCTTTTGGATCAATTTATTTTACATTTTATGTTTTCTTAAGGTGTCACCCTCGGCTCGATTGTAACATTCTCATCACTGAGTAACACACTCATGGATTGGTGTCACACTGCAGAGACCTGAGCACCTAATCTACTTCTGTGCAGCACAACAATGGGTGTTACTGCATCTGATGTGTTGCTTTTCAAATGAGGTGCTCAAATATTACACCATCTGCCCTCTTACTAAAGGATCTGTTTTGTAGAGGAATTGCCTTTGTATCCAGCCAACATTTATCCTGTTACCAACAGATTAAGCAAGAGTTCATTGCTGTTGATGGAAGCTTGCTGGGCACAACTTGCTGTGTTTCCTACATTGCAATACTGTATAGGTACTTGATTTGGTGTAAAGTGCTTTGAGATGTCGTAAATTCATGACAGGTTATATTTTTCTTTGAGTGGTGTGAGAACTTTTGAATGAAAAGAAATAGTTGCACTTTAACAATGTTCGCCACTTGTTTTGTATCAACATAACAGTGTACATGTGTGACAGGTCGAATGCAAAGTGCTGCTCCTTACCCCTGGTAATTTGTTACTACTGCAAAACTATCCAACTTCCCACCTGTATGTAGTCCTGGCATTCTCCCTGAGACCTATACACACCGAGATTACTTGCCAACTTTATCAGTTTACACTGCATGGACTCAGAGATCTGAAAATGGCTGCACCTCATGCACAGTTTAGTATTTAATTAGAATACTAAACTTAGAAATTAGGTTAGGTTCAGTATCAGGAGCTTGAAATGTAACAAACTGGAACACAAAACAAACTATTATTCATGGTTTTGGGCACTGTATGGTAGACACTTCTGTACTCCACCAAGATAAAGAATCTAATAATTGTCCTGTCCTCACTGCTGATACCAATCTCTTATGTCAGATATAAGCTGAAATAAGATGTGTAGATTTGTAGCTCAATTCTTCTTGGTGATATTAGTCTGTGCTATCGATTGCATGTGGGAAAGGATGCCTACATAACACCTTTGGCAGGAGATACATTTAATTGTGATGAACAGTAAATAGGTTTATTACATTTAATTAGTAGCTTGTTAGAGCTCTCAGAGCCTTATTTGTTGTTTGTTCATAGAATTCAAATAGCCTATATTTGAGCTAAAACTTAGAGGTGCTGTTAAACACCCTTTAATTGTTTCTTGTGAGACATTAGGTTCAGTGTTAAGAGTAAGTTTGTATTACAGGTACGAAAACATTGCTACTCAGTACTTGTCACAAACACACAACCAGTGGTAAAACCAATTAGCTCTTCCCAGGATCAATACTTCATATCCCAATGAGCGAAACCCCTCTCATGATGTCAGATAACCCTTTCAGGTCCCAACTGCCTTATACAACAAAGAACTCACCCACAGTATCACATTGATTTCAACCTACTTTACCTACAGTCAGCATTAAGGGACAATTTAACAGCGTCACTGCATTTTCAGTTCAATTGTGTATTATTTGAATCCCAGGAATGAACCATAAGTAAGGCTCTGAGAATTCTGACAAAAACGGAAGGGGGAACAAAATCATTTGTCTTTAACAAAATGTAAGTCCATGAAGAGCAGATTAAACATCTTGGGAGCACAAACTTTAATCTAATTATGAAGACTGTTCTAATTAAAGATCAAACCCAGAATTCTTTAGGTTCAACTTTGACCAGGAGAAAAGAGGATCATGATGAGACAATTTCTGGTTTGTCAGGACATAACCCTGATCTTGAGATCTGGATTCCCAATTCTCAACCTTGAAAACCAAAGTGATCAGAATAATAGCTGACAACAACTTAAAGACAAAGAAACACATTGAGCCCAATTATAATTCTCAGCAAGTGGAAAGATTTTGAATTCACTAAAATCTTGGCCATTCTACATACTATTTTTAAATTCTGATCCTTTACAACTTAACAGTTTTCATGGAATCTAATTTTATTTATCGTTGAATCATTTATTTACCCAAGCTTAAAAAATGTGTCCCATAGGGCCCAAATTTAAGCCTTTGAATTTTCATTGTAAGAAAATCCAAAGTGATTCAAGTTGATAAAAGCAAGAAAAGTACATTTCTGCCACTTTTGCAAATACTATTATATGACAAAAGGTTCATAAATTTCCACCCACATTTCAAATTGCAAGACATTCTGTAATGATATTTGAACATGAAGCTGATGTAGTTAAAGTACATTGTAGACCTAGAAAAAGCCTTGAGGAGTGTTTGTCATTATGGCATTACAAATCGAATGTAATAACGATAGCCTTTATCACAGCTAATTTTTAACATTTTTTGATGTGGATTAAAATGACAAAGGAGCAGGAGAGACTGTGCTGCTGCCTAAACCATTTCAGTTGCTTCCTTGTTAGGTTTGTCAGCATTTTAGAGAAATTAATACTTAAATGCTTTCTTTTCTGTTATCCAACTGGTATTTTTCTACTTTTACAATAGTATTTCTGAAAATGTTTTACAATATGAGTCTGGCTCAAATTCAGCTCTTTAAAACATCTTACTAGCCAAATTTCTTTTGGATGTAGTGTCAAATAAATCATTTATGTACAGGTATGCTCATTAAATTACATGCTCGGATAGATCAGTGAAGCATAACCAAGTAATCTGTTTCTATGTGAAGTATAATGAACTAAGCCTCTTCGTGCTGTTAGAACTTATGTGCTAGTGTGCATATCACACTTCAACTAATCTAACTGCCATCATTTGAAAGTGCTTTACTAATTAACACCTCAACATACAATTGGCATTTTGATCTTTTAATTCATTCACAGGATGCGGGCATCACTAGGCCAGTATTTGTTGCCATTCCTAATTGCCAAGAGGGCAGTTAAAAGTCAACCACATTGGGTCTGGAGTCATCAGGTAAAGATGGAAGTTTCCTTCCCTAAAAGGCATTAGTGAGCCAGATGGGATTTTCCCAAACAATTGACAATGGATTCATGGTCATCAGTGGCAGGATTCAAACCCACATCCCAAGGACATATTCTGGGTCTCTGGATTAATAGACTAAAAATGTTCCCAGTTTGCCATTACCTCCCATACGTCACGTAACTTATGTTTGCCAGAATTAACCATTTATTTCAGTTATTTTCTAAGTTGGCTTGTTTATTTTTAATTGACTAGTTCAGTGATCATAGTTTTAATTTCATGATTCAGAATTTGTTTTAATATTAAGTCTTGGTTTCTGGAAATTATTCCTGAGTTATCATTATTGTGACCTCAAACTATCTAATATATGGTCCTACACAATTATATACATGGTGTGTACATGAGGTTGTAAACTCCTCAGGGAGGTGTGTTCCTACTGTTTCCCGAAAACTGTTGAGTGACAAATACTGCATTTGACCGATGCAGCTAAATCGATGGATACAAAGTCTCTTGCAATCTTCCTTCATATAATAATGAGACTATTTAATCTGCCCCACGTTCAGCTGTCATGACCCTTACAGTTTTATAACATAACTGCTAATTGACTTGCGGACATTGTAAATTGATCATCACCATCAGAAAATGCATTTGAAAGTAAATTAAAATTTACAATGAATCTCATTCTTAGAGGATTGCATTGAGAAGGGCAAAGAAAAGGAGATAGCATGTGCTTGGGATTGATCCTGACTTTGAGCAAATATGTAAAATGATTGCTAACAATTCCGTGGTCTGATTACAACCCTTGCTATCTTTATTTCCATTGACTTCCACAGAAATAACTGTCAGAAGAGCTGTTCAGGCAAGCTAAAGATTTGCTAATACTCATGTTACACACTCATGCAAAGTTCAAACCCTGATCAATGACTGAAGGCTGCTAGATGTAGTATTCTGCACAAGTCAATGCACAGTTACTCAGTGATAAGTGAAACACTGTGCAGATTCCGGACACAAGTATCCAAAAAAAGCATAATCCTCCATTACCTCCACAACAGACCACAGCAAGAAGACACAACATGGCCAGACATACTAGTCACCCTACCGTACATCAGGCACATATCAGAGATGACCACAAGACTACTCAGACTCCTAGGTGTCAGGGTAGCCCACAAACCAACAACCACCCTGCAACAGCTACTGATGAATGTTAGGGATCCCATATCCACAACCAATAAAACTAACATAATATGCAAATTATCATGCAAGAACTGTGAGAAACACTATATAGGCCAAACTGGAAGAAAACTGACAATATGGATAGATGAACACCAACTAGCCACCAAGAGACACAACCAATCCTCACTTGTTTCACTACACATGGACAAAGAAGGACACAAATTTGACTGGCACAACACATCCATAACAGCACAAGCCAAACAGAGACACGCCGGGAATTCCTGGGGGGCTGGCATTCCAAACAGAACTCCATCAACAAACACTTTGAACTGGACCTCATACACAAACCACTGAAGAACAAAACCAGAAGTAATACCAACCACCCCAGCAAACTGAGGCATTTAAATAACAAGCAGGACAGAACACCAACATTTCACCAGAAGGACACTGACAATGTTGCCTAGCTCAGTAACCAAGTCTGCAACATCCAGCTTTTAGTATTTTCCCATCGAAATAAAAAATTGAAACTGTCACCATACTGTGTTGAAACAGAAAGAACATTCCCTGATTATATTGTAAATGGTGTTGGATATGTTATTCTTCCTGTTAATCTTGGACTGGCAATTCAGTTTGCCCTGAATCATGCGGAAGGTTTCATTGTTTTCGAGCACAAGGAACATCATAAAATGCTGTAGGCAAAAATTATTATCAATCTATACTTTTCAGACAAAACAAAACAAAAAAGAATCTCAGGGCAGATTCATGAATATGCAAGATAAAATGGATATAATACTTCTTTACTTGTGAAAATATGAGTTGGTTCAGCCACTCATGCTTGTCTGATCAATATGTTTGTGGGTGTGATTGTGCTAGATAACTGGCTCAAGCATAAGCAGTCTCACTTGGGTCTTCCTTAATGCAATGCCTTCACTGTCACAGTGATGGATACCCTCGTTCAAATATGCTGATTCAATCTCGCCTCTGTGCCATTTTCACATAACCTGGGCCCTAATAATAGCTTCATCTTCCACTACCAATTAAAGGAGTTACAGCTATGAATTTCAAAATTCAGTTAAATATCGTCTGTTAATTCTGAGAAAATTACATTTGAAATGATAATGTGCTTCATTTTGAGAAACCCAGACAGGACAAACAAAAACATGCTGCTAAACAGATTAATCAACTGTATCAAATAAAGATTCAATTAAGTAAGGCTGACCAACCGTTTAATCTCCCATGGCAGAAGCTTCATAATGACAATATGGAGCAGCACCAAAATATAGATTTTAGATTTCAGAATATTGTAGCAAAACGTTATTTACCTTTTTTATTTGTACCTAGGCTTGTAGTTAAGCTGTTCAGTTTGGGTTCAAGTGGATCCCTTTAACGCTGAGGCCTTCTCAGCTCTGTAGAAAATAGCTGTCACAAATTATTAATCGGCAGTATAATGCAATGCAAAGTGGAGGTCTGCAGAATGTGTTTAGAAATCAGATGAATGTGTACATGTTGAACTAATGTCTGCAATTCAAAGTTGAGAAGGTACATGTTCAAAAAGTCCTCAGCACTTTTGGAGACATTTTACATTCAATGGGAAGGGAAATGAGACAGTCCATTAACTTTTCATGTGGCACCTTAATTACTGCCTTTTGGAAATCCGAATACACATCATTGACTGTAGCCCCAAGTCAACATTTTTTAATAAAGTCATAAAGATATGCAGCACAGAAACAGAACCTTCGGTCCAACTCATACATGCCAACCAGATATTCTAAATTAATGAATTTCCCCTTTGCTCACCCTGCTTGTTGCATCCTCAAAGAACTCAAAAATATTTATCAAATACAAGTTCAACTTAATTGTATATCTTATTTTCAATTTGATACTATCCAATTTTCTAGAACAGACAAGCCGACACAGCTTAATTTTTTAAGACTGATTTCTAAGCACATTCCGCAGGCCTCCACTTTGGATTAAATTACATTGCCAATTAATAACTTGTGACAGCTATTTTCCACCTTGCTGAGAAGGTCTCAGCATTAAAGGAAGTCACTTAAACCTAAACTCAACAACTCAACTACAAGCCTAAGTAGAAATAAAACTAATAAACAATATTTTGCTACAATATTCTGAAATTTAACATCTATGTTTTAGTGTTGCTATCCCAATGGTACAGAATAATATTGGTGCCAGTGTCCCCTGCATGAAGATCAGTTTCTCCCACATCAATCTTCAAACTCACATTCAACTCACTGAGCTTGTGTACTCTATGGCAGTTTAGCCTTGGTTCAAGTAGTAATCCACAGATTATTACTTTTGGTGGTTCTGTTTTTAAATTTAGTAGCCAGCTGATCATACTGCTGTAGCAGAACCTCTTTATCAGTTCTAACATTGTTGATGCCTCATGGACTACAATAATTGGATCTTTCCCCTCCCACTCTAAAGTTCCTCTCCAGTGCTGAAGAGATAGCCTTAACTCTGTCACCAGGCATCAACACATCCTCAAAGAATCAGGTTGTCAAGTGTGGAGAACAATATTTATTCCCCTACTGTACTGTTCCTTGCCATTGTCACATTCCTTTTTACTCTTACACTTAAATTGTACCTGTGCCAAGGCATTGTTGCTAATTTCTGCATCGTTGTGGACAAATCACCACAAGTTACCTTTAAATCAACTACTTATTGAAAAATCTAACAGACGATCAAGTACGGAAACTTTATTACATGTAGCAATCAAAATAAGACCACAAGAAAGCAAATTAGGCCTCACATCCCAACTTAGCCATTACCCGATTACTGGTGGAATCTGGCCAGGTTTTCACCAACAGTGATAACAAAGTGTGGAGCTGGATGAACACAGCAGGCCAAGCAGTATCTTAAGAGCGCAAAAGCTGACGTTTCAGGCCTAGACTCACTTTTTCTGATGAAGTGTCTAGGCCCGAAACGTCAGCTTTTGTGCTCCTGAGATGCTGCTTGGCCTGCTGTGTTCATCCAGCTCCACACTTTGTTATCTCGAATTCTCCAGCATCGGCAGTTCCCATTATCTCTTTCACCAGCAGAGGTCTGTTTCTGGAAATGTCCAGGGTTTGATCCTTATGCAGTGTTATGCTTCGAAGTTCTGCTACTGACTTGTTCTGTCGTTGGATTCTTATACAATTTTGTCTCTTTTAAGTTTGTGCTGTGACTTTGTTAATGATTCAATAGATTCTTACATCTAAATTACCACAAGTCTGAAACTTGCCTTCCTAGCAGAAGTAGTTTATTTGTTCCTCATGACGTTTGGCCTTACTGTCTGTTCCAAGACAATTTTCTTGTAGTTAACACCTTAAGTTCTTTTGCAGGGCAATCAATTGTCCTTGTGGCAAAAAACATTCAGTTTATCAAGGAGGTGTCAAAGCAGTTTTGTCTACATAATCTCAACTTCCTCCTTTCCAAGACATGGCTAATTACTTTTAATTCCTACATAATTTGTCCTTGTCCTTTAATAATTTATTCCAGACAGAGTTATTATTGATACCTTCCATGTATCACAGTTTGTCATTGTTGATTCATTCTATCCAAAAGCAGTTGTAAAGTTCTAAAGTCTCTAATTTCCTACCAACTGCCCCACTGTCCTGTTCTAATCCGCACAACTCCAGGAAGTTTACATCTGATGGGCAAGTGCAAGGAGTGAATTTCTTTCAGCTCTACTTTCTGAATCCATAAATTGTTTACCAGGAACCAAATCTGATGTACCTAAGCTAAAGGGTGTGACTATCTCGTGGAACAAAATGTTAGGATGACTTTCTGCCTCCCTGATGCATTTCCCAGATGACAGTTCATCAAATCTAAGATGAAGGTTCTCAAACTACAAACATTTATTGCAAATATGGTTGCTATGGATCACATTGGTGGATACCAGCTCTCACATGCTACAGTTGCAACACATCATCTGCTTGCCGTCATTGTCATATTTTATATAACTCACTAGGAGTCAAGTACAGAAATATCATTTTACAATTATTTGTAGTTTTATTCAGTCAGTTAACTGGTCAAAGTATAAATTTAAATGAGTACGTATACCTTATCATACTTTTCAGAATTACTCCCCCATTTCAGTAAAACAAAAATCCTTCCGTCATTGCCCCACAATTGGCAGCTATGCTGCTTGGCCTGCTGTGTTCATCCAGCCTCACATTTGATTATCTATGTACTTACATGGTTGGCTCCCAGGTTTTGGAATTCCCTCCACAAAGCCTTCTACGGATCCATTAGTTTCTAAAAGTGCCTCTTTCAAACTTTCTCTTCAACCATGTCCTTCTGATCAATGATGTCTTTTTTTCATTGGTGTCTTTTTTAAAATTAAGTATTAATTATGTATTAATTTTGTATTAATTATGTGTGGCATGGTGGCTCAGTGGTTAACATTGCTGCCTCACAGCACCATGGACCAGGAATCAATTCCACTCTCAAGCAACTGTCTGTGTGGAGTTTGCACATTCTCCCCGTGTCTGCATGGGTTTGCTCCAGCTGCTCTGGTTTCCTCCCACAGCCCAAAGAAATGCAGGTTATGTGGATTGGTCATGGTAAATTACCCATAGTGTCCAGGGATGCACAGGCTAAGTGGATTAGCCATGGGAAATGCAGACTTCCAAGGACAGGGTAGGAGCGTAAGGCCTGGATGGGATGCTCTCTGAAGGGTCAGAGTGGGCTTGATGGTTCGAATGGCCTGTTTCCACACTGTAGGGATTCTATGAACTCTCTGTGAAACACCTCTAGGATTTCTTTGGCATTAAAAGCACTGTGTAAATGCAAGTTGTTCTATATAAACAATTAGATACAAAGTTAAAAGAAACAACTCAGCTCTCTATGTGACACCAATATTCACCATTTTCAGAAACCGTGAACTAAATTAGATCTTTCTTCAATTAAAGTTTAAGTACAAGATTCACTTAGGATTCTTGAATATATGTTTCAAAAACTATGTGTGGGCAGAGCATTCTGTTTGTTACAATGCTTCCAGAGAGGAATTCCTGAAATATAATACCTTATTACAATGTTTCCTTTTTTCACATTTCTGTTAAAATTGAACAGAAAATTGAGCAAAAAGAATTTTAGTTAAAGCTTTCAGTGACATTTACAGTTTGATATATTGGCTTAGTTGCTTGAACTCTACTTTCAGTATGAAGTTAGAATAATAATACATTTATAAACAGCTATATTTTTGAAATGAAACTGTAAAAAAATTATAATTAAAATTATGAAGTTAACATAGCATCTTTGTATCTCTAAACATTTCCTTGTTCAATTTTGTTTTGCAAGTTTAGAATTGAATACTTGATTGCCTTTTGCCTTAAGATTTTTTGAACTTATAAAATCATTTACCTTCTAAGATAATTTTGTGCAAAATACTTTTAAAACAATTTCTGAGGAAGGGTCACTGGACCCAAAATGTTAACTCTGGCTTTTCTTCACAGATGTTGCCAGACTTGCTGAGGTTTTCCAGCAACGTCTGTTTATGCTCTTGATTTACAGCATCCACAGTTCTTTCGGTTTCTAAAACAAACTTGTTGGATTTTGAATTCTACTGAATAATTACTTTTCTGCATTCTGTTTGCATTGGTTTGAGTTCAACTGTTCAGTAAGCAACCCAGCAGTTTCGAAGGCTGTGGCTTCATTTTTCCAGACACCTGAACAGAAAGCCCGGCCTGACACAGCAATGCCTCAGAAAGGAAGTGCTGCACAGATGATGGCATTGTCTATCAAGTGAGTGGTTAAACTGCAACCCACTTACTTTTACAGATAAAGGTAAAAGATAAAAAAAATCCAGAGGATCCCTTCAGAGTAGATAATGAGTTATTTCTGGTGTGCTGGTTAAATTTATCCATTAGACAGTAAAACAGATTAACTTGACTTTATCACTTTACTATTTTTGAGGCCTTACCGTGGAAAAATTTTTCCAACACTACACAATGCCTACATTTCAAAAGTAATTCATTTGCTGTAAAAGTGGGTAGATATCAGGAATGTTGTTGTACAAATAAACATTCTTTATTTTTTGGACTTACTTCGGTATTAAGAGTATAAAATTATTTTAAAGATAATCAGATGGGGAATAATCCCACATCTAATTTGTTTTACTGGCTTTAATTATGGTCCCTGCTGGAGTACTCTAACAAGCTAAAATTGTCTAGGGTTCAGTGTAGCTTGGAAATCTCAACTAAAAAATTCATAAATATGGTGCAGAAAATAGAAAAATGTCAACATTAAAATAGAGTGCACTCACTCAAGCCAGGCTGAGATACAATTTGAGGAACAACGAAGAAATCTTCCTTCTTTATTTCACTCTGCTGTAACTGCATTTTTGATGCTAACATCAAACACTTGTTTTCATATGGGCCATTTAATACAATAAAATATTCCATGATGATACATACAAGCATTGTCAAAGGCAGTTTAACACCAAGCCACATAAGATTATATTAGGACTAGTGTTGAAAAACCTGGTCAAACAGGTAGGTGAGAACAAATGTGTTAGAATAGGAAAGAGAGGCTTAGGTAAAAATCTTAATCTTATCTGTTAGAGGCACAGCCATCAATGATGGAATGATTAAAATTGGGGATGCTCAAAACGCCAGATTTATAGGAGCACAGATATCTTGAAGTGTCTTACAGCTGGAGGACAGATCAGCAAAAGTAGCTTGAGTCAGGATACAGAAATAAGCGGTAACACAGTGTGGATGTGAAAATTTTCTGAAAAAGGCTCCTAACCCGAAACATCAACTTTCCTGTTCCTCTGGTGCTGCTTGGCCTGCTGTGTTCCTCCAGTTCCACACCGTGTTATCTCTCACTCCAGCATCAGCGGTTCTTGCTATCTCGACACAAAAAAGTCTTTTGGATTACCTTTATAGAGGGTATAACCTGTGTGGCTAAGTAGAATTGGAAAAGTCAAGCCTAAAAGTAACAGAAGCAAAGATGAGATGAGGTGGGGGTGCTGGTGTTGGGAGGGGCAGAATCCGGTGATGTTACAGATCTGAAAGTAGCCAGTCCACGTGGTGACGCAGATTTGTGGCTGAAAATTCTTCTCTGGTTCAAAGTCAGGTGTAGCTTCAAACAGTTGTCAAAGACAAGGATGGTGTTAGTGATTAGGGAGCAGAACTGGTGGCAGGAAAAAAAAAGACAATGGCTTTGGGCTTCCTAATATGTCAATTTAGGAAATTTCTGCTCATCTGTCACTTAATGTCAGACAAACAGTCTGATAACTTAACGACTATGGGGAAATCAAAAGTGCTGGAACTGTATATCACAAACGAACTAGTGGAACCTGTTGTTAGGCTTTTGGGTGATGTTGGCTAAGGATACCACGTAGATGTGAAATAACAGGGTGCTAAGTATAGATACTTAAGCAACATCAGAGATACAAATGTGGGTCTAGGAAGAGACTATAAAGCTCTCAAATGCAGAGGGATCTAGATGTTTTAGGGCATAAATTGCAAAAGGTTAGTATGCCAATAGAAGCAAACTACAGGAACATTGCAGATACAGGAAAGCTAATAGAATGTTATACTTTATTGTGAGGGGAATTGAAAAGTCGGAAGATTATCCTTCAGTTATACAGGGCATTGGTGAGACACGTAATCTATTGTATACATCATTGGTCTCCTTATTTAAGGGAGAATGTAAATGCATTAGAAGTAGTTCAGAAAAGATTTACTAGAATAACACATGAAATTTTTCCTCTCAAGGGTCATGATTCATTGGAAATACTTTTTCAAAAGATGGCTGAAGCAGAGTCCTTGAATATTTTAAAGGCAGAGTTAGATAGATTTGCAATAAACAGGGGTTGAAAGGTTCTTTGGGGTGTCAGGAAATGTAGAGTTGTGGTTACAGTCAGACCAGCCATAATCTTATTGAATGGCACAGCAGGCTTAAGGGGTTAACTGGCCTATTTTGCATGTTAATTTCAAATTCAGGCATTTCTTTGACAACAACTAAACAGTTAAGGATGAAACAGGGTGATAGCACTTCAATAGCAGTGGAGAGAACTTAGAAGAGGATGGCAGGGTCAAGTCTATCAAAAGCCTGCAGACAGATAGAGAAGGATGAGAAGGGAAAATTTATCTTTGCACAGAATGTCGTTTGTCACAAAGTGGGAATTGGGGTGAATTTAAATTACGTTGCTGTTTCCATACTTAAGACTGAGGCACAGGTATTGTTTGGTTTAGTCCTGTTTCCCAAACCTCAGTTTTCATTTTCAATTTCTGCAATGACCCCACAGAAAAATATCTTTAAGACGAAATAAAAGACAAGGGCTAAATGACGCAGGGGAATTGCTTCATTGCTACACACACACACACACACACACACACACACACACACACACACACACACACACACACACACACACACACAAACTTAGGAAATTAAGGAAGACATGACAGGAAAGGAGATAGGTTACAAATTGCAAGTTTTTGTAAATTCAGAGATATTTATAAAAGTGCACTAAACCTTGTCAATGTCCATAATAGTTCCTTTGGTGAGCTAGGTCCAGTTGCTTTTCCTTTTTGCAGCTGAAGTGTAGGCTTCTTTTCAGCCAGAGACTTGGAAATAGAGATGGAGGGTCCGAGATTGACTGCTAAACCACTCCGGAGTCCTGCTTTCTCTCTGGAGGTCAAACAGCAACTCAGAATCCCAAAGTTGTGTGTTCAGCAATTCAATGAGCTCAGATTTGTCATGAGACAAAGATGGGTATTTTAGGTGCTGACGTCTCAAGTCAGTAGGTAGATTGGAAGGTTGTTCAGCTAACTATGTGGTTTAACCTTTCCCATTAAGGTTTCCATTGAGAGGTGTGAGATGTCTGTAAAAGCATTCATGCTTGTTTTAGCACAATTTCTCTAGATGGTTTCTTTTGTCAAGAGGTTCACTGGAGCAACAACTCAGAAAGCCATACAGTCATACAACATGGAAACAGAACCTTCAGTCCAACCAGTCCATGCAAACATAATCCAAACTAAACTAGTCCCACCTGCCTGCTCCTGGCCCATTTCCCTCCAAACCTTTCCTACTCATGTATTTATCTAAGTGTCTTTTAAACATTGTAATTGTGCCCATATCCACCACTTCCTCAGGAAGTTTATTCTGCATGCAAACCAGCCTCTGTGTAAAATTTTGTCCCTGATGTATTTTTAAAATCTCTCTCCTCCCACCTTAAAAGTATGCCCCGTTGTCATGAAATGCCCTATCCGAGAGAAAAGGCACCTGCCATTAGCCCTATCTATACCCCTCATGATTTCGTAAACCTAAGGTCACCTCTCAACCTCACATAATCCAGTGACAAATGTTCCAGGCTACCCAGCCTTTCTTTACAACTCAAACATTCCATACCTGGCAACTTCCTGGTAAATCTCTTCTGAACCCTCTCTAGCTTAATAATATCCTTTCATCACCAAGGTCATTTCTCTTTGTATCTTTTAGCTGGAAAAGAAATTTGAGGCAGGGGATTTGAAAGCTTCTGGAAGTATGGTCATATGATCGGCCTCAGCCATTTTATGAATGCAGCAAGAGCATACTTCTTTTTAGAAGAAAAAAATATAAATAAGAAAATAAAGAAGAAAATTTTGTATAATTCAATATTTTTCTTTTTACTCTCAGGCCATGGGACATCTATAAACTTGATAAGAGCCAGTACAGAGCTGTGACAAGACTGGAAACATAACTGGGGGAATTCAAACAGAGATCTGAGAAAGATAGACTCAGTTTGGGAGGTGACAACACAATTTAGGAAAACTAGAGAAGTATTCTGAACCTTACCATCAACGTCTTTCTTCTTATTAATCATCTACAACAACTTGCATTTATATAGCTCATTCAAGCTAGTAAACCATATCAAAAGGTTTGATAAATTTTAACAATAAAAATATTTCCAGGTTTTCTGACACCAGACACAGTGAAACACATGGTCACCAATGGAGAAGTGATTAAAATCCAACATGCCCAAATAGGCAGAATTGAAAGTAGATACTTCAAAGCTGTAAAGGCTAAAGGTGGCAACACAGATAGGAAGGGACAAAGGACACAACAGGACTTGAAAATAAGGGTTATGATGAATCTGAGATAACAAGGTGTAGAACTGGATGCACACAGCGGGCCAAACAGCATCAGAGGAACAGGAAAGCTGATGTTTCTGGTCTGGACCCTTCTTCAGAAATGGGGGAGGAGAAGGGGATTCTGAAATAAATAGGGAGACGGGGGAGGGGAATAGAAGATGGATAAACGACAAGATAGGTGGAGAGGAGGCAGACAGGTCAAAGAGTGAGTGAAGATGGGGAATTAGGAGGGGTTAGGTCAGTCCTGGGAGGATGGACAGACCACGGAGGCAGGATGAGGCTGGTAGGTAGGAGATGGGGATGGGGCTTCAGATGGGAGGAGTGGATAGGTGGGAGGAAGGACAGGCTAAGGAAGTGGGGATGAGCTGGGCTGGTTTTGGGATGCGGTCGGGGGAGGGGAGATTTTGAAGCTTGTGAAGTCCATATTGATACCATTGGGCTGCAGGGTTCCCAAGCTAAACGTGAGATGCTGTTCCTGCAACCTTCAGGTGGCATCACCGTGGCAATGCAGGAGGCCCAGGATGGACATGTCGTCTAAGGAATGGGAGGGGGAGTTAAAATGGTTTGCGACTGGTAAGTGCAGTCATTTGCTACGAAATGAGCATAGATGTTCTGCAAAGCAGTCCCCAAGCCTCCGCTTGGTTTCCCTGATGTAGAGGAGGCCACATCAGGAACAGCAGACACAGTATAACACATTAGCAGATATGCAGGCAAACAACTGTTTGATGTGGAAGGTCTTCTTGGGGCCTGGGATGGGGGTAAGGGGGGAGGTGTAGGGGCAGATGTGGCACTTCATGTGGCTGCAGGGAAAAGTGCCGGGTGTGGTGGGGCTGGTGGGGAGCGGAAGCCAGACAAGGGACTCACGGAGAGAGTGGTCCATCCAGAAAGCAGATAAGGGTGGGGAGGGATAAATGCCTTAGGTAGTGGGGTCAGATTGCAGATGGCGGGAATGCCGGAGGATGATGCATTGGATCCAGAGGTTGGTGGAGTGGTATGTGAGGGCAAGGGGGTTTCGTTTTTGGTTGTTATTACGGGGAGGGGGTGTGAAGGATGAGTTGTGGGAAATGCAAGAGACATGGTCTAGGGTGTTTTCGACCACTGTGGAGGGAAATTTGTGGTCCTTGAAAAATGAGAACATCTGGGATGTCCGGGAGTGGAATGCCTCATCTTGGGAGCAGATGCAAAGGAATTGGGAATAGGGGATGGCATTTTTGCAGGAAGGTGGGTGAGAGGAGGTGGCTGTGGGAGTCGGTGGGCTTGAAAAGGATATTGGTTTCTAGCTGGTTGCCAGAGATGGAGACAGAGAAGCCCAGGAAGGAGTGAGAGGTATCAGAGATGGTCCAGGTGAACTTAAGGTTGGGGTGGAAGGTGTTGGTGAAGTGGATGAACTGTTTGAGCTCCTCATGGGAGCAAAGGCAGCGCCGATATAATCATCAATGTAACGGAGGAAGAGGTGGGGTTTGGGGCCTGTGTAGGTGCGGAAGAGGGACTGTTCCAAATAACCTACAAAGAGGCAGGCGTAGCTTGGGCCCATGCGGGTATCCTTGGCCACCCCCGCTTTGTCTGTAGGAAGTGAGATCCATGTATCGGCAGTTCCTACTATCTCTGTTCTGATGAATCTTCTTTTTTTAACACAGTTTTTATGCTGAAAGCAAGCATTCTGTTAAAAATACAGTATTGTAACATATAGGAGCACAAGGATTTCCTGGAATAGTTGGACAGCAACAATCAATTCTGCCCTGTGATGGGAACGTGGCTTACTGCAAGGGTTTCAGTAGGTCACTCAGAACAGTTCAGGGCTGGATGAAAAGTAGTTCCAGGGTCGTAGATATTTGGAGAAAAAAAGGGGACAGCTACAAACTCCATGTTGGGACAGCTGATTTTTATTGTTCTGCTGCAAAGTCATAGAGAGTTGTTGCATGGTTCTGTTCTGTCGGAACAAATTGACAGACAAAAATTCCAGGTATAAATAGGCAGCTAAGAATTGGAGTCAGGATTCAGAAGCAGTTCTGTGGATTTGAGAAAATGAGGAGATTTCTATAATGGGGTATTGAGGAGTTTAGAAGAAACCTGGCAGCATGAATACTTCAGTACAATCAAAGGTGGGGGTTGAAAAGTCATAAATACTATTTGCTTCATACAACAGAATAAGGGTAACCCCAAGGACATATTTAACTAGGTGAAGCTAGATGTCAGTGAAAAACTGAAGTTATTTTTTTCAATGAGTGCACTTTCCTTGCATAGGGAGTGTGGAACGAGGTCAGCAGCATGATCGAACAGAACAGGCACAGCCATTGAGGCAATTCAGGAGACAATGTCAGTTCAGGGTGTTTCAAGGTCATAACTACAATTCATTGTGAAATTTATTGAGATTTGATGACTCACATTAGCATTTGGGGCAACTTCCTGAGAAATCCATGGGTCTGTCCCAAATTCACTTGTTATTTGATGCATACTCTGGCATGTTAAATACAGCATAATACCTGTGTTTACCACATGAGAATTCTGGGCGTAAGAAATAAGCTGTATATGTATCAAAGGTTGTATTACTCTTCTAACATGTATTGTGAACAGCTGTTGTTATTTGAAAACCATGGAACCTTGCAGCTTTAGCCTGTTGGTAAGTCCCCAGGATCTCACCTTTATTCGGCTTTAAAAATAAAATTACTGTTCCTTAGCCATATCAGAGCATAATGTGGTGGTCTCCACCAGGATCATGGTATAAAGTTGACAATCAGTCTGGAATCAAACCCAGTGAAATTTTAAAATTAATGCAATAATTTGTGGGAGGGAATGAAGGTCAGAAAATAGTAGCGATGAGAGAACATTTACAATAAGTCAGCATCTGGGCAGCAGAGTTTTGGATGAGGCCTGCTTTAAGAAGATAGGCACCTGGCCACTGCAGCACTGCAATAATCAAGACTCAAGGCAACAGTCACTGTCACTGAGATGGCAATTTGTAACTTCAATAACAACAAAACAAAAACCGAAATTGCTGGAAAAACTCAGCAGGTCTGGCAGCAAGTGTGAAGGGAAATCCAAGAGGTACTGAGGAAGGGTCCCTGGATCCAAAAATTAACTCTGATTTCTCTCCACAGATGCTGCCAGACCTGCTGAGCTTTTCCAGCAACTTCTGTTTTTGTTTCTGATTTTCAGTCCCTTTGGTTTTTATTTAGTAACTTTAACAACAGCTATTTTCGAACTGCAGCGAGGGTAAAAACCTAATTCGGAGGGATTCCAAAATGGCATATGGGAAAGATGGACTCAGATTTAGGACATAAGAACCAGGAACAGGAGTACGCAATTCAGCTCCTCTTGAGCCTGCTCTGCTGTTTGATATGATCATGGCTGATTTCACCTCAGCCTTAATTTCACCTTTCTGTCCACTCTCCAGAACTCTTTAACCAATTACAAATTAAAAATCCATCTATCTCCTCCATACAGTTTCTCAGTGTTCCGGCATCCATCACAGTCTGGGGTAATAAATTCCCTAGATTCCCGGCTTTTTGAGAGAAATAATTCCTCCTCATCTTTGTCTTAAATCTGCTACCTCTTAGCCTAAAACTATGACCTTTCATTCTAGGTTGCCCCACAATGGCAAACATCCACACAATGGTCAATCCCTTTTAATCTTTCATAAACCTCGCTTAGATCTCCTCCATTTTTCTAAATTCTAGACAGTATAAGCCTGAACTACTCAATCTCTGTTAATGAGACATACCCTTGCTCTCTGAAATCAAGCTGGTGAACCTCTTCTGAACTGCACCAATGCAACAACAACCCTCCTCAAGTAAGGGAACCAAGCCTGTACACAATACTTCAGGTGTGGGCTTACTAATGACTTGTACAGTTGCAGCAACACTTCCCAACTTGTATACACTATTCCTTTAGCAATATTCCTTCAGCAACATTTTGCAAGAGATAATACATTCAAGGACTTAAGAGACAAAAGGGAGTTTAGAAATACAGTGATAGTTTGTGGGTACTGGACACAAGCTGATAACATAGGTTTGAAAGGGAAGGGCAGTGCGAAAAGGGAGGGGAGCGCCAACAATATCAGTTTAACAAATTGACTATGAAAAGAAAACTTGATCCTCTCAAAAAGATTCTGAATTCAATTATACTATTTCTTCACTTAAATAGTTGGCTCGCTATCATTTTTAAATTTTGCCAAATAATGCTTTCTTTAGGGAATCAATATGCATGTGAGTGACAAGAATGCTAGCTTAAGACTCACATGACCTCAGCAAATCAAGATGGTCTGGGCCTAGGGCTCCCAGCTCATAAAAATTATTAATGAGTGTGCCAGCTGCATTCCCTGCTCTCTCAGATATTCTTAAATCTAGTTTGCTCAATGCTGGTTTGCCTAGAAGCTGAGAAAAATACAATTTACACCAATCCATTAATTTCCCTCTGACATACACCAAACAACAATGAGCAGATTGTCAGCCCAATGTATAAGCAAATCTCTCAAATTAATGGGGATTAAAATCTCTCCCAAGTGCATGCTTCCTTATGTAGATTCTGCTGCTCTCATGGTAGATCTACATCCAATTTGTTTGACAGACTGGCCAATTCCTCCTCCTATTCACAGATAAAGCTGTTGGCTGATGTATTTTCAGTTACAGTGCACTGAGTTCAGAATCTTTATTGAAAACAACAAGCTAAAATGTTATAATGTTTTGTATCTGTACATGCAGGTAAGAAAGATCACTTTATTAATCATTAAAAGGCCAGCATTCTATTTAATTTCTCATTTTTAAACACTCTAAGGTAGCCTGTTTAGTGGCACTGATTTAAGTCAATTTAGTTTCTTTTCCATTAAAGTACGACGAATGAATCCACTAAACTAGAAACAAGTAGACCACATTTTGAGAGTTAAAAGGAAGGGTTTTTTTTGCTTAACGAGCACATTCGTGAGTATAATAAAAAGCCTTAGCAAGCATGGAGGAGATAGGCACAATATTTGGGTTTCACCTCAGAATTCTGAAGGGCTAAGAAAGATCTAAAAACATAAATGTTGAAAACTTATTGTACAGGACAGAATGACAAATAATAGGGAATTGGATCTAGCACATGTACTACATAAAGAAAACAGATTTTACTCAACTTATATAACCATATACTCAGCATTTAATGAGAAGAACATACATTGGGAAAATTTTCACAAGAGGAAATGGATGAATTTAGTGTCATAAAGAGTTGATGGGAGACAGGAAAAAAGATAGAGAAGAGGGGCTAAATTGGTTGGTGTCACTCGAAGTTAACCAGTCACCCAGAAGAAATTAAGTACATCGCTTGTTGCTGAGGGAAGCAAGGGTGGAGATAGCAGAAGCTCCAATTACAATCCTTCAATTTTTCTTAGATGTGAAGGCAGTGCCAAAGCACTGGAGAATTGCAGGTGTAACCCTTCTGTTCAGTAAAGGGGTGAGGGATATACATAGTAACTACAAACCCATCAGATAATGCTAGTGGTGGAAAATAAATAGAAATCATTGTCAAGAACAAAATTCATTCAGTACTCAGCAGTCAACAAGGATTGTTTAAGGGCAAGTCATCTGACTATTCTGACTGAGTTATTTGATGAAGTATGAGTAGGATGCATTAACTGTACATGGACTTTCAAAATGCTTTTGATAACATATCTAACAACAGACTTACTGGTAAACAGAAGCATATGATATTAAGGGGATGTGGTAATTAAGGCATATAGTTAGCTAAGGGATAGGAGACAGAAAATAGTGATAGAAATATTCTTCTTAGACTCATTAAAAAGTAGGCAATGAGATTCTTAGGAGTACATGTTAGGGCTATTGCTTGTCTTATTGATACAAGGCTTGGCAATGTAGTCAACAATGAGCAGGATTGCAACAGATTTGGGAGAAAGATGACAACCTGCTGAGATGGGCAGATGAAATTGAATGTGAATAGGGATAGAGTGATACATTTGAGAAACAAGGTGAAAGGGACAATAAAAGGGATCTTTTTAAGGGGTGCAAATACCAAGCTATCTGGTGGTATATATTCACTAATCCTGGGAAATGGAAGGGCAAGTTGATAAGACGGCTAGAGAAGTGTACGGATTTGTAAGTAAACTTGGCTTTTTAGATAGTGTTTGCTTTTTATTGCGATGTTTCATGCACTTTGGGGTGAAACGTTTATTTTATGTTGAAGTAGTGGATTATTTTAGAACTAGGTTTCCCTCAAAGATAATTTATTGTTTTAAAAAAAAGCTTACTTCCAGTAACTGATCTTGCAAACAAGTTGCCAGGGGGATAAACATTACTTCAGGAAAGGGTAAGGAAGAAGTTAATTACCATGGGGCATTGATCCCTGCAAGTGGTTTTGTTTGCAAGCTGTTCAGTTTTGTACAAGTTTGGCACAATATGGCTCTACCAAGTGAATTCCGTTGAAAATCTGTATTGGGTAAAAGAGTTTTAAATTCCTTGATAGCTGAAGGACTTTGCTAACACTGAGTTGAAATTCTGGGATAGCCAAACTAAGAAGAAAGAGAGCGTTCCTAAATTCAAAACACCAGAGCTAGAGAACATTAGAGTTAGTAGAGTTTGATGACTACACTTAAAAATGAGCTATGTTTAGGTTGAATTTGGAGTTAACTTCCTTGGTATTGTTAGATGAGATTGCTGGAAGTCAAAGGCTCAAGAAATCTCAGTCCTAATATGAATCTTTCACACTGCACTTACACCAAATGGTTCATCTTCCAACTTTTATTAATTATCAGACTTGAACATAAAGGATAAATAGTAGAGAAGAAAACTGAGCTAAGAAGTTTTTTGTTAGTGTTGAAGTATTCAAGTTTTCATAATTATGTATTAAAGTTACAGTGTCGTTATTAGTATCCAGTTGTTTGAATTTTGTTTAGTAAAGTTCTTTTGTTTTAAACAGTGAACTTTGTGGTTTCAATCTGTTGCTAAGTACTTGCATTTTCACACTTCCAAATGAAAAAGAAACTTACTGGTCTCTACTGAGATCATAATGTCAAAGGTATTATTTTTGCATTTGGATAGGCCCAACTTTCTTGAGTCAGATTGTCAGGGATCAAGAGATATGAACATCTGACACAAAACAAAACAGAAATTGCTGGAAAAACTCAGCAGGTCTGTCAGTATCTGTGGAGACAGCAGCATTCATGTTTTGATCCAGTGACCCTTCTTCAGAATGATGACTGTGCACAAGACCTCCTGTCCACTATAACTTCAGGAGTGAGGATGATTCACAATGTTCAGTACCATTCATGATAACTCAGATGCTGAAGCAGTCCATGTCCAAATGCAGCAAAAATATTGAGTCTTCAAATAATAAATACCAAGTAATGTTTGCACCACACAGTGCCAGGCAATGACTATCTCAAATAAGAGAGTCTCATCGTTGCCCCTTGACACTCAGTGGCAATACCATCACTGAATCTCCCAATAACAATATCCCGGGGGTTACGATTGACAAGAAACCAAACTGGATTAGCCAAATATTTACAGCAGCTACAACAGCAGGTCAGAGGCTGGCAATTCTGCAGAATAATCTGAGTCACTCATCTTCTGGCTCCCCAAAGCCTGTCCTCTATCTGCAAGACACAAGTCAGGAATGTGATGGAATGGTTCCTACTTGTTGGACGTGTGCAGCTTTAAAAACACCGAAGAAGTTTTGCACTATCCAGGACTAAACAGTCCACTTAATTGGCACCATATCCACAAATATTCAATCATTTCACCACTACAGTACAGCAGCAGCAGTGTGTACCATCTATTAGATGTACTGCAAACACTCACTAATGCTCCTTAGATAGCAACATTCAAATTCCTCATCACTCCCAACTGACATGACAGTGCAGAAGATACATGGGATAACCACCTCCAAGTTCCCTTCCAAGCCATTCACTATCCTTCAATGTCACTGGGTCAAAACCCTGAAACTCTCTCCCTACACCAAATGTTGGCTTAGCCAGTGAAGTGTGCATCTCATGAATGAATATTTTTTAAAAAATGGTTCCACTGATGTTTGACCTCTGCAGGAATTACTTATTGATTGACAGCATTATCTGGAACAGGGCTGGAAGAATTGCAAACAGTAAAAATGCTATGAGTCCGATGCAAAAGATTTTAACATTTGTGAGCATATCGCTTCCATTCTACATGATTCCAACATGATGCCATATCAAACAATATTTGTCTATTTGCAATAAATTTTGGCACAAGACCTAGGCATACTCACATATTCTTATTCTTTCACCAGCCTCAGAATTTTCTTATTAGTTGCAAAATGATCATCTCCTTTCAGTGCAGTGGAAGGTCTGACATAGGACATCATATGGCATTTTGGTTTGAGACTTATCAATGACATGTAAAGTCCTACTTTTCTGTAGTATCTTATTCCAGGTGCTCACTTAGTGGGCTTTGAGACAACATGAGTTCAACTATTTTTATGTGGTGCTGGGAAATATTCGACTGTATCTTATCCTCTCATATTCAATCACCAATCAGTTTCATTGAGGGTTGGCTGCTCTACCGAGTGTCTGTGAATGGTGAGAAATCTTCCCAGCAGAAAAAACTAATGACTGTAAATGAGTCTGAAGGCTCCATGTCACACATGTTTTAGATTGGCATAAAAACAGATTAGGCCTTCACCTAAAAGTTTATCCTATGATGAATGCCTTAAATATTGGAAAAGAAAAACTTATTAACGTTGATCTCCCTTTCAGCAGAGAAGCCTATAGACAGTAAATTCTACTTCACGCTAGAATTTTTATTACATCTGAGTCATTATTATTATTCCTAGATTTTTGTAACTGCAAATGTTTCTGCCACTAATCTGCTGGTAAGCTGATTCAGCTGTTCCTCCCCTTGCTGATTATAATGTATTTTTATATTGTGGAATGAACCTGTGGATTGAGTCTGTTTAAACTTCATGAATAGCACTCTTCAGTAAGTTACTAAAAGTTCGATCTTTCGTTACCACCACACTGAAGAAGGGTCTAGGCCCGAAATGTCAGCCTTCCTGCTCCTCTGATGCTGCTTGGCCTGCTGTGTTCATCCAGCTCTAGACCTTGTTGTCTCAGATTCTCCAGCATCTGCAGTTTCTACTATCTCTGAAATAAATTTTAATTCAGATTGTTTGGAATAATCAGGATGGTAGCAACCTAAAAATAGTCAGAAGTTTCTCCATCACCATAGTCTTATCAGATCATAGGGCTGCTATTTCATTAGAGACAGGTGACTGGTGGTGATTTAACCTCGGGGTTACCATACAGAGGCAAAGGGAGAGTTTGAAAAGGAGAATCCAGCATTGTAACCTCAGCCCACGTGGGGACTGAACCCATGCTGTTGGCATCCCACGTCTTCACAAATCAACCATCTAGCCAACTGAACTAAGATTGGTTGACTGAATCACTCACTTGTTTAAAATATTGAGCATCTTGGTTCTAATGGAGATGGTACATCATACCGATGGCGGGGTCCTTTTGCCACAACTGTGCTCACTTTATCCAGATATTTTTCCCTGGTGATTCAAGTTAGAGGGAGCCTCTAAATAAATTATTGATTAATTTTGTGGAGTCAGGAAGAATAAGAGTGATTTCCTCCAGACAAGAATTTAGAAAGGTGACATTCAGAGATGCCAACCCAGAGGAAGAGAGATAGAGTCGTAAGAATAAAAATTGGGTGCATTATCATCTATCTACATTAGATTCAGGAGCTATTTTATTTTTTATAACAATTACAAAACAGGTAAGAACTTAAGTAGATACATTACTTTAATAAGGTAAGTACATGTAATAAATTGTGTATCCTAAACTTGACTGTACAAATGAATAACTTAGAATTGAAAGTGAATGCTGACGATGGCAGCTTACAAACCTGTGACTTTCCTTCAATACCACCTTCCAAGCCTTCATCTTCTTCTACAGCATATTGCAAATTCACAACATCTACCACCTTAAAGGACAAGGGCAACAGATGCATGGGAACCTCAACAGCTTCAAATTGCCCTCCAAGCCACTCACTATCCTGACTTGAAACCATATCTCTATTCCCTCAATGACACTGAGGTGTACATACACAACAGTTCAAGAAGGTGGTCACCACAACAATTTCAAGTGTAATTTAGGGATGGGTAATAAATACACCAATGTAGCCAGCAACGCCCACATCTCTTGAAAGAATAACTTTAAAAATATATTTTTTAAACATCTTAATATAGTAAATTTTCCCAAGATGATTTATTGGAGCATGATAAAGCAAGTTTGAACTTCAGGTTACATAAGACCACTGGATGTGAGTTTGCTTGCTGAGCTGGAAGGTTAGTTTTCAGAAGTTTCGTCACCATTCTAGGTAACATCATCAGTGAGCCTCCGACGAAGCGCTGGTGTTATGTCCCGCTTTCTATTTATCTGGTTAGGTTTCCTTGGGTTGGTGATGTCATTTTCTGTTCTTTTTCTCAGGGGATGGTAGATTGGCTCCAAGTCAATGTGTTTGTTGATGGAGTTCCGGTTGGAATGCCATGCTTCTAGGAATTCTCGTGCATGTCTGTGTTTGGCTTGTCCTAGGATGGATGTGTTGTCCCACTCAAAGTGGTGTCCTTCCTTATCTGTATGTAAGGATACGAGTGATAGTGGGTCATGTCGTTTTGTGGCTAGTTGATGTTCATGTATCCTGGTGGCTAGCTTCCTGCCAGTTTGTCCAAAGTAGTGTTTGTCACAGTTCTTGCAAGGTATTTTGTAGATGACGTTCGTTTTAATTGTTGTCTGTATGGGGTCTTTTAAGTTCATTAGCTGCTGTTTTAGTGTGTTGGTGGGTTTGTGAGCTACCCTGATGCCAAGGGGTCCGAGTAGTCTGGCAGTCATTTCGGAAATGTCTTTGGTGTAGGGGAGAGTGGTTATGGTTTCTGAGCCCGTTTTGTCTGTTTGTTTGGGTTTGTTGTTGAGAAATCGGCAGACTGTGTTCGTAGGGTATCCATTCTTTTTGAATACGCTGTATATGTGATTTTCCTCTGCTCTGCGTAGTTCCTCTGTGCTGCAGTGTGTGGTGGCTCGTTGGAATGAGCCACCACACACTGCAGCACAAAGGAACTACGCAGAGCAGAGGAAAATCACCTATACAGCGTATTCAAAAAGAATGGGTACCCTATGAACACAGTCCGCCGATTTCTCAACAACAAACCCAAACAAACAGACAAAACGGGCTCAGAAACTATAACCACTCTCCCCTACACCAAAGACATTTCCGAAATGACTGCCAGACTACTCGGACCCCTTGGCATCAGGGTAGCCCACAAACCCACCAACACACTAAAACAGCAGCTAATGAACTTAAAAGACCCCATACAGACAACAATTAAAACGAACGTCATCTACAAAATACCTTGCAAGAACTGTGACAAACACTACTTTGGACAAACTGGCAGGAAGCTAGCCACCAGGATACATGAACATCAACTAGCCACAAAACGACATGACCCACTATCACTCGTATCCTTACATACAGATAAGGAAGGACACCACTTTGAGTGGGACAACACATCCATCCTAGGACAAGCCAAACACAGACATGCACGAGAATTCCTAGAAGCATGGCATTCCAACCGGAATTCCATTAACAAACACATTGACTTGGAGCCAATCTACCATCCCCTGAGAAAAAGAACAGGAAATGACATCACCAACCCAAGGAAACCTAACCAGATAAATAGAAAGCGGGACATAACACCAGCGCTTCGTCGGAGGCTCACTGATGATGTTACCTAGAATGGTGACGAAACTTCTGAAAACTAAACTTCCAGCTCAGTGAGCAAACTCACATCCAGAACCTCAACCTGAGCTACAAATCTTCTCAAAATAAGACCACTATTAACAGCTCATTGCCAAAATCTTCTGTGGGCGGGAGAAAATTACAGAGATAGTGAGGGACAAGGCCGTGGAGGGATTTTGAAATGAGAATAATAATTTTAGAATTAAGACATTACTTGACAGGGAGTTGATTTAGGTCTGTAAGCAGAGGAGTGATGGATCTGTTTAAGTAAGGAAATGTACAAAATAGTTTTAGATGCCTTCAGGTTTACAGAGAATAGAACATAGGTGGCTGCCTGGGAGTAAATTGGAATAATCAATTCTTGAAGTAACAAAGGCAAGAATGAGGACTTCAGCAGCAGATGAGTTGGAGCAGGAATTAGGTTGGATGATATTACAGATTTGGAAAATGATGTTCTTGGTGCAGACGTGTGTTCAGAAGCTCATTGCAGGTTCAAATATGCCTCCAGGATTGTGAACAGTCTGATTTAGTCTCAGACATTTGGTAGCTGGCAAAATGACTTACAGCAGAGAACAAAGTGTTGTAATATTTGGTTGAAGGAAATTTGTTACTCTTCCTGTTCATACTCGGGTTTAGTGAGCTGGGTTGTGAGTTAAAGACATTCTAGAACATAACAGAGGGAAAACAAATGTTTGGATACTTTAGTCCAGAATCCAAGCACTTCATATTTAAGGGGAAGCAATGGCATGGTAGCATTATGCTAGACTATTAACCCAGAAACTCAGCTAATGTTTTATGGTCCCTGGTTCAAATCCTACCATGCAGATGGTGGAATTGTTGATTGTTGGAAAACCCCATATGGTTCACTAATGTATTTTATGGAAGGAAATCTGTCATCTTCACCTTGTCTAGCCTACATGTGACTCCAGATCCACAGTGATATGGTTCACTCTTAATTGTCCTCTGGGCAGTTAGGGATGGGCTATAAATGCTGGCCTAGCCAGAGATGTCAACATCCTGTAAATGAATAAAAAAAAGAGAAACCACAGAAAGTAGAGCATACAGCTGATAGGCTATGAAGAACACAGAAGGAGGCAGTGAAGGAGTAATACAGGAGAGCGAGATCACAGCATATACTAAACATGGCACTTCATTGTTCCAATTCACAGGTCACACTACCATATTTTCTAGACGCTAAACTGCTAATCATTAAAGACTGTTACCATTAGGGAATGTGCTGTTTTTATATGTTTTAAAGGTCTTCAGCAATAGGTTCCTGGATTTGCTGCCTCTAGCTCTTTTCCTAATGGGATTTCAGATGCATTAGGACCAGGAGTATTTTATAACTCAATATCAAATTAAAAATGATCATAATAGATTCCCCAAAGGACACACAATTTTGTACATTGCTACATGAATTCTGTCCTTTTAGGTTGTCTTAAAAGTATCCTCACAAACAATTCTGACTCTGAGAAAACTGGTGTATTTCATATGAAATATGAATGAATAGAATAATGTCATCGCACCTGCATTATCTGTCCAACTAAGTCCCTGCCAGGTGTAATGAAAACCCATTGCCAGCATCAAGATGCAAATTACTCTGTGATGCGCTCATCGACTTCAAATTGTCTCAAAGCTGATGCATTATTCAGAAGTAAGCTGTTTACGATGGCTGAAATGGCTGGCCCATTTGGTATTCCATCCTGTAGCCAATTTAAGCATTTTAAAAAGCTTCTGTATCCCTAGGTGTTAACCCTTTGTAAGTTGAAACCTAATACGTAGCAATATCAGCACAACTTAAGTAAAATTCCTACTCAAGTAGGCAAGTAACGTGCAGACACTGAAAACAAAAACAACAGTGCTGGAAGTCACAGCATCAGGCAGCATCCATGGACAGAAAGCAAGGTAACACATCAAGTCTAGATGACTCTGGTAAAGTCAGCTAGACTCAAGACATTGGCCTTGTTTTCTCTCCACTGATGTTGTAGGATTGTTGTCGGCTCGTCATCAGGGTCATTTAGACTCGAAACATTAGCTTCTTGTCTCTCTAGGTTAGCTGCCTGACCTGCTGTGATGTCCAGTGCTTTTTGTTTTCAGCACAGATTCCTGTATCTGCAGAAAATTGCTCCTACAATACGCAGACACTGTTACAGTAAGTTAACAGTCAATTTTTGTCCTCTTCCCTGCATGAAATAAGGCCCAGACACCACCTGCCTTCTGTAATAATGGGAACTGCAGATGCTGGAGAATCTAAGATAATAAAATGTGACGCTGGATGAACACAGCAGGCCAAGCAGCATCTCAGGAGCACAAAAGCTGACGTTTCGGGCCTAGACCCTTCATCAGAGACGGGGATGGGGAGAGGGTTCTGGAATAAATAGGGAGAGAGGGGGAGGCGGACCGAAGATGAAGAGAAAAGAAGATAGGTGGAGAGGAGAGTATAGGTGGTGAGGTAGGGAGGGTATGGGTCAGTCCAGGGAAGACGGACAGGTCAAGGAGGTGGGATGAGGTTAGTAGGTAGGAGATGGAGGTGCGGCTTGGGGTGGGAGGAAGGGATGGGTGAGAGGAAGAACAGGTTAGGGAGGCAGAGACAGGTTGGACTGGTTTTGGGATGCAGTGGGTGGAGGGGAAGAGCTGGGCTGGTTGTGTGGTGCAGTGGGGGGAGGGGACGAACTGGGCTGGTTTAGGGATGCGGCGGGGGAAGGGGAGACATTGAAGCTGGTGAAGTCCAAATGTGGACTTCACCAGCTTCAATATTTCCCCTTCCCCCGCCGCATCCCTAAACCAGCCCAGTTCGTCCCCCTCCCCCCACTGCACCACACAACCAGCCCAGCGCTTCCCCTCCACCCACTGCATCCCAAAACCAGTCCAACCTGTCTCTGCCTCCCTAACCTGTTCTTCCTCTCACCCATCCCTTCCTCCCACCGCAAGCCGCACCTCCATCTCCTACCTACTAACCTCATCCCACCTCCTTGACCTGTCCGTCTTCCCAGGACTGACCTATCCCCTCCCTACCTCCCCAGCTATACTCTCCTCTCCACCTATCTTCTTTTCTCTTCATCTTCGGTCCACCTCCCCCTCTCTCCCTATTTATTCCAGAACCTTCACCTCATCCCCCTCTCTGATGAAGGGTCTAGGCTCGAAACGTCAGCTTTTGTGCTCCTGAGATGCCTGCTGTGTTCATCCAGCCTCACATTTTATTAACCTGCCTTCTGTAGGCAGGTTCGGACACGGGCAGCCTGGAAAATAGCAGAAAACTCCATTGGAGCCCTTTCCTGCCTCTAGACTGGTTTCCCAGGCTGTTGTACAAGACAGCTAAATGATGTCCATTTCACATCTACCATGTCGTATGAGCTGCTAAACTAAGTCTGCACCTCACCTTGGGATAAATATGCTTCTACAGCTGGGGTTTACTTGGTCGAGTAGGGTAGAGGAAAACTCATCCAACCAGAAGAAACTTGTGTTTTGGATAATTTGTTTATTGCATGTTAGCAACTAGTTACAAGCTACTCACTAAAGAGACTAGATGAAAGAACGCATGATGGCTTTTACTCTTTGAATATTATAGTGTATGGTGCTTGAGGTACTCCTCTACACATACCCTTTGATATCTTTACACTCAGAACACACAAGCTGCCATTTGGCAATTACCATCATGAAAGCAGGTAACCAATCACCCCACTTAAGGCTTCTCTCAAAAGGACCTCATTAATGGAGTTTTCAAGTCACCAGATACCATCCTACCACATCTTGGTTACAGAAATTTCTGTAGCCTTTGCAGAAAGATTGTTTTGAGAAGCCCTCGTGTCATGCCTCAGCAATGTCCATCTCCGTTCAGTGGTCTTTTGGGTTGTAGGACCTGTTGGCTTTCTTGTTAAGCTTGTATCCTATTCCTTTTGCCATTCTTCTTTAGATCTCAACATGGAAGCTACAAATTAGGAGGTCACCTCAAGTCACACTGATGGACATACTGCTAAAGCACGGGCTCCAGAGCCACAATGGCTGCAGGAAAATTCAGGCCCTACAACTTTAAAATAGAACTCGGTGCTAGCAGAATTAAAGTATTCAAAATTAGACTCAGTATATTCCCACTACTTTACTTCAGTTGCTTTATTCAAACAATGAGTAAATTTTCAAGCACTAAGTTCCTACCTTGCTTAAGTCAAATGATTATATAGTTGATGTTTTAGAAATAAATGAATTTGTAAATGCAAACAATAGTTTCATAAGAAAAACTCCTTAAAAAATGAATAAATTTCAATGCTGCTGAAATTTCTTCCTAAATTGTTGTTTTGAATAGAGATTAGCAGCCGAGATTATAGTTAATCCCAACCCAGTAATGGGCACTAGATAGCAAAAGATACAGCCATGAGAGATACATTTACACCGTCAATTTTATGTCAGTACGATAATTTCTACTCCTGCTCCAGTACGAAGTAGAGCGAGAGTGCCCGATGTCAGTTGTCTCCTGTGGTTGTTAGTTACTGTTATTAGCATGTAAGTCTACAAAAATATCGATCCAAGTTGAAAAAGTGACGCTGTTGGACTTTCTGGGAACTTTTCAACCCAATGGACTATAATTAACATGTTAATAAAGCAGGGATACTATCCCCGTTGGATGATTGCCCATTGTAGAGAGAATACTCTCTCAGTCAGAATGTTGACTTTGCTATCCAAAAGGAGCTCAGCAATGCAAACAAGAGTCTATCTAGCTAAAACCTGAACTGCAGCTCAAGTTCTGAAGAAGGTGACTGTATCCGGAATGTTAACTCTGCTTTATCTCCATAGATGCTGCCAAACCTGCTGAGTTTTTCCAGCAACTGATGTTTTTATTTCCAAACTGCAGCTGCCTTATTCAAACTAACAGCTATACTGAAGATGCGCCCTCAAATTTTTCATGTTAGTAAGATACTAATGCAGGCTGCAAACTTGGTGACAAAGGGATAAATAAACGGTCGTAGAATAACAAGTCTCATTGAGAGTTAACACTAAAAATATTTAACTGTTACACTATTCTTTATTTGGACATTATTCCATTTCATGACATCAAGAAAAGTTACATTTGCACAGTCTCCATACACAAATTAAGTTAGCTTACATTAAGTTAATAGCATCTCAAATATAAAACAAAAACACATGATTTATTCTTCAACCCTTAGGAAGATGCTCTCTGAAGTATAAGTTGTTTTTAATATACAACCATATGGAACAACAAGCACAAATGATGCTGTTTCATATTTTAATTCCCATATTTTATTTCTGGCTCATTTGCCTAGAGACTCTTTCAAATGAAAGAAAATAATGCACAACGATCGCCTTTCAACCTTTAGCATTCATTAAAGGATGGACTTTTTTTATTAAAAGCTGAGGCTTGTTTACTTACTGTCCAACTACGACAGCTATTTTTAAAACTTATTCTCTTTCAGTACCATTTCCTTATTCAAAAAATACTTAGGAAAGTTAAACATGCTCTTTTTCAAATTTGTTCAGTAATGCATCTTACTGCAAGAAATGTTTCTTTCAATTTTTGCCTCCCCTTTCTTGAAGTTGTAAGTAACCTATTTTTTGGAAATTCAGCCACAGCATATCACTTTAGATTTTAATTTGTATAGCGCAGAAAAACAGCTACATCTTTACTGAAGATAAGAATGCAACAATGCGGCCAAAACACAATATATATAAAATCTATGAAATGGAGTGGAGATAACCTAATATACGCACACTCAAATGTTCAGAGCCTATATTTAACTGCAACAAATCAATCTTGCTGCACAAATTATCATACTTCAGTGATGCTCAAAACATTAGAAAAATATGATAAATAGAATCACATTGAAATATGATTATATTGCTTTATGAATAGGCAAGACTTGAAACAATATGCAGCAAGCAGAAAAATCTGAACTGCTCATAAATCAAGAGTTGTATACATCTTAATCTTGATAAACACATGCATATATTTACATATCTTGTTCAAATTAATTTCCAAATATGCAAATAAACTGTAATTCGTGTTGCTGATGATTCTTTAGTTGCTGCCAGTCATCTGCTCAGGTTGCAATATTGAGCAAAGCACTAACTACACATTTTGGAGGAGTATCGTTTTGTATTTGGTTGCCTTGATTGCTGCCATCAAAAGTTGAAACAAAATAAAGAATAAATAATGATGTAGAAAAAAATGCAATTTCCTCATATTATAACAAAATTTCTACAGTCCTTCCACAGGGAGGTTGATACAACATTTGCTCATGACAGCTATTTTAACAATATTAATTAAAGTGGAAGTAGCTCTGGCAGATTTTCTCCATAGCAATACTTTGCAGCAGGATCTCTGTAGTTATTTTCATGTTGAACACTCTGTAGAGGGTGAAGAAAATGCACAATAGGTGGGAAAATATACTCAAAAGAGGAATGCCTGAAATAGGATATTGTCAAGATGTCTACTTAAGTAATAATATTTTGAAACAACATTAATATTGGGAGACAAAGCTGTGTTGCACCAGATACCTTCAAGGAGTGAAGTTATGAACAGATTCAAGTATCAGTTCAAAGTAAAACATAAATGAACAGCTTATACATTCTCAATTGGCATTGTCATATTCAGCCAACAAACACAGAGAATGCTGCCGAAACTCAGCAAGTCTGGCAGTATCTATGGAGAGAGAAACAGTTAATGCTTCAAGGCTGGTGTGAACAATCATACTCATCCAGGTTGAATTTGGGCATGTTACTATTGAAAACCATCCAATACAAATAACTAGGTTACAAAGGATTCAGCAGTCCTGAATTCACTTTCACAATATGGAGCTTTCTACAGAAGAAATCTATACCAATGGATAAATCAAGAAAATTAGAAATTACTTAGTATATTTGAGTTTTTAAGACTGAATACAACTTTTACAGAAGTTAATGAGATGAGCAATTTCAAAGAGTACACTGCTTTTCACACATTAAGCCTAGAAAGGTTGAAAAACGAAAAACTGCTGAAATAATGGCAAATATAATGGAACTGAATCATGCATGACATTGATTTTATGTGTTTTATTCTGACTAACTCCACAGTCATTTGAAATTACTTTATTCCAAACCTGAGATGATGTTCTGCACTTTGCCAGGCAAAGCTCAAAGTGATCTTCGATTGCTGTGAACAGATTCTGGAAGGCTTCTGCAGCCCTGTTCAGGAAACGTTCTAACAGAGGTTGCTGAGAAGGAGGAAATGGAGATTTTAAAAACAGCCAGGAGAACAATATTTTAAATATTATCCAGAATAAAATCAATTTATTTATTCAACACATTATCCTTTTGTGGGACCTTGCTGTGCACATTTTGGCTGCCCTGTTTCATATATTAACAATAGTGATTATGTTCAAAAAGTACTTAACTAAATGTGCAGCACTCTGGGTTATGAGAAATGCTCTATAAATGTAAATCTTTCTTTTTCAATATTAATTTCATGTTGAGAAATTATTTGAATGGTATTATGCTTTGCCATAAATATCTTTCAGATCAATTCCTGCAAAGCAATAGTAATCTCTTCCTGGGTTAAATATTAACTGTTCAGCTGGATGCAATATGCATAGTTTATTGTGTTTGAACATTATTGATAAGAGATATTCTTCCACACCTCCGGAGCAGATGGGACTTGATCACAGGTCAGACTAGAACACAGGTCTCCTGGCTTTGCTTTTTCTTCTGTAGTTTCTTTCTATCCAGAGATGCTATTATAAACTTCTCCACATTTGTTACCACCACCAAATCACCCATGTTTTCCTCATTGAAAGTACAATTTACAAGCACAGCCCATCAAGCAAGTACAATGACAATGAAAGTGAGGAAAAGGTAGAGAGGTTCTGGAACCTAGGGTTGATGTGAAACTCTATTTAAGCAGTGGCATGCCCAGACAGAGATATCACATGCCTGTGCATCCTTCCTTGGTATATCACATTTCAAGTGATGGATGCTGTCTGCCATGAGCTGGATGCCCACCGTCTCTCTACTCAGCAACTCCTGCAGAAATATCCAGCCCACTCTTCCGCCTGTCAGCATGTCCTTAAGTCTGGCCATGGGCCTCCATTCTGCAAACCACAAACCCATGGTGAAGGTGGTACAGGTTTCTGAATGGCGGCTGTCTGACAATAGCCACTACTCCTCAAGATACAGCATTAGTCAACCGTATTCATGACATTGATTGGGTCCTACTAAAAGACAGCCAGCTTCCGGACAAATACATCATGCTACACAAACATTGCCTGTGTTTAGTAATTGAGTTCGTACACCCAGTGAAATAAATATGTCGCCAGGATGTACCATCTGACTCTCTGTTTATCAGTTTAGGCATAGTCAAAGGGATTTTTAAATACCTGGCTCCCCGGTTCAGAAATAGGGACATTAATCACTGCAATATGCAATCATTTTAAGACGATCAGTCATAGCTGATCAAAATGTTATTTAGTTAATAAACTTGGAGACGTGGGTCCAAGTCCCAGCTGGTCGAGAGGTGCGAGATAACATCTTGGAACAGATTGATGAGAAAATGTTTTATGTTACATTATTGGGGCTGTTGTGGTACTGTGGTAGTGTTCCTGATGTATAATAACTTCTCTGAATGGGATAGTACAGAAAATATCTACATCGTATTATCACCACAGAACAGCCATGCCACCCAACATGTCCTATACCAGTGTTTGTGTTCTACACCAACCTCCTCCCACTCTGCTGCATTTAAGACTTAAAGTTGAATTGGTTAGATTATTAATTTTGAATCCTAACACACCACAAGGTTTGCTCTCATTTTGAATTGCTACACACAAAAATCTCTATTAACGACTGGAATTTTTTGTATCCACACTTCATTCAGTCAAAACCCAGATGTAGGATAAGTAGGATGCAATTTCTCACCTTGTTTGGTTGTAGGCAACAGGAGACACAGTACTCATACACAGTGCAGCAGTCATTGGGCAAACAAGTATCACATGCATAAAGCTTTGTGCTAGGTGCATTTATGCTGCAGCAGCCATTCACAAGCAAGTCTTTCCTTTCACATACATAACCTGCAATAAAATAGAAGAGAAAGAGGAATCATATTAAAATCTTGCAGCACATTTTAAGAGTTGTGTATATTATTTCAAATGGGTAATAAGCTCCTTATGACAGAGAATAAAAGTTATTTACAAGAAAATTGATTCATTGAAAATACAAATCTAACAATAAACAACAGCCTGGTGCAAGACAATGAGAAAGTAGAAATGCTAGGCAGATGGAAACTAGGTAATGTCATGTTCCTCACCTTGTTCATCTGTAATTAGCAGTTTACCCTGGATGGAGTTTCGACACTGTGTATACGGCCTGCTGCTGTTGCCAAGGTTGAAGCGCACCTTTAACACTATTCGCCTCTCAGAACCTCTAAGCTGCATCAAGTTTCTGTCAAGGACTGTTTTTTCCTCCTGAATGTAACCAGGAAAAAGGAAAATTGTTTAGTTGATATTAAAACTTCATGGGAGTGATATCTTTCATCATTAGTAACTTAGGTTAAAACAACCTAAAGCACAAGGCTTATTCAGCATTCGATCCAAGTAAACTTGGCACCTGAACTGAAACACTTTTAAAAACAAAACAATTTTAATTTATACAGTATCTCTCAGGAACTCAGTGATAGGTGTAGCAACTAATTGGCTTATGGCAAGGTCCACCAAATAATAGTTGAAAAATTGTTAAACTGTTTTAGTGATGCTGTTTGAGGGATAAATGTTGACCAAAATACTGGGAGCACTAATCTTGTATTCTCCAAGTAGTGCCAACAGGTAGACAGGATCTCCAGTCAGAAGTTCTATTTATAACATTACAGCTCTGTTAGTACAGCACTCAAATGTCAGTGAAATCACATATTCAAGGGCTGAAGACGTCCTGACTCAGAGATAACAGTTTCACAATTGAGCCAAGGCTAACATATTTAATAATTTGACATGAGGATTGTACATCCTTACACACGGTCACAGACTATATTTCGTTCCCCAATTATATAGGTATGAATAATCTCTCTGAGATAATTTAAACGTGGCAAAACAAAATCTGAAATCACTTAAGAGTATATTACCTTAGTGGTGACAGATTGCAGAGGTCTGACATAGAAAGGAGCAGAGTGTCCTAGTATATAAGTCATAAAATGTCAGTGTGCAGGAATAGCAAGTAATTAGACCATAAGATGCAGGAGCAATCAAAGGTAATTCAGCCCATTGAGTTTGTAACATCATTCAATGAGATCATGGCTGATCTGAGTATCCTCAACTCCACTTGTCTGAATTTTCCCATAAGTGCCAACTCCCTTACTTATTAAAAATCTGTCTATCTCAACCTTGAATATACTTAATTGACACAACCTGAACAGATGTCTGTGGTAAAGAATTCCACATGTTCACCACCCTCAGAAAAGAAATTCTTCCTTATCTCTACCTTAAGAGGTTATGCCATCCCATCATAGACTCTCCCACAAGAGAAATTAACAAATATATAACTACCCTGTCAAGTCTCCCAAGAATCTTGTAACTTGAAGCAATCAGGTTGCCTCTCATTCTTCGACATCCAAAAAGTACAGCCCAATGAACTCAATCTCTCCTCATAATACTGTCTCTCCATGACTGGTGAACCTTCCATGGACTGCTTTCAATGCCAATACATCTTTCTTTAGATAAGGGGCCTAAAAGTGTTCAGAGTATTCTGACTGAGGTCTGACTAGTGATTTGTACAGTTTTATTAAACTCTCCTGGCTTTTCTACTCCATTTCCTTTGAAGTAATGGCCAACATTTCATTTACCATACCTGCTACCCACTGAACTTGCACGCTAGTTTTTTTTGATTTATGGACAAGGACTCTAAGTTTCTCTGTTCTGTAGCTTTCTGTCATCTTTCTCCATTTCAATAATATTCAGCAGTTCTATTCTTCTTGCTAAAGTTCATAACCTCATGCTTCCCCATATTATTTTCCATCAGCCATGCTTTTGCCCACTTGCTTAGCCTGCCTACATCTCTCTGCAGGTTTGTTGTGTCATCCTCATCACTTGCTTTTCCACCTACTTTTGTGTCACCTGCAAACTTGGCTATTCTACATTCACAATCCTTACCCCAGTTATTAATATATACATTGTAAATAATTGTGGCCCCAGCACGGATTCCTGTGGGGTTCAACTGCTTACACAAAGAAACATTAAAAAAAGGAGCACTAGTAGGCCCTTCAGCTCTTTGAGCTTGATTCACCATTCGATATGACATGGGTGATCAACAGCCAGCTTCTGCTTTTCACCCACATCCTTTGATTTCTTTAACCCCAAGTATTACATCTAAATCCTTCTTGAAATCATACAACATTTTGGCCTCAACTTCTTTCTGCACAGTGAATTCCACACCACTTTCTGGATGATGAAACTTTCCCTCATCTCAGTGGTAAATGGTTTGTAGGGTATCCTTAGGTTGTAACCCCTGGTTCTGGACTTCTCCATTAACAGGAACATCCTTCCTGTATTTAGCCTTTCCAGGACTCTAATTAGAACATAGAACATAGAACAGTACAGCACAGAACAGGCCCTTCAGCCCACAATGTTGTGCCGACCAATCTGATAGAATTTTACAGGTTTCAATGAGATTACCACTTCCCTCCCCTATTCTTTGGAACTCCAGTGAATATAACCCTAAAGATTCAATTTCTCTCATACGCTAGTCCTATGACTCAGTCTGATAAACATATGCTGTATTCCATCCATGATTTCTTAAGAGGAATGGTTGGACAAACTAGGTTTGTATCAGCTGGAGCTTGAAATATAAGAGACAACTTGATTTAAACATAGGTCTTGACAGGGTTGATGTGGAAATGATGTCAGCGCTTATGGAAGAATCTTGAACTAAGGGTCACCATTTCAAAATAAAGGGAGAGTCCATTTAAAACAGCGAAGATAATAATCTTTTTCTCACAAAACAGTCGTGAATCTTTGAAACTCCTTTTTTCAAAGACTGTATTTGCTAACACCAGCCAATGCAGGCTATGTGCTGCTTCAATTAGCGCATGCAAATTTAAGCAGTTCCAGGTGGATGGGGCCAGATACTTGAGGAGAAAAAAAGAGGGTAATGAGGCTCATGCACAGGTGTGGGTGGAGACAGGAGACAGGAGTACGGGAGGGAATAATAATCAGAAAACTGGAAGTGCAGGCTTTGCATATTATGTCACAAGTAAATTGTACATGATGAAGTATTGGGTCTAGAATTGCGTGCACACGTGTTTTTGAATAAGTATGTATGTGCAGTTCCCCACAGTTGTAGGTGGCAGCAAACACCACCTTCCTCAAAAGGTAGCGCAAGTTCAGTCTATGGATATTTATAAAACAGAGGTGGACAGACTTTAGATAAGCAATATAGTGAGAAGTTATTGGTAGGAGGGGGTGCAACACGCGGGAATGTGGAGTAATCAGATCAACAATACTCTTATTGAATGATGCAGTGAGCCTGAGTGGCTGAATGGCCTCCCATCGCTCCTAATTCCAATCTTTGTGTGACTGTATCTCTAGACTTTTTATTAAACAGTCCATGCATAAATAACAAAAACCTTAGATATACCCACCATCACACCTAACTGTAATCCTAGTCATAACATTTTAATTATAATAAATCAAAGGTAAATTGCAATTTTTGTCCAATTTAGCACTATTTTCCCTTAATGCTGCATAAATAGAAAAAAATTGAAGAATTTAACAAGAACGTTAAACAGCCCTATGATAAACCACCACCACTGAGCTATCTAGTCTACTAATTGTTTTGACAGAATGTAAAATTTTATACATCTATTACATATACAACAGATTATAAAATGCCAGTGTGAATAAATGACAATTTTAATTAAAAACCTTTGTTAAGCACTACAGATGATTAAAGAACTCATTGAGGGCTTTGGTTATTACCACAATTCATGTTTTCCATATGTTTGGGCATTCAATACATTAATTTTTGCAAGTAATTGTAATGAAAATACAAACCCAGTAGACAGATATTCTCACTTTTCTTGCCAAATTCTGCACTCATTGTCATTATTTTAGACATGGTAACTCCACTGGTACAGACGAGCTGCTGCATGTAAAGTATACATTTGCAAATATGCCATTCACTTTAAAATGGAAAGAATAATCTAATTATATTAGTTTTGAATTCAAATTAGGTGCAAATAAATCTAGTCAAGGCTAAACAACAGAATCAAAAGGATGGCATTGATCTCATTCCTTCTGTGAGTATCTGCTCAAGAACCAAATGTAACCAAAGGATTTGACGAGATGATGGAAGTGAAGACCACAATCTTAAAACAAGTGCTGCGGTTAGTCACTTTTGTACCATGTTTGGGTAAAGCAAGGCTCTTCAGCGGTCAAATCCTGGCTGCAGCTTCCGAGTAATCTCATGGGCATATTATTTGAAATAATTCATGGTCTTAAGTTGAAATGGATTTGGCTGCAATAGTTCCCATCCACCTGCAGCCTATCCTATTTCACTGACAGATGCCGAGCAACAACAGATGTGATATTCCCATTATCAACATCTGTAAGTCCATTTTTATCTCGAAAGATAACTCAGTTTGGCTGGAATATATTGAACTAAGTTACAGCTTTTATTTTGCGGTTTGCCAAGACTTAATGACTTCAACAGATTCAAACAGTTTTTGCAATGCAAATGCATTAGCCACTAAAATGTCTCCAAATGTTCATTAATATAACTTCAAGGTGAATGAATTAACTCTTCAGAGGCTCTCAATACCCAAACGTTAATGTAAAGTCTCCAACTTATTGAAAACAAAACATTAATATATTTGCCACCCCCTTGCCCGCATCCCACGACAAAAGTAAAGCACTCCAAATGCTGGAAATCAAATACAAATAGAAAATGCTAAATGTCCTCATCAGTAACGGTAGGGAAACAAAACAAATATTTCAGGTTGAGTACCATTCATTAGAAATGGAAAAAATTAGATTTCATGAAAGGTCATCCAACTTGAAATGTTAACTGTGTCTCTGCACAGATGCTACCTGATTTTCCATCATTTTCTGTTTTTATTTCACAGTCCTTCCAAGAGTTCTTTGGAAAGATCTGCTTGATACAATATGCATTGTATTTGGAAAAAAGAAATTTGAATTGATGTTTCTTTCACAGCTCTCAGTTAGATCACTATTTTGCAAACTTTGTAAGTAAATAGACTGTATGCTGTCAACCTGTCTATTTTGACTCATATATCCTTTTTATACTAATGTGTATTCAATATAAAAGTGACAATCACTCTTGAGCACTCTGAACTCTAAGTTAGATTATGGGTTCCAGTCCCACATTAGAGCATTGACACTTCAAAAAAAATCTTTATGGAACTGTTTCTAGTTTTGGGCACCTTGAAGACATGTGAAGTTTCTTTTCTTTTGCACTCAGTGATTGGATGGTTGATTGACTGTTGTTTATATAATGCAGACCGACACGCGGTACTGATGGAAGTCTGCTTTCTCAGGTCAACACCTAAGATTTGACAATGCTATTTGATAAAGATTGGGACCCAGTATAATCACAAATATTTAGCCTTCAATCAACATAGTTAAAAATAAAATAAATAGCCATAGATCTCATTGCTGATTGTAGGAGTTTATTATTCTCTTTCCCAACATATTATCAACAGCTGTTGTTTCGAACATAAAGAACACAAGAACCACGAGCAGGAGGAGGTCATCTGGCCCTCCTAGCCCAGTCTACCATTCAATAATATCATGGCGGATCTTTTTGTGGTCTCAGCTCCACTTACCCATCCTCTTCACTTAACCCTTAATCCTTTTTCTGTTCAAAAAAATCATCTAGTTAGCTTCAAAAACATTCAATGAGGAAGCCTTAACTACTTCACTGGACAGGGAATTCCACAGATTCACAACCCTATGGGTGAAGTGGCTCAATTCAATCCTAATCTGCTCTGCCTAATTTTGAGGCTATGCCTTATTGTTCTAGTTTCACCTGCCAGTGGAAACATTTCTCTCTGTTTAAATCTTGGTCGTGCCATGCACTGGACTACATTCTTTTATCATCCAGCAAAACAATTCAAAGCAAGCTCAGCCAAAGCTGAATAGGTAAAATCCTGATACAGCATTACACCAGATCCAATGAACTCACTCACTTCCACTAAGAACAAGTAAATCATACTGCTGTGGCCTGTAACGAAACTATTTATTCTCGTGAGCAAAGTTCTTCAGAAACACTGCTCAATCCCTATAGGCTACCAAACAGAACTCCACATTATTCAAACCTAACTGCAGCCATCCACAGGCAAACTGTTACCCTATTCTTGCAGCAAGAGTATCTCTTTAAAAAAAGGTTTTGCCACATAGTTAACCATATAATCAGTGAAGATGTTCCTAACCAGACGATTATTTATTTCCTTCTGACTGACATCAGCTATCGTCATGCATTGTTCTGCATATCCACATCTGAAATATTGCTTCTCATCAAATTTTGCTTATGGCTCATGAATTTTGAATCAAAATTGTCCATTTCTACACAACACAACTCTGAATTCTAAAGTTCTGGATCATGGTTTCTGGCTCATTTATTCTCCACTTATACACAATCTCTCCTTAAAAGTCTGCCGGTACAGTGTGAAATATTTCTGAAGCCTATTGTAGGTTTTCTCAGTTACCTGTGATGTTCTACTAGTATCCCATATTACACTTTCAAACATTTTCACCCATACAGAAATCATGCGTCATGGTATAATTAACAAACGCACACATAACCTCTTTCTTTTGTCTTTTGTTATGGTTGGATCGAGTGTCTGTGTTGGCATTTCAAAAAAATTCCTGATCGGCCTGTTCATAATTATGAGCGTCTCGAAGACAAGTGAAGTTTATTTTCTTTTGCACCCAATGATTGGATGGTAGTTACTGAATCTTGGAATTTGGCTAGTTGACTAGGTTGTTAATCAAACAGAATTAAAGTTGATCACTTCGAATCATAGAATCCCTAAAGTGCAAACAGAGGCTGTTCAGCTTATCAAATCTGCACCGATCGTCCAAGGAGCATCTCACAGAGCCACAACCCTAACTCCCTGTTCTATCCCGAAAACCCCAAAATTTCCCATGGCTACTTTACTTAGCCTACACACCCCTGGACAATACAGGGCACTTTAGCAGGGCCAATCCACCTAACTTGCATATCTTTAGACTGTGGGAAGAAACCCACACAGGAAAAGGAGAATGTGTCACCCAAGAATGGAATCAAACTTGGGTCCTTAACGCTGTGAGACAGCAGTGCTAAACAATGTGCCACTGTGCCGCCACCTCTTCTTTTTCCCCTCTCAGAAACATCCCTACACAACAAAAACCTGCATTTATGTTGGGTTGCTTGGAAACGTCCAAGCAAGCTTCAGGGGCGAATAATGAGGTAAAAATCAAAGCCACACTAAAGGTGATATTAGGAAGGTGACCAAAGCCTGATCAAAGCATTGGTGAGTTTTAAGGTGGCTCTTGAGGAGGGCGAGCAAGTGAAAGAGAGAGGGAGTGGGGGAGGAAGAGAGAGAGAGACGCAGAGAGAGAGACAGAGAGAGAGAGACAGAGAGAGAGAGACAGAGAGAGAGAGACAGAGAGAGAGAGACAGAGAGAGAGAGAGACAGAGACAGAGACAGAACACACGAGAGCGCAACAGCAAGAACGAGACAGAGAGCAAGAAAGAGACAGAGAGATAAAAAGGTAATGACAGCAAGAGCAAGAGAGAGAGGAGAGAGAGCAAGAGCGAGCACGAGAGCAAGCACAATGTAGATTAATGACTTCCAAAGCACACAAACAGCTGAAGGCACAATTGTCACTTGTGGGGCAGAGACTAAGTGGGGCACAAGAGACCAAAGTCAATTTAAGTATGAAGTGCAGTCACTGTTTTTTAGCTGAATGTACTAAGTACATTGCACTTGGTAAGTTATCACCACTGTAGCTCTGGAAAGAGTATTTATTCGGTTATCAGAAAAATTCTGAGCTGTTTGATATGCTCTAATATTCACTTTCCTACAGGGACAATGTGAGGCTTGAGAAAGATAAGATTTATTGAATGTCTACCCCAGGACCAAATAGCCAGCATCAAGCTAGAAGGAGAACAATCAGACATGCTCCAAGTGGAGAGGCATTCAACAAGGTTGTGTACAATTCACAAGATTATTTGATTTGCATTCAGAAAACTATGTCTGTGGTAAAAATTGGAGGCAAGCATTACTTTGAAGGAAAATCAGAACACAGTCTGTAAAATATCATTGCTCCAGAAAAATCTGCAAGTTTAGAATGTGGTTTGAGTACAGGCACCAAAAAGACAAAAACACAGCAGATAGAAGGAATATATTATAACGAATACAATGAGGATTGAACTGAGTGGTGTCACACTACAAGTGGATATGTTTGGCTACCTAGGACAAATAGTCATAGGAGACAGCAGATGTGATACAGAAATTAGAAGATAGGCAGAGATAGTGAGAAATAATTTTATAAAGGTGAAGGATATGTTAACAGCAGGAAAGCTCAAAATTGCAACTAGCGATGATGCTGCATTTTATCCACTTTTCAGAAAAAAACCTTGACAACAAGTAAGCTGTGGAAGAAAATGCAGGTCTTCAAAGTGCAGATGCTGTGGCACATGGTACAATTCCACATACAGTCAAATAGAGGAGAGCAAAGGAATTCTAAAAGGTGATAAAGAAACAATCAGTATTTCAGTCATTTCATCAGTTCTCTTCTAGAGTGTCAAGCTGATAGCACAGATAGGAATGGGCCTCAACAAAGTTGGACAACAGATGTCAGAGCCATTGTGGACAAGCTACAATGAATGCTGATACAGCTGAGTATGGGACATCACGATAGCCAAAGTCATAGTTGTTGACGGTCAATCATCTCAGCTCCAGGACATCTCTGTATGAGTTCCTCAGGGTAGTGTCCTCGGACCAGCCATCTTCAGCTGCTTCCTCAATGACCTTCCCTCCAACATAAGGTCAGAAGTGAAGATGTTCGCTGATGACTGCACAATGTTCAACACCATTCGTGACTCCTCAGATACTGAAGCAATCTATGTTCACATGCAACAAGATATGGACAATATCCAGGCTTGGCCTGACAAGTGGCAAGTTACATTCGTGCCACACAAATGCCAGGCTATGACCATCACCAATAAGAGACAATTTAACCACCATCCCTTGGCATTGAATGGTGTACCATCACTGAATTCCCCACAATCAACATCCTAAGGGTTATCATTGACCAGAAACTCAACTGGACTCAACGCATTAACACAGTGGCTACAAAAGCAGGCCAGAAGCTAGGAATACAGCAGTGAGTAACTTACCTCCTGACTCCTCAAAGCCTGCCTGAAATGCACAAGGCTCATGTCAGGAGCGTGATGGAATACTCCCCACTTGCCTGGATGAGTCCAGCCCCTCAAGAAGCTTGACATCATCCAGGACATAGCAGCCCCCTTGATTGGCACTACATCCACTACTCCCTCCACCACCGACTCTCAGAAGCAACAGTGTGTACTATCGACAAGATGCATTGCGGAAATTCACCAAAGATCCTCAGACAGCACCTTCCAAACCCACGACCACTTCCATCTAGAAGAACAAGTGCATCAGACGTATGGGAACGTCATCACGTCCAATTTCACCTGCAAGTCACTCACCATCTGGACTTGGAAATATACCGCCGTTCCTTCACTGTCATTTTAAAATCCAGGAACTCCCTCCCTAACAGCATTGTGGGTCAACCCACGGCAGGAGGACTGCAGCAGTTCAAGACAGCAGGAGGACTACAAGCAGCAGCAGCAGAATTCAAACACACCAAAAATTCATTTTCTAACAGATGAATAAACAACGCAGGACTCTTTTCATATTGTAATGGATTGTGGGGCTAGATTATTTCTCAAATTATGGTGTAGAACTTGTAACTCAACTCTTTGACCTGCAGCAAAACTAATTACACCTGCCCTATCAGACACTGCCCTGACTCTGTATTCAGTATACCTGGCATTCTATCTGTTGTCGGGCACAAGTCCTGAGGACATGTAGTGGGGCTAAAGGACACTGATGTTACCTTGAATCAGAGAACATTGATCTATTCCCAGATCAAGAGGACAGCAAGACACCCCTGAAGGCTGACTTTCCCCCAGAGACCAACCTGGCTCTGGGCACCATCTGGCCCCAGTCACCATCTGGCCCCAGTCAGAGACCTGCCTCTGGACAGTGAACAATCCTGAACACTGACCAGGCCCCAGACAGTGGCCAGTCACCTGGACAACAGAGTTATAGATATATGCAGCATGGAACCAGACTCTTTCATCTAACTCATCCATGCCAATCAGAAATCCTACATAAATCTAGTCCCATTTGCCAGCATTTGGTCCATATCACTCCAAACCCTTCCCATTCATATATCCATGCAGATGCCTTTTAAATGCAGTAATCATGCCAGCCTCCACAACTTCCTCTGGCAGCTCATTCCACACATGTACCAGCCTCTGCATGAAAATACTGCCCCTTAGGTCCCTTTCATATCTTTCCCCTCTCACCTTAAACCTATGCCCTCTAGTTTTGGACTCGCCCATCCCAGGGAAGAGACCTTTCATTTCTACCCTATTCATGCCCTCATGATTTTATCAACCTCCAAAAGTTCACCCCGCAGTGTCCAACACTCCAGGGAACACAGCCCTAATCTGTTCAGCATTTCCCTATAGGTCAAACCCGCCAACCCTCACAACATCCTTGTAAATGTTTTCTGAACTCTTTCTAGTTTCATAACACCTTTCCCATAGCAGGTAGACCAGAATTGAATGCAGTAACCCAACAGTGGCCTAACCAATGTTCTGTACAGTCGCAACATGACATACCAACTCCAAGACTCAATGAACCGACCCAGAAAGGCAAGCATCCCAAACACCTTTTACAGTATCCTGTCTACCCTCCACTCTACTTTCAAGGTACTACGAACCTGGACTCCAAGGTTTCTTTATTTAGCAGCAATGACCTGGCCCCCCCAGACACTGACCTGCCTCAGCGTGCTGCTCAGGAAGTAGATGAGTGAGAGGCCGAACACCACGGCGAGGACCCAGCGCTTCCTCAGCACCTTGCGCCACACCATAGAGAGACACTGCAGCATCGAGACTACACCGATCCGCGCTACCGGCCCCGATTCATGGCGGGTACAATCCCTCTACCCGAGGTGAGGTACCTCCCGAGCGGCTCTCCTCTGGGGCTGGCAGCCTGCCGATCGGTTTCCCTCAGCCGCTCGGTAAACAACGAGGAGGCGGAGCTCCCGCCCACCAGCCGGCTCGTTCTATGATTGGACAATTCCTGGCCGACCTCTCACATCTGTTGGACAGTAAGGCAGTCAATCCAACCGGCGACGTGCCCCTGACGTGCCGCGTCACGGATGTCAAAGGTCAAAGAAGTCAAAACAAAGGAGCGCCTGTCAGTCATGGTGAATGTGGCTGTAGAGAATGATTGGGGGTGAGCTTCAAACTCTAACTCCGATTGCAAAATAACGCGAGCAGAGAATTCTTATAAACCCAAGCCGCATACAATGTTAAGCAGTGTGTTTGCCGCCTTGCTTGGAAAATGCTCTAAAGAGTCATGTTATAATGGGCTGTAGATGGTGCAGCCGACTGGGCCTTGAGATTAAACAAATAGTAGTAGGACAAGCATCAAAAACAGAAATTGCTGGGGAATCTCAACAGGCCTGGCAGTTTCTGTGGGACGTTTCAGAAATTTAATGAGCTCTGATGAAGAGCTCAAAAGGTTAACCCTGCTTTCTTCCCACGGATGCTGCCAGATGTGTTGAGTTTCTTCTGCAATTTCTCCTTGTCTCTCTGTTTCAGATCTCCAGCATCCGCAGCTTATTGTTTTATTTAAGTGGGGCATCGATTTGATAAGCTTCTGGGATAGGCGGCCTGGGTTCAGGTCTCACTTGCTGCGGACACGTGTGATGAAATCTCTCTGGGCCAAGATGGCTTGGTCTGAGATTAAAATGATTCAATATTGTGCCACTTGATGACGTGATTTCTGAAACTGCTAAATTCGACCGCTAGTAACGTAATTGCTGGTCCTTATTCTGTTGTTTTTTTTCACTTTTTATGTATTAGTAAAAAATACAACTTTTCATTGCATTTAGATTTTTTTTTCCAATTTAAGAGGGATTGGAAGAAGATGCAGAGAAGGCATAGTAGCAATGCTGACAACATCCCACCAGAAAGGCAAGTGTCTGCACTTTGTGAAATCTGTGGTTTGTAGTGGGTGGGACAGGGCGGGTGTCAACATTATTAATGTCAGCCTTGAAAATATTTAGTAAATTCAAATGATTCTTTTATTCTGAAACTTGTTTTCACCACTTTGGCTATGTTTAGAAACTTCATTTGGAAGTGGAATCTTGGCATGACCCAGCTGAAACGGATGTTTTTAAAAAAAATTTAGAGGTTTTTGAACCGATGTTGGTTTGGCTCGGCTAATGTTTTTAACAACTTGCAAACTCAGTGACATAGAAGTCCTGCCAAATTCAATGGTAAGACTTCACTTTTAAGTTTTTCCCCATTTCCTGGTCTCCGTAAACACTGGTCACTTTAGGTGGCTAGAACGGAAACCCAGCACTGATGGGCCACAACGGGATGGTGAAGAGGTGAGGAGGAGAGTGAGATCATCATTTGACAGAGGTTGTTGGTTGTTGGGAGAATGAGGTCACTGGATGCTAGTGGGTCTGATCACAAGGAGGGAGACAATTATCATGGAGAGACTGGAAAAGAAAAATGACATCCTTTCAACGAACATGTGGCGCTGAAAATGCCCTTGCCTCTTGGAATGGATTGCTGTGGTAATGATAGGTCAGCTGTTAATATAAGGTAGTAATAGGTCAGCTGTTAAGATAAGGTAATGACCAAGAGACACAATAGGCAACTTGGAAAAAGCTCCTTTACCCAAAGAGTCATGAGAATATGGAACTGTGTATAATGAAGTATACACATATCATGGAACTGAGTATAATGAAGAAAAGATTGATGTAAATAGAATAGATGCACTTTAAGACAGTATTGATCAATCACTTAAGGGAATAATAGATTTAAACAGGGAAAGATGGAGATGCTTGAGTCTAGAAAGAGGCCTGCAGATAAAAAATGGCAAATGATGACACAGATCACAGACTGAGAAGTTTTGAGAAGAAAAAATTCTAGAATTGCATTTGAATCGTTAGAACAAAATATCTAAAAATTATATTATTTCTAGCAGTTTTTCTTCGGTCTTGTACCAAACTTCTAGCATCTTTCTTTTGGCTTTTATGTTATAGCGTGTTGTTCAAACAATGCATACCTCAGCAACAACCTTTGACTTTTGTCTTCTCTAGCAGTCAGAATTTATCGATTTTCCTGACCAATTATCCCATAATTTTTGAGTATTGCAATATATTTATGTGTATCATTATGGCCTAGACCAAACCACCTCAAAATATTCATAAGATAGTCTAAACCCAACCTTTTCTTATTTTAAAGATAAATACAAGATGTTGCATTCCAGATGCAAATTGATTGGTCAAATGACCAGACTTAAAGTAAAATACATGTTATTCATCTACTATAATTAAAATACAACAAAAGAAAGAAGGCATTGGAATAACAATTCTATTGGAAACCTTAACAGAACCATAGATGCGGTAGCTGTTGCTAATTAACCATTCTAATATAGTAACAACTCAAAGACCCACCCTTGGCAAAAGGCAGATTCAGAAAACAGATGTCTGACATGCAACTTCCTTAGCAGGCAGAAACCCCCCAGCTTTTGGCTGTAACAGAGAGGGAAAAATAGCTTCCACTTCTACAAGACCTCAACACCAACTGCTGAGGACTAACCATCCTGATTCTGTGGCAGTTTGACCAGTCCCATTCGGACTTCTTCTATTGTTCCAACCTTGTATTAGAACAAAATCCCAAGGGCTCACGAGATGTTTATTCTGGTGGTTCTAGTTGACTGCTTTGTCCCTCTGCTTAAAACCACTTCAGTAAAAAACCAGGTCAAAACAACCTCTTAAAGCCACAAGATTTTCACAGTATGTAAATATATATTATGTATGTGATACTAGTATTATTGCATTTTTAGACAAAAACATCTTTATTTTAGTACTCTTTGCAAACTTGATTATTTTTCTCTTTTTTTAGGACAAGAAGTCAGACAGTTGGTTCAGAGACGAGTGTGGATGAAAATGGCGTTTTTGAAGGACTCAAACCTGAAAACCCATCAGCTCAGCAGATGTTTTCCAGTTTGACAAGTATGCAATCGGGCCCAATAACTGCTGCTTCCTTCCAGTCTGGTCTAGTCTTGGGATCTTCACTCAGTGCTTCAGTTGGAAGTGGAGATGTGTTCATTCAGATGACACCACAGGAGGAGGGAGCTATTCGCACAGAGAATATGCAATATCATCATCGCCATCGGCATCATCATTATCACCACAGCCATCATCGTTCATCTCTGTTGCATGTTTCTGGTGATCGCCATGGCAACACGGAAGATGTCAATGATGACCCTGGAACTCCTGCCCCGGCGCTTTCGGAGCTCAAGGCCGCAGTCACCTGGCTTCAGAAAGGCCTTCCGTTCATCTTAATATTGCTGGCTAAAGTTTGCTTTCAACATAAGCTTGGTAGGGGTATCCATCTTCTAACTTGTTTCCTCATAACAATTTGACTGAGATACATATTCTTTAGCAGTTACTGGATTATTTAAAACACTGTGATAATCTTGTATTTATTCTTCTAACAAATGTTTTGGACTATCTGTGTTCACAGCAAGCAATTAGATTTTCTAGACATTTATTTCACTGAGCGTTGTCTACAGATACACCCTATTACAGCAAATGCTGAACAAACAATATCTTTAAGAGCAGCAGGTGATCTGTTTAGAGTCTGTAAAGTACATATAACTCATTTTTTATTTAAACCTGCTTCCTGTTAATCTGAGAACTCAGAATTTGTTAAATTATTCAGTTGAGATGCTTATGCATAAATCCTACCACCCTTGAAAATAGTAGGAATGTGCTTACGTGTGCTAATATTCTTAGTGGATTATAGTGACCCTCAAACCATTGGCAATGCAATTATGATATTGCAGCAGCACTTCTTTTAAAATCCCCATCCCATGTGGTGTGTCTTTGCCGGCCACACACAACCTATTCCTTTCATCTGAGGCACTTGCTCCCTGCGTGGATGAGGAACAGGGCTGCAGGAAGGATGAGTCAACTGACTAAGACACCATGGTCCAGGAGGCCATTCAGGAGGGGATGCTAAAGGACAGCTTGTAGTTGTAGGGGATTCCATTATCAGGGGGATAGACAGTATCCTTTGTGAGCAGGATAGAGAATCCCGCATGGTGTGTTGCCTGCCCAGAGCCAGGGTGCGAGACATCTCTGACCGGCTTGAGAGGATACACGGGGGGGGGGGGGGGGGGGGGGGGCAACGGGGGGGGGGGGGGGGGGGGGGGGGCAACGGGGGGGGGCGTGGCGGTGGGGGGGGGCAACGGGGGGGCGTGGCGGTGGGGGGGGGCGTGGTGGTGGGGGTGGAGGGGCGCAGGGGGGGGCGCGGTGGGGGTGGAGGGGCGCAGGGGGGGGCGCGGTGGGGGTGGAGGGGCGCAGGGGGGGCGCGGTGGGGGTGGAGGGGCGCGGGGGGGGCGCGGTGGGGGTGGAGGGGCGCAGGGGGGGGCGCGGTGGGGGTGGAGGGGCGCAGGGGGGGGCGCGGTGGGGGTGGAGGGGCGCGGTGGGGGGTGGGGGGGGGCGCAGCGGGGGCGGGGTCGGCGGTGGGGCGCGGGGGGAGGTGGTGGGTGGGGGGGGCGGCGGGGGCGCGGGCGGGAGGATCCAGTTGTTGTGGTCCACGTTGGTACCAACAACGTAGGCAGGATTAGGGAAAAAGACCTGTTTTGGGATTATGAAAAGCTAGGATCAAAACTTAAAAAAACAGGTCTTCAAGGGTCATAATCTCTGGACTGCTGGCTGAGCCACGTGCAAGTTGGTATAGGGAGGCGAGGATCAGGAGAGTAAACACATGGCTTAAAGAGTGGTGTAGGAAAGAGGGTTTCCTTTTCATGGGGCACTGGCATCAATTCTGGGACAGAAGGGATCTATACCGCTGGGATGGACTCCACCTGAACAGGGCCGGGCCCAGTGTTCTGGCAAAAAGGGTAAATAGGATGGTTAATAATAGGACAGGTTAATAGTCAGCAGGGGGGAAGGGAGAAGTGAGCATAAAGGGACAATGACAATTAATGTAAGGAAAAGCAGCAGGTTAGCAGGTGACAAGGAAGTTTCATCTCCATTGAAAATTAGGAAAAAAGTTAAAGGGAAGGAGACCTTGAGCTGTTAGTAACGGAGGTAATAGGACCCAAAAAGAAGGTGCAAAAACTGGCATAAGGGCACTTTATCTGAATGCTCAGAGAATTTGAAACAAGGTGAATGAGTTGACGGTGCAAATCATGGTAAATGGGTATGATTTGAGGTATACAAGATAATGAGAGGCATAGATAGAGTTGATAGCCAGAGACTATTTCCCAGGGCAGAAATGGCTAACACGAGGGGTCATAGTTTTAAGCTGGTTGGTGGAAAGTATAGAGGGGATGTCAGAGGCAGGTTCTTTACGCAGAGAGTTGTGAGAGCATGGAATGCGTTGCCAGCAGCAGTTGTGGAAGCAAGGTCATTGGGGTCATTTAAGAGACTGCTGGACATGTATATGGTCACAGAAATTTGAGGGTGCGTACATGAGGATCAATGTTCGGCACAACATTGTGGGCTGAAGGGCCTGTTCTGTGCTGTACTGTTCTATGTTCTATGTTCTATTTATTGGCCATTACAGAGACATGGTTACAGGATGGTCATGACTGGGAGTTAAATATCCAGGGGTATCAAACTGTTCGGAAGGACAGACAGGAAGGTAAGGGAGGTGCTGTTGCTCTGATTTTTAAGGATGATATCAGTGAGAGATGATATAGGTTCTACTGAACAAAACATTGAACCCATTTGGGAGGAAATTAGGAATAGCGGGGAAAAGCAGTCACTGATAGGTGTGGTCAGCGGGCCACCAGATAATGACATTGTGGTGGGGGGGTGCAATAAACATAGAAATAGCTAATGCATGTAAGAATGGTACAGCAATTATCATGGGGGATTTTAATCTACATTGATTGGTCAAACCAGGTCAGTCATGGCAGTGTTGAGGAGGGGTTCATAGAATGCATCTGTGATAATTTCCATTAACCATTTATAATGGAACCTATGAGGGAGCAAGCTATCCTCAATCTAGTCTTGTGTAGTGACACAGGAATAATTAATGGTCTCACAGTTAGGGATCATCTCGGAAGGACCGATCACAGTATTGTCGAATTTAAAATACAGATGGAGCGTGAGAATGTTAAATCCAGTACCTATGTCCTGTGCTTAAACAAAGGAGACTGTGAAGGAATGAGGGAGGAGTTAGCTAAGGGAGAATGGGAGCAAAATCTTCATGGTGGGTCAATTGAGGAACAGTGGAGGACTTTCAAAACGATTTTTCAGTGCTCAGTGGAAGTATATTCCACTGATAAGGAAGAACTGTAGGAAAAGAGAGCTAGCCATGGATGTCTAAGGAAATAAAGGAAAGCATCAAATTGGAAAAAAACACATACAAAAAAAAAGTAGTGGGAAACGAGTAGACTGGGAAATCCTTAAAGGCCAACAGAAAGCCTCAAAAAAGTTTTATAAGAAAAGTAATATAGATTATGAGAGTAAACTAGCTCAGAATATAAAAACAGGCAGCAAAAGTTTCTATAAATATGTAAATCGTAAAAGAGTGGCGAAGGTAAACATTGGTCCTTTAGAGGATGAGAAGGCCAATTTAATAACTGGGAATGAGGAAATAGCCAAGACATTAAACAGTTATTTCGTGTCGGTCTTCACAGTGGAAGACACAAATAACATGCTGAAAACTAATGGCAAGAAGCTTGTAGCGGGTGAGACTTAGAAACTATCATCATCACTAAGGAGGTAGTGCTGGGCAAGCTAATGGGGCTAAAGGTAGGCAGGTCTCCTGGCCCTGGTGAAATGCATCCCAGGGTTATAAAAGAGGTGATGGGGGAAATAGCAAATGCACTAATAATTATTTACCAAAATTCACTGGACTCTGGAGTGGTTCCCGGAGATTGGAAGACAGCCAATGCGACACCATGTTTAGAAAAGGAAGTAGATGAAAAGTAGGTAACTATAGGCCAGTTAGCTTAACTTCGGTAGTGTGGAAAATGCTTGAATCTATCATTAGGAAAGAAACAGCAAGACTATTGGATATAAATTGTCCCATTGGGAACACCCAGCATGGGTTCCTAAAGGGTAGGTCATGTTTAACTAATTTGGTGGAATTCTTTGAGGACATTACTTGCATGGTGGACGACAAGGAACCTGTGGATGTGGTGTATCTGGATTTCCAGAGGCATTTGACAAGTGCCACATCAAAGGCTGCTACATAAGATCAAGTTGCACAGTATTGCAGGTAATGTATTGGCATGGATAGAGGATGGGTTGACCTGTAGAAAGCAAAGAGTAGGGGTAAATGGGGGTCTTCCTGGTTGACGGTCCGTGGCTAGTGGTGTGCTTCAGGGATCAGTGTTGGGGCCTAAATTGTTTAGAATTTACATAGATGATTTGGAGTTGGGGACTAAGTGTAGTGTGTCAAAATTTCCAGATGACACTGAGGTGAGTGGTAGAGCAAGGTGTACAGAAGACTCTGAAATTCTGCAGAGGGATATAAATAGTCTGAGTGAGTGGGCAAAGGTCTGGCAGATGGAGTACAATGTTGATAAGTGTGAGGTCATCCGTTTTTGGTAGGAATAACAGCAAAATGGTCTATGTTTTAAATGGTAAAATATTGCAGCACGCTGCTGTGCAGAAGGACATGGGAGTCCTTGTGCATAAATCGCTGAAGGTGGGATTGCAGGTGCAGTGGGTAATTTAAAAAGGCAACTGGAATTTTGTCTGTGATCAGAGATAATGGGAACTGCAGATGCTGGAGAATCCGAGATAACAAAGTGTGAAGCTGGATGAGCACAGCAGGCCAAGCAGCATCTTAGGAGCACAAAAGCTGATGTTTTGCCCCTGGACCCTTTCTGATGAAGGGTCTAGGCCCGAAACGTCAGCTTTTGTGCTCCTAAGATGCTGCTTGGCCTGCTGTGTTCATCCACCTTCACACTTTGTTCTCTGGAATTTTGTCTGTCATTGCTTGAGGGATGGAGTTTAAGAACAGTGAGCCTATGCTGCAGCTGTATAGCATCCTGGTGAGGCCACACCTGGAGTACTGTGTGCAGTGTTGGTCTCCTTACTTGAGAAGAGACATATTAGCACTGGAGGGGGTGCAGAGGAGATTCACTCGGTTGAATCCAGAGTTGAGAGGGTTGGATTATGAGGAGAGACTGAGTGGACTTGGATTATACTCATTGGAATTCAGAAGAATGAGGGGTGATCTTATAGAAACATATAAGATTATGAAGGGAATAGATAAGGTCGAGGCAGGGAGGTTGTTTCCGTTCGCAGGTGAAACTAGGACTAGAGGGCACCGCCTCAAAATAAACGGAAGCAGATGTAGGACTGAGGTCAGGAGGAACTTCTTCACCCAGAGGGTTGTGAATCTGTGGAATTCCCTTCCCAGTGAAGTCGTTGAAGCTACCTCGCTGAATGTTTTTAAGGCAAGGCTAGATAAATTTTTGAACAAAGAAATTAAGGCTGATGCTGAGTGGGCGGGTAAGTGGAGCTGAGTCTCAGAAAGATCAGCCTTGATCTTATTAAATGGCGGGGCAGGCTCGAGGGGCCAGATCCCTACTCCTGCTCCTCATTCTTATGTTCTTATATCATCTTATGTGGCAAGTTTTCAATCATCCATGATCATATTAGATGCTGGAGCAATCTTTATGGACTGAATAGCCTACTTCTGTTCCTATGTCATGTCCCCATCCCAATTATTTTCCTAATGTCATCTCCATCACACACTCCAGTGCTGATTTGCTTCCATATTATTTCATCAATCAAAACATTTTTTGTTGGACTTTTTACTGTTGTTTCTTGTCCTCCACAAAGTCATCCACATCCTTCTGTTGCTGTCACGGTCACTAATTAGTCCTCCTATGTTAATCCCTTTCCCACCTCCCTATTAATTCCTCAAGCTAGTATAAATTTGTTTTTGGGGTCTCCTTCCCTTTTGCTGTTCTTGACCAACCTCCCATCATTGTCTCCAGCAAAGTAAGCCTTTTTGAGGAGAGGTGGTGGGTGAAAGAATGTGTAGACAATTTTGATCTCTATTCCTGATACTTCCTCATTTTTCAATCTGTATTCTTGGGGAAGATGTGAAAGTGACTCCAATTTGTGGATGGATGGAGACAAAGGGGCAGGGGAAAGCTATAAAATTATTCAACATAAATGAAAATATAGTAATAGGGCTGTTTTGTGTTGAGTCAGCTCTGTGATTCCCCAATTATATACAGTCAGTATTTCGCTTATTCCAATTGCTCTAGGCTGCACACATGAAATCAAACACCTACCCTATCAGAAAATTCCAGACAGACAAAAACTGTCAGCTGAGTTTTCCTAAAATTTGGCCACGTCAATTTCAGGGAGTTTCTTCGGAAGTTTTCTCACAAAGATTTGTGGTGCTCACCTTATTAAGAATGCACTCCAAACTACCCACTCTTGTATGACTGTGGAACTCTACAGTAGCGAATATGCTCATTGCTTCCAGCACCTTTTGGTTTTCACAGTGTTTGCCCAGCTGTGCATCTGTTTAAATGCTGCAAGCCGCGCAAAGCTCATCACAGTTGCACACTGGAAAGAATTGCCCTGGAGGCGGTGGATAGAGGCAAGTTGACACTTCAGTTTACTGACACAGCACTAGAGATTCTGTGAATGGTGTGTGGGAAGAGGATAGCTGCTCTCTTTCCTCTAGATTGCCAGAGGAGGCAAAGGCACTAGACTTTGCTAGCTTGGTCTGAAGCTGCATCCCTGGTCAGTGCAGTGTCCATGCTCTGAAAGAACAGCCAGCAATGATGCAAGAAAGTTAAGGACCTCCTTCGCTCTGCAAGGCTAAATGCCACCATCGTTTCTCTGCTACTCCACACTTGCTCTAACTGCTATTGCTCACACCTCCCACCAAGGCTTACGATCTACCACTCTCACTAATACATGCAGCATCTTTCTTCAACTACTCTCATCCATCTCATCACTCAGTATACTAACCCTGCATGTAGTTTGCACTTCCTACTCTTCCGGGACACCGCCACCTTTCCAACATTCACCCCACCACTAACAGCCCTGCCACTTTACTCTCATTCAATCTCTGCCTTTGCCTCACTCCAGGAGGAAATAACGCACAACAGGGCAGAGAGGGGAAAGGTGGGTGATAGGTGTTTGACAATCATCAACTTACCCCTCCTTACAAGTAGAGAATGCTTGCCTTAGTAGGAAAGGATTTCTCATGTAGTGATGCCAAAACTTTCATTTCACACGCACAAAACAAGAGTCATTTATCAAGTGCAATACTGGTCTATGATAACTACCAGTGAATGTCTTGTTAACGTCCCCAAGTTCCTATCCCTATTTTGCATCATATTCCCTCTTTTGTCTTCTGTAGGCACGAGGAACATCCACACAATTTCCGCCCTGAAGACACTACCCCTCCAGTTATCATCTTCTCTTCCACCTCTTCGGCAAAAGCCGCAAGCACACAGGCTGTATCCTACATTCTCCATCAGCTCAGACACTGACACCTCGGTGGGTACTTTAGCTAAATAAGAATCAGGAGCACATGCTGGTGAGCACATCATTGCCTTGTCTCTGCAGCTGGCTAAGAAAGAAACACCCAGGTCTCTGGCAGTCAGAGGACTGCTGGAGATCAGGCATCTGCTTAGCCCTGAGCAAGAGAGGAGCCCATGGTGTCAGCCAGGAATAATGTCATTAAAGCTGCTGCAGCGGCCGCAGATAGGTTTGTCATAGGCACTTGGTTAACTGGATTGAAGGTTGGAGGAATCCACCAATACTGTCTGCGCAAAGTTGGCTCCAGTGTGGAGCCTCTGGCTGTCGCCACGGACAGGTTGGCAGCTGTCATGAAGAGTTGGTCCAACACACTTAATGTGTGCCAGATATACACACAGTCCAGCACTCAATCTCTCTTGCCTTGGTCTCAGTACCAGTGTCAAAGAAGCAAGATCATGAGGGACCCCAACTTCACATTAGGTGCGCCTTCATTATGTGGAGACGGACTGGGCCAGTAAGCACTCAACCAGAGCAAAAAGCGTGAACCGGGCCTCCAGAAATCTCCTCTCCAAAAGTACCTGGCCTCTTCACTTTCATCCTGATTGTGATGTTCAAATCAGGGAAAGTGAGCTTTTGTCTGACTATAGAACGTTATGTATGTCTGGCCCTTTAACCACCTGAAGGTCATCTACCAAAACTCCAAGGCCAACAGGCTGCACTATAAGCAGGCTCTCTCCACTCCAGCTGCAGTCCCTGAGATTTATTGGGAGGGAGTGGTTGAAGAAAATCTTATGAGGGCACGTACAAGCATGAGTGACACCTCATTATAAATAGAATACTAGAGTAATAAATAAAAGTGCTGATGATGAAATGTGGTTGACTCTCACTTTAGTTACAGCTAGAAGAAAGATGGTAACATTGTTATAAAATAACCCCTTCTGAAAGATAGCTATTCTTTCTGCCCTTGCTAACATAAAACCTCATCATTACTGAATGAGGGAGCATCAGATATTGTGAAGGCTTCCAACAGATTACAACATTAACTTTTATTAAACAAGAGAAAAAGTTAAGAAGGAGCACACTGGAAACTGCATTTACATTTGGAATTAAACAGGAAATGTTTGCCTCTGCAGCATCAATGCATTTACAGTATTTGAATGATGACCTCACCCAGCTCAGTTTAATTAAAAACACTTACCAAAGAAATCCAGCACGGGTTGCTGCAGCCAAGGGGGCTGCACTGTAGGATAGTGAAATTGATGTTCCTTCAGAGGAGCGCCCTCATTTTTCCTACTGAGAACAATGGTATTGTTCTCTTTGATTCTCATCGTCCATCACGTCCCTTCATCGTGTCCTGCAGTTGTTCGGTGCAAAGCACACAAGGATTATGCAGCATCCTGTCTGTACTGTACTGCAACAAACCCCAGTTCATAGAAACATGGAAAATAGGTGCAGGAGTAGGCCATTCAGTCCATCAAGCCTGCACCACTTTTCAATATGATTGTGGCAGATCATGCAGTCTTAGTATCCCATTCGTGCCCTCTGTGACACCTTGATTTGGACTTCCCCAATGTCGAAAACATTTTTCCCACAACTAGCCTGTCCAGTCCCATCAGGATTTTATATATTTCTCTGAGATCTCCCCCCACCTCACCTCATTCTTGTAGATTCGAGCGAATACAAGCCCAGTTGATCCAGTCTTTTTTCATTTGTTAGCCCTGCCATCCTGGGAATCAGTCCAGTGAACCTTTTGCTGGACTCCCTCAATAGCAAGAATATCCTTCCTCAGACTGGGAGGCCAAAACTGCACACAATACTCAAGGTGTGGCCTCACCAAGGCCCTTTAATACTGCAGCAAGACATCCTTACTCCTACACTCAATCTTCTCACTGCAAAGGAGAGCATGCCATCAGCTTTCGTCACTGCCTGCTGCACCTGCATGCCAAACTTCAGCGACTGTTTCGCCATGACACCCAGGTTTCGTTGCACCTCACCTTTTCCTAAGCTGCTAGCATTCAGATAATAATCTACTTTCCTGTTTTTGTGACCCAAGTGGATAACCTCACATTTATCCACATTATATAGCATTTGGCCACTCAGCAAGTCTGTCCAAGTCACTCTGCAGCCTCTGAGCATCCTCCTCACAGCACATACTGCCACCCAGCTTAGTGAGATCTGCCAAATTAGAGATATGGCATTCAGTTCCTTTACCCATAATGTTAATGTATATTGTGAACAGCTGAACCCTGCAGCGCCCCACTCATCACTGCCTGCCACTCTGAAAAGGACCTGTTTATTCCAGCTGTCTGCCAATCAGTTCTCAATTCATGTCAATACATTACCTCTGAAACCATGACCTTTAATCTTCCTTACTAATCTTTTGTGTGGAACGTGTCAAAAGCCTTATGAAAGATCAATTACACAGCATCTGCCAATTCACCATTGTCTACTGGTTACCTCCTCAAAAAATTCCAGAAGATTTTCAAGCGTGATTTTCCTTTAGTGATTCCATGCTGGCTAAGATTGATTCTGACCCTGCTTTCCAAATGTTCAGTTATTGCATCCTTAGTGATTGACTTCAGCATTTTCCCCACCCGGTGTTGTCTCTCCCTTCCTTTTTACAGAGTAGAGGTACATTAGCTACCCTCCAATTCAGGGGAGCTCTTCCAGAGTCTACAGAATGCTGGAAAATAATCATAGCAAGAATGGGAACATCATGTTGAGGACAGATTTTATAGTTGTTGATGGCACCAGTGGAAGAAAATGTTACGTTGCTTTTATGACATGACATGGTTTTCTAACCACTACCTCTGTATGCTGCGTCTGCTCTGCACCTTGAATGCTGCTGCAGCTGACACAATTTTATCAAGGTGTTCAGGGGCGTTCTCCTTCTGCAGTGCCATTGGCACGCTCACATCTGGAAGACATCATTGGTGGTTCCTCACAGATGAGGATGACTCTCTTCCACTCTCAGGGTGAGTCCATAACCGGCTGGACAGTCTAATGCGGCTTCTGCAAACTCTACCACACTTAGGGCAAAAAATGGTCACGGGAAGGGGTGGTCCTTGCGTTATTTTCACCTGGCTTCTGCTTTTTTCCCGACTGCAAGCTTCGAGGTGCTTGACGCTTTCCCTGATGCTTGCTTTCCACTTTGAATGGTCTTGGGCCAGTGATTCTCAGCTGTCTGTGGGAATGCTGCATTTAGCCAGTCATGCCTTGAGTGTATCCCTGAAGAGCATCCTGTAACCCACTGGGGCTTGCCTGCCGTTTCAGAGTTAGGAGTAGAGTGCCTGCTTAGGGAGTCTTGTGTTGTCATGTGGATGACGCATCCAGCCCATTGTACATGATCAAGGGTAGTCAGTGCCTTGATGCTGGGGATATTGGCTTGCTCAAGAGCACTGGTGTTGGTGTGTCTCTCCAGGATCTTGCACAGACACTGTCAGTGGTACATTTCCAGCATCTTGAGGTAGCTGCTGTAGACAGTCCACATCTCAGAGCCATGTAGGAGAGTGAGAACCAACACAGCTCTGTCAACCATGAGGCTGGTTTTGGATCTGATGTTGCACTGGCGCATTCTCATCCGGAAGATGTGCTGAAAAATGGCTGACTTTGGTTTTTCTGTATTTCCTTTGTGTTATGAGTGTATCTTTTGCTGAAAGTTTAGGCCACATCTGCTGGAGATTGAACCTGGTTCTGTACTTCCAGTCACATGTTCCTCATTAATTTCAGTGGATTTTATAATACAACCCACAGAGACATCAACAGGTTCTGTGCCTTGATCCATTAATAAAGGCTCCAACAATCCTCTGTGGGCAGTATCCGAAACCAAGCAGTTTCTAAGTAATGTGATCAGTCAACAGTCTGAGCACAAACAAATAACATTTAATCATTGGGTTTCAAACTTTGACAAGGATAGCAGTGGGATGCCTTAATTGACCCTTTATGCAGTAAACCTGATTCAGGTATTTGCTGTGCAAGCTATATGGCACATATGCTATAGGAGATTGTAAGTGTGATCGGAAGAATAAGATCTTTGCCCCACATTACCCAAGAAATGTAGCGTTAAATATCAGATAATGGTGTGAATGCTTTATACAGCAGAATGTGAAGTAAGCAGTTCCTGGACCTTGTGCAAGCTATTACACCTTTGAATGTGTTTATATGAATGTTATTAATAAAAGTTCGGATCCTGCAACTAGTGAAGTGCCACCGAGATCGGTATTGGGACCGATTATTATTTGCAATATAAATAACTTGGATGATGGAAATGAAGTAACTATCACCAGGTTTATTGATCATGCACAAATAGGTGGGAAGGCAAATAGTGAGGATGGCACAGAGTCTACAGAGGGATATTGGACAGGTTAAGCAAGGGCCAAAAACTTGACAGTTGGAATATAGTATGAGATTATGACTTTGGTATTAAAATAGAGGAACTGAATGTTTTATGTGGAGGAAGACTGCAGATAGCTGCTTCACAGAGGGATTTGGGAGACCCTGAGAATGAATCTCAAAATAAAGGCATTCAAGTTTAGCAGGTCAGTAGGGAAGGCAAATGGATTCTTCGCGTTTATTTCAAGAGGACTAGAATATTAAAGTGGGACAATACTGTAACTGCGCAAGGTACTGGTTGGACCACACCTAGATTACTATGACCAGTTTTGGTACCCTTATCTGAGGACAGATATGCTGGCATTGACACAGTCCAGAGCATGTTCTCCAGGTTGAATCTGGGGATGGAGGAGTTTTTTTTTAAAGAGGAAAAGTCGAGAGGGTTAGACGTTTTCTCATTGGAATTTAAAAGAATGAGAGTTGATTTTATTAAAATGTAAAGTTTCTTTGGGGGCCATACAGGCTAGATGCTATGAAATTGTTATCCCTTGTGATAGATTCTAGAACCTGCCTAATCTTCGAGTAAGGGCAGAGAGATAAGGGGGTATTTCGTGTCTGAGAATAATGTATCTGGAATTCTTTGTTACAGAGGGCTGTAGGTTCTGGCTCATTAACTATATCAGAAGCTCAGAAGGACATTTTTTTCAACAGTAAGGGAGATCAAGAGTTATCGGGAAAACACAGGAAGTTAGATTTGAGGATTATTATGATTATTCATACTCTCATGGAATGGCCGACATATGTTCATACATTCTATGGTCTTACGGTGAAACATAGGTGAATGTTTATGGCTCAGTTGAAGTTACCAGTAGTTATCATAGAATCCCTATAAACGTGGAAGCAGGCCATTTGGCTCAATGAGTCACCACTGGCCCAGCAAAGAGCATCTCACCCCTCACTCTATCCTGTCCTTATAACCCTGCATTTTCCATGGCTAATCCAGTAGCCTGCACATCCCTGGACATTATGGGCAGTTTAGTACGGCAACCTTTGAACTGTGGGAGGAAGTCCGCACAGACGTGGGGAGAATATGCAAACTCCATAGAACATAGAACATTACAGCACAGTACAGGCCCTTCGGCCCTCGATGTTGCGCCAACCTGTGAAACCAATCTGAAGCCCATCTAACCTACACTATTCCATTATTATCCATATGTTTATCCAGTGACCATTTAAATGCCCTTAAAGTTGGCGAGTCTACTGCTGTTGCAGGCAGGGCATTCCCTGCCCTTGCTACTCACTGAGTAAAGAACCTACCTCTGACTTCTGTCCTATATCTGTCTCCCCTCAATTTAAAGCTATGTCCCCTTGTGCTAGCCATCACCATCTGAAGAAAAAGGCTCTCACTGTCCACACAGACAGTTGCCAAAAGATCGAATTGAACCTGGGTCTCCGGCATTTTGAGGAAGCACTACTAATCACTGAGCCACTGTGCTGCCCAAAAAGCTGTGAAACAGAAGTAACTTGTAGTGATCGGTGACACAGTCAAGATTGCATGAGGCCAGGATTTTTTGTCAACATGGCTGGTTATTGTGTGATGTTCACATCCAGAATTCCGTGTTTGCAACATGCTTTAACCTGTAGGAGCAAATTACTGCAGATGAGTTTACTCTGTATTGTGCCTCATCAATGCAATTGCTGCTTGAAGGTTTTCACATTCATAAAAGTAGAGCCAACTAACTCAGGGAAAAAAAAAATCACTTACTCTGCCTGCTGCAGCTGTGGTGGTAGTCATTTTTTATTTCAGCCATGCACTTATGGTTAAGGTAGAAGACAACAGAGTGAATCTCAGGCACAGCCTGTCAAAACATGTGACCCTCCAAACCTTCATGTTCCTTACTTTCCTGCATCCTCTGTTAATTCCATCAGGTTGAGCCTCCCAACATTCCTATCCAGTTCTTTTAAGTCTTTTTCTCTCCACTTTACTGCCGACCCCAGGCCTACAGCTTAGTTATTTCCAAACATCATGATGCACTGCCACCTCCCAACACAGTGGGTGGTGGTGACCATTGATGACTCCCACTCCTTCACTGCCTCTTGTCCTCCCATTGCTCTGTCGACTCCCTTATATGTTGTTTTGAGGAATGGCCCTTCTCCAGACTGTTATGATACAGCATCCCTGACCCTATACGTCCTGATTGGACAACTGACTGTGTCCAGACCCATTGGATAATGCCTTTGACTTAAGTGTGCTGTTACCTCCTGATTGAAAGCAGTCTCTGTGGAGTTGACTGAGGGGGACACTTTCCTCTTAAACTTTCAGAGATGACTATTTGTTTACAGCGTGTTTAGTGTATTTGCTGTATAAGTTGCTGGCACATGGTATAAGTGTGACATTGACATAGCACAGTGTCATATATCAGCATGTTCACCCCTTTGACTAAGCATTGATGACAGACATGATAGGCTGCCTGCCTTTGTGTCAGCACTAAAAGGCAAGGCGGAAGTACTTTGAGCCTTTAAGGTTCTGACTGAGGTGGCAATGAACCAAAAGGCAAGGCAACGCAGAGATGCTGTAAGCATTCAAATAGGTGCAAAGTGAGCGAGTGCTGAGAAAGCAAGCTAACAGTCCTGAGATACAGCCTGTGACGGTGCATGAGTTTGGAGCCTGCCACTGCGTGCAAAGAATTGAACCAGCAGAATTGAAATGTTAGGTGTCAGTGAGTTCCCAAGTGTAGAACTGAAATGTGTGTGTCACGATAGCGTGCTGAGGCTTGGGTTTGGCCATTGTCAGCCACTTGTGCAGTGTCCAAGCAGTAAGTGTCTGTGGAGGTGTTATGGAATGCTGGCCAAGATAGAAGCCTGAAGAAGACACCAGCAAGTTGCAGCTGACATAACAAGGTGTAGAGCTGGATGAACACAGCAGGCCAAGCAGCATCAGACAAGCCTGAAGGCTGACGTTTCGGGCCTAGACCCTTCTTCAGAAATGGGGGAGGGGAAGGGGGTTCCGAAATAAGTAGGGGGAGAGGGGAGGCGGATAGAAGATGGATAGAGGAGAATATATGTGGAGAGGAGACAGACAGGTCAAAGAGGTGGGGATGGAGCCAGTAAAAGTGAGTGTAGGTGGGGAAGTAGGGAGGAGATTAGGTGTCCTCCCTGGACTGAACTATCTCCTCCCTACTTCCCCACCTACACTCACCTTTACTGGCTCTGTCCCCACCTCCTTTGACCTGTTTGTCTCCTCTCCACAAATCTTCTCCTCTATCCATCTTCTATCCGCCTCCCACCTCTCCCTATTTATTTCGTAACCCCCTTCCCCTCCCCCATTTCTGAAGAAGGGTCTAGGCCCGAAACGTAAGCCTTCCTGCTCCTCTGATGCTGCTTGGCCTGCTATGTTCATCCAGCTCTACAACTTGTTATCTCAGATTCTCCAGCATGTGCAGTTCCTACTATCTCTGAAACAAGTTGCAGCTGTTGGGTATCCTCTGTTGAGAATTGCTACCATCTAGCTACTCTCCACTGCTGGGAAAATGGCAACCTGCATATAAATAAGGCAAAATTAGACAACAATGATGAGATATTAATGCATACAAATAGGTCCCTCAACATTCACAAATGAGATTCTCATCTAGTCATTGAAACCTCATGCGCAAAATCAGACATTTTTGTCACAGCATCAAAAATCACAAATTTCCAATCTCACCGCACTTTTCCAGCTGTCTGACCATTGCCACATTGTCCAGAGCATAGGAAAATTCAGCCGTGTATCACTTCGGCTTTTTATCACAAATTGAGCATATTGAGTATGTTAAGATATCCATCTGCAGATCAGGCAGTATCTGTGGGGAGAAGTAGAATTAAAATTTCAAGTCTGCTGAATATGATCAGATTTGTTTTGTATTGTTTTAACCTCCGATTTCCAGTTTCTGCAATATTTTGCTTTGGTACAGTGATATCATTTCTTTGGTTCTATGCATATTTCTTAATGTTAAGCCCTCAATAAAAGAAACCTAAAGAAGACAAATGTCTAATTGAATTTGAATTCAAGCTTGATTCTAAATATTAGGAAGGAAGGTATTAGTTAGTTAGTTATTTGTGTGTTATTTTCTAGTTTTTAAATTTATGCATAAAGGCCAAAAGGAGGCATAAACAACATTTCTCATTTTATCGCTCAAAATTTAGCATCATGTTTCATTGCTGGCTGTGATTAACCAGCAGTTTAAAAAAAACAAAGTCAAGATATAGTCAAACAATTTGTACTTTTCATCCTATCCCTATTCAGTATTACGTTTATATGAATTTAAAAGTTGCAGTTAAGACAGGCTCCAGGACATCTCTGCAGGGTAGTGTCCGAGGTCCAACCATCTTCAGCTGTTTCATCAATGACCTTGCATCCATCATAAGGTCAGAAGTGTGCATGTTTGCCAATGATTGCACAATGCACCATTCACAAAAACCCCAGATACTGAAGCAGTCCATGCCCAAATGCAACAAGATCTGGACAATATCCAGGCTTGGGCTGACAAGTGGCGAGTGACATTTATGCTACGCAAATGCCAGACTATGACCATCACCAATAAGAGACAATCTAACCACCACCCCTTGGCATTGAATGGTGTTACCATCATTGAATCCCCCAATATCAACATCCTGGGGGTTATCAGTGACCAGAAACTCAACTGGACTCACCACAGAAACACAGTGGCTCCAACAGTAGGCCAGAAGCTCAGAATACCACAGCGACTAACTCACTTCCAGACTCCACAAAGCCGGCCCACCATCGACAAGGCACAAGTTAGGGGTGTGATGGAATACTCCCCATTTTCCTGAATGAGTCCAGCCCCAACAACACTTAAGAAGCTTGACACCATCCAGTACAAAGCAGCCTGCTTGATTGGCACTATATCCACAAGCATCCACGCCCTCCACCGCCGATGCTCAGTAGCAGCAGGATGTACTACCTGCAAGATGCAGAAATTCACCAAAGATTCTCAGACAGCATCTTCCAAACCCCTGACCACTTCCATCCAGAAGAATAAGGGCAGCGAACATATTGGGACTCCACCACCTCCAAGTTCCCCTCCAACCCACTCACCTTCCTGGTTTGGAAATATATTGCCATTCCTTCACTGTCACTTGTGTCAAACCCTAATGGCATTGTGGGTCAGCCTTCAGCATGAGGACTGCAGCAGTTCAAGAAGGCAGATCAGCACCATCTTCCCAAGGGTGACTAGGAATGGGCAAGAAATGCAGGCCAGCCAGCGACGCCCACATCTCACAAATGAATAGAAAAAAAACCCAGCAATTTCACCATTCTCTGGAAAATGCAGATACAGTTACAGCATTTAAAAGACATTTGGACACGTACATAAATAGGAAAGGTTTAGAAGGGATAGGGGCCAAATGCAGGCAAGGGAGACCAGTTTAGTTTGGGAAACTTGGTTGGCATGGACGCATTGGAGCACAGGATCTGTTTCGTGATGTATGACTGTATGACATGAAATGTTAACTTGCTTTTTCCATAGACGCTTTCTGAGCTACTGAGTATATCCACCATTCTTTGTATTATTTATTCTCAACTGGTGCTGAATTTATATGTGATTTCTACACAGGAGCTGTGCCTTTAGATTCTGGCTTTACTTAGATCTAGTTTGTCAAATTTGCATGAATACACAGAACGAATGTTAAGATTGAAGTGATATTGTTCCATCTGCCAGACGTCCTGTTCAAATTTTTTAAAAAACTCTTTTTATTGCTTTGAGTTTGATTAGTGACAACAGTGATCATTCGAGGAACTGTCACTTCAAAAACTTGTTATACCAAGGTTGTTATCCGTAACTCATTGCAGCTAAGTTTAGGAGTTTTCCCAATGGTGCTAATTACAAATTACCCATAACAATTCAAGAAAAGAGAAGAAATGTGATCATCCCAATGCAAAGGAATGAACGCACTTTGCCATTCTAAAGATAATGTCAAGTAAGACACCAAGAGCTGAGTATATCTCGGAGTGCCAAAAATTTACTGGATATCTCATTAACCCTGATACATAGACTTGTGTAAACTTTGAATCCTGTCATTACTTATTAGTTCAGCTACCTTGTGAAGTGTGTGATTCTGAACCATTGGTTTTTATCTTGTAAAATCTTTAAATTTATTGTTCAGTCAACATCACAAAAAACAAATTATCTGATTGTTGTCATGTTGTTATGTGGGATTTCGGTGCATCTGTATTGCCTGCCACAGTAACTATATTTTGACAGTGACTACATTTGACTGTAGAAGTACCTTGAGACATCAAATGGTTGTGAAAGGGACTATTTAATGTAATTTTTTTTGCAAGAGAAAATCCTGGTGATTCAACATATAACGTGAACAAAAGAAGTGTTTTCTTTCTCAATACAGGTATTGCTGTGTGTATCGGAATGGCAAGTACCTTTGCATATGCAAACTTAACAGTTAAACACCAAGTTTCTTTAAGAGTGAGTATTTTACTTGTGAGCTATTTTCTGTTGTCTTCAACATGTATTAATTATTTTTTAGTTTCTCTCCGTCATATGTCATGTCCTGTTCTGCAATTGAAGAGCAGAATAATGTGGACTGATATAATTAATTCTTTCAAGCCTTCACAAAATTTGCCTTTGCTGTATGTCAGAACTTCAGTATCCTTTCTTCACCATGTTTGGTTAACATCCTTAGAATGTCGTGGACATTTGTCTTGCGATTTTAAACCTTGGGATTCCTCATTTACATTCAGTATTCATTATTATTAATAATAAATATTAGGTTTTGGGATATTCTGAATGTGTAAGGACTAACCCCTGTTAAATAAGTGAATTTCAAACATAGTATCATGTTCAACTTCTCTCATTTTCATAACTTAATGCCATTTTGTCATTTTATTATTTCTAACCTGCAGCTGAGGTTTTATTTTCTTTTTTTCTGAGGTTTGGTTTCATGGATGTTGACTTCCTTTTCAATAGCCCATCCAAATTGTTGTTCTAATATGAGCTCAGATACGAACTCCTCACAAGCTGTTTCACTATCAAAGAGCATTACAACCAAGACCTTCTGTCCTCAATCAACATTAATGCAAGCAGTTTGCTGCAGGAGTTGCTGGATAGCTGTCAGGATTGGGAAGCTTGCCTGATTCCTCCTCTCAGTTGTTGCTTCCCCTTGCCATCCTGTCAGAGATCAAGTAACGTGGCACAGCAAAAATCTGCGACTAATTACATTGTTTACTATTCTGCCTACAGTTCCTGCTTCTAACATTTTTTAGGGGTAAAACAAATTGTTTGACAGTTTTATTTTCTGTCATTTAATTGTTGATATATTGATGAACAATTCTACAGTGATTCTATCACAGTGTTGAATCTTTTAACAAAGACATTGTAAAAGAGCAAATATATGGAACATGATCCTGGTAGTTGAGTTTCCCTTAATACCTTTCCTAGCAAAAATATCAAAGCTCAGTAAAATTGCGTCACATTATGTTATAAGAACAAAACAAATTACAGTGTGGGTAATCTCATCTTTGAAGTTGAAATGACTATTATAAATCATTCAGGCGTTTCTTTTTCTTACTTGTTGGACCCCTGTGTGAGCTCACTACCTTGTAATTTTTCTTAAGTAGTTTCCTGTGTACAAAATGGAGAGTGTCATTCACTGCTCTTGCCACATGTTGCAGTAATCATCCTGTGTGCTTTCCAATTAATCTAAAGAGCTAACTAATGACGTTAAAGAGCTTGTTTGACGTCTAAGTGCTGCTTTACATTTTGGCGTATTATCTTTTAAAAAAAGGTTTTTTTAAGCCTAAAGATTATTTTTCCCCTACTCCCATATTATTGCTTCTAGAAGCCTTGAGAATATGTCCTTGGCTCCTCCTTTCCTCCTTTTCAATAGTCTTTTATAGGCATAGGATCAAATTCTACATGCATGCTAGTACCAGTTGTAACTATCTATTAACCCCCTCTTTCAATCCTTCAGCTATGAGACTGCATGTCTATTATCTAGGTCTGGACAAGTTCCTATTTTCTGTAGGTAAATACTGGGGAGACTGAAATCAATGTCTCTGACCTCCACTACCAAATCCATATGCTTGCCACTAATTTCATCACCCTTCCTGCCACTGCCTCTATATTCGATACAATTCCATGTTCTGTTGTTGATCTTCCCTGTTTCTCGCCTGCCAAGTTAGAGGTTACGCTATTTTATATGGACAAGTATTTTATGTGTGGAAAATGCAATGTATGTGCAATGGCCACTTACCAAATCAACTAATAGCATGATGACAGTAACAGTAATATCATGATAACATAATAACATGAGAATAACATGAACTTGGGAACAAACAGCCTGGACTTAATTCTACTTGATCTTTTAAATTTTTAATGTTCACGTTGCTTGATTTGTTTTTTTACAAACAGGAGCAAAGATCAGTACTTGTATGCCTGTGGATATTGGTATTTCTCACCGGGAACACATTGTTTTTTTATTATACTTTTAGTGCCCAGGAACTCTATAAGAGGTAAGATATTTCAATATAGTTTATTGTGTGTTTGTAAAATTATATATTTAAAAATGTGTTGGTTTGCTGCTTATTAGAAGTTGAGGATTTTCCAGTTCATTGTAAGGATATATGCATTGCTGACAAGCCTAGCATTTATTGTCCATCCCAGTTCCCTGAGAAGGTGATGGTTGGCCTTCCCCTTGATCATCCAACAGGAGTTTCATACAACTTGTCTTGCAAGGCTATTTTAGAGGACAGTTGAGAGTCAACCACAATGTTTACCTTTTCATAAGTATTGGCCCCAAATTGCCACTCTAGCCAAAAAAAGGCTATTGGATTATTGGTAGTAACAAAATTATGGAAATTAAACTAAGCAACATTAATGTTATATTAGCATTATGATATTTTATGCATATAGAACCATGAGTATTGATTCATGTTTGATCACTTTTTAGATTAGATTACCTACAGTGTGGAAACAGGCCCTTCGGCCCCACAAGTCCACACCACCGCTTGAAGCATCCCACCCAGACCCATCCCCCTATAACCCACACAGCCCTGAACACTATGGGCAATTTAGCATGGCCAAAGCACCTAGCCTGCACAACTTTGGACCTTGTGAGGAAACCGGAGCATCCGGAGGAAACCCATGCAAACACGGGGAGAATGTGCAAACTCCACACAGACAGTCACCCGAGGCTGGAATTGAATCTGGGTCCCTGGCACTGTGAGGCTGCAGTGCTAACCACTGAGCCACCGTGCCGCCCCAAATGTTTATCCAGGGCTCGGTTTGAGCATTTGTAATTTGTTTGATTTGCATTGTGAAAAAATGGATAAAGAACTTCTTAAAACATTGGCAGTCCTCAAAATAGAAGAAAAACCCTGTGCTTATGAGATGCACCAGAGGTTACTGAGGGAAGTAAAGCTGGAGATGGTAGAGGTTCTGGATGTAATTTTCCGATCCTATCAGATATGGGAATTGTGAGAGAGGACGTTGTACCCATATTTAAAACGTGGAGAGTCAGAAACGCATCAACTGCAGACTTGTCTAGTTAACCTTTTGAGGGGACACCTTCAATAATGAATCCAGGACAGAATGAAGTAGCATTTGGAAAATTATGAGTTAATAAATAAAAACCAGCATTGAATTCTTCAAAGGCAGTTTCGGTTTGGGTAACTTAATTAGGCTCTGCGATGAAGTAACAGAAGAGGTTGATATGTGGATACAAAATTATCTTGGGGATATAAAGCAGAAAATAGTTTTTCAGACTGGAATGAAGGGTGCAGTGCTGATTCCCATGGGAGCAGTGTTGGAACCTGTGCTCTTTTGTATATTAATGTTCTAGGCCTATGCATACAGGACATAACTTTGAAGTTTCAAAAGGTGACAAACTCAGACATGAGGTAAACTGTGAGGATGACCAGAACAGACATTAGTCAGACTTAAATGATCTGATAAAATAACCTATGCATGGGGGACTAATTATTTTTTAGTTCATTGGATGTGAGTGTTGAAGGCTAGAGCAGCATGATTGCTTATCCCCAATTATCCAGAGGACATTTAAGAGTTATACACTTTGCTGTCACAAGTAGGCCAGACAGGTAAGGACAGTAGATTTCCTTCCTTAAAAGATACTAGTGAATAAGATGAGTTTTACAACACTTGACTGTGGTTACGTAGTTGTCATCAGGCTAACAGAATTTTATTCCAGATTTTATTGAATTTAACTTTCACCATCTGCCATGGTGGGTTTCGAACGCGGGAACAATTAGCCTGGGTCCTCAATTATGAGACCAGATGCATTACCAACTCACCACCACCTCCTTTTTAATTGGTAGGATAAATTAGAAGATGCAATATAAACTAAATAGTACAATTTTAAAGGGGTTTCAGAACAAGAGAAAGCTTGGGTATACATGGACAAGTCTTTGAAGATGGCCGGGTAACCTGAGAGGTCAATAAAAAACACACGTTGGATCCTTGACTGAATAAATGGAGATGCATGCCTGGATTTTGTGGTCAACAGTGAAATGATTGCATTCACCATTGACCTCAAAGAAAATTGCCCACAAAGTGACAAACATCTCTTGTGATTTAAATTTCCCCTTTTCTGAATACACTTTGAATATGGTGCCAAGTCAAGAGGATCACTAGGGTTCCAATGGTAGTGATGTTATCAAATACGGTAAGCAGCTGTGGGCAGTAAACCAGAATTATCTGCGTCTTTTTTCACTTTTTAATGGAAAATATACAGACAGCAAAATAAAGGATTGGGATGCACCCTTGGGACTAAGATAGAAGCTGCGTATGTATACAACATTAGTTTTCTCAATGGAGAAATTTGACATCATACAAATATAAAATTAATTCTTCAGTGATAGTTCAGCAGTAAATATGAACTTTATTTAAAAAATAACTCACATCATATTCAGCTAGGTGTAGCTTTTCAGTCTTTTGCATTGAGACCAATAGCATAACAAAGTAAGTTTTAATCACAGAAGGGAGTTTGACCTGATTTTAGCCTGATGAACTGTTTTCCATATAGCAGAGAAGGTTACAGGGTGGTTAATAGATATTCAATTCAAGGATAATTTTGATAAAGCAAGTCAGCAGAAACTGTTTCACTTGTCATAAAGTACAGATTTGAGATGATTGGCGGATGAAGCACAGACAGCATGCGAGAGAGAGATTTCCTCTACTTGTCATATTCAGGAATAAAATGCACTGCAAAAAGAGCAAATAAATAATTTAATAATTAGCTTCAAAAGGGAATTTGATCAATAGTTAATATGAAAGAATTGTTAAACTATGAGGAAAGAAAGGTGAAGTGAGATTAATTGGAGCTTTCAAAGAGCTGACACAATAGCTTTTGTGCTGTCTCATACCTCTGCTGTTGTCATGTGTGATAACATTGTCCAATTTTAGTTTGCATTTTTCATTTTAGAATGTGTTTTTTTCATTATTTTTCCAGTCTTTTCTGTTGTCTCTTAAAGGCTTTATTCCTTCCAAATTAAAATTGTTGTGTAAATGTGGAATCAGGGCTGAACCGAATTTTGGTGTGAAATAAAATTAAACTCCCTGGAGGAGGAACTCTTACTTCTTTTACTCCTGAGGGACTCAAAGTTACACAACAATGTTATACTATAAGTGCAAACTTAGGGCTTTTATGTAGCTAAGCAGTCTCAATTGAGGTGAGACCATTGCAAAAGAATCTTGCCATTGTTTGGAATTAACATTTTAGCAATCACTGTTTGGAAAGAAAAGTGCTTGTATTTGTTGAGAGAGGTTTTTTAATGTTTACAGAACTTTTGGAACTTTCCATGCATTGTTCTAAGCTCTAAGTTTCCCATGGTAAACCTAAGCAGCAAATGTTTGCTGGTATTGTATACAAAGAGGAAAAAAGTATTTCATACTCTATTATGCATATTCCATGCTTTATTAAGGATTGTGCCAAAATTATACAATAATTTGTTTAGAAAATGTTTAAAGTGGGATATATCAGCAATGTCTGCTGTTGTGGGTGCTATATATCTGTGGAACCAAAAGCAGGTGTTGATTAGGACCCTCTGTTTTGCAACATCCTAACTTTTTTTTTAAGTTATGTTTCCTGCAAATATATTGGATTTTTATTTTGCCCTGTATGGTCTTCATGGTACCAATTTTATTTTTCTTTTGCGTTCATTCCTTTGTAGGTTTCATTTGTATATTCAGATTTTTGAACATTAGTTGAAACACCTGTTGTTATGTGATCTCTCTTTCAATGTGAGTATTTGATTTTGTTTTCATTATTTGATTCCAAATTGAAATCTTTTGGTTAGCTGAGGGCACACCTAATATAGTTCTTCAAGATTTTTAGCGTTTTAATATTTCAAGAGACCTAACATTTCCTCTTTTTCAATTGACTTCAGGTATTGTCTTTGCTTTGTAATTCTAGTTATAATGCAGAATCATCCAGCTCCGAATCCCTGCCAAAATGGCAATCTAATCTTTGAAGCCTAGATTATATAGCCTACTTTGCTGTTTTTTTATATATATTTGTGGCTGTGTTCTATTCCTGAGCCTTGCAGTTTAAACAGGGCTCCCTTTAGTGCTCAAGTTCAGGTAGTAGGTGTAACAAGTTTGGAGTGTATAGACTATTTAACAAAAATAAATGCCCTGGTATTTCATATATGGAAATACGGGGCACAGTCAGAAGAGCTGATCAAAAACATGGTATAAAAGATGGATTTTCGGAAGGATTTAATAATAAGTTTAGAAACATGAGGATCTCCAAAGGATTAGGGCTATGTCAACTTGTTACTTTATGTATTGTGAAAGGATATGAGTTTTTTTCCCTTCTTGCATAGTCAGAGTAGTGCATGTTGGTAGTGGTGGAGAAATTGAACGCTGGAGAGGTTGCAGAAGATGAGCACAAACATCCCAAAATTTGTTTGTGTTGAAGGAGAGAGAGCTAGTGTAACATCTCTGAAGAGTGATTGGTAAGCCATGCAGTGAACTGTGCAAGCAAAATACTGCAGATGCAATAAAAGAAAATCAGAAAATGCTGGAGAAGCTTAACAGGTCTGGCAGGATCTATGGAGTGAGAAACGGAGCTGAAATGGTGCATCCCATAAGAGGATTCTACGTAAATAAAGAAACTGCTGCCAATTTTGAGTTTGGGTCAAGATGAGAAATAGTGAAAGTTAAAAGTCATGTATAGGAGTAGTCCCCTGACAGTGCATGACTGTAAAATATGGCAGAGAGCAAGAGATGATTGTGGCTTTGTGAGAAAGGTATAGCTATAATCATCGATAATTTTAATCCACATAGATTGAATGAATCAGTGGTAAAAGTTGTCTAGCGAGGAATTCACAGAATATTTTTAGGTACAGTTTCCTGGAACAGCATGTTCTATAGCCACTTAATGATCAAGCTGTACCAGATCTGGTTATATTCAGTGAGACAAGATTAATTAATGACCTCATTCTGAAGGAGCCCCAATGTAGCAATGATCATAATATGATTGAGTTTTGCATTTAGTTGGAGGTAGAGAAGAATGGATCCAAGACCAACATTTTAAATTTTAAAAAGAGCAATCATGGGGCAAAAACAATCTTGCTGGAAAAGCTCAGCAGGTCTGGCAGCATCTGTGAAGGAAATAAACAGAGTTAAGGTTTCAGATCCGGTGACCCTTCCTCCGAATGGCCATAGGTTTCACCATTTCTGACATTTCTCTGAGTCTAGCACCAAGTGAATGGGACTTTCAGCTCTCATCAAACAGAGAAAGTAGGCAATCACATCAAAAAATTCTCCGAGACTGCAAATCAGCAAATAAAACGCTGTGTCAAGCTGAATGAACGCAGCAGGCCAAGCAGCATCAGACGAGCAGGAAGGTTTGACGTTTTGGGTCTAGGTTGGAAACGTCAAACTTTCCTCCTCCACTGATGCTGCTTGGCTGCTGTGTTCATCCAGCTTCACACTGTGTTATCTCAGATTCTCCAACATCGGCAGTTCCTACTATCTCAATAAAACGCTGTATTACCCTCCTCTTTTCCTGTGTTTTGCATAACAAAATAAAGATTGCAACATAAATTCTAAGCTAAAATGTCATAAACAAGTGTTTAAAAATGCGTTTATCATATTATACTTGGGAACTTTTATAGTTGCCATTGCAGAAATATTAAAATAGTTTTCTACAGCTGTAGATGTTTCCTCGCAGTAGTGATGACTAACATTGTTAAAACCTCAGTTGCACCTAATTAATAAGGTATAATACTTCATGGGTTTTTTCCATGTTACAAACTGCTTTAGTAAAACCATTCCGATAAAACTTCTTGTCAAGGGATAATGGGAACTGCAGATGCTGGAGAATTCCAAGATAATAAAATGTGAGGCTGGATGAACACAGCTGGCCAAGCAGCATCTCAGGAGCACAAAAACTGACGTTTCGGGCCTAGACCCTTCATCAGAGAGGGGGATGGGGAGAGGGAACTGGAATAAATAGGGAGAGAGGGGGAGGCGGACCGAAGATGGAGAGTAAAGAAGATAGGTGGAGAGAGTATAGGTGAGGAGGTAGGGAGGGGATAGGTCAGTCCAGGGAAGACGGACAGGTCAAGGAGGTGGGATGAGGTTAGTAGGTAGCTGGGGGTGCGGCTTGGTGTGGGAGGAAGGGATGGGTGAGAGGAAGAGCCAGTTAGGGAGGCAGAGACAGGTTGGACTGGTTTTGGGATGCAGTGGGTGGGGGGGAAGAGCTGGGCTGGTTGTGTGGTGCAGTGGGGGGAGGGGACGAACTAGGCTGGTTTAGGGATGCAGTAGGGGAAGGGGAGATTTTGAAACTGGTGAAGTCCACATTGATACCATGTGGCTGCAGGGTTCCCAGGCGGAATATGAGTTGCTGTTCCTGCAACCTTCGGGTGGCATCATTGTGGCAGTGCAGGAGGCCCATGATGGACATGTCATCTAGAGAATGGGAGGGGGAGTGGAAATGGTTTGCAACTGGGAGGTGCAGTTGTCTGTTGCGAACTGAACGGAGGTGTTCTGCAAAGCGGTCCCCAAGTCTCCGCTTGGTTTCCCCAATGTAGAGGAAGCCGCACCGGGTACAGTGGATGCAGTATACCACATTGGCAGATGTGCAGGTGAACCTCTGCTTAATGTGGAATGTCATCCTGGGGCCTGGGATAGGGGTGAGGGGGGAGGTGTGGGGACAAGTGTCTTGACAAACTGTTTTGTGTAATATGAGAAGTTCTTGTCCCTTTAGGGACTTCTAATTTGTCATCTGCAGAGACATCAACCACATACCCTGTGAAGGAGCAAGGAATCACTGCAATGCCAACCTCTGGAGTTCCATGTTTAACTGATCTTGTACAGATTGCAGACTTTTCTATCAGTTTCATGGTTGCAATGGCATGAATGCTGACAGTTTTGCCATCATTAAACTGCAAGATCTGGCCATTGTGTTTCCAGTCCATTAGTCTGTTAGACATATAATGCATGGCGTAATTTTACTTGCTGCTTTTTCTTTATGCTCCTTTGCCTTTATGCTGCTACGTTACCCAAATGATTAAATTCAACGGCCATTGCAATACATAAATCAAATATTTTACTTGTTCTGTTGTTTGTCCTTTTTCCTCAGCTTGATATTTCTGAAGACTAGTGTGGAAAGCAAGGATTTCTTTGATTTGCTTTGGATTGCAGGAATTACAGATTTTGTGCTGAAGTACATTACAATTGGTTTCAAGTGCTTGGTCCTTATTCTGCCCAGAATAGTATTAGCTTTCAAGTCAAGGGTAAGTTAGCCTAACTTGCCTGAATTTGTTTCACTGCTACCGAATAATCTTTTAACGATAGAATTTTCATTAATTTTAAAAAGATTGATATAACACTTATAAGACAATTATACATTTTTTCCAAATATTTGATGTGAACAGATGTATATTGTGTTAACAAAGCAAAAGAGCATGTAACTATTTTCCAACTATTCTGAAGTAACTGAACTTCAGAATTATTTCATTAGCCATAAACAACATTGAGGTGTCTGTTTTATGCTATATAAATGCAAGTATTGCTGAATAAAGAGACATGCTGACAGAGGTTTTTTTGTGATAACAAGGTGTGGAGCTGGATGAACACAGCAGGCCAAGCAGCATCTTAGGAGCAGGAAAGCTGATGTTTCGGGCCTAGACCCTTCATCAGAAATGTTTTTTTTTAGGCCTTGCACGCAGAAGGCTCCCTTAACAGATTTCTGAAATTAAGCATTGTCTTGTGAGGAAATGTCGGTGATCTTACTGAATTATCTAAGATCTTGAGGGGACTAGAACTAGAGATGTAGTTTAAGAATAAGTATCTTTCATTTAAATTGAAAATTTGCGGAGTCTTTTTTTCTCTCAGAGGATCATTAGCCTGTGAGATTCTCACTAAAGAGCTGTGGAGGTGAGGTCATTGAATATTTTTAATGCTGAGTTAAACAGATTTATAAGTCAGATGGTTGTCGGGGGAGACGGGAACTTTGATTGTGGTCTCAATTCTGATTAACCATGATCTTACTAAATGACACAGCATGCTTGAGGGGCTGAATGGAAGAATTTTGATCCTTTTTGTGTATTAGCCTTGGAAGAAGCCCACCACAGGTTTACTAAAATGATGATGTAATTCTTGCAGTTCAAGTATGAAGTGGGACTAAACAAATAGTTGTGTTATTTAGAATGAAGAAGATTTAGTTGTGATTTGACTGAAGATTTTGTCACAGATAAACTGCATCTATTCTCTTACGGCCTGTAATCAGTGTGTTTTTATGGAAAGAGATGTGTGTTTTGTTGCTCTTGCTGTGTGTCTTCCAGCTAAATAACTTAGAAGGCAAGCTTTCCAGAGATTAAAAATAAAGCAGGTTTTTTTTATCCTGATACGCTTGTCCCAAATTAATGCAATGTCATATACTTGATCTCAAGAATATATATATTCTTGAGAATACACACAAAGCTGTGTTACACATAAAGATCGGGCACTTTTGTAGATTGTACATCAGAGGCCAAATTAAATACAGTCTCCAGTCTGCCATGTGATGGGCATGTGGCTTCTTGAATGGACGTGATGATTTAAAATTGAAGTGCAAGTCTGTAAGACAAAAAGTTCACAACAGATTACGAGGTCAGTTACTTATTGTCAAGTCTCTGGGAGATTGGTTCACAAATGAACTTGAATAGCGTAAGGGAGCCCTTTTCTCAGTTGGAATCTCCCACTTTCAGACTATTGCTGTTAACTGACTTGGCTACTTGATGCCTTGCAGTTTGATCGTGATCTAGCTCTCTGACCAACCAATGATTAACTGCGAATAGCTCTTCACTGATTTTTAAAAGTAGTCAGTATCATGTCTGGGATCGCATCAGGCTTTCCACAAGTTCAGGTCTTTGCCCACATCAGGTGCTGGGGTCACATTGATTCCAAAGCCTGTGTAGTGTATGTAGATGTTCACCAATTGGGTTTGAAGCAACCTGTCTCTTCATTTTAGAATGACCAATTTTCTGCTTGGTTTCGGGAAGCGTATGGACTCTCATCAGTTTAGAGTGGTCATTTGTTCCCTCTAAAACAAGGAAGTGGTTCTAATCTACAATACAAGTCAAGTGACCTTGGGAGGGCAACTTTGCTAGCTGTTTTGTGCCTAGACTTTAAAATCTAGAATTAGTTTGAATTTCAGAATACAATATGTCTTTACTGGACAATAACAATTTCAGAATTTTACCTCATAACTCTTTTGATCCTTTTTTTTCCCCATCTTGCAGTTATTTGTGAGAATATTTATAACAACATTTTGAAATTGTAGAATGAGATTTGGGAAGCAGCAAGCCAAACACTGAGTGCAGAGTAGTTATAGATCCAGATGGCATTTGGAATATTTTGAACAGTTTTGGGCCCTGTATCTAAGGAAGGATGTGTAGTCTTAAAGACAGTTCTGAGGATGTTCACAAGAATGATCCTGGGAATGAACGGCATGTCACATGAGGAGTGGTTGAGGACCCTGGGTCTGACTTGATGGATTTTAGAAGGATTGGTCAGGGGTGCGCAGGGTCTCATTGAAACTTACAGAATACTCAGGGACCTTGGATAGAGAGGACTTGGAGAAGGTGCTTCCATGAGCAGGGGAGGCCAGGACTCAAGGGTACAGCCTCTGAGTGAGGGGGTGATGCTTTAAATCTGAAATAAAGAGGAATTTCTTCAGCCAGAGAGTGGCAAATCTGTGGAACTCATTGCCACAGAAGGCTGTGAAGGCCAAATCATTGAGTCTTTATGCAGAGATTGATAGGTTCTTGATCAGTAAGGGGATCCTGGGTATGGAGAAAAGGCAGGCAAATGGAGGTTGAGAAGTATATCAGCCATGACCAAATGGCAGTGCACACTCAATGGGCCAAATGGCCCAGTTCCTTTCTTCTATCTTATGGCAATTTACACCGATTTTACATCTCTCTTTGCTTTTCAGCCCCATTAACAACCCATTTGTCTTTTGCACTGGCTTCTGCACCTACTGTTTCTTTCACCCTCCCCTCTGCCTCTGTCAACAGTGTTAAAACAAAATTCTGATCCTTTTCAGTTCTGAAGAAGAGCCATAAGAACATAACATTAGCAGGAGCAGAAGTAGGCAACTGGGCTCAAAACGTTAACTCTGTTTCTTTCTCCGCCAATATTGCCAGAACCTGCTGAGATTCTCCAGCATTCTGTCTATTTGTTTCAGGTTTCCAGGTTCAGTAATATTTTGCTTTTATTAACCGAGGAGCACTGACCTTACACATGTAAGAAACATCAACCCTCAGTTTTGGAAAGTTCAATGCATTTTAAAGCCCTGGAATTGAGCAGTACAAAGCACTTCAACAAGAAAGATGTAATTTTCAGAAATGCTTGTTTTGCGATTGGAAATAGACCAGGATTAACTGATCTGCAGCTTTCGCTACATCAAATTCTGAATTATTTGAATTATTTTTATTATTGATGTATACAGTTCATTTCTTAACATACAAAAATCAAACAGACAATTTTATGAAAAACAGCTTTCTTTTTCATAAAAGCTGTGAGGTGCAAAGCACAGGGTGATGTTCCATTTTTGGTATATACTAGCACATGCAAGACAAATCTCAGCTGGATTTGCAACAAACTGTACTCCGTATATGTGATCACAGTAAATGAATGCAGCAGCTTTTCATTACGAAGATAAATCTGCTATTTTACATGTGAAAAGGAATGAGTTCTGGATGGATTCCATGGTTTTCTTAACCTTTTCTGTATTAAACAGATTAAAGTACAAGGAGAAAGCATCAGATAGATGAACAATTTAACCACTACTGAAGATAGATGGTGCTTTTTTCACAGTTCGTGCACTTGTCGAATTGTCTGAATGATTGTTTAAATTGGAAACAATTTTTCCCAGATGTCACCCTTAAATTTAGGTCACTTGACATTCCACCCCTGCCACCAACTCTTGTTTTCCTCACATTTCGTGAAACTGCATTAGAAGGACAGTGTGAGGTTTCTGCACTTCAGTCTACAAAGTATGATGTCATTCTTTGGATAGAAATGCCTTTCATGTCTAATCAACATAAATTGCTGTTGGGCCATAACTTTGATCCAGTTGCATTTGTATGCTGTGGGTTTAGTTACCGTCAAAGATTTCACAAATTAATGCTATTTTAAATAGTAAAAGGGGGAAGTATCAAAATGTACGGGAAAGAGGGTGATTACGGAAGGCATGTAGATACACTGGAATTAATAAATGACAGATTGAAAATCAGTGAAATGGGCAAATGTTGGACAAACATCAGAAAATGAACTATTCAAATTGACAGTATTAAATAGTGGGATATTCTGGTAGAAATTACTTTCTAGCTTGTTCTGATTTTGCTTTGCACATATTTATGCTTGATTTTTTTTTTTGATTCCTTGCTGATTAGAAGCTTTAGCTTTCGTACTGTCTTTATACTGATCAGTCCTTAGGACCCAAGAACATTGTTACCAGACACGCAGTCCAAGTGAAAGAGGCATGCATCTAATAAGTAAAGCAAATCGGAATATTTTCTTACCTTCATGGATTTAAACTCATCCACTGCCCATATTCTAAGTTGCACCAAGTTCCATTCACTTAGCACCCATGTCAATGACTCAGTTTTAAAATGATCATCCTTGTTTTTTTTTGTTTCTGTGACTTGTCCCTCCCCACTTCTGTTACCCCTGTAGTCCCACAACCCTCCAAGTTCTGAGTGCTTCCAGTCTGGTGTCACGATGATCTTCAATTTTAAGAAATTTTGTCATTGGTGACCGTACCTTCAGCTACTGAAAACATAGGCCTGGAATTAGACCCCTAAACCTCTCTTTCATCCTTGATGATGCTGTTTAAAACTTGCAGCTTTGGTCATCCCCTTTAACATTTCCTCGTGTGGTTTGATGTCAGACATTGTTTGACTAGACTCCTGTGAAGACCTTGAAATGCTTGGTTACATTAAAGGTTATAAACATGGTTAGGTGTCGCCGAACAATGTTATAAACTTACGAGAGATGTTAAAGTCACAGAGGATGAGGCACAAAGATGAAGACTGCTGATATGGGGATAGTCTAACTAATAGGAATTCGCATGATGAGTGATCCGTACTCTGAATAGGACTTCCAGTTGGATGGTATAAGAAAATATTAAAATAATTTAAGAAAGCTGTCATGGGGGTATGTAATTTTCTTTTTGTACATAGACTAGCTGCATATTCGTCCGCCCCTGTATCAATCTCCACTAAACATTCACTTCTATCAGTACCAACGTGAAACTTGGAAATCTTGCCCCTTTGCCATCTAACTAATTGACAGGTCTACATCTAAGGTCTGAACTTAATTTCATTTATTGTCTTCTACTACCATGAAATGATGTAGAATTAAGAGGAACTTCTGCAACAATGTCTACTTTTTGTAAGTTCATTTTAGCATGGAAACAGATTCAATATTGCACTAAACTAAGAGAAAGTTTGTATCTGCCTTCTATCTGTTCTGCTCATCTGTTTACACTTCTTTTGCACTAACTAAAGCTGTAATATTTTGCACTGTGCCATTGCGCAAAGAACTTCACTCATCCTTTGGTAGTTTGAAATCTTGGACCAGGTCTTTCAGTCAGAGCAACTTAATAACAACTTGTGTTTATGTAGCACCTTTAATACACTAAAACCATTCCAAGGCACTTCACAGTAGTGGCATCAAATAAATGTTTATAACTAACAATGTGTGGAGATAGTGGGATAGGAAATTGGTGAAAGAACGAAGTAGCAAGGCACAGAATTTCAGGAGAATAAGGCAAAACGCTCTGCCCTATTTTTTTCAAAACTATTATTATGTACCTTTCTCTCTAACTATTAATTTCAGGGAGGGGCTGGTTCATTGCAGAAAAAAATTGACAAGTCCTTTACTGTGTTTATTCAACATCGTAAGATATAAATATTTAAATTACATTCTCTGCAGACATTTTGGTTGTGGTTTGATGATTTAAACCTGCATTACAGTGGTAATATATGTTTTGAATTATAAACTGATGAATTTAAGTTATGGTCACATTCCTGTGAATTCTGATCAGTGCTGTACAAAGAATTGAAAGAAAGACTTGCATATGGCATTTTTCAACCCCAAGTCAACTCAAAGCATTTTATAGATAATGAAATACTTTTCGACACATAGTTACAGTGTAAGAGAAAAACTGCAGCAGCCTATTTTGCACAACAGTGCTCTAAAGACAACCACCACATGTTATGTTTAGTGATGTTGGGTGAAGGATAAATATTGATCAGGAAATCGAGATTCCCCTGTTCTTGTTTAGTTTGTATCTTTGAATCTTTTCCACCTACTTAAGAGAGCACTGGGTCCTTGATTCAAAATTTTAACCAGAAGGTGACACCACCAACAATGCAGAACTCCCAAAGTTATGTGATGGATTTCAGAAAATGAAAACAGCAGAGCCAACATTTTTTAAAGAGTCAAAATGGCTGGAAATAGAGTGTGGAATCGTAGAAGTTCACAGAACAGAACAAGGTCATTTGGCCTGTCATGTATCTGCTGGCCAAAGAAGAACTGCCATTTCTAAAGAGGGGTCCAGACCTGAAACATCTGCTTTCCTGCTCCTGTGATGCTGCTTGGCCTGCTGTGTTTATCCAGCTCTACACCTTGTTATGCCAATTTGAATCTCAGTTTCAAATTCTTGGTCTGTAGTCTTGCAGATTATGGCATTTCGAGTGCATGTCGAGATACTGTTTAAATATATTAGGCATCTCTGCCTCTAAGATTTTTTTTTAAGCAGTCAGTTTTAGACCCCACCACTGATCACTTTTGCAATAACTCCTTCCAGCAATTATTTTAAATTTCTCCTGCCCACCCTGTTCTTGGTTTCCTACTAAGTGAAATAGGATCTTCCTATCTACTCTTTCACAACATCTCAAAGTAATATACTTTAATTAAATCTTCTTTTGGCCTCCTATGTTCCAATGTATAAAAGGGCATATGTCAGATTATTTCATTACTATTTTCATTGTAAGCTTTTTAAAAATATTTTCTTATCTGAAATAATTAACCAGAAATTTTGCAAGTGTGATTTTTGTGTTGTAGCATCTAATTTTGCCAACAATAATGTTTTCTGTATAATTCTATTACGTAAATTTACCAGTGCTCCAAATTAACTTTTTAAAATTGAAGAAAAAAATCATTCAGCGACAATGGAACGCCCATGCTACATGGGGGATTTTGCAAGAGACCCTTTATTCATTTCATATCTCATTGTATTATTTTTATTTTGTTTTCTGTAAGAGTAAATTCACAATGCTCAAGTTTTATTTATTTATATTGTATATGTGTAAGACAATATTTAGAAAGTCAGAATTTCCATCATCCACGTGTGATGGATTATAGATTCTTCTGTACTTTCAAAAACTATAAAATATATCTCTGTTACTGGCTAGGCCATGCTGCATAATATATGGCTCTGCATCACTGCCAGTTTTGTTACTCACTTTATACTACACTACCTTCCTTTATTGGTTAGGATATTCAAAACTGTAAGTTTAAAATGTACATATATCTATAAAGAATAATTGCACATAAATTTAAATTGTAATCCAGAACAATTGTACATATATTGGGAAAAATTGAAGCTGAATTGTTCTGAATCACTGCATAGGAAATAAAAATCTAGAGCAATGTAAAACAGACTTCGGATTCATTATGATCCATTTTCAGTTAACATTTAGTCAAAATGTATGCATGGCGTTTAACGAATTTGGCACTAAACATTAGTTCACAGAAAAAATTGTGTTTGCTTCCATTGAAAGCCTCACGCCTTATACAATTGGTTCTGAAGACAATTGTGGTATGGAATGGACACCTACAACATAAACAATCCAGTTCCATTGTTATAGACGCCACCCGCTCACCCTTCATCTTCCAGTAATTGGATCAGTCTTGCTCCAAAATTGCTGCTGACAACAAAAATAGAAAATCCACACAAACAGCTTTGCAATTGAGTCCACAACTTTGATTTTGTCTAAGCCAACATTCTGTTGGTATTTCTCAGTCGATGTAAAGACAACTCTTGCAACATTTACATAGTATTTAGATGTTCACTTGTTATCCCATAGCTGCCAGGGCAACAGGCCAAGAGTCGGAAAATGAGATCAGTCAGTCAGGTAACTGGTGTATATATATATGGACCCAAATGGCCACCTCCTGTGCTGTAAACGTCCAAGAATCTAAGAATGAGAAACAAAAGTGAACTTATGGAAAACTCAGGAGGTCTAGCAGCACCTGTAGACACCAAAACAGAGTTAATGTCTTAAGTTCACAATCATTCATTAGAATGCAAAAGCAACTTTATAACAGTTTGTTACTAAAAACTCCATTGCATACATGCTTGTTAAGGCATATGGATTGCTTCACTCGACATGGTGTAAATCAGGAGAAACCAGCACTGATACAATGTATGACAGAACTGGTTCTACTGGAAGTAAAGGGATACATAAACTCAAGTTCTGGTGTAAAAACACCATTAACAAGATCAATTGTGTGGAAGTTATTTGTATGTCTGGAGAATGAATATAAACTTTTTTTTTAGAAATAGATTATTAATAACAGTTAACTCAACTTTAGCATTTGTTTATTAATTTCACTTGTATACACTTATTTTAACTGTAGGTAGTGATTACATCATTGAGGGACTTTTGCTTGGAACAGCTAGAGGCATTGGAGATTGAACCATTAATCAGGAGAACCCTGGTTTTAATTGTATAGTTTGGATCCCTTAGGCCACTTGGCTCAAAAACTGCTCCAACTCAATTTGTCTTCATGAAATCACCACTCTGCACTTTAAGCAAAAAATGGTTTAAGTTTAATTTTTAAGAAGTCATTTAAGGGAAAACTAGGTAAGTACATGAGGGAGAAAGCAATTGGATGATATTCTCCTTAAATAAAATGAACAAGGCTCATGTGGCTCATTAAAACCTGCATTGATCATTTGGGCCGAATGGACTATTTTCTGTTATAAATTCTGTGTAATAGTTCTAATACTATTCAGCAAAAGCATTGTTTATTTTTCAAATTTCTTTGTCCAGCCTCCTCTCTGATTTAGCCCCCCCGCTCCAATGACAGTTAATTATATTGGAATATGGTTCCAGGGGTGCTGGCAAGCCTCACATTCTTTGCCCAAGTGGCCGTTCTTTGTGTTTGAGGTTGGACAGTGATTGCCAGCAAGCTCGACTGTTAGACCCATCACAGCCAAAGCAGATCCTGTCTGCACCTGTCATCCACACACACTATCCAGCAGGGGTCACTGGATAGTAATCAGGAATGGGTAAACCAGGCCAGTTTTATCCCTCTCTCTCCAAGATCAAGGATGCAGAGACTAATTGTGGCAACAACCTTATTTTTAAACAAAACTACTGTGGTTGTTTTTCCTAGCATTTGTCAAATTTGAATTAAGCATCTCATCTGGAAATAGAATGAGTCATTTGAGTCATGTCAACAAAACCTAGTCTTATGTAACTGGCTAGGTATTTTGCTTCGGTTCTGCTTTCTGTAAGGCTAAGGCTACTTCTTAAAAGAAGACTTGGTTCTAAAACTCCATTCTTTGCACTGAAAATCTCACAGCACAAATTCTTTGCCAGATTAATAAGCCTGTAGATTAGTAGAGATTTTAGGACTGAAATGATTGCTGTTATATATTTGTCCTAAGCTGTCAGCTGCACAAACCAGAAACACAAACTGCACTGGCTGCCTGCTGCAGAACTGACATCACTCAATTCCCTAGAGATATGAGATCACAAGAATGCCAAGGTCTGAATGATTATAATTGTTCAAAGCACAAAAGATTAGAGTGACAGCTTGTTATATGATCTCATCTCCAAGACCCATGAGATATCTGTGCTGTTTTATTGGGTGTTCCAGCATGGAGCCTATCCTACAGCACCAGACGTGGGGGAAAAGGATGACACGTGAATGTGGCTATGTCAACTTGACTCATGGTCTTTGGAAGGAAAGCAGGTGACTTTTATTCCTGTTGCAGTGACATCATGCTATCTTCACAAGGAGCCATGGTTTCCATGTCAACTGTTGTGATGCAGCTGTCCTTGGTGTAATTTGTGTTTATACCTGTAAATGTTTCACTTGCAGCATTCAAGCAGTCAGTTTAAGAAAACTTAATTCCCTGTTTTAGATTTGGGGGATAAAAACAGTTGTTAAGAATCAAGACATTAATTAGAATATAAGCAAAAATGCTGCTGAGCTATACAAGCCAATCTGTCAGCATTTGAAAGAGAAAGGACAAGAACAGCTTGCATTCTTACTCTGAAGTATGTCTGAGTACTTTATAAAGGGTTTTTGACTGCAGGTGGGAGGAATTAAAGATGAGGGAGAATAAAATGCAGACAAATGAATAGGCCTTTAAAGAAACCTTAGGAGGAAGGGTAAAAGACAGTCATGCGAAATAGCTTCCAGAGTGTGTTCCAAAGAGCATGGAAATAGAATATACCATTAACTGCACTGCTGCTGAAAGAAGGGACACTGGTGAGGTACCTCTACGGAAACTTGTTTCTTGCATTAAAACAGTATTTCAATCAGCAAGTGGGAAAGGCAGGGACACGTGAAAATTTGTTGCTCTGATTTTGAACTGAAAAAAATTTCAGCTCGCCCAAGTCTTTGCACTAAATGGACACGTAGGTAACTTGCCACTAACCTTGCTGCATATGGCGATTGGCTAGGAGCACTTAAATTTGACTTTCATGCATACTTGTGGTAACTGGTTCTGGGATGGTGGGTTGTGGTGTGCAGGAAAGATAAGTTGACAGATATGATGGGATCAAGGTTGGAGCACTGGGATTTCATTTGATTGGGAAACTGTTTGTGGAAATATTGTTTCTGTTAACCGCATCTGTTAATGTAGATAAGAATAGAATTAAGAGATGGTGATGTGTGCGTGTCAGACATGGCTTAAAGGAACATTCTGTGAGTAGAAGATTGTAGATTCAAACTCCATTCCAGAAACTTGAGCGCATCATTTGGGCTGGATGTTCATTGCAGTATTTAGAGAAAACTGCATTATTAGAGGTACCAATTTTTGGATACGAAATCAAATTAACACTTCATCTGCCCTCTTCTAAAGAGTGGGAGTGTGCTCCCAATGTTCTTGCTAACATTTACTCCTCAAGCAATATTGCTGTATAAAGGATTAACTTGCTATTTCACTCTTGTGGCACCTTGCTATGGTAAATTGGCTATGCATTTGCCTTTAATGCAGTAGGAACTGCATTTCCAAAGTATTTTATTATCTGCAGAGTAATTTTGGTCATCCTGAAAGATACTATGTATATGCAAGTAGTCATTCATTCAAGATGGAGCATGTAAAATAGAGAATAGTAGGGAATTAAATGCTCCAAAGTGCTGATTATCAAGTATTTAGAGGAAAAATTCCAGTCACTGTGGTGTACGGTGGTGTTTGTCACATTCATAAAGTGCTATGAAAAGACAACAATGTTAATCTCTCGTCAGATTTAGACTACGATGCACCTGTATATTTCCAGTATTTTCTCCCAGATCTTCAGCATTTGTAGTTTTTTTTCATTGTTGGTCTCCAGAGCCAATTTGTTGCATTTCTATTTTCTGTACAGGTTTTCACTTTAGAGAGACAAGATTATTTTCAAATTCTCAATATGAGCTATAAAATAGAACTGAAATTAACCATAAATTACATTTACAAATTTAACAATGTGGAGCTTGTTACTTTATTGAAGAAAACAGGCTCTCAATTAATTTTAATCCTGTAATCCTTTATTTATATTAGTAGTGTTGGCTAAAGTGAATAACAACCAGGTTTACTTAAAGCTTTGATACCATAAACATATTATCACATCTTTTTTAAAATATTTGTTTTACTTCCATTTCTTTAAATCACTATATCACTAAAGCAAAATATCACAGGAATGTCTATTTACATGAACAAAAGTTGTCAAAGACTGTCTTTGTAAATGGGAAAGAAGTTTGAATTCAGACCTACTTATAAAAAGGAACAAAAAAAAACTCTCACTCTCCTGGTTGTGAGAGTTCTAATTGAAGTGAGTATGGACATTCAATGAATTCCTAGTGTCTATGATTTCAGAGCTTTGAACGATGAGCATTGAACAATTCTCTATGAATTGGCACTCAATGGGAAATGCATAGAGAAGAATGACTGAACTTTGAAATACAAATTGTCATGTTGATGCAGTAGGGGGCATACTTCTGATATTGGATGAAAGTTTCTTGTTGAGGTACTATAAAGAAGAACTATTATTCTACCCCTCGTCACCATCTGTACCTGACCTGGGAGTGCTTTATGCTAAAAGTGAATGGAAATTGTCCATTTTCCTACCTTGCTCCCCTCAACTTGAAAAACCATATCAATGAGGAGAATTATTTAAAGTGAAATAAAGTGTTAATCACTTACTAGACACATCAACTAATTGTCTAATATTACTGAAAAAGAAAGCTCTACTGCGTTTGTATGCTTTGTTTAAGGAAATGTTACTCATGTTCCGTATACACTTTTAATAGCAAATAAAAGTCTTGAGTGGAAGAGGTTTACCTATTATTGTGTAGTAATCAGTTAAATGTTTGAACTAAAGGAGTGTTTTTAATTAGTTACCAATAAAGTAAATTGTCCATTATGCCCATCAGTAATATTTTGACAATTGGAAATAATTTAAATGTCCTACCATTTAAAAATGCACAATTCATCCTCTCTTTAATAGCTCTATGATTATCAAAACACCATGTGATGTGGTAAACCATACTGAATAGGGATCTCTTTTATATATAGTTCTCGTTCTGTTAGCTTACTCATCTTAGCCAGAGCAGCTTTAGAAATTCAACAAAGCGTTTGGTGTTCCGTCATTAGAAGGAATATTGCTAGTAGTGCTTTCCCCTGATTGTTTTCTAGTAACTGCCTGGAAAGTGTGCATGAATGGATTAACTGTGAGGAACGGACAGAGTTCAGTGTTCTGAACTCACGTGACTTTTGTGTGTCCACTTGAACAAAGTAACTTGATGATTGCAGTGGAACTGTACTCCAATGTAAGTTGTGTCCTCAAGAAATGAAAAGGGGCAAATTAGATTTAAAAAGTGGTAGATTAGCATTTCTGATAAATTCCTAGTTTGGTGTTTTACTTGTTAGTGGGGTGAACTAAATGATCCCTACCTGTACACAGACTGGAAGAATTCCAAGCTAGAACAGGTGACAGACTTAACAGACTGAATATTGGGTCCATCATTCAAGCTGCAATGAACAAGTTTGGGTTAAACATTTACCAGGGAGATTTTTTTTTTAATTATGTATGTGGGGGTGATGATTTTTTTTAAAATCAAGAATAATCTTACACTTCATTCCTGTGATCCGTTTTAAACTTATGAATTGATTAAAACTTGCAATGCATTACTGAACAAAGTGACATCACTATATGCGCTGACACTGGAATAGAAGTATATGGTTGGCTCAGAAGTAAAAATAAAATTTGTGTAAAATTAACTCTTTTAAAATCATTTTTGCAGGGAACACTTTACCTCCTAATAGAAGAAATGAGCCAATTATTGAGATCCTTGATGCCTGTACAGCTGTGGTACAAATGCATAATGGGAGAAGACTCCATCAATAGTTACCTGTTAGAAGGCACCCTGATTGTTCTGTACAGTCTTTGTAAGGTGAGTATTCAGAAACATTTTCTTGCTTTTACTTTCATGTAGATTACAAAGAACATATTTTCAATTTGAATTCATTCAATGAAAAATTGTGGTATGTGATATGAGATTAAAAGTAGATTTATTGCCTATTGGCCATTGAGACTCCTCCAGCTTTTACCCCCAATATGTATTCTGCAGAAGTAATCTTCTTAAAGTAACTAATAGTTTCACTAAATAAGTACCAAAACAAGACTGGTAGGTGCAATTTAGAACACTTGTAACTTGGGCATACTTGATAGAATCACAGAATTCTTGCAGTGCATAAGAGAGCCATTTGATGCATCGTATGTGCAATGGTCTCCAATTGAGGATTATGATCTAGCACCAATCTTCTGTCATTTTCTCCATACTCTTGCAAATTGTTTCAGTTTGGATAATAATCTAGCACTTACCTAAGAGCCTCAATAGAACCTAACTCCACCATTCTTCAAGAAGTTCATTCCAGGCCCTAACTAATTACTGTGATCAGGTGTTTGTTTCCACAACATTTGTTCCTTTTGCAAAATGTTTTAAGCCTGTGATTTCTTGTTCTGAACTCTTGTACAAGTATGAATGGTTTCTCCCAATCTACTCTGTCAAGAGCCCTCACGCCTTTGAAAACTTCAGCCAGATTTCCTCTTAGTCCTCTCCACTCCAAGGAAAATAGTCCCCATGTCAGCAATCCATCTTCATCGTTAAAGTTTCTCATCTGTGGAACTATGCCCATTAATCTGTTCGGTACCTTTTTTTCAATGCATTTGCATTTTTCCTGAAGTGTTTTTCCTACACTGTGCACAGTACTTCAGATGAGGCCTAACTACTATTCTGTCCCTGTTTAGTGTAACCTCATTGTCCTCGTGTTTTATATTCCTATTAATAAACACAAGAAAACTATTCCTTTATTACCTGCTGTCCTCATTTGTCCCGTTACATTTAATGACTTGAGTACATATACACCCAGATCTTGCTGCCCCTAGACAACCTTTAGAGTAGTGCCTTTTCTTTTATGCTGTCTAGCCATGTTCCTTCTACCAAAATATCTCATCTCACATTTTTCCATTTTAAACATCATCTGTGACCTGTCTGTCCTGTCCACCAACTTGTCACTGTCCTTTTGTAGTACTGCACAGCCTTCCTCACACTTTACAATTTTTCCAAGTTTTGTCTCTCTGGAAAAATGGAAACTGTGCCTGCCAATCAAGAAAAACAAAGGTGCCAGTAGCAAACCCTAGGGAACTCCATTTATCCATGTGACAATTAATTCTACCCTGAATTATTGATTCTGGAAGTTTCATCACAACCAAAGTCTATAATTGCTGGCTTATTCTTGCACTTTTCTTTGAACAGGGCTTCACGTTTGCAATTCATGCAAGATTCCTAAGTTTAAGGAAGACTGAAAAGGTTTGGACAGTGTCAGCTGGCCACAGTTTCCACACTCACTCCGTTCAGTATTCTTAGATTCATTTCATCTGATCCTGGTGTCATGTCCATTTTAAGTACTGAAATCTATCCAATACCAACCCCTTATCAATTTTGAATCTTTCCAGTATCTGAATTTCATTCTCTGTTAATCTGGCCTAGGTAGCAGCTGCTCCTTTGATAAAGTCAGGTGCAAAGTTTGCATTTAATACATCAGTTATGACCCCTGCTTCCATGTGTGAATCTCCTTTTTCATGCTGAATTGCCTTGTTTTTCCTTTTACCACTCTTTTACTATTTGTGTCAAAAGGAGAGTTCAGGATTCCCTTTTATGTTAGCTGCCAGTCCCTTTCAGAAACCCTCTTTTTTTAATTTGCTTTTTCACTTCTCTTCTGAGCATCCTGTGTTCAGCTTGGTTATCAATTGTTTTCCTGACTGACATCTGTCGTAACCAATGTTTTCTTATCTTAATCTCTTTTTTCATCTAGAAATCTCTGGATTTTGTTTGCCATAACTTTCCATTTTGAGGTTGAATGGCTTGACTAGGGATCAATGACCAGGAGCATAGATTTGAGATAAGGGGTAGGGGATTTGGAGAGGATGTAGTAAAAAGTCTCACCTAGAGGATGGTGACACTCTGAACCTCACTGCCTGTAAGTGTGGTAGAGGCAAAAATCCTTCCTAAATTAAATATAGTATTTAGATGCACACATATGATGTGAAGGTATACACGCTATTGATCAAATACTGGGAAATGGAATTAGAAAATGGAGGGTTTTTTTTCTTGAACAGTGCAGTCTCGATGGGCTGAAGGACCTTTGCCTGTGCTTTAGTTCTATGCCAGATCTATGGACTATGTTAGAACTGCATCAGCTACATTTTGTTCTTGCCACATTGAAATGAGCTCTCCCACTCTTAGTCTAGATTGCTTACTGTTCTTTTCTACTATCATCCACACCTTATGACAAAATGATCACTGCCACCTAAATGTTCCCCACAGACACTTGGTCTATTTGGCCCACATCATTCCAAAAAAACAGGTCAAGCAGTGCCACTTTCTGATTGGACTGATCACATACTGCTGTAGAAAATTTTCCTGCTCACAATTTAAGACTGCAGGCCCCTTTTGTCTTTGAATTCCTGGGGCATTCTTTTTCTGCAAGACTGCAGTTCTGTTCTTCACAAATCCCCACCCCTCCTTTTCTTCCTTTCCAATCCTTCCTGAATACCAGTATCGGGAATATTTAATATTCAATCATGCTTTTCCTTAAGCCAGGTCTCTGTAAGAACCATACACTATAATTCCACGTGACAATCTGTGACTGTATCTTGGCTGTCTTACTTACTATACTCCTTACATTTGGGGTCAGTTAGCTCAGATGGCTGGATAGCAGTTTGCAATGCAGAGTGGGTTCAATTCCTGCACCAGCTGAGGTTACTGTGAAGAACTTGCCTTCTTAATGTCTTCTCTCACCTGAGGCATGGTGACTGTCAGGTGACAGTAGAACCACCACCAGTTATCTCACTCTTATGAGAAAGCAGCCCAGTGGCCTCTTTTATCCTTGTATTCACAAACATGCATTATAACCTAGAATTACAATGGTTTAATTCCTCAACGATCCCTTATTTTGACACCACCTGTTCACTTCCTGCTGTCTATTCTGGCTCTCCCTGTACTTTGTGCACCCTGGTAGCCATTTCTGATATTCTGACTTCTTTCTCACAGCCCTGCTGACTTGGTTCAATCTCTTCCAAAGAACTAGCGGAGCAGCTACAAAGACATTTTGGACATAATGTTTGCAGTTTGAAATTTGTTGTAAGATTGTGTGTATCTCCTTTGATAATCAAATACACAATCTTGTTACAAAGTGCAAACAATGAAAATGTTTCAAATCACAATGGCAGGAGGGAACTTTTTGTTCTGTTGTGTGCTGCTTATTTTTGACAATTTATCCAATTTTCTTCCTTTTGACTGATTGCATATCGTCTGTTTGCAAATTGCTGCAGCTCTTGGACGTCTGTGGTCGAATAGCGGGTTTGCGAAAGGCCTTGAAGATCTTGTGTAAATCGCAGGTAAATTGTGTTTGAGCTACAGAAGCATTTTTCACCACCACCTATACTTGTAACAAGAAAAGTATTATTTGGAAACCATGTATTTCTTTATGGGGTGGAAGGGAACATTGAAGAGCACTTCACCTGTTGCTGCTGCTACATCCCTGGAAGCCATAATGAGAGACATGGCAGCAAGAGGTCTGTCTTAATCTCTTATTAAAGTTACGGTGATGCCTAATAATAATGCAAAAAAAGTGAAGCAGAAGGTATATTTTAAATGTGTTTTGTTTTAAATCTGAGCTAAATTTTATTTTCAGATATGTTTCATTAACATTATTTAATGTTACTGTAAAACCTGAGATGTGAATTTGATCAGAGTACATACATTCAAAATTCCAAAGCAGGGAACAATGCCATTGAAGCATGTTAATCAGTGCATACTAATTTCATGCAAGTGCTCTCATTCTGTACAAAAATCTGCTAGAAGTTGTGAATCTGTCTTATTATTCATCAATAAACATTAATTAGGTTCATAGAACTGTACAGCATGGAAACAGACCCTTCAGTCCATCTCATCCATGCCAACCGGATAGCCTAAATAAATCTAGTCTCATTTTCCAGCATTTGGCCCATATCCCTCTAAACCCTTTCTATTCATATACCCATCCAGATGCCTTTTAAGTGTTGTAATAGTACCAGCCTCCACCACTTCCTCTGGCAGCTCATTCGAGTTGTTAAAATATATTTATGAGTATGCTTCTTCTCACATTTCCGTGTTAGTAAGTTTTGGCGAAGGAAGGTTTACAGAATTTCGTCTTAGAATGAAGCAGTGAACTGTTGTTTTTCAGACTAGAGAAAGTAATAAAGTGGGGTTTCCCATGATTTGGACCTAGGACCGCTGCTATCCTTGATATATGCTACAATTTAGACTTGAGTGTAAAGGGCAGAATTTCAACATTTGCAAATGACACAAAATGTGGTAGTATTGCTGAAGATGGTGATAAACCTCAGGGTAACAGGTTGGTAGGATGGGCAAACAGACAGCAGATGAAATCTGAATAATTGAAATGCAAAGTAATACATTTTTTGTAGGAAGAATGAGGAGAAGCAATTTAATTAAAGGTGCAATTCTAAGGGTTTTGCAAGAACAGGGAGATCTGGAGGTATATGTGCTCAAATCATTCTCAAAAGCAGGGCAAGTAAAGAAAATTATTAAAAAGGCATATGCAATCTTAGACTTTATAAATTGAGGCACAGAGTACATATACAAGGAAGTAATAGTTATAATTAATCTTTTATAACACAATAATTCAGCCTCAACTACAGTATGGTGAGCAATCCTGGGCTTTGCAAGTAGGGAAGTTATGAAGGTTTGACAGGATGCAGAAAAGATTCAATAGAATGAAGTTCCTCATCCATGGAATCAATGACATGAAGCTGGGATTGTTCTCTTCAAAGAACAAAACATTGAATGAAGATTTGATACAAAATAAAGAAAGATGAAGTACATAGAGTGAAACTATTACCATTAGTGGAAGAGTTGAAAACCAGAGGACATGCATTTGATTTGATTGACAGTAGAACCAGAGGGACATGAGGGAATGCTTTTTTTTGTGCAACAAGTGGTTAGGATCTGAAATTCACTGCCTAAGGGTGTGAAAGAGGCAAATTCAGTACTGGCTTTCAAAAGGAATAGAATAAATACCTGAAGGAAAAGTAATTGTAGGCTTTTGGAGAAACAGCAGAAGAGGAGGGTTAGCTGAATTTCTCTTACAGACAGCCAAAGTGAACTTGATGGACTGAATGGTCTCCTCCTTTGTTGTAACCATTCAATGATTCCATCTATTCCTGTGTAAGGATGGACTGGGAAATTTGAAAGGAATCTACTTCTTTATTACTAGCCAGTGACTGCAGGTTGAAACAGTTTATGTGTGGGCAGTGTTCAATATTTATGATGCCAGCTGTGATTTATTACATCATGAACACTCTGTTCATGCTGAAAAATGCAGTATATCTGAATGAATAAGGTAATGGAGACCTTATTAATGCTAGTGTAGTTATACCTAGCATGACTTATTGCCTTCAGGAAAAGACAGTTAGAGGTCAGGTAGGAGGACCAAGGAACACCTGTCTTATAGCTACGCAAGCATGGCAGTACCACTTCAGAATTAGGCCCAAGTCTGATTTCAAAGCAATAAGACCCCCTCAGACAATTTAACAGTGCTGGGTTTGACATCATGTGATCCTAACTCCAGTTATATGTAGTATGTACCTTTTAAAAGTATCAACAGGTTCCTTTGATCTCTTTGACGCATTTTATAAATTCTCAAATGCTGCTTTGAGCTTGTAGAAACTCCAGGCTGGCTAGGGAAAGAGTTATGAGCAAAAGGCAGAGATGCAAGCATGATTCCAGTCAAGATTACATGAATCACATACTGCTAGGATGAGACCTGTTTATGTTCTCAATCATGGGCATGTGAATACAAGTACAGTAGTGTACCAAGTCAAGGATTGGAATAGTCTTTCAGAACCCAAATCTCATTACAAAATTGAATTCAATAAATCTGATAATTTGTGGAACTGGCAGCATTTCAATGACTGAAAAGCCTGCCAGATTGTGGTTAAAAACCCAGCTGGTGCATGACTGTCCTTCAGGAAAGGAAACTTGCTATTCCTACATGGTCTGCCCCGCATGAGATTCCAATTTCTCACTAAGTCGTTGACTCTTGTTGCCCTCTAAAGTGGATGAGCAAGTCAGTTATGTAAAACAAGCAGTACTATCTTATCAGAACAACAAAGGGAGATGATAAATGGCATTGGCAAAATGCCTGGGAGCAGGTCAACTTGCTATCTTTGCAAGAGAGGGGGTATAGTATAGTAATGAAGAAGGTAAGGTAATAATGAAGAAGAAAATAAATTTTTAAGTGGGGGCAGAAGCAAAATTTGTACCAAGTCAAGATAACCATTCCAGCAAAAAAAAGATTGTGGAACTTTACAGCATAATTGATGTCTGAGACAAAATGCTGTGTTAATTTTACAGCTACTGATGATGTAATCAATTCAAGAGGAGCATTTATGTTACAAGGTTGGATGTGAAGTCTATTCTAATTAGATTATACAGCTCTGACTTAAGAACGATGAAAGGGTCCTGTTGGTGTTATATCAGCACAATTAGCATTATGTCAGCTGTACTTCTGTTACACAAGGTGAAACTTTTATATTGGTTTTTAGATGTAATTTCTTATTGGGAACAATGACTTATTTCATGTCTATCATCAGTTGCCCCAAATACATCTGCGGTTTCCAAAAATTGCCATAATATTGGAAAATATATTTAAAAACAGCTCCAAAATCACGGCTTTTCTTAAAAAGGAGTCTTAGTATTGACAATAATCTGCATCTCATTTGTGTTGGAACACAGCAATATAAAAGCTGTGCTTCTCACTGCAATTGCCTTCTCTTTTGGCAGAGCTGTGGTGTACGAGCTACCAGCCAGCAGTGCAGTGAAGCTGGAGATATCTGTCCGATCTGCCAGGCAGAATTTCGAGAACCTGTGGTGTTGATTTGCCAGGTAGGGGGAAGGAGGGGTAAACAGACAGACCTTCGATTGTTTTTAACCGACATGTAAAGGATAATTGTTCTGTGTTCAAATCAATGATGTCCTTGATGAATTGTTAAATCTGGCATTGTCAGCACTGGCTGAAATCTTGCTCAGGAAAACTTTCAAGATTTTAATTACCTGATCCACAAATGCAATATTAGCAATAATCTCTATTACAAATGTACGTCAGTCATTACCAGGCAACAACCCTGATGATACATATTTAAGTAGCGTTTATCATTGTTGCATTGGGAAATGCGACAAAAATATAATTGTGGAAATATGTAAAGAGACAGTGGAAAAGAAGATCATTGGATGATTATTATGCAGTGCACAGTGCAGCTCGAAGCTTAGTGCAATAAGAAATTCAATATGTTGGAAACAATCAACAGAGTCAGGCAGTATCTATGGAAAGTGAAACAGTTAACATTGCTTGTTGTTAATAACCTTTTGAGATTTTTAAAATCTCAGACATTAATTATTTTCCACAGAGGTCACCTAACCTGAGTATTTCCAACATTTTCTGTGTCTTTTGTGGTGATTTTTGCTGAATATTTGGAAGTGTATAGTAAAATAGGGCAAAGTTAGCATGGTTTCATCAAGGGAAGGTCATGTCTGATAAATCTGCTAGAATTCTTGGAGGAAACAATGAGCAGGGCAGACCACGGAGAGCCATTGGCTGTTATATACCTGGACTTCAAGAAGGCCTTTGATAAGGTGCCACACAGGAGGCTGCTGAGTAAGTTTAGGGCCCATGGTATTAAAGGCAAGTTGCTAGCATGGATTGAAGATTGGTTGTCTGGCAGAAAGCAGAGAAGGGGGATAAAGGGGTCTTTCTCAGGATGGCAGCTGGTGACAAGTGGAGTTCTGCAAGTTTCAGTGTTGGGGCCACAACTTTTCACTTTGTACATTAATGATCTAGACGAAGGAACTGTGGGCATTCTGGCTAAGTTTGCAGAGGATACAAAGCTAGGTGGGGGGACAGGTAGCATTGAGGTCATGGTGAGTCTGCAGAAGGACTTGGCCAGGTTAGGAGAGTGGGAAAAGAAATGGCAGATGGAGTACAACGTGGGAAAGTGTGAGGTCATGCACTTTGGTAAGAAGAATAAAAGCATAGACTATTTTCTAAATGGGGAGAAAATTCAGAAGTCTGAAGTAGAAAGTGACTTGGGACTTCTAGTTCAGGATTCTCTCAAGGTAAACTTGCAGGTTGTGTCAGTAGTCAGGAAGGCAAATGCAGTGTTGGCATTTATTTTGAGAGGACTTGAATATAAAAGCAGGGATGTACTACTGAGGCTTTATAAAGCTCTGGTCAGGCTACATTTTGAGTATTGCATGCAGTTTTGGGCCCCATTTCTCAGAAAGAATGTACTGATCCTGGAGCAGGTTCATGAGAATGGTCCCAGGAATGGAAAGCTTAATGTATGAGGAACATTTGCCGACTGAGAGTGTAGTATAGATGGATGAGGGGGGGATCTAATTGAAACTTTCAAAATACTGAATGGCCTGGACAAAGTGGCTGTTGGGAAGATGCTTCCATTGGTAGGAGAGACTAGGACCTGAGGCCACAGCCTTAGAGTAAAGGGAAGACCTTCTAAAAGGGAGATGAGGAGAAACTACTTCAGCCAGAGAGTGGTGAATCTATGAAATTCACTGCCACAGAATGCTGTGGAGGCCAGGTCATTGAGTACATTTAAGACTGAAATAGATAGGTTCTTGATTTTCAAAGAGATCAAGGGTTATGGGGGAAGAAAGCAGGAAAATGGGGTTGAGGAACTTATCAGCCATGTTTGAATGGCGGAACAAGACTCGGTGGGCCAAATGGCCTAATTTCTGCTCCTACGTCTTATGGTCTTATTTCCAGCATATAAAAGACTCTTGTTGATCAATGTGCTGTATTCGGCTTTACATCTTGACGTATAATAATAAGTAGGAGGAGTAGGGAATAGACCCTTGAGAGATACCAAGAGTATCAATGTAGGTGTGGCAAGAGAAATCATTGCATTTGATTCCCTGTCAACAACCAGATAGATAAGAATGGTAACTTGGGTTAATAAGTGGCAAGGGACATTTGCAGCATATAGATGTGGTCAATGACCATCTCAACAAGAGAGAATTTAACCATATCCCCTTGATGTTCAATGCCATTACCATTACCGAATCACCCATTATCAATATTTTGAGAGCTACCATTGACCAAAACCTGAAGGGAACTATTCAAATAAACACGCTGGGTACAAAAGTTGATTAGGGGAATGGAATTCTTTGTTGAGTAACTCATCTACAGACTTCCTACAGCCTGTTCATAATCTATAAGATCCAAGTTTGGAATGTGATGGGCTGCTCTCCACTTGCTTGCATTAGTGCACTCAAATAACACTCAAGAAACTCAGCATTATCCAGGACAAAGCAGTTTGCTTGACTGGCATCCCATCCAGCATCTACAACATTCACTGTCTTTACCACTGATGTGAAAGTGACAACACTGTGCACCATCTCCAAGATGCATACTAATTCACCTAGGCTTTTTAGTCAAAACCTTCCATACCAACAACCTGTACCACCTAGAAAACTAAGAGCAGCAGATGTAAGCGAACACTGCCACCTGCAAGTTTGCCTCTAAGTCACACACCATGTTTTCTTGGACCTGCTTTGCCATTCTTTCATTGTGTCTGAGTCAAAATCCTGGAATTTCCTAATAGCGCTGTGAGTGTACCTATACTAGATGTACAGTATCAGCTCACAAACATCGCTAAATATTACCTTTCCAAGATTAATTAAGATACACAATAAAAATATTAGTCTTGTCAGCAACACCCACATTCTCAGATTTTATTTTTTAATTATATGAATGTCTTACCTAGCCAGCTCAAGGATGGTGGAGAAGGTTTGGAACAGAATTTTGTGGTCAGCCTTGTCCAGCGTCTACAGCCAGGTCAAGAAGGAAGTCATTTATGACTATCATAATGGCTGTTTCAGTACGGTGTTGGTAGCAAAAACCAGACTGGAGGGTTCCTAATGAAATTCTGGAAAAAAAAATAAGGGAATTGGGAGGCAACAACTTTGGAAAGGAATGTGCATTTGGAAATCGGACAGAAATTTACAAGGATGGGGATCAAGGATTTTATTGTGGAAGAAAAGTGATGACACCACTGTCTGAAGGAGAAGGTGACAGTACCAAAGGATAAAGAATTGTTAATAATATCAAATAACACAGGAGCTGAGAGGAAAGTTGAATGGTCACTAGTTTAGAAGGAATAGAATCTAGACAGTTTGGATCCTGGTTAACCAATACATCAGTTCTAAAATCCTCATCCTTGTTTTCAGATCGCTGTGTTGTCCCTCCCTGTCTCTGAAATCTCTTCCATTCCCAAAACACCCTGGCTGTCTCCAGATCTTCACATTTCTACCCGGTTTGTGAACATCCCCAATTTTAACTTAGCCCAGCATTGACAGCTGTGCCTTTAGCTGTCAAATTGCTAAGGGCTGAGATGCTGAGTGCTACTTATCCAGTCACTCAAAACCTTCTTCTTTGACCGAGCTATTGCTCATCTGATCTTAGCATTCTTTGTGCCTTTCCTTTCAGTTTTAATTTGATAACTGCCCTGTCAAACACATTGAGGTGTTGTCACATTGAAATATGCCAGATGAATGTGTGCTGTCGTTAAAGAAAACAAAATACTGTGAACTCTAGAAAAGAATATTTCTTTACAACAGCAGACAATGCTGGGAATACTCAGCTGGCCAGCACCTTCAGTGGAGAGGAAACCAACCTGGAAAATAAACCATTGTTTCCTGTCTCAACATAAGCTGCCAGACTTGCTAAGTATCCCCTATATTTTCTGTCTTTATATTTATGACAATTTCGAATAAGTTATTCTCTTCTGTGAACTTTACCCATTTGGCAGAAACCCAGCTGTGGATTAAAAGAATAATAATATTTTTCGTCCATCCATCAATTTCCATCTGTATTCGCGGCAACACAATTCAACACAGTTGAGTTTGTGCTTGTTATTTTTCGTGGGTGAATTGGGAGATCTCACGAAAAGTTCAATTTTTTAGAATATGAAATTGCAGTAAATAAGGTGTACATCCACCGACTCCCTCTCACCCCACCCCCACCCCCACCCACACCCCGCACCCACACCCACACACACACACACATACACATACACATACACACACACACACACACACACACACGTGAAAAGCACTGTTCTAGTATAAAACAGCTCAGCTGCTTGGGTACCCAGTTGACGTGACTTTTACCTCCACTGACTGGTGCATTTCTGGCAGCTTCACATGCACGGATCTGCCTGTGGTTTTTTTTAAGTGCCCTGATTTTCTTTTAAGTGCGCGCTTTGTTCTTTGCTCTCGTCGTCTTCTCCAGCACGTCTTCTGCGACGAGTGCGCTTGCCTGTGGTTTGACCGAGAGAGGAGCTGTCCAATGTGCCGAACCGCTGTCAGCGAAAGCCTGCGGTACTGGAAGGACGGGAGCACCTCGGCACATTTCCAGGTGTACTGACGGCCAGCGTGGCATGGAGACCAGCCCTCGGGGGTATGCGGGAATGCAGCTGTGCAACAGCTGGGATCGAGCTGCCGGTTATTTATCGCGAAGAAAGTATACAGTCTTCACGTGTAACTATAATCATAACAATGTTTCAAAATCAGCGTTTCTTCGGTGAAGATTTCCCACTCTTAATGATTGATAAAATACCTTACCAAGCAAAATAAATGTTTTCCAGCGTGTTTTATTTCAGCAACAATTTACATTGTGCAGGTAATATTCAATGAATTATTTTCTTTTTTTTATTTCTGTCGACTGGAGAGGGTAATCTTCATTAAATATTTGTTTTCACTCATTGGATTTGTAATGTATTTTAAGTGACTCTGCAGAGGCTGTTCTGGTTGTGAAGCATTTATTCAGAATGTTCATGTTAATTTTCAACAATTCTATGAAATAACTGACTAAAAAAGTAACCAACATCGCCATAAATATATTTACATGAAGACACGAAGATTTTTTTTAAAAAACATCATGTGTTTGTAATTACATGCAGTAACGTCAACGTGTAATGGTATAAAATTGTGGTAACAAATGTTACATTCCAAATTTTCAAAGCATGCATTTTTTTTCTGTGTTTTGTTCCCATGTCTTGTACAATGTAACCAGTGCAATTTTCCAATCCAACTCCTTCACATTCCGATGATTTGTACAGCCCAAGTTTGGGACTGAGTTGCACTCTCAAGCAACCTTCACTGCGTCAGCGGAACGACGGATTCTGCACCTGCCACTTGAAAAGTAAAGGAACAAGTTCATTCTCTTTCTATTAACTAATTACTCATATCTATTTTTTTAAAAAACTAATGTTACTGTCCGTACGAAACGGACAACCACAATGACATTCTTTCCTCAGTAACCTCACGTAACACTTCTCATGAGGAAGGCACCGCGAACATTGATTTTTTGAACGATATTTGTGGCTTGAGCTCATGACTTTGGTTTGATGCTGGTCACATGGCAGTCATTTCTGAAGGAGAACAACTCACTCGCTCCCTGGCCTTAAGAGGTGTCATTGCGCCTTAGATGCTAGAATAAATGTCGCGAGTGGGATGAATCGGCGCAGACTCGATGGGCCGAATGGCTGTTCTGCGCTGTATGGTCACTTGATAAAGTAGCTGAGCATGGTGCACGCAAAAAAGTTATTCGTAAATGACCCGCAACTGAGGGGGAGCATACTTTGAATGTGATCCAGATTCGTTCTTGCCCTCGTCCTCAATGTCTTTGGGAGGGAGCTCATGCAGTTGCGCACCACAGGCACAATGGTCGCGCATAGTGGCCCTGGAGAACGGGAGTTGGCATATTACTGCCTGGGTGGAAGACAGCACAACTCAGAGCGACTGTATCCTCCACACGTTGCAGCTGGGGTGACTGGCTCTGGATCAAAGGGAACGCTGACTGATTCTCACCCTCGGCTCAGAGATGGTCACGCTAATTGTAACATCCCCATATAACTGTCCAGCTGAGATCATCACTCGATACGGTCAGGATATTCCCCAGTCTGATTCAGAGCAACGCTACTGGGTTATCTAGAAGTTAGCTCTAAGACTCGCTTTCAAAAGTGTTTGAACCCCCTATGTAGCCTTTTGGAGATATGAGTATAACTTGTGGTCAAAAATGATAAAACACCGGCAATATCAGAACTGTTTCGGAAGTTACCCCTCCATAGAGGAATTTTTTGTTTGCATGTTTCAAACATGTTTCTCCCAAAAGGAAATATTGCCAAAACTGGTGTGAGAAGAACAGAGTAAACATCTCAAGATAAAGCTGATAACGCCCCTTTTATCTGAGAAATATCAGTACTGCAGTCCGACTTATTAATCACGATAGTCAGGGGATTTAAAGAATCTTACCTGTTGAAGTCCAGATCAGCAACTGTCAAACTTCCTACAGGTGTTTGTTTCTGATGAGTATAAGGAGCGCTGTGACATGGACGAGTGTGCAAATGGTATAAAGGTGCCTGTTGTTGACATGGGTATGGATTCTGTTCCTGTCCGCGGCTTTCTTCTGCGCCTTCTCTTGCAAATGGTCCCCTATTATCCTTAACCTCCTGGCGACCTCCTGCACTTCGGAGCAGCGTTCCCCTGCTCGGCCGGAGGGGCACACGCACACCGTCCTCTCCACATCGTCTGCTTGCTGACACATTGGTAACCAAGAGCGAGCACGATAAACCTCAAAAGTCAGTGTCTCTGTCGTTAGGAGCGCGATTATTAATTAAAGCTGCCTCCAAGTGTCACATGGCGTTCGAGGGATTTACATCATCTCTTCCTCCAGCACCCCCCCCCCCCCAACAGCCGTGTTGAGCTTGTGCTGGAAGGTATTTCTTAACCGTTTAGTTGCTGGACCTATTATTTGAATAACTGTTTCTCACGTTGTCCAGGTTATATGTAATTTGCACTTTTGCTGCAGCGGAAAGCAATCATTTTGTTTTCTACCATCGAGTTCTTTCTTTTTGGTTAGTTTCTGGACTTTTCTTTGTAATACGCCGACTGCAATTGAAGTTCTCAGTGCTGTTGGAGAAAACTGTTTTTTAACGCAAATGACCTACCTTGTACAATTTTGTACAGTCAGTTTGACATGGTAATCCGTACGTTTATCGTGTACTTTATTTTTCAATAGAACTTCCCTCTTTCTTTGAAGCTACAGGATGCAAATAAATATCTCTTCCAAAAGATGCCAGGGCAGATGGCTAATTTCCCCCCTTGAGACACATTAGGAATTTATACCTGCAAATGTGTTACGTTCTCTATAGAACCCTGTTGTCAACATTAACCAAGCATGAAATCAAACGATGGGAGTGTTTTACTTTTACAGATCCCGCGGACATTTCGCAAAGTTTGTGTTTCAACTCGATGTCACTGTAGGGAGTCATTCAGCGTGTATATACGATATTTACGAGTTGATTTGAAAGCATCAGGTTACGTGGTGTTGAAAGGAGACACTTAGATCAGATGTTTGCACGGATTCATTGTTACATTTGGATTAGCACGCGGCCGCTTCTCGTATTTTATAACCAAGATTGGAATTTTGCATGGAGGCAACTTCTACTGGTGATTGTGATGGACGATATAACCATCCATCATATATTTTTGGGATTTTCTTCCATTCGCCCTCATTTCACGCACTCCAAACTATGCAACTCTTACTGCAGCATCTCATTCTCATTACTCTCTCGTTTGGCACGATTTATGCCCCGTGCTTCCAGCCCGAAGAATTGTCTTCCTCTCCCCAGCTATGTCAGTGGGGCTTCTCTAAAGTTAACCCATTACTGGTCCTTGAGGATCTTTCTCTAGTTGCAAAACACTAGTTCCAATTAGTTTGGACAGACCAGATCCAGATTTTGACGGGTACAGGCTCATCGGCACTACATTTTCCCCATACTGTAATTGGACTGGCATTTTTTTTCACTGACAGGGGGCAAGTGTAAACTACTTAAGTTAATGAGTTGTGAACTCTTGGTGCAGTGATGACAGAGGCATTTTAGGAAGCGAGACGGAGTGTTACTTTATCGCTGACAATGATATATCTGAATTAGTTGACGGTGCTGAATGGAGTCGTTTTTCATTAATTTGAGGGCACTGAAGGTTTTGACTGAGCGGACTATATAAACACCTATTACGGAAACTCATAACCACCTTTAAATCTATGCTACTAATCTGAGTGTCCCCATTCCAATATTCTTCGTAATTGTCCCAGCCAGTTAGAACAAATAGGACTGAGTTGCTTGAACTTGGAAAGCCAGGGCCTTAGGAATTGCAAGATTGGGATCTTTGGCCTTGACACATCTATCATCTTGACGCTGAACGATCATGTGACCGCTGTTTGTGCTCTCATTTTTGTTCTAAAAAGGTCTAAAGACCTATATTTTCAAGATGATTTGTTTTACTTTAAAAATTGAACAGCAAAGTGAAAAATGAAGTGACAAAGAGTCGGCAAACAAGAAGAAATAACTTGTAATTAGATTGTCCTTACATGTCAACAATAACGTGAACGCATTACGATTGATGAATTGTTTTGGAAGTGTCCTCGCTATTGCTATATAGGAAGGGAAATGGTCCTCAGCAAGGCAACCATAAACTGCAAGAGAAAGGGCTAGAAAATCTGTTTGTTGTAGTGTAGACAGAAGAGCACTGTTTACCAAAGCACCAGAAATACACCCTTCTTCTTTGTGTAATGGAATCTACCTGCAGACAATATGTAAACCTGGAGGGGAGGAATGGGATGGGTGTACCTACGACTCTGCGACACACCCTCCGCTCTCTACAACTCTTCCAATATAAATCATGTGTTGTATATGAGATTTGATCCCAAAGTATTCCAAACACGAGCCAGTGAAACTGGCACTAATTGAGATCTGAGATAACAAGGTGTAAATCTGGATGAACACAGCAGTCCAAGCAGCATCAGAGGAACCGGAAAGCTGACGTTTCGGGCCTAGACCTTAATTGAAATCTGCATAGTTCTTTGAGATTGTCTGTCAACTTCTTAAATAATAGTTTAAGATAACTGAAACAAATAGGTTTGGTTTGGGAGTTACCAGGCATTCGCGCAAGGAATGTACGTTGTGTCACAGGAATCCAGCACTCCGTATATATTTTATATACTTCCACACTGGAGCACAGTAATAATATCTCTGCACACCATCTCCATAATGGAATATTCTGTGTGGCTGCATGGGTGGCAAAGAACTGGAAGCTGCATTCAGTTCCGCAATACATACAAAATTAGCAACACGTTGGATTCTCTTACCTTTAGATAGAGTTGCACATCCACAGAAGTCTCCGAAATTCGAGTGTAAGAGTCGCAAGTAAAGGGTTCAATTAATCCAGAAAGTCCCAATCACCGGGATTGTTTTGAAGGAGGCAGCATTGCAATCACCTTTTCATCATAATTCTTACCAAAACTAAATAAAACGATATTTCTTTTTAGCACAGAGTTCAACAGAAGTATTTTTCGGTCCCTGAAGTGGTTCGGGGCTTCCTGTGGTCATGGAAGACGGTGTATAAATGCAAGAAATGTTGAGAGAAAAAGAAATCCTTATAGTTGTCGCACAACAAGGACTAGTCAGTAGAAACTGACGGATATTTAGTCAATTCCAATCAGCTCTACAGGCGACCCTGCAATACAGTGAAAAGATCACAAGTAGATATTCTATGAATTCCCCATTCCCTTCTGGTAAATGATGGCCACGGTAAATATTGAAGTAAATTTTCATTTTTGAGAAGCAAATATACTTTAAATGTTCACCACAGATTTTGAAGATACATCGTGAGCAACAGATTAACTATATTTATTCAAATATTTTTATGCAAACTTCTGGAAATTGCATTCCCCGTTTTATTTTTTTGATCGTACTCCTGATACAAACTGAATATTACGCTCTTCATCCTTGCCCATCAGTCTTTAGGAATTAGTTTTCTTTCAATATATATCCGTGCACCCGTGTCTAATATTAAGTTATAAAACCCTGCTCGCAACTGGTGTTTGAGTTAATGTCAGCAGAAGTTATTAAGGGACATGTGCGACACATAATACGTGGCTTCAGCAAGCACCCTGATCTCACTGAATTAAGGAAAATGACTTTCACGTGGATCAGCTGTCTCAAACTCCTTTTATAATTCACTCGCAGGATGTGGGCCAGCATTTATTTCCCATCCCTAGTTGCCCTTGAGCAGGTGATGGTGAGCTGCCTTCCTGAAACACTGCGGTTCATGTGCAGTAGATTGACCCACATTGCCCCAAGGGAGGCAGTTCCAGTATTTTGACCCAGCAACAGACAAGGAATGGCGATATGTTTCTCAGTCAGGTAAGTGGCTTGAAGGGGAACCTGCAGGTGGTGGTGTTCCCATATATCTGCAGCCTTTGTCCTCCCGGATGGACATATTCTTGAGTTGGGAAGGTGCTGTCTAAGGGTCATCAGCAGTGCATCTTGTAGATGTATACACTGCTGTTACTGAGCATTGGTGGCGGAGGAAGTGAATGTTTATTTGGAAGATAGTCACTTAGAAGGTAGGAAGCCTTTGCTTAATAATGTTACACTAGCCAGGCGGTGTTTATCTGGTGATGGAAAAAAATAAGTCTTTGCACATTGGTGTCTTTTTCAACTACGTCACTTACACACATTTTATATATGTATGTGTGTGTACATGAGGTGTACCTACACACAGAACGATGGGTGATCTGGGGAGAAAATAAAATGAACATAAATTGTTGCGATCATTTAATGGCATTCTTGAGTACATCCCGATGAGTGCAAGGTGGAAGTCTTTAGAAACGTCACACTTTTCAGTAATATTCAGTACTTACCTCTCATACAACATCACCGAAACAGCTTAATTGATCATCATTTCAGCAAAGGTGGAAAAGAAAATAAACATTTGCCATCACAGGAGGATAACTCGCCAGATCTTTCAAATAGTGATCTGGGATCTTTCACTTCGGCAGGTAGACGGGGCCTGCTTTTATCCCTTATCCGCAAGACATAGAGCTGACTTTAAGGAACTGCAAATACATCGTTTTCTCGAGCAGAGTTAGATTTAGGGAAAGTTTATACTTCGGTTATCATTTGTTCCGCACAGTAGCTGTGAAAGAATCGTGTTAAACGTGAAACCATTGTATATCATTTGACGATATTGGCCTTCATTTGAGAAAAGGCATTAAAACTACTAAATAGGAACACCAGAAATGAGAAGCAAAATAAACTAACAAAGTGTGAAGCTGCATGAACACAGCAGGTCAAGCAGCATCTCAGGAGCACAAATTTGTTTCCAAATGCTAAGGGAGCGAGGGGAATCGCTAAATTTCTTACTAAATGCTATGTCGAGGTGTATCATTTACTAAAACTCTTCAATGTAAAATATGATACAAAAAAAGTCTTCATTGTAAACCAAGATTATACAAAATCACTGGTAAATTCCTAGTACACAATTGTGAAAATGACAAGATTTGATGCAACTGGAAGTGAGTTTTGACTACCTGAAAGTTCAATTTGAAATCGGGGCAACGGCACGTCAATTCATTAATCAGAGCTGGAACTTTGTAAACAATGTAACTTGTTACAATTCATCAGTAGGCCAGTTTTACAACTCGGATTAGATCAGATATGTTTCATAACCGTTCCTGGAAACCGGCAGCTACCATTTAGGGGATGATTCCACGATAAGCAAAAGTAATATTTCGAGTAATATTTCAGTTTCGGTGTGAGTGGACAATACTTTAAAATGGGAGATGATTTCTCAGCACAGCCTTCAAGACGAGGACCAAGAGTCATCCAAGCGAGTAATGAGTTGTGGGGCTCCAAAATCTTTGGTCATTCTCAGTCGCCGTCGTCAATTGTACTGAATACACAACCTGCCGACGGTGAGTATTTGCAGTTTAAAAATGTGTGTGTGTGTGTGTTCAGAAATGACGGCGTTACCTTGACAATGGGATCGAGTTGCGTCTGCCGAATGGTCAGGCACTTAACCAGCGAGCTTTCGCTTCTTCTGTTAAAGTAATAATTTCAGAGGAGGGGCGTTCCGTACTGGGATTGTGGAAGATAGGGTACTATTTTAAATCCACGGAGGGACAAATCCCTTGGGGTTAACCGAAAGAAAACTAAACGAGGACATTGTATTAAATTATAAATACACAAGGCCAAGAAAATCAAAAATGTTCGTTGTCTAGGTTAAAATGATCTTGATCTTTCTCATCCTGAAAACAAACTAATCAGCGACATTAATGAGTGAGTTTCAGTGAAGTGAACGCAGTCCGCTATAAAATATGAACACACCAGGTGGTCTCCCTACCCTCTATATTTCAGAACACCCTCCCTTCCTGCTATCAATCTGGTTCTGCCCAGCCCAAATGCAAAGTAAACTTCCTCCAGTTCTCTTCAGGTCCGCGATTGTTGCTATTAAACGCTGCCTTTTTACAGATAACAAAAAAAACACACACATAATGCTTTCCTCGAAAGTTTGTGTAATTGGAGCAACAGAAGAACAGTCAGAACGAACTTCAAACCTAAGTTGATGTATATATGTCATTGTTGAGAGGCAGTCTACAAAGAACTATAGTTATCGACACCGAAACGGAAGTTGCTGGAAAAGCTCAGCAGTTCTAGCAGCATCTGTGAAGAAAAGATCAGAGTTAATGTTTCGGGTCCGGTGAAGCGTTAACTCTGATCTTTCTTTCACAGATGCTGCCAGACATGCTGGGCTTTTCCAGCAATTTTGTTTTCGTTCCTGATTTACAGCATCCGCAGTTCTTTCGGTTTTTATATGGTCAATGTTATGTTTGTATTATTCCATTTCCGTGAAATCGCTCGTGCGCACCGAAGTCAAACTCAATTTGAAGGGAATCCTCCCCATATTGCAAACGGAAAACGGCAATAAACAATTGATGGACAGTGGTTTATGTGAGAACAGGCTGTTTTTCACCAAGATTGACTTGTTAATAACAATCAAGGATGAAAGAAAAAGTCCTCAAAACATTAAGAGTATGAGTAATTCAGCACATAACATTGAACTCAGCAATTTATTAATATCCGGGGCTCTTCAAAGTTCGTCGGACATCACCTCCGGACGATGTCGGGACTGGTGTGAAATTGAGCCTCCAGGCCAGCCATCGTTGTAGACGTCCCCGCAGCGCAGAAAGGCTCGTGAACCAAGCAGCATCAGAGGAGCAGGAAAGGTGACGTTTCGGGTCGGGACCCCTCTTTAGAAATGGAGGAGGGGGAAGGGAGCTCAGAAATAAATAGAGAGGGGGGTGTCGGGCTGGGGGAAGGTAGGTGAGATGGTGATAGGTGAGTGCAGGGAGGCAGTGGTGGGGATTAGTCAGTGAGGTGGAAGGAAGGTGGACAGGTTGTGTCAGGTCAAGGAGGTGAGGATGAGAGGGAGGGTTGGACGTGGGATGAGGCTGGGGGTGGGGAGATTTTGAAACTGGTAAAGTCTACATTGAGACAATTGGGGTGTAGGCTCCCAAGGCAGAATATGAGGTGTTATTCCTCCAGTTTCCAGGAGGCATCATTGTGACACTAGAGAAGGCCCAGGATGGGCATGTTGCCCAGGGAGTGGGAAGGGGTGTTGAAATGGTTTGCGACTGGAAAATGTTGTTTATCGTGAACGGAGTGCAGGTGCTCTACAAAGCGGTCTCCAAGCCTCCACTTGGTCTCACTGATGTAGAGGAAGTCACATTGGGAGCAGCAGATACAGTAGACCACATTAGCGGATGGGCAGGTGAACATCTGTCTGATGAAGAAGGTTTATTTGGTTCCTTGGTTGGAGGTGACAGGGGAGGTGTAGGGTCAGGTGTAGCACTTCCTGGAATTGCAGGGAAAAGTGCTGGGGTTGGTGGGGCTAGTGAGGAGTATGGAGCAGATGAGGGAGTGGTCCCTCCCAGAAGTCACATAGAGGTGGGAGGGAAATATATCTTTGGCTGTGGGGTGGCAGAACTAGTGGAGAATGATACGTTGAATCTGGAGGTTAGTGGGGTGGTACGTGAGGAAACGAGGGGATGTGAGGGCAGAGGTGTGGGAAACGCAAGAGATGTAGTTGAGAGCAGTTTCGACCAATGAAGGGGGGAAGTTGCAGTCCTAGAAATAAGAGGACATCTGGGATGTTCGGGAGTGGAACGCCTCATCATAGGAGCAGAAATGGCAGAGGCGGAGGATTTGAAAGTAGGGGATCACATTCTTGCTGGAAGGTGGGTGAGAGGAGGTGAAGTCTAGGTAGCTGTAGGAGTCAGTGGGCTTGAAATAGATATCTGTTTCAAAATGGTCACCAGAGATGGAAACAGAGTGGTCCATAGAGGAGAGAAAAGAATCAGAGATGGTCCAGCTGAATTTGAGATTGTGGTGAAAGGTGTTAGTGAAGTTAATGAACTGTTCAAGCTCCTCATGGGAGCACGAGGCAACACTGAAACTGCTTGACCACATACTGAAGCTGTGAAATTGCTGGACAACATATTGAGGTGTTGTACCAGCACCTGCACTCTGTTTGTGACAAATGACAACATCTTCCAGTCGCAAACCGCTTCAACTCCCCCTCCCACTCCCTGGATGACATGTCCATCCTGGGCCTCCTCTAGTGTCACAACGATGCCACCTGGAAACTGGAGGAGCAGCACCTCATGTTCTGCCTTGGGAGCCTACAACCCAATGGTCTCAATGTAGACTTTATTCATTTCAAAATCTCCCCACCCCTGGCCTCATCCCATGAACAACTATCCCTCTCATCCACACCTCCTTGACCCAACACAACCTGTCCATCTTCTCTCCCACCCATCCATTCCTCCTACCTCACTGACCAATCCCCAGCACTGCCTGCCTGAACTCACCTATCACCATCCCATCTACTTTCCCTAGGCCCAACCCTCCTCTCTATTTATTTCTGAACTCCATTCCCTCCTCACCCATTTCTGAAGAAGGGCCCCAACCCAAAACATCAACTTTCCTACTCCTCTGATGCTTCCTGGCCTGCTGTAATCGCCCAGCTCCACACTTTATTATTTCTGACTCCAGCATCAGCAGTTCTTACTATCCCTAGTTGCTTTGTGTATTGCTTAACAAGTAATATTTGAATGCTTAAAGTTAATCATTATCACAGAATAAGATCCTTGTTCTTGACCATTGCTGAAAGAACCGCATGAACTGTGAAAGCCTTAATGATACAATTAGGAAGAGTCAATACCGCTTTTCACAGAGGAAATCATGCTTAACTAACTTGCTGCAGATTTTTGAAGAGGTTACCAAAAGAGTCAACAGGATAATGCTGTTAATGTGATGTATATAGACTTCCAGAAACCATTAAAAGCAGGGACACACAACCAATTTGTGAGGAAAGTCATAGGTCAGATATAAAATTGGTGAAATCAGCAGAAACAGAGAATGATGGATTTCTTTCTGGGCTGGAGGAAAGCCTGTAGCTGAATTTCCCAGGGATCAGCATTTGGACTCTTGCTCCTCCTAACATATGTTAATGATGTTAATTTTGATATGCAAGGGAAAATTGCAAAGGTTTTTTGGCCTTTATTCATTCATGGGATGATGGCATCGCTGTTGAGGTAGCATTTATTGCCCAGAGAGCAGTTAAGAGTCAATTGCATTGCATTGCGTTGGGTCTGGAGACCAACTAAGGATGGCAGTTTCCATCCCTAAAAGACAATAGTGAACCAGGTGGGTTCTTCTGACAATCAACAATGGATTCATGGTCATCATGAGACTCTTAATTCCAGATATTTATTGAATTCAAATTCCACCATCTGCCATGGCAAGATTAGAACCCAGGTTCCCAGAACATTATCTGAATCTCTGGGTTAACAATCCAGCGATAATACCACTAGGCCGTTGCCTCCCCATCCCCACTGAGGCAGAAGTGGATGATATGAAAGTAAACTGCGAGGAAAACCTTGTAGGGCTCCAAAAAGACACAGACAAACTTAGTGGATGGGTGAGATGAAATTCAATGCAGTTGTCAGGTGATGTATTTTGGTAGGAAGAATACGAAAAGACAATATAAACAAATACAATTCTAAACAGTGTGCTTGAGTAGAGTGACTTAGATGCGTATGTGCTCACAGCGTGGAAAATGGCAGGACAGGTGCTGAGATCAGTCAATGAAACATGCTGTGCTCTGGATTTTATTAATAGGGGCATAGAGTTTTAAAAAAAGGTTATGCTGGACCTCAGCTGGAGTATTATGTACAATTCTGGATCCCACACTACAGAAATAATGTGAACACATTGGAGAGAGTGGAGTAGAGATTTGCAAGAATAGCTCCAGGGAATGGAAACGTCAGTAAGGAGGACTGATTGAAGAGATTGCAACAGTTCTCCTTGGAGTGAAGAAGCCTCAGAGGAGATAGAATAAACTTCAGCCGTCCAAACCTGCACCACCACATTTTGCCTTTCCATACTAAAATTGTCTTCACTTACAGGATCCGTATTCCTCCGTTGCCTTCCTGTTCATGTATTCTTCCAGGTGTATCTTGAGTGCTGCTATTCTGTCTGCTTCCACCACCTCCTCTGGCAACACATTCCAAGCACTTACCACACTTTGTATAAAAAAAAACTTGCCTCACACATTTCTTTTAAACTTCTTTCCTTGCAGCTTGAATCTGTGTCCACTTGTAATTGACCCCTCCACCCTGGGAAAAAGTCTCATATTTTCCACTCTATCCATGTCATTCACAATCTTAAAAACTTCTATCTGGCCATTCCTCAACCTTCTGCATTCCAGTGAAAGCAAACCCAGTCTCTCTGTCCAATCTTTCTTCATAGCTAATATTCCACCATACCAGGCAACATCCTGATAAACCTTTTCTGTACCCTCTCCGAAGCATCCACATTCTTCTGGTAGTGTGGTGATCAGAACTGTTTGTAATATTCCAAGTGTGACCGAACTATGGCTTTGTAAAGCTGCAGCATAACTTGTCTATTGTTATGCTCAATGCCCTTTCCAATGAAGGCAAGCATGCCATAAACCTTATTTTACTACTTTATCTACCTGCACTGGCACCTTCAGTGATCTGTCCACTTGCACACCCAGATCTCCTGCCAATCAATACTCCTAAGGGTTCTGCCATCCACATTTGTCCAGATTAAACACCATGTGCCGTTTTTCTGCTTGAGCCTTCAACTGATCCGTATCTGCTGTATCCGCTGAAACTCCTCCTCACTATCCACAACTCCACCAATCTTTGTAGCTGATAGAAATTTTCGCAATCATGAGAAGACTGGATAGAACAGATGGGGAGAAACAATTCCTGTGTGTAAAAGAGTCAAAAATAAGGCACAGATTTAAAGTGTTTTGCAAAAGAAGCAAATGTGATGTGAGGATAAACTTTTCGTAGATTGAATTATTTGGGTCTGCCTGGAAGTGTGATGGTGGCAGGATTAACTGAGGCATTCAAAACGGCATTCAATGTTTGTATTTAAATATTCAGTGCTCAAGGGTGTCAAGAAAAGGCAGGAGAATGGCATTATGTCATGATTCTCACTTAGAGAGTGAATGCAGTCATAATGGGCTAAAAGGCTTCATTCTACACCTTAACACTTGTGTGATTCTGCAGTTCTGATTATGTGCATTATATTCTCTTTAGTTACATAGCTAAAAGAAAGTCAGAAAATTCTGGCTGAAACATAGTATTTAAATATAAATGTTATCAAGAGGATTATACTTACTCCTTTGAAATATTTAGCTCCACTCCAATTTTTTGAAATAAAAACACTTTGTTTTGTCAATGCTTTATTTTAGCTTATATTAGAAAGGGTGGAAGCCACTCCTTTCTGCTTGGATTTATTTAATTGTTCATATCACATAAGGTGCTGAAGGGTTTTGACATGGGAGATTTGGAGAGAATGTTTCCTGTCATGGGGGAATCTAAACTGCTGTTTAAATATTAGGGATTGCCCATATATAACAAAAATGTAGTGCTTTTTTCCTCTTAGTGGATCTTGAATCTTTGGAACTGTCTTCCAGAAGAGCTGGTGGAAGCAGGGTCCCTAAATATATTTTAAAGCAGAGATGGATAGATTATTGCTAAGCAAGGTGGTGAAAGGTCATCAAGAGTTAGCAGGAATGTAGATTAGTGGTTACAATCCGATCAACTGTGATTGTATTGATTGATGGAACAGACTTGAAGGGCTGAATGGTCTATGCCTGCTCCTTGTTCATAGATTCACACAGAAGTAATCTTCACCACATATACACATGCAGCTGTAGATATAGAAAAGGTACATATGGGTAGTTTATTCGTACTTGGAAATGCACGGCTATAGATACAGTGATTGGTACGTGTAAAAGAGTAGATGCACCCAGATCTATAAAATGGCAGTAAGCTATCAATCAATCTGGCTGAGAAAATTGATCTTGCTCACTCTCGCCAATTCTAGGAATTGCAATCTGTTGTCAGCTGAGCCTGCATATTTGCTGTTAAGCTAAATATATTACTGTGATGGAATGAAACCTTTGGCCAAGTGTGATTATAGTTAACAAAGTGTGAAGCTGGATAAACACAGCAGGCCAAACAGCATCTCAGGAGCACAAAAGCTAACGTTTTGGGCCTAGACCCTCCATCAGAGAGCTCTCTGATGAAGGGTCTAGGCCCGAAATGTCAGCTTTTGTGCTCCTGAGATGCTGCTTGGCCTGCTGTGTTCATCCAGCTTCATACTTTGTTATCTTGGATTCTCCAGCATCTGCAGTTCCCATTATCTGTGATTATAGTTTGCCTTGTTCTCAATGCAGCCAAACATCTTTTCCACATTTTTGTGCTGCAGTGTGAAATCTCAAAATATCTTTATGTCCTTTGTGGCTCCTGCTGGGGAAACAGGAAAGTCAGCAGATGTGCATTCAGCAGACTGTTTAGGTTCATTAGCAGAATGGCCTTCTCGATTCGAGATTGGGCTGCATTTAAAAATAAGGGGTAGGCCATTTAGAACAGAGTTGAGGAGAAACCTCTTCACCCAGAGAGTGGTGGATATATGGAATGCTCTGCCCCAGAAAGCAGTGGAGGCCAACTCTCTGGATACTTCCAAGAAAGAGATGGATAGAGCTCTTAAAGATAGTGGAATCAAGGGTTATGGGGATAAGGCAGGAACAGGATTCTGATTGTGGATGATCAGCCATGATCATAATGAATGGTGGTGCTGGCTTGAAGGTCAGTATGGCCTACTCCAGCACCTATTGTCTATTTCCAATTGCATCATCTTTCAATTCTGTTGTGCACAGTGTAATCCATCTCAACATACTTTTCCATGTTTGTCTCTTCTGATATTCCCATGCTTGCCTCTCATACATGAAGGAAAGAAGCCTCATTATCTGTTTGGTTGGCCTCATCCTTCTGCTGTGTGTTCTCAGCACTTTGCACAATCATTGCCTGTTGAAGACACCGTGAGAGAAATAATTGAGGATTGTGTTCCATCACCATCTTCCATTTTTCTTCATCACAGAAATGTCCACTAGAATAGTTGGGTTGTACTCCTGCTTCTTATCAATGGCCTTATAAACCTGAGAGACCATGTAACAGAATTGATGATAGATGTTATGTTTTGAACTTTTCAAGGACTTAAGCAGGAATGCAGGTGAGGCCATTATCATTAACTCAGGACACCTAGGTTAAGGATGTGAGAGCAAATTAGAGTGACACTCATTTTTGATTGCTATGTAATGACCCCTGCCTGAAATACCTGTTTATACCAGGCAAAGGAGAATAATTTGGGAATTAGCTTTGATAACCTATGCAACCAAATAACCCTTGGAGACAACTCATTGAAGCTGCATATTTGTGTAGAATATCAATTAAGGGAATGTCCTCAACTGTAAGCAAACCAACGTTCTCTAGCAAACACATAGGTAGAAAAGGGAAAAACAAAATCTTTTATCATAATCTCATAATCTGCCACCTGAGACTTTATAAAATGTTATGATCTTGGTAAGAACAAATAATTTTTAAAACAGTAATTTGAACACTGTTTTATTAACCGAAACAACTAAAAGATTTCATATTTTAAATAATAAAGGTTTTACTATAAAAGAGTTAAACAACACAAAAGCGATTAATATAATGCTATATTTTGTACTTTTTAATCTCAACAATACACTATTTGTTCTGTTTTTATTTCTCCCCAAAAGTTTCCCTAGTCTTTACTGGATCTTGTGGAGTCCTTCACTTCTCCAGGGATCAAGGTGTGGCACAGACCTCAGGAATTCAGTTGATCCTCCTGAGTCTTCCACTGTTCTCAAAATTTCTCAAGATTTCTTGGAGTCCTTCAACTATCATCCAGATAAGTCACCCTTCAACTTTACTTCAGTACTTCATGTATATACCTTTAGTAAAGCTTCAATGCTTTTTCGTTTACTAACTTCACATCAGAAAACACCCTAGGTTTCTGATAACCCTCTGTTTGGATCTACACCTAAAAGATTCCCTGCCTGCTTGTCTCAAAGTATCTGTCTCAAAGTATGGTTTTGATTGATAGCTTCTATGAAAAATCACACTTCTAACCACATCAATATAAAACAGAACACTTCTCTTTAATCCACCTTCACTGCATACAGGGAATGTTGGAGAAAGAGAGCATGACATATTATCTCCAGTTTCCAAACATTTCAACTATGTGAATGATTTACATTGCTTAGGAAAACAACTACAGATACCTCAACTTTACCAGCAAATTCAGAAAAGGGATCAATGCATTGTTTCCCATTTCCAACTCTGATTTTATCAAACTGACATTGACCAGTCTTAAGCTTATCTACCAGCTTCTCAAGCCAAAAAAACTTCATTTATTTTACAGATACAAATTTCAATCCCCAAACTAACAGTTAAATTCCTAAAATGTACGGATCATGACATTACGTTTTCATAACAAAATTACTCTTGCCCTGTAAAACTAACAAAAATCAAGTTAAAAGATGATGATTTTATAATGTAAAATATTTGACAGTGTAAAGTTATGGCCCTGAAATTAAGCCATGGTGTTTATTGGCATACTAATAGGGCATTTGACTGAAATGTCTCTCTATTAACAAAATGCATGCATTCAATATACATAAATGTAGCAACACTGCAGAAATTTTTAATCCCTTATGTCATGTTTACATGCACACACTTCTCCACCTGCTTTGCGGATGTACTAATATTTCAAATTCAACCTATTTAACCATTTCACCAGCATATTAACATCATTCCTTTTCAGATGTGGATAACCCAAACAAAATAGCTTCTCTCTTCCTGATACTATACCTTTAGTGAAACTTTTATTTCCCCCTAATCTCCTGTTCTTCCCTATTTTCGTACATGGTGAGGGAAATAATCCTGAGATTGCTTCATGAAGCCTTCATCTTAAACTTATTACTGAATCTCTTATATTGATTCTGCAGGACAATTTCCTGAAGAAAGAAAAGAAGTGCTGTCTCAAAATAACTGGGCTAATCTCAAAAAGAGAGAAGTCCTGGATATTCTGTTCTGGTGTTGACGTAATATTCTGTGTGTTGCTGAAAATCTAACTAAAAGCAATGTGTCTCATGTTCATCAATTTGTAATGATAACTCTGTTTTTCTCTCTCCAACGATGCTGCCTGAGCAGCTGGATTTTTTTTAACTTCATCCAGGATTTTGGTTTACAGATAGAAGTATAATTAATTCCACAGTGCCCCCACTAGAGTCTTATTGATCCGTGGTTTTGCCCATTAAAGAATGAACAGATATTGTGGTTTTAAAGCATCACCTTATCAACTAAACAAAATAGCTTGTATTATTTGATAGACTGGTCTGGTCATTATAATATGTATCATCTGCTTTACACAAACAACCGTCACAAGAGATCTGTTATACTCTTACGCCCTGTGCACATTTACTGCATCACAATATGGGAATCAGGTTTGTATGTGTGTATCTAATTGGTGTAAACTAATTACCTATAAAACAGCAACAATCATAGTAGCAACAGGTAAGGAACATATAAATCAAACACGATGGAGGATTGGAAGAAGTTGAAAATTTAAATTTAAAAGAAATTAACTAAGAAGATCTTATTTTTTTTTAAAAAATACACCATAATCTGTTAATAAAAGTAAAAAGAAACACAATCAAATGGCTCCAAGTATTTTTTTGAAATCTCTTAACTGTTGTCTTAATTTCTCTGTTAAGGTAAAGGAGCATTACAAGAATGAATGTTGTTAGTACAGAAAACAAAAAATGTTACCACCCTTATAAATTGATGATAGAGTATACTATATTTAAAATGCTTTTAAAACAGTCTCTTGGAAGCCTGCTAGAAAAGAGAAGGAATAATTTAAGAGAGCACCTTTTTGCAATCTTACAGTATGCCAAAGAACATCATAGCCAATTAAATACTTCTGAAGTGTAGCCACTGTTGTAATGTGGGAAACACAACAGCTGATTTACACACCGCAAGATCCCAAAAACATCAATGAGATAATAACCAATTTACTTATTTCAGCAATGTAAGCTGAAAGATGGATATTACTGAGGAGTACTACCCAAACTTCCTTAAATCGCTGTTATTAGATATTTTAGATGCAGTTATGAGGGTAGAGTGGGGGAGGGGGCTTGGTTTAACATTTCAACCAAAAGCTGGCACCTATTGTAGTGCAGCAATCCTTCAGTGCTCTATTAGGATTGTCAACCTAGATTTTGTGCTCAAATTTCTATACTAGCATTTGCACCCATAATTTTCCAACTCCAAGCTAAGAATACTACCAACAGAGCTACAGCTAAGACTGCTGACTGGAAAATGCTAACAATGTAACAATAATCATATTTAAAATATATTATTGTGTATTAGCATCATCATATGACATTCCACCAAAGTATGTTTTATGCACAATTATACTTAAGATGTTTGTCAGGAGATTCACTGAAAGTATCTTCCTTCTATTCCTAACCAATCAGAAATCAAAAGCTCCAGGCAAATTACAAATCTGTCAAATGAGTTGGAATTCTATTTGATGGCACTGGTCTGTTTAACATTTCACAACAGATGCTCTTGGGAATAGGGAACATTCCCAAGTAAAGAGCTTTGGAATTCCCATCCATTCTGTCCAGGTGCTGTACCATTTTGAAGTTGGGTTCCAAAACTTTCTGATTTTGATAAGAATCTTCTGTTATCAATGGTGTGTATCCTGAATACAGCCACCAGCGTTTTGGGAGAAATATTTATTTAAAGATAATCTACTCTTTGGTGCAAACTAAGTTACATAGGTAGATTTGGGGACTAATGCCAATTGCACTTTCTCGTCACACTCCCGAGGTTCTGAAAATTTTTATTTTGGGAATTGTTATTCTTATTTGGTGTACGCAGTATGTGTGGTGGGGTGTGCCAACTGGATGGGCCATTGAGCGCAGATGCTTGGATCAGCATATGTAAGGACCGTGGTATAGTCAGGACTAATGTAGAGGCAGAGAGATTAAGAGATTTTTTTTTCATGAACCTGACCCAGTGTCAGCAATTTGTTGAAAGTAATGAAAAGCTGATCTTTAATTGGTTATGGAGAGCAATTGTGCTCTGCACCACTCCACAAGCATGAATTGCAGCCTTTTTGTCCCTTGCTATTTCAACATACCATCTTGCTCTCATGATCACACTTCTGTGTAGTTCCTGTTGCAGTTTTCCAGTGAAGTCCAAAGTAAACTGGAGGAGGAGCAATTCATTATCTTTTTACACACTTTATAAATTCTGGTCTCAATATTGACTTCTGTAACTTCAGAATGAACTCTGTCCTCATGTTCTTCTCCACCTTCACCCATGTAGGTTTTTTTTTGAAGATGGGAAGATGGCGTAGGCAGGAGGGTAGGAAGTGTTAAGGCTCCTGGGCCCCTCCACTCTCTCACAAGACTGACCACGTTTTTTAAATTTTATTTTCGTCATTTAACTTTTGAATTAAAGACATCTTTCCTTCCTTCTACAGCTGCGTTGCTGGGGAGAGGTTGCAGGCAGCTGTTGAGCGGCGTACCCGGTGCATTCCTCATGGTCGCAGCTTGAGCAAAGGTCCAGCATTGATGGATCGGTGTCAGTTCTGTACCTCTTGGTGTTTTGGTGGCGTCTGCAACGGTCACGGAGTGGATGATCCCTCGGTCCTCGGAAGTTGAAATGGGCCCTGATCTTCAAGGGTTGGGACTGACCCTTGGCTATAGCATTGGCTGAAGTATCGATTGTGATGAGATGGCTTTGCAAAGACTGTTCTGGGTCCAGTCTGTGATGGTGGGGGCTGCTTCAGTGTACTCCCTCCTTGGTGTTGCATCCTCGGAGACAGCTTTGACTGTTGTGGAGTATTGGCGGTGTCCAGTCGCCAGTTAAGAAATCAAGAATAAAAAAAATGAAATTTGTCTTAATGTGTATTATTTCTTTTTATAAGTTATTTAATTAAAATGGTGCCAGATTAATTATGGCGACTTATACACATTTTACTGAATTTTCATAATTAAGTGTAATGATAAATTACTATACTATACTATCTTATTTTCCTTTGAGCAGAAGTGACCTATATTCCACTATAAATCATTTACTCTGAATCTGTCTCTTTTCTGTTCCAACTTTGATCTTGAATCTCATTCATCTTCTAATCTTTGAATGATCTTTCCTTCTGTTCCACTTGCTCCTCCTTACCTTTTCCTGCAGTATAAAACCCATCACAATTCAGAATAAGACATATTTGATTCTAAATGTTCACTCTGTTTCTCTCTGCAGATACAACCAAATCTGTTGAATTTCTCCAGCACTTCCTGTTGTGATTTCAGATTATTGAGAACACACACAATTAAGGTTGATCTCCTGGACTTTGCTGCAGCCATGTGCAAAATTGGAAAATTGAGAAAATGGTTTCTCGGTTGTTTCAGTGGTGCAGCAGTACATTCACGCTCAGCTAATGGTGACATCACGACAAATTCAGTAATATTTCACTTCATCATGGCACCCAGGTTTAACACTGGCTTGGTGGAAAAAGCAGCATTCTGCATTTAACCTGGTATACAATACAGAATTTCTGCAGAGTCCATACGCAACCTTGTAGCAGTGAAGGTGCTGTTAGAGGAGGACACTGAAGTGCTAGCACTGACAACTAAAGCAAAGATGCTCCCAAAAATAAGAATAAACCTCAACAAAATCAACTAATTAATGGGTGTATATACTGTACATCATAAATAATTTTCACTTAAAGATGGAAATACTGATCTACGTCATGCATACAAAATATCCAATATACAAAGATGTGGTGAAAAATCAAAAACAAACACATAAAGTGTTTTATTTTGCCACAAAGGATGCACTTCAGTGAAATCTTTTGATAGCAGAGAAATGAGAGAGCCATCAGACTGTGATTCCCCATTAAGATCTTGATATTAAGTTGCTCCAAAACTTCTAGCAGATACAGAAATTGCAAATAAAAGCAAGTCTGGTGGATGCACAATATTAGGTATCAACAATGAGAATATTTGAGCTCCAAAGTTGGAAGAAGTTTTAACTAATGACTTCTAATCATCATATATTTCTCTCAGTTGGGACACCTCAAATAAGAAACATAAAACAGTTTGTTTGTGGTTGTTTGATGTATTTTCGGGTTGGAAAGCATTAAATATGACGTGCTTATTTTTAATTTGATAATCACGAGATGAGTAATATACTCTTTTCACGTATTTCAGGAGAGACTGAGCGTTTTTGTATTTTGTGTTTCGTCCCGTAAAGCTAACAATGCCTATGCCAGTTTTAGACCGGAAACCAACGAACAACATCTGTGGTGAGGGGAAAAATTCTGGAGAAACTCTCGACCTGCTGCGTTTCTCCAACAGTTTCTGCTTTTTGTTTCAGATATTTAGCACCTGCAGTTGTTTGTTTTATTTTGTGCGATTTTCAAGCAGCTTTATAAAAAAAAACACTCACATGACAATGAAATGAGATGGACGTTCACAAATCATTGAATTGAGATTGATTTTCCTTTCTATTGCTAAAATGTCTAATGAACGTTATTGGGAAAAAAGGACGAGATATAATTATCAATGACTAAAAAAAGACAAGTGCAAGCTAACAAACTAGTATATGATGAAACAAAAACGAAAAAAAACTTAATCACAGTCTCAAATGCTTTCGCTGAAAGTCTAATGATTCGACTTTGGAGCAAAGACAAGAAACAATTAAAAGAAAGTGTTGCGAATGAATTATAGTTAAAGCTGAATGCCATTCTAAGAAGAACGAAAGAACTGCGGGTGCTGTAAATCAGAAACAAAAACAGAAATTGCTGGGAAAGCTCAAGAGGTCTAGCAGCATCTGTGAAGAGGAAGGGTCACTCTAATTTCTCTCCACAGATGGTGCAAGACGTGCTGCGCTTTTCCAGCAATTTCTGAACGACCTTATGTCTCGCAATGACTTTTACAAACACACGAAGTCTTCAGAGTTGTCGGAAGCAGCACGAAACCTGCTTACAGTACAGATTTACGAAGAAACCACGGATTTATAAGGTGGATGCAATGACATTTCCAAATGGCAGTCATTGTTTTGTGCACCAGGGCTGGCAAATTGAGTGTAAAGTCCGACGGAGACATTCCGGGCTCAGAACTGGATGCTGAGGTTGTATATCTCCACACGGCGCCGTTTGAACAGAGGGACCGGTGCAACAGGAGAATGTCTCCGGGCGGTGAGAGCTGTTGAAGTGGGCTCCTTCGCCCCGCAGTTGTCGTTTAGTAGTTTCTGGGTATGGAGGATGGGCGATAAGGAGCTGGAGAAATTCCGGCTGCTGTGGAGAGAAGAGATTAGGGAGCGGAACCGGGCCGGGAGGCTGACCTGCGGCGAAAGGAGCAGCAAAAAGCGGCGCCAGCAGCCGGGGCCTTGTGACCATGGAGACAGGGTGGCGGTGGAGGGGCCGAGCGGCCGGCAGCGAGCAGGAGCAGCCCATGATTATTTCCACTTGGCCCAGAGCCTGCTGGAGGGCCGGAGCAGCCCGCTCAGAGAGCGCCTGGAAGACGGACGATGCGGCGGGCTGAGCGGGGTCGTCGGCCGCGGAGGGACAGGGACAGGGTCCGAGGCCTGGGCAGGGCCCCAGGGCCAATCCACACAGGACCCCAGCAACAAGAAGGAGAACCTGCTGGATCAGCTCATCAATGACTTGGTAAATGACTGTAACTTCTTCCTGTCCGCCTCACCGCGATAGCCAGCATTTAAAGACTTTATTTTTGGATTTCCTGGCCCGTTGGCATTTTATGGGCGCACAGTGACCCCGCTACCGCAATCTCCAGTCGAGATCCGAACAAGAGGTTTTGTTCCTGGGTTTCTTCCTTTGTGGTGGTCACTTTGTTCGGCTTTAGTTTGTTATGGACAATAAATTTAATGAGACGTTTGTGCCATTGTCCTGATAATGGAAGTGGTAAAACCTGAAGATGTGGAATTCCCTGGGGAGGTTCTCGAGGGTCGATAACGCTGCAATCTGGTTGTTTGCGGTGGTAATGCACCATGAGTCAAACAGTTTGATCACTACTTAGTTAAGGTCACAGGCGCAGCTGACAGTCGAAAATCAACCATTTAAGAAGCTGCAATTTTCGAATTAATGGAAATTGTGTTGTCCTGTATAAATGTTATTTACTTGAGGGGAATTAACTTCGTTTAGAAACTGAGCTGTGTGAAGGAGTGAAAGGCATTAGGCAGTAACCACCAAGGCATCCCAAGGGCACAATTATTGCCTCTTCATTACATGTGCGAAAACATTCTGGCACTGGCAAACTGTAAAGCTAATTGAAGATTGTTATTTGCAACATCACCCAAGGCATTGGAGTTCAAAGCGGGCGCTATGAATAGTTTTAAAATTGTTCAGAATTGCGTTCATTTGTTTTGGAAAAACAAAGATAACAGGATGCGTGTATAAGGGAATTAAACTTACAATCATAACAGCAGCAACCTCCTCTACTGTCTTTGAATTTTAAGATTGAAATTAATATATAGCTCCAAAACTTAAAACGAACAATGGTCACTAGGTAGGGATGGGATTTTGGTGATTTTATTTTTGTAGTGAGTTCATTTTTCAAAATCTGCCTGGTAGACAAATGTAAAAATTGAACTTTGTATCTTTTAACTACATCTCCCATTCAAAACTTACTCCAATCTCCTTGTTTTTCTTCGCTTCTGATTCTCTAGTCCCCTTCCATTCAGCAAGTTCCTGTATTTGCAAAATGTTGGACTCTTTCTGGTGTGAATAAATGCATAACTTCAAAATATATTTTTGAGAGAGTTTTCCTTTAATAGGAGTTGGAGCTCTTTGGTTTGTATTTTAATTTTCAAGGATGCTCCTTAAGCATTAATAATGTCAGAAGCAGTTATGATGCAATCTTGATGCGACATTGACTTGTATAGTTGCATAGCTGCTTGAGGTATGACCTTAATAGTTAGAATTTTTATATGTATCATGTCATTATCTATCACCTGCCTATTTTCTAGGAATTAAGAAAAGGATATCAAAATAAATAGAATTCTATTGTAAACAATTAAGGAACACCAAAGATTATTCTGACATTTGTTTTCCCAAATAGCTTAGCTGGTTGAGCCAGCAGCTGACGAGCTTAGACTGAGAAGGTTTTGAAGACTAATCACTACTCTATATTGAGTTAGCAGATGACAAGGAACCATAGTTTTCTGATCTAAGGGGAGGAAGCTCTGCATTGTGTTCCATTTCTGCTACCTAACAAACCAACAGGAGATTTCTATGGATGATAGGTGAGGATAGGATATTCCAGTTCCTTGCTAGCATTTGTATTTTCAGTGAAAGAGATACTGGGATATGTCTGGCACGGAATTAGCATCCTCAGAAGTGGTGAAAAGGATGTTGACGTGTGCATGAGTTACATTGTCAGATGTACAGTAATAACATTAAATAGTTCATTTCTGATTCTTGTACCATTTGAATAGTTTTTCTTGGCTTTAAAATTGATTAAAATATACCATTGCAACCCCATTAGGAGAGAAAATTATTGCAAAGTCTGTATAACACAGTTTTGTGGCAAAATTTAAGTTTTTGCAAACCATATTTGGTCAGGAACATGTGTTGACAACATGAGACTATCTTTAGTGTAAACCAAATGTTAAAAATGTTAGTTATCTCGGAGATTCTTAAAGTTGGATTTTTTTTAATACTATAAAAGAGCAAATGAGACGTTTCATTCTCCAAATAACCACAACCACTTCACATTGAAAATTATTCCTAACTTTATACAGCTGTAAATGTCTCAAAAGGATATTCTTCTCCGTCATTTAAAATGTAGCCAGCATTTGGCTGTTGGCTTAAGGTTCAAGACTAGTTTTGCCTGTCTAGAGAATTACACGGAGCCATCAGTATAATTCAATACAGTGTTTCTGATATAAAGATGACCTAAAGCACTCCAGTTATAGAGTGCAAAAATGTAAATATTTTGTGAAAAGATACCTTTGTGAAGAAGAGTTAGTTCATTTTACAAAGTAAATTTTGTTAGCTTTTCATTATTGTAACTATTTCCATGTACAGGCAGTAAGCATAGAATTAGCAATATAAACAAATGCTATCTCTGTACCGGTATTATTATACCAGCATTACTTTAACCAACATGTAGCAGGTATTTACATGCACTTCTGTTTTACTTGTGGTGGAGAGCTTGTGTGAATTGAGCATGCAGCTGGTTTATTTTTTTAAAAAATGGTTAATGTCTTGTCCTCAAGAAGTTCTAGTCTTAAAAGTTATGGACTAGTAAAACAAATTATCAATCTCATAGAATTAGTGTAGCTAGGTTTCATACAGTACTGTACAATGTGTAATTTTAGCATAATGAATGATTGGCAGTGAATAGTAATTCAATTTGAATCATTCTGTATATCAAAACTGCTCAAAATGCAGTCATTCCTAACTCTATCTTAAGACCTGCTGCATTGATTTTCTGTCTCAAATTTGCTATTTTCTGTGATAGAATCTATAGCAGATAGCAGAAAAAGCTAGTATTAGATTTATTTCAGAAAATAACATTTTAGTATATGTGTGAACAATTTTAAACATCTGATAAATGTGGCATTTTCCTGGGGATCTTGCGACTTCAGACCTACGGTTTCCAAAGCTTCCCACCACTAGGACTGTCTTCACATCAGACCAACTTGCTAAGTGCTGATTTGCTAAGATTTGTGAACAACTCCATTATCATTGGACTGTGTGATAATCAGAATGTTAGAAGATGAATTAGATGGTAACTCGTCCTCTCTTCATTCAGCCTAATCCTTTGAAAATCTAATTTCTGTTCCGGATTTAGCCCAATCCACATGGTTCACACCTTTATTCATCTAAGCTGTTGACTTGTTACATCTTATTCCTTCATTCCAGCGCAGTGTTCATTCTTCCTCAACCTGTTAACATCAAAAACAGATAAACAGGTTATTCATCTCATTTGCAGGTTGTTGAAATTTGCAGTATGCATACTGATTATTGAATATTCCTGCACAACAATAATGAATACATCTCAAAGGGAAACTATTGGATTGGAAATATATAATGATACCTTGGAAATTGATGACACTAACTTTCCCAGCTGCACCCTTATTTTTTTCTCCTAGAATTCCCTTCGAACCTCTCGCAATATATTTTACCTGCAATCAGTTAAATATCAGATTTTGATATCTTTGGTTTATTTCATTGAATTAGAAGAAAGGAAAACTGTAATCACAATTTAGCAATGTTACTGCCTTAAACCATTTAAATTGAGAGGTTTAAAATTTGAATGGGGAGATTAAAAATGGATACTAGCAATTACATACAATACAAAAATTACTTTCAGTGCCAACAATCTTAAGCACTCTGGGCCTTAAGCTATTTTCCACCTCCATTCCAATGAATAATGTAGTATCCAGTACTTGGACAAAGGAGCCGCTGCAAACATGGTTTAGAACCAATTACTTAATGGAGTTGATTTATGCACCTTGTGGTTAAAAAGAACTCAATGAGACCAAATAATCTTGCAATTCAGAAGGCATTCCAATGACTGAGTATTTTGGGAGAGTTGTCCCACTCTCCTCCATGACCCTTTTTGATTTTTCTTGTTTAAGTATGTATCCAGTTCACTTTTGACAGCTACCATTGAATTTGCTTCCAAAACCTTTTCTGACTACTGCTGCTTGTAGCTACTCCTGCCAGAGAGATCTGCTGTCAAGTGCACCACTTTCATGTATTGTGCACTGTCCTCGTGTCTACTGTAACTAACCTGCAGCTACACTGACATCCGTCGTCCAACTACGCTTACATCTACCCATTTACTGGATGTGCATTCTAAACAATTATTCACTATCTAAAATTTCTCTTCACTAGTTCTTTCAATGATTTTGTTACTATTGTGCATTCTGATTACCTGTCTCCTACCTGTTTATCAAATACTACCATATTTGAATAGTAAAGATTGATTTCTAAGTAATCAGTTCCAGATTCTTTAGTTTCTCAACAAAAACCCACCATCTCTCATGTCATGTATACTGTTTAATAAAGTCTGCTTTCTCGTCAAGGTCTTAACATTCTTGTTGAAGTTTCATGTCCAGAAATAAGGACAAAACTCTCATTATGGCTTAAGATTGTATCAATTAGAGAACTATGGTACAAGGGTAGGTAAAAAGGATAGTCTAAAACTGTTAACAAAGTGTGGGGCTAGACGAACACAGCAGGCCAAGCAGCATCTTAGCACAAAAGCTGATGTTTCGAGCCTAGACCCTTCTGAAGTGTCTAGGCCTGAAACGTCAGCTTTTGTGGTCCTGAGATGCTGCTTGGCCTGCTGTGTTCATCCAGCTTCACACTTTGTTATCTTGGATTCTCCAGCATCTGCAGTTCCCATTATCTCTAGTCTAAAACTGCTGTTGTAGTCTAAAACTGTTATGGCTTTGAGTGTTTTATATGTTGAATTACCAGTTCTCTGGGCCTTCTATTTTCCAGAAAATTCCAAGTAGGATCACTGTAATAAGTTCCCATACTGGAATTTCAATTATAAATTCAGTTGAGGGTTTTAGGTAAAATGGCCACAGGAGGGGAAGAGTACTCTATCTCCAATATAATTATTCAAACACAGGTAATTATGTCTGTTTTAAATACGTGTTGTACATCTGTTGCTTTTGAAATGTATAATACATTGTATTTGCTGTTCTGTTGCAGAATGAAATAAATGAAATTCCCTTTTTTGATATTGACCTGCCTTATGAGCTAGCACTGAAAATATTTGCCTATCTTGGCAAAACTGAACTTGGAAGATGTGCTCAGGTAAATGTGAAAATTGATTAAATCTATAAACCTATCAAATTTTATAGGCAGAGTTGATTATAATTTATCAAAGTACACTTCTATTCTTCAATGTTTACAATTTGTACTAAAGGTTGCTGAAGATCTTTGAGGAGAAGTTTTTATGAAGTGGCTTTAACTTGAACATCAGAGGACTAGAAGGGAGTTTGTGAGCAATCAGTGCAGAAAAGATTTGGGAACTGAGGTCAGCTCAAGGTTCTCTACTCACCCAATTTTAGTAACTTTGTAATTAACACTTGAGTTTGGGATGCCAGGCATCTTGATATAAAGCTCAAGTGCTTTATGCTGTTATTTAAAGATAAATTTAATTGAACAAGGAGTTACTTTTTGGAGTCGTGGGGCCCATCTTTTACAACACTTTTCGTCTCCTTCTTCTTCCTCAGAAGCATCTTCGTGTCCTAGGTTGACCTTCAGCCTGTTGGCCGACACACCTCAACTCCCGAAAATGAATGACTCACCCTTGCCCTGACCTCAACCTCACTGCAACACCATTTTTGTTCGGCGCTGCTCACATAAGTCACTGACTCACGCACCGTTTACGAGACCGCAACCCTGCATTGACGCGGGAACATTCTGGAGCTTTTTAAATGGTTGAAAACGCGGAAACCGGCATATTTGATTAACTGGCAACACCCATTTTCCCCAGGCGTGCTAACTTGATCACCGAGGAAACCGAGCTGGGCCAAATTAATAGAATTGTTTTGACAAAATAAGTTAGCATTCACGTTGCGCTACAAATTGATGTCCCAGACCTCTCTGAAGAGAGATTGGTGCACTTTACGTGGATGATTATTTCAGATTTTTGCTTTTGAACGTAAGATACCTAGTTTGTGCCTGAGGGTTGAAGGTGGTCGTGAAATCATTGCATACATTGCTGAGAAAACCCCATTGTACATTCGAAACGTGTGAATTTTTTTGTGTGGGTGGAATTGCTATTTCGTGCAAGGTACTTACCTATTACAAAGTACAAAAGAGAAAGTTGTTTTTCATACACGCCATTCGCAGACGTGCAAATTCTACTTTCCTACGTCTTTTAAAAGAAAGGTGGCCTGACCAAGCGTATTCATTGAAAGGATGGCTAGCAAATGAGGCCTTTCAAATATTTGGGACAGTTATTTACTGACCATAAGCCTGTCGAATATATGTCCGCACCTAAAAGCCTGGTTTAGCAGTAATTAATGGTGTTGCCAAGGGGTGGTGTACGGTGTCCAGAATCTCACGATTTGCAGAGTTTCCAAATAACAATCACCCATCCGAAACGTCAGCTTTTGTGCTCCTCAGATGCTGCTTGGCCTGCTGTGCTCATCCAGCTCTACCCTTTACGGGTTATCACTTGGGTGCCCTTTGCTGCAGAGAAGCCTGCGTTCCATTTCTCTCCATGTTATTTTAATTGTGACAAAAGGGCTGTTGCATTGTATAACACCATCAACAACGACTCACATCAGCATGCAGCAAAGCACATCACAGTCCGAAAAGAACACCGGCAGCTGGCAATGGAATCTTAAAAGAACACTCAATATAAAGACACGTGTGAAACCGCTGACAAAACAGGGTGTACTGCTTCAGGGCAACTTTCCGATTTTATATTTTTAAATAAAAACCGAAAGAACTGCGGAAGCTGTAAATCAGGAACAAAAACAAAGTTGCTAGAAAAGCTCAGCAGGTCTGACAGCATTTGTGAAGGGGAAAAACGGAATTCGCCTTTCGGGTCCGATGACCCTTCCTCCGAACAGTTCTGGACCCAAAACATTAACTTTTTTTTTCTCCAGCAACTGTGTTTTTGTTATATGTTATAAACTCTGATATACCCCCCATCTTAGCGCTTTTGGACAGTCGAGATTAGATTCCCTACAGTGTGGAAACAGGCCCTTCGGCCCAACAAGTCCACATCAACCTTGAAGCATCCCACCCAGACCCATCCCCCCCATAACTCTCACACCCCTGAACACTACAGGCAATTTGCATGGCCAATCCACCTACCTACACATCTTTGGACTGTGGGAGGAAACCCACGCAGACACAGGGAAAATGTGCAAACTCCACACAGACAGTCGCCCGAGGCGGGAATTGGACAGGGGTCCCTGGCGCTGTCAGGCTGCAGTGCTAACCACTAAACAACCATGCCACCCGATGCGCCAACCCTATTCACAAAGGGTAGAGAGCAGGTAACTACAGGCCTCTTTTCGAAAGACATTTCGGAAATCCAAAATATAATTTATGCCAATTGACTTCTTGAATTTTGTCTGCATTCCCTGAAATGGAAAGTAGCACATTTGCTTCCTTGCATGTTTGGCAAATAACTCTACCGTTTCTGTAAGCTTATTCCTACATTACACTGGAATATTTGATCTTTATAACAATACCAGAACCTTTTGTTTCTCAGGTGAGTAAAGCCTGGAAAGTTATTGCAGAAGATGAAGTGCTTTGGTACAAGCATTGCTTGAAAGCAGGCTACCAGGCGAAGGCAGACATTGGCGACTTCGTATGCTGGAAGGCTGTAATGAGAGATTCCATTAAGAAGGAACAAACATTACAAGCCAACTGGAAGGTACATCTCATAAGCGATATTGGTTGTGTTTTACAGCAGTATAATAGACATTAGCAGCTAAATTGATATGTCTGCATAAAAGTTTGAAATACACTGCCATGCTTGAGTTGATTGTCTTTCTGAAAGACAAAGTCTTTTTCATCAAAAGAAAAGCCCAACATTTTTCATGGACAGTAAAGAATTTTTAATTAACTTGGAGGACTGTCCGTCTTAATTGGCCACTCTAAGGCAGAGGAACTTAATGTTGATCCTAAAGAATGCCTCTGCATTTTGGCTACAAATAACACATTGTATATACAGTACAATGCCTTTGTTCTTTAAAAATAGCATATCTTCCTTTCCTCTGTATATAGAACTGGAGAAGTTTTGAACTGTGCTGAGTTAACTTACTTCAACAGGGGTAATGATAGCCTCAGCATTCCTTGCATGATCACGAGCCAGGGATCTGTAGTGAAAATGCATATGTGTAAATAATGGCTGTTATTTCCCAACAAACTCATTACTCATACATACACTTGAAGATTCAGTCTTTGCATGAAGTATCCAGCAAACAGACCACTAATGAAGGGAGATTGATAAAGAGGCTAGTTGTAGACTGTCAGATTTTCTGTTATTAATTTTGTATATTTGTTTAAAAATGGGCAAATCATGATCATTTCATATGTTTCACATTTTTTCTGTCATCCGTTTTCCCACTCTGCTCTCCCTACCGTTGGCATTGAGCTGGCGCTAAGCTAATGACTCAGCTGTACTTAGCTTAAATGATCTCTGTTCATGTGTGCATAATCTTGACAGTGACTTGAATAGCTGTACAATCACAGTATCTCGATTGTTCAAGTTTTCAGCAGTTATTGGTTTACAATCAAGTACAAGCTGCCTTTAATTCTCCAATCACTGGTAAGTGGTGCTAGTGCAAATTGTAACAATTTCGCTGCTGCTTTGACTGAGATTAGCTAACTCCACACAAGGCTGGGTTCAAATTTGGAAAATTTGTCATTTCTGTGTCTTTGCTACACGCAAGATGAGTGTGCTAAGCTATTATGAGAGTTCTCTTAATTACTGGTGAACTAAATGTTCTTTTTTGCAAACATTATAGCAGCATATTAAAACTTCAGTTCTCTCTTTTTTTAAAAGAAGGAGAATTAGTAAATTTAGTTTCTTTTCAGGGTGTTGTAAATCTTAGAATCATAGTTTTTTTTTGTTTAGAGACTACCATTGACCTAATATTAAACAAACCAAAGACTGAAGAACTACAGATGCTGGAAATCAAACAAGAACAGAAATTGCTGGAAAAACATAGCAGGCCTGAGAGCATTTGTAAAGAGTAAGCAGTACTAATGTTTTAGATCCAGGGACCCTTCCTCAGAACTGCTCTGAAGAAGATCATTGGACCTGAAACAGTAACTCTGCTTTCTCCTTACAATTGCTGCCAGGCCTGCTATGTTTTTACAGCAATTTCTGCTTTTGGTGCTAATATTGAACATTGACACATCTGAGACCTCCCTCTGCAGAGTTTTCTGTGTGTCTAATCTGAGTGAATCAAATTATATTAAGTGGCTAATTCGTTGATCTGAGGATTTCAGCACTCTTGTACTTTCTTTGTTTATATCACTCAGATTAATCGCAAAACCTTCTCTGACTAGTTTACTCAGGATGTCATTAGCGATGTTTCAAGACAGATATAAACAACATCTGCCATTGCATCAAAACTCATAAAGGCTGAAGTTATTATTTGGTGGCAATATATACATTTTTGGAAGGGTAATGTTTCTTTTTTAAATCAAGTTTTTCCTCCCTTAGCTGGAGGCACTAACTGTTACAAAGAATTGGTTCCTAGTATGACAGCTGTCCTTCAGCACCCCACTCATGGAACGTGAGTGTCGCTAGCTGTGCCAGCATTTATTTTCTAATCCCAGTTATGTTGAGATGTTAGTGGTGAGGTACCTTCTTGAACTGCTGCAATCTATCTGCTATAGTTAGACCAACAATGCCATTAGGCAAAGAGTTCCAGCACTTCTGTCCAGTGACACTGAAGGAATGGCAAAATACTTGCAGGTCTGAATGGTGTGCTGTTTGGAGGGGAAATTACAGTTGTTGGCATTCCCATGTATCTGCCAAATTACCTACTTCTGCTCCTAAGCTTCTTGAGTCTTGCTGGAACTGCACTCATCCTAGGCACATGGGGACTATTCTGTTCCACTCCTGACTTGTGCCTTGCGAATGGTGGACAGGCTTTGCAGAGTCAGGAGGTGCTTTTTGGTAAATATATTATGTAGAATGACAAAGTTGTCGAGTCAAATTCTATTCGTGAAAATCTTTCATGTATAAATGGTTAAATGCAAACTTTTTGTGCTTTTTCTCTGTTTTGCTATTTTAGAGGTAAGTTGCAGATCTGTTTCCAGATCGCTATGACGATTACTTGTTTTTGGGTGACTGAAGTATTTATCATGTACCCCAAGATGACTGTTTCTCGAATTTTCCTTCCCTTGTGCCCTACCCTGACTATTGCTGGATGAACCATTGTGCCTCTGTTTGGCATTCTTGCATGTAGATGGATCTGCATTCAGAAATTTTCAATACTTAATTATAGCTTGTCTGTCCTAACAATTTGTAACTTTAATCTGTTTTATTTTGGAGCCACTACATTTGTCCTGCTCCTTTAAATTTAATGATCTGCCTGGCCAGTTGGAAATAAAGTTAGAAGGGTGACCTCACTGACACCAATACATGTGAGGAGCTTTCATAATGGCTGTTGATTCATGTAACAAAACAAAAACAGCATTTATCTCATAGTGAATTGAACACCTCCACAAAATAGCATGTACATTATATTTACAGTACATAGTTTACCCCTAGGCATTTTCAATTTGTCTGTGCTGTAAAATGTATTTGCATAGTAGTGGTTATAATGCAAGTTAAGGGAAAAAATGCTGGGATGGAAAATAAACCTATTGCAGTAGAATATAATGAAATTGGTTTGAATTACAATGTAATTATTAATTTCATGCTCACTCTAACTGTCTATAAATTTCCCGGTCCTTTTTATGAGGGGCTGTTAATTTTTTACATGCATTCTTGAAAATATGTGTAAAATGATCAATTTTCATAATGTACATTGATAGATGTACATGGCTTGTAAAATAAAGGAATATTTGATTAAAATGTATTCCAAAAATACTTAGTGTAAGGCTTGATTATTGCATTTTTGGGGAAGTAAGAAAAAGAGTATTCTTCCTCAAATAAAAACCACTTTAATACTGAATAGAACATAGAATATTACAGTGCAGTACAGGCCCTTCAGCCCTCAATGTTGCGCCGACCTGTGAAACCAATTTGAAGCCCATCTAACCTACACTATTCCGTTATCATCCATATGCTTATCCAATGACCAATCAAATGCCCATAAAGTCGGCGAGTCTACTACTGTTGCAGGCAGGGCATTCCATGGTCTTACTACTCTCTGAGTAAAGAACCTACCTCTGACATCTGTCCTATATCTATCACCCCTCAATTTATAGCTATGGCCCCTTGTGCTACCCATCACCATCCGAGGAAGAAGGCCCATTGTCCACCCTATCTAATACTCTAATCATCTTGTCTGTCTCTATTAAGTCACCTCATAACCTCCTTCTCTCTAACGAAAACAGCCTCAAGTCCCTCAGCCTTTCCTCCTAAGACCTTGCCTCCATACCAGGCAACATCCTGGTAAATCTCCTTTGCACCCTTTCCAATGCTTCCACATCTTTCCTATAATGCAACGACCAGAACTGCACGCAATACTCCAAATGTGGCCGCACCAGAAATTTGTACAGCTGCAACATGACCTCATGGCTCCAAAACTCAATCCCTCTACCAATAAAACTTAACACACTGTACGCCTTCCTAACAACCCTATCAACCTGGGTGGCAACGTTCAGGGATCTATGAACATGGACACTGGGATCTTTCGGCTCGTCCACACTACCTAGAATCTTGCCATTAGCCTAGTACTCTGTGTTCCTGTCACTCTTTCCAAAGTGAATCACCTCATACTTTCCGCATTAAACTCCATTTGCAGCCTATCTATGTCCCTGTGTAACCTGCAGCATCCTTCCGCCCCATCCAATCTTCACCGACTTTGGTGTCATCTGCAAATTCACTAACCCATCCTTCTATGCCCTCATCCAGGTCATTTATAAAAATGACAAACAGCAGTGGCCCCAAAACAGATCCTTGCGGTACACCACTAGTAACTGAAGGATGAACATTTCCCATCAACCACCACTCTCTGTCTTCTTACAGCTAGCCAATTTCTGATCCAAACCACTGAATCACCCTCAATCCCATGCCTCCGTATTTTCTGCAATAGTACACCATGGGAAACCTTATCAAACGCTTTACTGAAATCCATATACACCACAACAACCGCTTTACCCTCATCCACCTGTTTGGTCATCTTCTCAAAGAACTCAATAAGGTTTGTGAGGCACAACTTACCCTTCAAAAAACCGCATTGACTATCTCGAGTCAAATTATTCCTTTCTAGATGATTATAAATCCTATCTCTTCTAATCCTTTCCAACACTACCCACAACCAAAGTAAGGCTCACTAGTCTAGAATTACCAGGGTTGTCTCTATGCCCCTTCTTGAACAAGGGGACAACATTTGCTATGCTCCAGTCTTCTGTCACTATTTCAGTGACATCATAAAGATCAAAGCATATGTGGCCACTAATTTGCACATGCTAATGTCAAGACAAAAATGAGATTTTTACTCTTTACTCCTGACTTGAGATTCAACTTCTTTAGTAAACCACAGTTCCCTCGTTCTTTACTCAGAGAGTAGTAAGACCATAGACAATGACATCATAAAGATCAAAGACAAAGGCTCTGCAATCACATCCCTAGCTTCCCAGTGAATCAGAATCCCCATCCGTCCCAGGGGACTTATCTATTTTTACACTTTCCAGAATTGCTAACACCACCTCCTTATTAACTTCAATCCCGTCTAGTTTAATAGCCTGTATCTTAGTATTCTCCTTGATAATTTTGTCTTTTTCGTGTGTGAATACTGACGAAAAATATTCATTTAGCCCCTCTCCTATCTCTTGTGACTCCACGCACAAGTTCCCACTGCTGTCCTTGACTGGCCCTAATCTTACTCTAGTCATTCTTTTATTCCTGACATACCTATAGAAAGCTTTAGGGTTTTCCTTGATCCTACCTGCCAAAGACTTCTCATGTCTCCTCCTGACTTTTCTTAGTTCTCTCTTTAGGTCCTTCCTGGCTAACTTGTAACTCTCAAGCGCCCTTCTTCCTCTTGACAAGAGATTCAACTTCTTTAGTAAACCACAGTTCCCTCGCTCGACCACTTCCTCCCTGCCTGTACTTCACCTCTTATTGGATGGAGGGACAGGTTAGAGTAGTGAGCTAGATGGCCAGACAAGATCATAATGAATGGCCTATTCCTGCTCCTATCTTCAATGTTTCTATAAACTTCAGTTTCAGGAATATACAGTATATATGAAATTGCAGTTTGCTCTTTACCCCACCTTATAAATTTGATCATTAACGTGCCTAGGATATAGATCAGCAACTTGAATAAAGCACTGTAGTTTTAAAATTGAGGTCCTACCGTGAAGCCTTGAATATCTTTGTAATGGGTGAGTGAGGAGAGAGGAACACCTAAACTGTTTGGCTTCTGCTGGCAAACCGCTATAGATATAAACTATTACATTTCTAATTTGGAATAAAAAATGATTTTCTATTCTAGCAGAGAACCAATTGAATGTTCGTTACAAATATCATTTGATAAGACAATTTCAAAGTAACTTTTAGAATATGGTTGTGAATGGGTCTGTCAGAAATTTGCCTGCATGGATTTTCACTGTATTCTAACCTGTGTTCCTAACAAATCTCATTTTTGTCTTGACATTAGCATGTGCAAATTAGTGGCCACATATGCTTATATATGCATATATAACACAACTGAAAATAATTAATTGGCCAAGAAGCACTTTGGGGAACTGAGGATATAAAATGCGCTGTATGAATGTAACTGTTTTCTCTGTTCGTCAAGTTATCATCATTTTTATCTGTCAATCTGTTAAATACTATATTCTCAGCCCTGTATAACGTGTAATAATCATTTCAAAACTTCAATTTTAAATTATAGAACATTTCAGACTAAGTGTCACAGGAAATCACAATTTCACTTAAGGCAGTGCTGTTAGAGTTTGGATGCTGAACAAATGCAACTCCTTGGTTCTAAAGGTCGCTAGGCGACTTATACAGGCAAGGCAGTGGTTTTTCACTGATGTGAAATATGACACCTTATCAAACCCAACTTCCCCAAGATACTTATTAAATTACTACCGTAAGCTGTTTATTGTACATTTAAAGTACACATAATACTCTGGCAGATCATAAATCTTGAGTTACAAACTGCACATCAGGTGTATTGGGAAACCAAGCTGAGAGAAAATGCTGCAAATCTTTCTTGACTCTGGAATTTTATTTAGTTAACACTCCATTTTGTTTAAAATAATAAAATGCCTCAATCTTGGCAATTTTTCTGCAGTATTATGTTTTCATTTTGGTCCAATCCATGATACAAAATGTACACTCAGATGTTTACAAAGATTTTCACTAATCTTGACTTCTTAGCTGCCTGTCAAGAAAAGTAACCATTGGAGAAACTTTGAAATAGGTCATCTGTTATAACAGTATCTTGAATAATTAAAACCAACCAACAGTGAATAGGTTCCAAAAACATATTAACAATTGCATCACCGACGTTAAAGATAGTGAAATGTACACCTGTGGGGAAATAAAGACTCTCATAAAATGATGTTCTTCCCTTTGATGGACTGTTTACAAACCATGGGTGGACAAAATCAGTGAATACCCTGTGGACATGTACTAATTATTTCCAGCACCTGTGTGAACTTTGCATCTGCCATTTGTCAGGCAGGCCTTCTGCCCAGAGGTGATTCATCTGCTTTGAAATATATTTCATTTTGAGGTGCAATGTACCAGCAAATTAAAATGGTCACAAAGGTTTCTAAAAATTAAGGTTCCATGAAAACCATTAAATATTTTATTTTCTGTTTTGAACAGAGACAGATCTCTAACAACAAATTCTGTACAATAGATCATTTTCCTATGCATGAAATTAATGTTACTGATTCGCTTTTTATTATCTTCAGTTCTTGCTTGTATTTTACCAGTCAACCAGTTTCCCAGCTACAATGACCGTAACAGAATTTTAAAAGTTGTGCTTCTGTGCACAATCTCTCACACTCACTCTTCATTTTGATTTCTGTAAAGCACTAGCATGTTAAGAAAGCATATGGTGTTTTGGCTTTCATTAACAGGGGGATTGAGTTTAAGAGTCGTGAGAACTTGTTGCAGCTCTATAAAACTTTGGTTAGACCGCACTTGGAATATTACGTCCAGTTCTGGTCACCCTATTATAGGAAAGATGTGGATGCTTTGGAGAGGGTTCAGAGTAGGTTTACCAGGATGCTGCCTGGACTGGAGGGCTTATGTTATGAAGAGAGGTTGACTGAGCTCGGACTCTTTTCATTGGAGAAAAGGAGGAGGAGAGGGGTCCTAATTGAGGTATACAAGATAATGAGAGGCATACATAGAGTTGATAGCCAGAGACGATTTCCCAGGGCAGAAAAGGCTAACACGAGGGGTCATAGTTTTAATCTGGTTGGAGGAAAGTATAGAGGGGATGTCAGAGGCAGGTTCTTTATGCAGAGAGTTGTGAGAGCATGGAATGCGTTGCCAGCAGCAGTCGTGGATGCAAGGTCATTGGGGGCATTTAAGAGACTGCTGGACATGCATATGGTCACAGAAATTTGAGGGTGCATACTTGAGGGTCAATGGTCGGCTCAACATGTGGGCTGAAGGGCCTGTTCTCTGCTGTACTGTTCTATGTTCTATATTCTATGTTCTATGTATCATAACAGCAGTAGATTGAACATCCATCATTATACTTATGGAAGTATACTTTTGTAAGGAGTTGTTTCAGGTGTTAAAACATTTTTGGTAAGTTTCATGACATTTTTGTAAAAAATAAGTTTCAATAATGATGATTCTTGCATATACCTTGCAACTTTATAAGTCTAAGTTCAAGTTGGACAACTAAGTCACAGTATTATTGCTAGCAATTTTTCCTGAAGCAGATTTTCATAGGCCTCATTGATTTACAATGAGGTGAAACAGCTGATCAAAGTTGTACATTGTGTCTTTGAAATTCCACTTCTGGAGGAGATGTAATGACCAAGTATGGAAAGTGAACACTCTGTTCAATGTAGACCACAGTGTTTGAGGCAGTTTGAACCCTAGATGTCCCACTATCTCATTTTTGTCCGATTTTTGTCAATGCTAGTGTCAGCCCAGAGCTTGCACATTTGTCTTGTTAAAACCTATATATGTCAAAGCAATTGCAGAGTTCCAGAAGTAATTTGGGGAATTTGAGTTGCATCTTCAGACGGTTTTCAAGATTGATGGCTCTGGGTTGACTTCGATACGATCAAATTCTTGCAGGGTTTTAGCCCTGCATGGCAGGAACTGGAATATTAGACAAGACTGCAAGCCATTGCACAGATGTTGACTTCAATATGCCATACCCTCATTGACCATATATTTTGTATGGCAGCTGTCTGCCCACAGCTGGGAGCAGTATTCTGCTGAAGACTAGTAGTACAATGAGTCTGCACATTGGAACACCATTCATGCCTGCATTTTTCTGGGTGATGGTCTTGGTCTTTTACTTTGTTTTCATGTGTATTCCTTTGATCTTGAGACCTTGCAGCTGCTTCACTTGCTCAAAATCCAACTTTCCAAAGCACCCAGCAAATGCTGTTATTAATAAAGAACAAGAGTAAGCCACTCAACTCTAAAAGCCTGCTCTGCGATTCAAAAAGATCATGACTGATCTGATTATGACTTCGACTGTACATTCCTACCAGCCCCTGATAATCTTTCATCCTCATGGTAATCAAGGATCTATCTACCTCTGCATTAAAAATATTTAAACATTCTACATCCACTTCCTTTTGAGGAAATGGAATTCCAAAGGTTCACCCTCTGAGAGAAATTTCTTTTCCTCATCTGTGTTAAATGGTTGACCCTCTTATTTTTAAACTGTGACCCCTACTTCTACATTCCATCACAGAAGGAAACATTCAACATTCACCCAGTCAAGTCCCTCAAGATCTTATGCTTTTCAATTAAGTCACCTCTGACTCTAGAAGATACAGACTCAGCTTGCCTTTACTTTCCTCATAAGGCAATCCACTCATTTTCAGGTATTAGTCTAATAAACCATCTCCGAATTGCTTCCAGAACGTCAAGTAGACAGTACTCCAGAAGATCACTAATGTCATGTATAATTGAAGCATAACCTCTCTACTCTTGCATTAAATTTCCCTCACAATAAAGTGTAACATTCTATTCGCTTTCATGATTACTTGCTGTACCTGTATACCAACCTTACCTGATTCATACTATGGGGCACATGGATCACTTTGTATCCCAGAGCTCTGTAAGTTCTCACCATTTAGATAAGTTCTTTTTATTTCTTACATTTATTTAGAATAAAAATATACTTAATTTATTTATTCTGAAAGCTGCAGACAGTCAAGGAACAGCATTACAGTTCCAGGTCAGAATGGTGTGTGGCTTAAAGGGCAGCTTGCAGGTTGTAGTGTTCTATGCATATGAAGCCTTTATTCTTCTAGAAGTAATGAGCTGTGAAGTTATGAAGCTGATGTTGATGGAGCTTGTGAGTTATAGTAAGGCATCTTCTAGATGATGCACATTGTTACCACTGTGCTTTGGTGCTGATGGGGTGCTGATTGAACAGACTGTTTTGTCCTCTGTGGAGTTGCCTTCTGAGTGTTGTTGGAGGTACGCTGACTTAAATTGAAAGTATTGCATTGCGATGCTGACTTGCTACTTGTGGATGGAGGATAAGCTTTAGTGGGGGCAGAGTTGGGTTACATGCCTTAGAATCTCTAACTTCAGATCTACTTTTCTGGCCAATGTATTTAAATATCTAATTCTATTCATCTTCTGGTCAGTAATAATCCCCAAGGTGTTGGTAGCAGGAAATTCAGTAATGATCGTGCCATCAAATATCAAGAGGAGATGGTTCGATTCACTGTTGTTGCAGATGCCCAACACTTATGCCACAGAGAATTATATCGAAACATGTTCACTTTATAACCATCTACTTGAAAACATACAACTAGCAGCTGCAGTACAAGGAATAAACTGTCTCAAACCAACTGTCAGATTGTTGGGTTGGAATATTTTATCCAACTTTCCACTTACGGGATTTAAAAATTACCTATAATGAAAGAGTTTAAGTATAATGTTTTTAAACAAATTTTCTTAAATTTCTTAAATATATCAATATTTAGGCTGTATGGCTAAACAATATAATGTGTCACCTATCAGTCATGCTTGTACCCATTGATTATTGTGTATTAATATCATTTTTGGTACAATAATTTTATTTAAAACAAAGTTTCTAGTATTCCTTATTGATTGTGAAGCAAATTTGTAGTTTAGTGCTCCTGTATAGATACTTCACCTTTTGTAGTCGTGGCCTGCTAATATAATATCAACAGATTACAAGTAGTCAATTTATCTGACTTAAAGAAAGATACCTCAGAACTGAAACTATTATTTAGCTGTTGTTTCTCAAATAAAATAACTGGAGCAAAAACAGAAATTGCTGGAGAAACTCAGCAGGTGTGACAGCATCTTTGGAGAGAAAACTGAGTTAATGTTTCAAGTCCAGTGACCCTTCTTCAGAACCAATTATAGCCAGGAAAGGTGGTATAAGTGCTGAAGACCGGGGTGGAAGTGAAGTGAAGGAGTAAGCGATAGATAGTGATGGAGCCCGGAGAAAGAGAGACAGCACAGCAGTTGGGCAGACAGTGGAATAGGTAATAGTCAGCTTGGGAGAATCAATAGCTGTTAATGGGAACCATTAATAGCTAATAATGGTTTGGTTAAGGTAGCAGCCCTTGTGATGACAAGGTCTGGGGTTTGGAGATGGGTAAAGGACATGGGAGAAAGTGCTCAGGCCCTAATGTTAATGAACTTGATATCAAGTTCTGAAGGTTCCAGGGTCCTCAAGCAGAAAATGAAATGCAGTTTTTTTCCAGCTTGCACTGATCTTTGCTGGATCATCACAGTAAGCCCAAGTCAGAGATGTTGGCCAAGGAACATGGTGGTATGATGAAGTGGCAAAACTGGAAACTGGAGGTAATTTTTTTTGTGGACAGACAACTGGAAGAATGATTTTTGTGGTTTGTACAATCACAATTATCTTAAAATTTTTGCTTTCTTACCTGTTACTATTTAATTCTTGTTAAACACTTCGCTTACAAAGTGCTGATTGTTAGTTTTGGACAGACTTTGAGAACTCAATAGGAGGGAGTAGAACAAGTATATATTTTTGAACTGTTCTAATTCTTGGAAAATGCAATAGATTCAGAGGAGGTTTACTCATTTCTTACCATGGATTGAACAGACTGGTCATGCTTCCCATTGGAGTTTCGAAATGTTAGGGGTGACTTGCTTGAAATGTACAAGATCCTGAATAGCCCTGACAGGGCGGATGTAGAAAGGATGTCTCCACTTTCGAGTTAGCCCAGAACCCAGGTCACAGTTCCAAAATTAGGGGCTACTCTTTTAGGGCAGACATAAAAATTGTTTTTCTCTTGCAGCATTGAGCAATGTTGGAACTTTCTGCTTTAGAAGGTAGTGGAGGCCGTGTCATTAAATAATTTTTGGCAAAGATAAGTAGATTCTTCTTAGATAATGGATTCAGAGGTTAACCAGGGAAAACGGAATGTGGAATTCCAAACACAAACAAATTAGTTATGACTTTATTGAATCATGGAACAGGCTTGAGAAGCTGATTGGTCTACTACTGTTCCTACTTCATACAAAGTTTGTATGTTCATACTAATGAACTGAAATTAAGTTGGCTTTTTGTGTGGTGGTTGTAATATTCCTTTTGGCCACCAGGTTTCTACTGGATTCGCTATTTATTTGTTGCAAGTTTTGGATGATTAGATAAATGTCATGTTAAAGAAAAACAATGGAAGTGTCCATGAATATATACCAATCAGGATAGTCAAATTGTTGTTGGTTCCTTTGGTTGCCATCCTGCACGTGGGTTTCACTTGTGCTTGTGATATCAACATGCATAGATTGTATTTGTCATTTTTGTCCAAACCTGCTCAAAGCATCCTCAGCGTTCCAAAAAGTTTGGGCGAAAATATCTCTCTTCCGTTTGAGCCGATCGACTTAGATAAGAAACTTGTATGGCAAGACAGTGCTCTCCGTTTCTTTGAAAGTCATAGAAGTACTGAAAGATTTTGTTTTTGTGATGAGAAAACAAATGTAAGTTGTAGGAACATTTGAATGTGTCCTTTGTTTCAACTAATTGATGTGTATTATGTTTGGTATGAATGGTGAGTGGATTATTTTTGCGTGCATGTGATGTCAAACTTATTTTTCATCGCCGTGTATCTCAATGGTACGGGATAAAACTGGAATAATGACTAGGAATCAATCTGGTTAAACCATTGTTGCACAGTACTGTATATTGAAATATATCGTTGCTACTGAAGATAAAAAAAAAATTGTAACTTTTCCACCACCGAGATGTTTTTGAACAGAAACTTGTTGGATCTGAGCAATCAGCGAATTTTGCATCATAACATTATCTGCTTTGCCCCTCACCAGATCCCATGAATTTTTAAAGTCGCATTTCAAAAATAAGGTGCTACCATTTAAGACAAATAATGAAAGACGTTTTCTCACAGAAGGTTGTGAATCTTGAAATTTTTCCTTCAAAAGCCGCTGGAAGCAGAATCTGAATACTTTGATGGCAGGGGGGATAGTTTCTTGATAAGCAAGGGGGTGAAATATGAGTAATCAGTGCAGCCACCAACTTATTGAATGGTGGATCAGGCTGAAAGGGCTGGCTGATCAACTGTTGCTCCTACGTAATCACAAAAAGAAAGGCAAGCAATCTGCTCAATGTCCTTAGCCCACTCCACTTTTGAACCAGGCATTAGCGCCTCAAAGTGGTCTGAATGATTTGCCAGTTCTCCTATGAGTGTATTTTGTCAGGGTTCTATGATTTACAGGGAATTCCTGCTTACTAATCAACCCATTGCTCTGTTACGACCTGGTATCAGAAACTTGCAAGTTAAAGTTTTGAAATGATAGAGAGGCTAAAAGGTGCACTCCACTGCTTAATCTCCCAACCTTGGTCTCATGTTTAATGATACTGTTAATCTTTTCCTTATCCTTGGATATCATTTCTATCTTTTATTGGAAGTACCAGCATCTTCTTACTTCTTAAAAATCTCAGCCTTCACCACTTCTTCCTCTATTTGTATCTTATGTGCTCTCCTTTAGATTCCACATAATTGACTACTCCATTGCCTTCCTTTTGACTGTCCACATCTGGAGTGCATTTGTAATTTCGCTCCCACTTGGCTCACAGCAATTATTACATTTCCTGAAATAGTTTCTGTTGTTGTGCTAATGATAAGTACCCACGATTCTAAAACCTGACACATGCTCTTCTTCATCTACGTGTTATGCTTTCAGAAATGTTATCTTCAAATTTAATTCAGTATCTACATGTGCAGTGGTGATAGCCAACTCTTCAATTCTGCCATTCCAGCATTTTGTTTTATACCCTAGCAGTTTGTCCAGTGGCAAATATTATGATTCAGCTGAAGTTATCAGTGGCTTGATAGATTTTTTTGGTGTTGTTTTGGTTTGGTTTGAACAAAGTGATGTCTTGCTGAAACATAAGCACATGCTGCTACAGGTTTTTCTAACTAGAATCTATCTACTTAAAACACAAATCAAATTTTTTTTAAAGAATACAATAAAAGTATAATTCCATTAAATACCAAACAAGTCTTTTGAAATTGAAAAGAAAAACAATAACCTTTGTATTGTACCCAAAACTCCCCCCTTGGTACAATACCTAAATGCCCCACTCGTACAGTACCCACACCAGAGTCTCTGTCTCTTAATGCCTCAATAGTTAAGTCACAAGTAACTAACTTATAGACTGGAACTATTATACACTTGAGCTTAAACATACTCATCTTTAAGTAATATCTTCATGGTTTTATCTCAACAATTATTGTTATAAGCGTTAAATCTTTTCTGGAAGGCAATCTAGTTTTACTATACCCTTCCGTTCTGAGGAGAGCTGATTTATATAAACATTTCCACCAAAGCGCTCCACAGGACTGCATAAAACTCAAAAGTAAAACTAAAAAAACTCCTCTCAATAAGCGTGGGCATTCCCTTAAACTTAAAAAAAAGACTGACTTCCTAAACTGGAACTTGTTCATCTCATTCAGTAGTAAAAGCCTAACAATCTACACAAGACTCTATTAATTCTTTAAAAAAACTACTTTTAACACAATCACTGTGGTTACAGAAATACTTAGAAACTAATTAATAACTTTGGGGTCACAGGAAACCCAAATGTTACTAACTCAATAGTCAAAAACACAGATTTGCAATGAATGATATTAAATACAGTATCTATGAATAAATCACACAGTCTACATAATGCAAGCCACATTTAGTTTAAGTTTTCCACAACTCGGTGCTGGCAAACTTTTGTTGGCCATTTTCTTTGTGCCTGGATTATTACCTGGTGATTTTTTTTTACTCACTGATTCATTATCTCAATGAATTAATTAGTCTGTTAAATTTCTCTTCATCTCCTGTTGCTCTACGAATTAATTTTAGGTGGCCCATTTTTATTTTTAAACCTCCCAAATCTCGTTTCACATCACCTGGGAAATTTCAACCAGTTTTTATTTCAAAATGTACTTTATTCATAAAATGCCTTCATGTTCATAATCACTGAAGCAGTTTGGTTCTGTAGAGTAGCATATGAAGAAACAAACAAACATTGGAGTTTGACTGTATCCAACAAATAAACCAAAGGCCTCTATCTCTTACTTGTACAAGACTTTAGTTGCATATATTTGAGACATCGGGAGGGTCCAATAATTAACCTCAGACACTGGTCTTTCCCCATTGCGTTTTGGCAGCAGCTGCCCCAAACTTTAATGCACCCCTCAGCATGTAGTCCTGGATCTTGGAATGTGGTAGTCTGCAACACTCCTTGATGGTGGAAGGTCAACTCCTTGCTATGGAAGACCAACAGATTTAGGACAGACCAAAGAGCATCTTTCACCGACGGTATGTTCAAAATATACCAGACTTTTGATTTAGGGTTACTATGTAGATCTTTTTGTTCTATTCATTGTCACCATCAGAGGTTTTTGATCAGTATTACCATTAATTGCTGATGTTACTTTCAAAAGTGTATTTGATTTTAGGACCTTCAAATTTCTCTTTAAATATTTCTACAGCACCCTTTTTCTTTCTCCCTGCCCAAGTTTGTTCCCATCCAGTTCTGTGCCCCATTCTCTCTCCTGTAAAGTTTCCTAAGGCAGGCTTGTATGTTAGTGGCACTTGTAAATTGTCAGCACTGGATCAAATCAGTACATATTTATTTACATTTGGCCAGTTATTGTTCATTAAATATTTCTACAGCACCCTTTTTCTTTCTCCCTGCCCAAGTTTGTTCCCATCCAGTTCTGTGCCCCATTCTCTCTCCTGTAAAGTTTCCTAAGGCAGGCTTGTATGTTAGTGGCACTTGTAAATTGTCAGCACTGGATCAAATCAGTACATATTTATTTACATTTGGCCAGTTATTGTTCATTAGGACATTCAAACTCCATTGAAGTTGCCTCTAGAAAGCTACGGTGGTCTTCTGTGGAACACTTTTTCACATCACTGGTAGCAATCCAGCTCTATTTCGACTGTTTTTACTCAATATCATGGACAGGAATTGTTTTGTGAGCATGATATTTGAAAACGTTGCATTCAGAATGCTTTATTTGATGTTCTAAGATAATAAAATGTGAGGCTGGATGAACACAGCAGGCCAAGCAGCATCTCAGGAGCACAAAAGCTGACGTTTCGGGCCTAGACCCTTCATCAGAGGGTCTAGGCCCGAAACGTCAGCTTTTGTGCTCCTGAGATGCTGCTTGGCCTGCTGTGTTCATCCAGCCTCACATTTTATTATCTTGGAATCTCCAGCATCTGCAGTTCCCATTATCTCTGATATTATTTGATGTTCTATCAGATCTTTTATTTCCAACAGAACCGTATTGGAGCTGCAAGCCAGTTGCAATATGATGTGGGAGGAATATTATGTGATGCACACTCATGCAATGGATTGGTAGTTTCAGGGTAAGAAAGCATTTAAAATATTTTAGTATTTGGTGATTACAACAATATTGCAGAACAGTTTAGAAATTCTTCATAACGGATTATATATATTTGTGAGTGACTGAAAGGCACAATCTAATGGAGGAATCAGATAGTTGCATGACTTTAAGAATGTCTTGAATTGTGATTATTTTAAAGACTTTTTGTGACTTTAATGTGAATAATTTTATTTCATTTTCAGTGAGGATTATTAATGCCAGTGAATGCTGCTGCAAAGTATAGTCTTTGTATGTTGTCTATTTTGAATGTTGCACGACTTTTTAAATGTCTCACTTTTCCAGCAGAGTGTAGTTAGTGGAAAAGGACATTGCAATATCTCTTTTTGTAGCTGTGCAGTGTAATATTCAGCTTTAGTTTTATATTTAATCATTTTTTTCAATGTTATGATTGTACACTGGTTATTATCGAAAATGCATGATATTCCAGTGCAAAATTAATATCTAAACGTAGGTAATAAATAGATGTGCAAAATTGATTTAAGTGGACCCTATTTACTGTGATACAAATGAAGTGCCTTTTCATGAGGAATAGAATTGTCAATTTTATTGTTGATAAATATTGCATTCTTTGAAATGGCTAATTTTAAAAATTAAATTCCTGGTAATTTTGTTGGCAGATATTTTCATAAAGGTATTTGTTAAAATAAAATAATTTTAGATTTGTAATCAGAGCATTGATGTTGAAAATCCAATATATTGGTTGACAAATTTTTTTCCACTTCTGCATTATGAATAAGGAAGAATTGTGTTGATTTATTGATATACTAATGGGAGCATTGCTGCTCATTAAATGAGTGTGTTGGCTATGCTGTTCCACTTTTGCACAAAAACTATTTTTCCACTCAATTCAAACACATCTGGCAGCCAACTATAGGGTGGCATTATCTGCAGTAACTGTCTAGCTATCCCTTGAGGAAAGCTGGCCAGATCTCTCAGATGTGGGCACTTGTCAATTTAGTGCAGTTGGAATTCTAAGCAATCTACTTTAGAAGTTGTTAAAAGTTCTGAATCAAAGCCAGATAAACATGTATAATTCTTCATTTAGCAAATTGTTTTGTTTTCTTTAATGAAGACTAGAAAGAACAAATAACTTGCATTTGTGTAGCATCTTTAATGATCTCAGTGATGTTTATATATTAACTGGATGTTTAACTGTATGGAGATGGTGGGCATTAACTGGAGAGTAATTTGAGTTCCTATCCCTTCTTAGAATAGCACACTGAAACTGTGGGTTCAACTTTGCACGGCATGTTTGTAATATGTATCTCTGTAAATAAATATTTAAAAATGTGTAAAGATTCAGTGCTAGTTTGCTCCTACACCTCCTGGCTACCTGAAATGTACCAGTTGGGATGTCCCAAAGTATTTTACAACCAATCTTTGAAATGTTGTGACTTATAGCATAGGCAGCATGGTAGCCAATTTGAGACAAGCAAAGTCCTCTAAACAGTAATTTTAAAATGACGAGATAACCTCTTCTTTGTAATATTGGTTGAGGGATAAATATTGCCAAGGACACTGAGGGCACTTTCATGCTCTTCTTCAAAATACTGCCATCAAACCTTCAGATCCATCTGAGAGCCGGTAATCCAGAAGATGACCCTGTGGCAGTGTGACATGCTCTTAGTATTGCAGTGGAGTACCACGTGCTTAAGTGTCTGGAATTTGAGGCCACAACCTTCTGACTCAAATGCTAGTGTACTGTTATTATGCTATAAGTAACACTTTGACATTTTGGTCCTATGTATAATTGAAGTACCAAGAATTGCAGGAGATGAGGATATCTCTAATTAGCTATATATGAACAAATAGCTCTTAATATTTCACCAGTTGGACAGAGATGTGTGCTATAAAAACTGAAAGAATTGAGGATGCTGTAAATTAGAAACAGAAAAAAATTGTAGGAAAAGCTCAGCAGGTCTGGCAGCATCTGTGGAGAGAAATCAGAGTTAATATTTCTGGCCCAGTCAGCGTTGCTGTTGATTATTTCCCCTTTTGCTGTACTTTAAACAGCGCACTTTTGTATTTAAGCCAGGGGTTCATTTAATTATGGAATATTACCAAAGCTTAAGGTCAAATTGACTGGAATCATTTTTGACACGCACTAGTGAATGGCTATCAAGGACTTTTTTGACTGAACCACATTAGAAATTATACCTGAAAAAGAAAACCAACAGAAGCTATAGGAAATTGAGAAGTTAAAGCACAGCAATGCATATATCATCAAAATATAAAGTAAAATCTTTAGTAGTTTAAAAAAAAATTAAACAAATATTTTAAGTCACTAATTCTTTATGATTATTTATGACAAAGCGATAATTACAGTAACTTTAAATTCAGCAAATTAATACTTCTGTGAGCTTAGACTAATTTGTTCTTTGAAAACTGTACAACTGTCTGTAAAGTGGTTAAAGCAAGACTAAATTTAGTTTTCGCAAAGCTGATTTTCTTTATCGAAGAAGATATCATGTTCTGTAATTTTGAGTATGCACTTCCAAACACCTCAAAGTACTGACTCCATGCCTCAAATATTTTAATGATGTATGAATTCCTTTGTGAACCCAGAGATGTGTTGCTACAGAGTGCACCTGACCCTCATGAGTCCATTAGATAGATCTCACTTATATTTCATTGAAGTGATTGTGCTTACCTGCCAGTTGCATCAGTCTGCAGTCATAAATTTTTGAAAGCTGACCTCTTAGTGATGTGGATGCCTATTTAGAGCACATGACTATTGTAACGATTTTGCCTTGCAATAGTAAATCTGAGTTAGTATAACTTTTCATCTTTTATTAATGTGGTATATGTCTGCTGATCAGGAAATGATAGCATCCACGCCACACACCATTCTGTTTGTACAATGATATTATTGACAACTGCCATTTTTTAAAAAGTCTGTTGCTAATTGTGTTGACCCACACTTTGTTGTTTTGGAATTGGGTTAGAATACTTTGAGTTATTTTACAAGTTGGTTACAGTACATTTTTTTGCAGATATGAAGCACAGGACTAGTGAAAACTCATGGATGATCTGCTGATTGGAATAGCTCACATTCATATTTTGACTATGCTGTAAAACATTCATGGTCAAGGAAGTAAAAATGTTGATCTCTAAAGTGCTAATGGAGTAAGCTAGTCAGTTTTAATGAGGTAACTATTACTTGCTTGCTCGGCTTCAGCTGATAATGTAAAGGGTGACCCAATTCCACAATTGAATCTAGCAAAACTGATAACTTAATGTTAAAAATTAAACAAAAGGGGCATAGCAATGCATTGATGTTGCTATCCTTCCACCAGGAAGCAATAATTGTGCAACATAAAAACACCTTTTTTCTTGATCAGAGGTTCTGCATGAAAAGTGATGTTCCAAATAAGTAGTTGCTTTCATCAGTGACAGTAATGGTGTATTAAAATGGCCAAATGGCAGTGTCCTGTGCAGTAACTATTCCTATGGGAGGGTAAAAGGAAACATTATCCTGATATCAGTAGGAAGTACAATGCCTGCATGTGATATCAGAGATGTGGTAACGGGACATCTATAAAAACTTAATATGATTAAGCAAACTCAACATGTTTTTATGCATGGAAAATAATGTATTAAAAATTTTAAGGGTCTGTGTGGCAGGGTAGATGAGGAGCAAATAGAAGTGGTCTTTTGGGATTCGCAGCTCTCTGATAAGATGACACAAACAAAGAAATTATGCAAAATTAGGGCTCATGGATTAGTGGTTACATGTTAGCATGGATTGAGGCTTGCTTAATGGACCACTACTGCATCGCAGCTGTGTTCACAAGTGCCATTGTATAGTTGGCCATTGTTTCCACACTGGAAAGAACAGACTGCAAGCTCTGTGCCAAGCTGGAGCTGGACACCTTCATGCTCCTTGATGGTTTCAATCTTATTTGTGGCAGACCTGTAAATATTCCAAGCATTATTGTGTACATTCCCATCAGTCTTTTTCTGTTTGCTGCTGTATTAAAATCCTTACTTGAATTGTTTGCAGCAAAATTAATTTGCAACCTCCCTCCAGAGAACTGGCACATACGTTTTCCTTCACTCTGCCCTGCTACAGCCCACTTGTAACACATTGTTTGCTGATCCAGCTTCAATACTGCCTTCTAACAGTACCTAACAGAAAGGGAAGGTGATGATGTGGGAAAGCAGGAGTCTGAGTGATAGAAAGCGGGAAGAATATGGTCACACCAGCCTGAACTTCATATCAGATCGCAGACAAAGCTGAAATACAGTTTGAGAAAATGTATATGAAGGGAGCTTACCTTAATCCTGGATGATTGCAGCAATGCTAATTGCAATGGCCTCAGTCACTGCAATAGTAATAATTTTGCGCAGTGCCTTCACAGGAAGTCAAACAATGCAGTTGTGCCTGGCGCCCATCTGCTGTTTGTTATTTTCTTCCATATAGACCATCTTGCTCTGCCAGAAAAGGAAAAGTGCCAGTGAAAACTTTGCAATGTGCTTGGCCAACTGACATAACTGAATAGTTGGAAATATGTAGGTGTGACTTACAGCCATGTTAAGTGTATGAGGGTGATGTGCATAGTAAGAGGGTATCTTGATTGCTGATGGGTGAATGATGAAGGATGTGGTGCATTGTCATCTGTGAGGTTGGCTCTGTGCTGGGCAGGATAAGGCATTTGAGGATGCATTCACTGACTTTAACTGCTAGTGAAATCAGTGAACTTTTTGTAGCATTGCAGCCAAACTGTTGGGGATCAAACTACTCGGACGGACCTCCTGTTATCTATTCCCTGTACGGCCTATGGAAACATGACCACTGACTTACTTTCAGCTCCCCCTGCTCCAGCGCAGCATCTGAGAACCTAGGAACCCTGTCACTGATGTGCTGCTGCACTGTTACTTTTTAATTCTTTTAATGAATGCAATTATAACATTTGCAACCAGAAGGCAAATACCTCTTTCGGGGTTGCATGCTAGTTTTAGGGAGCGGACTGGTCATGTGGTACAGTGTTATTGTCCCAGCCTCTGGCCCAAAAACTTTGGGTTCACGTCCCACACCTACCATGGAGGTGGGTCTATATTTGTCTGAATAAGCTGAATAAAAAATAACTATCTCTTGCTAGCCTCACAAGCACCTGGTCTCTCCTGCAGAACACACAGGCAATCTTTGCCATGTTTAGCAATTTGCTGCACACTGCAGTCATGAAGATTAGCAGTCAGTTCAAAGTTTGTGATTGATGTGAGGTTAAAGCGCATTTCATTTCCTTGCCCACAAACGGCATCCTTGAATTTTAACTCTTGCAAGGCCAAGTCAGGATCCTTCAGTTGTAACGATTGAATCAGTTCTTGACCTGTTTACAGATGCTACAGATTTCCAGTGAACGGTGCTGTGAAGATTAGAAGCTCCATTAGTACAAGTCTCAGCTGAGAAGCACAAGAAAACTTTATAAGTGACTATCAGTGAAATGAATGGCTGTTGCTTTGCTGCATCAAAATCTGGACCAAATACCACTCCTGTGTTTTTTTAATATAAAATCATTAATCAGCGTTGTTCCTGAACAGCCAGGCATAATTCTCTCATAAACAACTAGAAATTTCTCAACTAATTTTTCATTATATCCTAAGCCAACGTACTGAGCAAATGTCCCACTACTCTTCCTTAGCACTGCAACTTAAATTATAGTTTCCACCAAGGACATCAAAACAGGAGGCCAGATCAGAGAGGAAGAGCACAGTGAGACCAGCAGGAGGTAAAAAGGTCACAGAATAACAGCCTAATAATACCAGGGTCAGGAATAAAAGGGCAGTTTATGGAGTGGGATATAAAGAAGCGAGTGTGTTCATGACTGACCATTGTGCATTCAAAAAAAAAAGTTACGGAAGCAGTTACGTGGTTGCTGAGTAATTGTTTTTTTCTCTCCCACTCAGCTTGGACATTCATACAAGTAGCAACTGATTTGGGTAGTTATAGCAGTAACTGAATTAATAAGAGCTGTAGCACAACAGAGATCTAGGGGCATCCAGGGGTGATTGAAGTTAATAGTTTAAACATGTTACTAACTAGATATAGAATCATAGAGTCAAACAGCATGGAAACAGATCCTTCAGTCTGAACAGCCCATGTCAACCATGTTCCCAAACTAAACTAGCCCCACCTGCCTACACTTGCTTTGTATCCTTTCAGATCTTTCTATTCAAGAACTTACCCAAATATCTTAAACATTATAACTCCACCTGCATTCACCACTTCCTCTGGAAGTTCATTCCACGCATGAATAACTCTCTGTATAAAATAGTTGCCCCTCATGTCCTTTCTAAATCTTTCTCCTCTCCTCTTAAAAATATGTCCCGTATTTTTGAAATCCCCATCATAGGGAAAAGATCCTTGTCATTTGCCTTATCTTTACCCCTCGTGATTTTCTCAACCTCCAATGCTCCAGTGAAAAATGCCCCAGCCTTCCTATTTTTATATCTCAAACCCTCTGTTCCTGTCAACATCCTGGTAAATCTTTTTTGAACACTCTCCAGTTTAATAATTTCCTTCCTATAACAGAGTGACCAGAACTGCATGCAATACTACAGAAGAGGCCTCACCAGCATCCTGTACAACATCAACATGACGTCCCAAGTCCTATACTCAGAGGCCTGAGCAATGAAGGCAAGCGTGCTAAACACCATGCCTACCTGTGATGCAAATTTCAAAGAATTATGTGCACTAACTCGAGAGGAAACACGGAGAATTTTTTAATGCCATTTCAGAACATGTTGTGTGTCATGAGGACCATGCGTATAGGAAGAGTCTTTAGGTCTAACATGTGAAAGTAGCAAGGGTTTGCCATAATCTTTCTAGATACTGAGATAATGGAAATGGGTTTGCCTGAATTACTCTACAGAGACTTGACATTGATTTAATGGGCTGAATGGCCTCTTCTACATTGTAGCTAGCTCCATGACTGTGTAAACCCGATGATGCTTAAGAATTTAGCGGTGAGTGTATTGTACAAAAGTACTGTGCCTGTGCAAAAATATCACATATTTAGTAATAATTGATATATCATAGGCATGAATGACAATAGTATGCACTATAAGAGAGATTGCCATCCACGTGACTGAGAACTCTCATGGTGTTTTTGAGCAAGTGAATGAAAATATTGTGTGTGAAAGATTGAGACTACCACATGTCTGAACATCACGTGCTAAAGCAAGGTGCATAAAGTCATTCGACTTTCAATTTTGCTTTTCCAACTTAGCATGTGATAAACATTGCTCATCACTCTGAAAAATGATCTTTGTAACCTGGATGATGAGGAACTTAATGAAAAATTAAAGCGTGTGTGAACAGGGAGTGTAGAATTCAAAGTGTCTTGCTGTTTTTGCCTGACCTGAACGACAGAACACTTATACTGCTGTGGGTCTTTGCAAAACTGAATAGTGAAACAAAACATGCTTGTATTGTGGCACTCATTACACACCTGGAAAAACCAATAGGAATTTTTAGAGACTAGCATCTCTAAGAAAAATTAGCAGTCTCAAATACTGTACAAATGATGAAATTTTAAAAAAAAACTTTAATGCCTTCAATCGCTGTAAGTATTTTATTGTATCATCCTTATATTTATTCACAGAAAAGAGCAAATAGCATTGTTCCCAATCAATTAACTATGGTACGTCATTGGAGTTGAACTTTGTGATCCTCACTATGTGTAATTAATTCATTATTTTGACGCTTTTTCTGAAACTCCATCTTTACCATTATACTGTGGTTGCTTGGCTCACTGAGCTGATTAATTGTTGTTCTGCAGACATTTCATTACCCTGCTGGGTAACACCATCCGTGCACAGTCCAATGAAGTACAGTTGTGTTTTCCCGCCTAGTTTTTAAACTCTGGAGTCCGTTGACCTGGATTACCTCACTTCTGGTTTTCCTTCGCGGTGGAGCGTATATGGGGTTGAGTTCTATGTGTTAGTTGAAGGACTCCAGAGTTTAAAAACCAAGTGGGAAGACACAATTACAATTCATCGGAGGCCGCACTGATGATATTACCCAGCAGGATAATGAAACGTCTGCGGAACAACAGCAAACCAACTTGGCAGGCAAGCCAACCAACCACAACATCCGCAACCCGAGCTACAAATCTACTCCAAAACCTTAGTCACCATTACACTCTCTAAGTTCTGTCAGCTGGAAATGCATATTACAGAAGGTAGATACTGGTCTTCCGTGTCTGTCACCTTGGTTTAAATTCAGCCCAGATTAATGTCAAGCAAACCCTCCATTGCCTGTTTGTTCAAAGTGTACCATGTGAATAATTGAGACAATTATTCATTTGTTTTTTAAATGAACCAAGGGTATCTGACACAGAAAGGTGGCTATGGGATGTAGAAGTCTAATGCTTGTCTGATAGTGTGATCAGAAGTATATCCCCTCTCAATGAGCAGGCCATTTAAAATAAAAGTTCTGTCAGATGAATGCGGCATTGTGCTCCCATCTCTGTGGTACAAGTGTTGCTGATTGGTTTGGGAAATTGGAAGTTTGCACATTGAACTGCAGGAAAGGAAAAATAAGAATGCATTTTTTTTCCTTCAAGGATTCGTTTTCCTTTCCTATCTGTAAAGTGGAGGTGTTATGAAGCAGAAGGTGGTAACCCTGCTGCTAAGTCAGAAGCCCTGGTTTCAAGTCCCAACTCATGACTTGATGTCCACTGAAGGTGCCTTCATAATGAACAGGTTGAATGTTAAAATGTAAATCCTTCTGAAATATACAAATGAGTGGTGACAAGAGTAGGAGAGATGCTTGGTCTGTCATATGATAGAAAGAAATTGGACCCTCTAACACCACTGCATAGCTCCAAGCCACACCAACATATGAGAATGAATCTTGTCACAAAGCACTGACACTTTAGGAAGAGGTGTTGGCACCATGCTAATATGACTGGACTAGCAATCCAGAACACCAGGCCCATGTTTTGTTGACTGGGTTTGAATCCCATCGTGACAGACCTTGAAATTTGAATTCCATTTAAAAAACCTGGAATAAAGTGCTGGCCTAATGGTGACCATGCCAATTTTTGAAAAAAAAAACCCATCTCACTCACTGATATCCTTTCAGGAAGGAAATCTGCCATCCTTACCTAGTCTTATCTGCATGTGATTCCAGACATGCAAACCGACTTGACATGAACTAAGATTCACAATGGGAGATCTCTGATCAGTATGTTTCAATGACTGGATAAATCTCCTGAGCCACCATTGGAACTTAACACAAAATTTTCCTGTCTAAAATTCAATTTTGCGTCCAGAACAGATGGAAACAAAATGGCCTTTTTGTTCTGGCAGTTGAAATGTCAGGTTACAATTAGAAATTCATTAAACTGAGTCCAGTTACAACACTGTGTAATCCACAGCACAGAGTTCTCTGACTGTGGCATAATTAACTCTCAGATCATAAGAAATCTTGTGAATGAGAGAGATTTGTGCTATTCTAGCAATGGGATTTTTTTTGGCCTTGGTTAAGATGTATTGATGGACAGAAATAAAGAGAACTTTTAATTTATAGCTATCTGGTTTGAGAACTCTTTATGCTTACAGGGAAGTGTGCCTGGATTTCCACTCCCTGCACAGATGTCTTTCTGTCCTTGACAAACATGAACAGCCAAAAATAAAACTTAACTGAGGTTTGCGCATGTAGGATTTTATCATTCATTAGAGTTGATAATGTCAAATATAGTAGAATAGTTTTAATACAGTTGGTCATACTGTCTGGTAGATGCAAATCTTTAAACAGTGACACCCAGTATTGCCCATACAGGAAGGCACTATTATTATTGACTTAAATCCTTGTAAAGTTTGGATTTTTGATGGAAATAAACTGTATAACATAAGAATTGTCAGTAGATTTTAATCCATTCATTACTGACACTTCTTACTAACACTTCATCTGCACATGGAGCGCTGCCTGTACAATGGCTCCATATCACCAGTTAGCTTTGAAAGCTGCGATCGTAAAATTTAAGGAAGGGAATATATATGTGACTTGTTGATTTTTTTTTAAGATTAATATGCTGTTGATTTTCCTAGCTGATGTCTGTAGGGAGTACATATTCATTATGTGCAAAGATCAAGAAAGAGAAGGCAGAGTTCTCTTTTGGTGGATCTTCACCCGTCTGCAATGTCTTATGATTTATGGACTTTGTTGATAGATGAACATTTGGGTTGGTGAGTAGCAGTGGTAAACTTCCCTACAATGGGACAAGGCAAGCATTTACTAGGCTAATATGGCAGATTAGAGTGTTTCATTTACGACTTTACAGTTCTGATTGCTGAGCTAACTTAAGTGGGATACCAAAAAGCAAGACCATCCTGCAAAACTGACAGGCGTTTGGTCCCAGACTATTCCTGTAGATAGCTTGAGGGAGCCTGGAAGCAAATGAGCAATTAATTATTTTGTTCACTTTTAGAGAAAAGCAGCTGACTGATTCCTGTCTGTTATTCTTTAATAGTAACTAAAGCCTAAAGGCAAGAGAGAACACCAACTTTTTCTCTTGCCCAGGTCCCCCACATGTGATCCTTTAGGAGATCTTGCCAAAATTCAGCACAGATTACCTTACGTTGCTTGCAGCATTCCCCAAGCCTTACAGTGGTAAAATGAGGTGATTATCACTGTTCCCTAGGTGGCTTCATAAATAAGAAACATTTGGTTTTCATAAACTATCAAGTTGAGTAACTCTAAGCCACTGCTCGTGTCGGTGATCTTGACTGACTAGCAGTTCACCTACAACGTTTTCAATTTGGAAAGAAAATTTCAGCTGGAGTTTCCTTTCCTGTTTACTACCCAGTGACCACTGCTGGTATAGTTTATGTGCATAGACATCAGATGATAATTATGGAGTGCAGATGTATCCAATATACAAAGTCTTCTGACTCCATCCCTTATCTTTCCTCACACAAAGAATGACACCTTGAGTAAGGCACTGGAAGGTCATCACTGTTCAGTACTAGCATTTTCCCAAGACAGGAAAAGTGAAAATTATGAGCAAGATTTGCACATTAAAATAAATCCAAAACATGATATTCATTAAAGTCCCACATTAAACTATAAGCTAAAACGTGGAATGTGAATTTGAAAAGTGATTGAAGTTTGAGGATTCATTGATTAAACATTTCTGATAAACAATTGAATTAGTCTCTCTGGGTGTGGTGTACCTGTAATAATACCAGCTCATCACTGTTTCACTTTACGTACCTGACATTTTCATTACAGGCATGCATTGTAAATGCATTTAAAAGCTGCCACATTAATGGGACTAAATCCAGTTTTATGATAATTCCATAAGACTCTGTCAACAATTTGATTCAATTGCATCCATCTCTTATTTAATTTACCTCAAATTAGAAAATTTCAGTAGTGCAACTTGCTGGTCTTGGACTCCCCTGAGATTTCTGATTTTTTTCTCCCGCTAATTTACTAGTGCAATGAAGAAGAACAGAGCAGAATTTCATTTATCGATTTGATGAAATATGAACTGTGCGGCAGTACTGTCCTGTGACTTTTTTCTCATGATAATAGAACCTCATGTTTACAGTCTGACATAAGCCAATTTAACCCAGCCTATGTTCGGACTATCTTGTGTATATCATTAAAAATTTATCAAGTGGTAGAAGTGGCTGTATACTCCTTCAACCCCTTGATCCCTGCCATTTGAGACTGTTCACTGTGGTTACCTCATTCTTAATCAATGTTGTACGTTCCAGATTTTCTTTTGCTACGTCTTTGACTTGCTGTCATTTAAACCCATTTATAAAGCACTTCGTAAATATCAATCGTAGTTGTCCATTTTACTGTTCTTACTCTGTCTGCAGCGTGGGATAATAGAGTAATTGATTAGTTTATCATACAAGCTAGTCACATGCTGATTTTTCAGCAAAAGTAATCTCTGCAATAAACTAAAGATCTTGTAATATGTACATTTAAACTGCTTGATCAATTTAAAATTTTCAATAATTTGATTCCTGAGATTAGACATTCTATCTCTAACCCATTTTAATCCTTTTAATTACTCTCACTGCCTGTTGAATAAAGCAAATGTTCATTTTTAAAGTAAAGTAGCACAAGTCATTGATTTGTTTATGGATCAAAATTTTCCATTTACTTCCTTGAAGCTTTGCAAGTGCAAAATGGAGACCAGACACTTCCATGAAGGGAGCAACTTGCTGCTGTCAGGAAATGTTCCTTTCCACACAGTGGTAACTTTAAAAATTAAACCGATGGCAAAAATAATGAAATAAATTTTGTGTGGTGTGTGTGAGATAATCATGGATAAAATAGATTGCAAATTCATTAAAATTTGGATATTGTACAATACTCTAACTTTTTGAATATTCTTATCCTTTTGCACACTTCATGAAATAAAAAGGCAATTGAATTTTTGTTAGGCTGAATTCACTAAATATAGAAGATTGATCAGATAGTAAACAGAAAGTACTCTGTTATTACCTTTTATGAGCCTTTGTCATGTTGGTTAGCTTTGTGCTATGCTTTGGTTAATGCAGTAAAGGTGTTTGTTTTCTTAAATATAAAACTGAATTTGTTCCTTTCACAAGGGCCAGAAGTGATTCCTGTTTTTATTGAAGTTTTCTTTCAGATTGCTTGTCTGACAACTTGCCTTCTTATTTTTAAAGTTTGTAAATTACTGTTGAAAAGAAAGGGCTGCATCTTGCTTTTTTTTAAGCGAAGAGAAAGTTGCGTCAATTATTTTAAGTGTTTTTTGCCATGAGCCCTTGCAAGTTTTGTCACCGTATCTTGTCAAACTCACCACGTTAATTATCGATCATTCCCCTGTGGCATCTCTCAAACCCACTATCTGCCCATCTCAACGTGATTCATTCCTGGAACAATTCACCACTGCTGGGATATCACAGAATTCACCACCACTACCTTCAATCTTCATCATCTTTCAAAGTCTGATGTACACCTGGATAAACACCATCAGTCCTGTGCAGTTGCTGACATTTGCTCCTGACATGGCAGATGGAGGGAGTCGAAGTCCTGCTTTGTAAGCAGGGCCCTTGAGATCCTTCTGGGTAGCATGGTGCATAGACAGGACTTCCTCTTCACCAAGACGTAACAGAGGAAACCATGACAGCAGTCTATGCCATCCTGGTCTCATCTTGCCTGCTGCTTAAAGCAGCCTCAGTCATCTGCAGAAATGCCAAGCACTTTAGGAAGAAGGTTCATGTCCTTCTCCACTCCACCAACATAAGTGTAACTATCTGCTCTTCAATATGTCAGACTCATTCTATCTTTGCTGGCGTATCATCAACTGTCAGAGATTCTGTGATTGATGAGTCACTTGAAATCTACATTTTGGAAACCAAATGTTAACCTTTTCTATGTGTCCTTCTACTACATCTTTAATGATGAACTGTCGCATTTTCCCCATGACAGATACCAGGCTAACTGCCCTATAGCTTTCTGCTTTCTGTTCCCCTCCAGTATCGGACAAGGAAGTTGGTGGTCCGTACCAAACCACTGGAACCCTCCTGGAATCTAGCTGTTTTGAGAATATTTTGCCCAATGCCTCCATTATCTCGCCAGCCGCTTCCTTTAAAACTCTTGGATGCAAGACCATGAGGTCCTGGTGACCTGTCTGCCTTCATTCCCATTAGTTTGTCCTTTGTGATGGAGATTGTTAAAAAACCATTTGTCCCATTAACACCTTGTTCATCTGATATCTTTGAGATATTTATTGTGACCTCCACTGTGAAGACCAAAGCAAAAATTGGTGTAAATTATCTACCATTTCCCTGTTCCCCATTGCCAACTCCCCAGTTACAGCCTCCAAAGGTTACTCTCAACTTAGCTGCCTTCTTTTTATGTACTCTAGCTATCTTGTTTATATTTCCTGGGAATTTTCTTTTATCATCAATTTTCTCCCTTTCTACCAGCTTTTTAGTCACCTTCTGCTAGTTCCTAAAAAAAATTACAATCCTCTGGCCTTTTGGTTTGTTTTATTATTTATATTGTATTTTAATTTTGCTGCTTTATGTATCTTAGCTTTGGCTTTAATACCCTCCATGACCAGCTTTGTTACACATGGGTAGTTCATCCTAATCATTGAGCCATCCTTTTAGATCATATGATGAACTATCTACCTTAATGCTCACCTGCGAACCTTAATCTTAAACTTTTTCCCCAGCCTGCTTTAGGCAACCCTTTCTTCATGCTTCATTGCCCTAATGAAGCATGAAGAAAGAGTTGCCTAAAGCGGGCTGGGGAAAAAGTTTAAGAGGAAGGTTGGTAGGTGAGCATTAAGGTAGATAGTTCATCATATGTTGAGGACGCTGGTTTGAGCCCTGAGTTGCTCTTTCTCCATAATTACAAGAATCTGAAACTCCCACTCCTGCATTTCCTGTGTCACGTCCTCCAGAACGTTTCGTCCTTCCACGTGTCCTCTAGTGACTCCAGTACTTCTTCAACTCAGAAATTCATTGTTTAATTTTGTGAAATTAGTGGCACATTCTCCACACACGGATAGATAGGACATGTGAGGTATCCTGGGGTTTCTGCATTGAAATTGCAGGTAGCGGGTCTTACCTGCTGAACAAGAAAATTCTCCAGTTTGAGTCTACCCAGCAATATGGAAAATAGTCCAAGTATGCTGTCTGTACAACATGCAGGACATAAACAAGCAGGACAAATGCAACCCAGCCTGCTTATGCTTTATCAGTGTACTCTTGATTGTCAATGAAGTGATGGAAGAAGTAAATAATGGTGCTATCACGTAGTTCTTGCAGAGGATTAACCTGCTTACTGGCACTTAGTTTAGGTTCCAACAGCTCCTGACCTCATTCCCGCTTTGGTCCATGCATGGAGAGAAGAGTTGAACTCCAGAGATGAGGTAACATCAAGGCAACATTTGTCCAAGTATTGCAACAAGAAACTCCAGCAAAGTTAAAAACAATAGGAATCAGGCATTAAAAAGGGAGCTCTGTGCTGGTTTGAGTCAAACTAGCACAAAGGCATATGGTTGTGATTTTTCAAGGCCAAATATCTAAGTCCAAGAACATCTTTGCAGGAGTTCTTCAAGGTAGGCCCAGGCCCAGGCCCAACCATCTTCAGCTACTTCATTAATGAATATTGCTGCATCGTAAGGTGGGGACAGTTGCATAGTGTTGAGCAACATCTGTCACTTTTCAGATACTGAAGTTGTAAATACCCAGATGCAGCAATGGCATCCAGGCTTGGGATGATGTGACAACATTCGCGCCACACAAGTGCAAAACAACGACCATCTCCAAAAAGGGTGAATTTAATTATTGCCCCTTGACATTAGATGCATTTCCATTGCCAACTTCCCGCACTACTCAGACTAGCAAAAACTTTCAGATTACCATTGACCAGAAACTGAAGTGAGCCAGCCATGTAAATGCTGATGAAGGATCTAGGCCCACAACGTTGACTGTCCTGTTCCTCTGATGTTGCCTGACCTGCTTTGTTCCCCCAGCTCCATACTGTGTTTACTCTGACTCCCGCATCTGCAGTGCTTGTTATCTCCATGTAAGTACTGTGGCTATGAGAGCAGGCCGTACATTAGATGCTTGTGAGTAACTTACCCTCCTACCTCCCCAAAGCCTGGCCACCATAAGGCACAAGTCAGAAGTGTGATGGAATGCTCTTCACTTGCTTTCATAGGTGCAGCTCCAACAACAGCCAAAAAGCTTGAGAACATCCAAGGCAAAGAAGGCTGCTTGATTGGCACCTCCTCTAACCCCTTCATTTTTGCTGCACAGTAGCAGCAGTATGTACTATGTATAAGATGCACAACAAATTCTTACCAGGTTATCCATGACAGATACCACCTAGAAGGCCAAGGGCGACAAGTGCATGAGAACACTGGAACCTGCATGTTTTGCTCCAAACCTCATGCTATCCTAACTTGGAACCACATTGGAGTTCCTTCACTGACTGAGTCAAAATTCTAGAATTCCCTTCCTAACAACACAATGGATATCCCCAAACTCTAGGCCTGCAGCAGATTAAGAAAATAACTCCTCTTCATCTGTAGGAACAATCAGAGCTTGGCAATTAATGCTGACCTTGTTAGCAATGCTTATATCTCACGAATGAATATTTTAAAAATTATGTCTTTTTTTTATAACTCCCTGTTTTTAAGCATATTTCATAGAATCTCTGCAGTGTGGAAACAGACCCTTCACCCAACCAATCCACACCGAACCTCAAAGCATTTGGCCCAGACCCAATCCCCCTATAACCCACCTAATCCACACCTCCCTGAACGCTCTGGGCAATTTAGCATGGCCAATCCACTTAATTGCACATCGGAGCACCCAGAGGAAACCATCGCAGACATGTGGAGAATGTGCAAACTCCACACAGACAGTCGCCCGAGGCTGGGATCGAATCTGGGTCCCTAGCACTGCGAGGCAGCGGTGCTAACCACTGTGCCACCCACATCTTTCCTCTTATCCCTTCTTTTGTCTTACCCCTTCTTTCGTCTTCCCACTCTTTGGGGGACCTCGCATGCTGATAGAATGGCAGCTAAGCCTGAGTCTTCAGTGGGTTGTTAATTTGTACAGTTGATTATCTGGTGGCTGGCCATGCCAGGACAGTTTTCATGTGCTGGTAAATTGTCACAGTGACAGTAAAGCGCCTCATTCCCCTCCAGACATAATATACTACTACGTTATCAGCCCATTTCCAAACAGGCTCATTGCGTCTTTTGGCGAGATGATTGATATGATGATATGCCTCCGAGCATAGGTTTTTGCCATTAGAGAGACTGCCAATCTCTGCTTTGGCAAAATTGCCCAACACTCCTCTACCTCAACTCACCTGCTGTAATCTCTAGGCTTGACTATTCCACCATACTCTCCTTTAGCCTCCTCCATTTTATCCTCCATTGACTTGACATCATCCGAAACTGCAGTCACCCTCCTTACTTGCATCAAATCTCATTCACTTGTTACCCTGGTGTTCACAGACCTAAATTGGCACCTGGTCAAGCAACATCTTGATTTGTGGTATAGAGCTTTGCCCAGAACAGAGATGTTAGCACGAGAACGTGGACATTTCACAATGCTAATGGTGCAGCATAAATAAGAGTCATCTTTGAAAGGTCAATGTCTAATCCATTGCAACAATGTTGTCCAATGCTCAGTTTTATTAGTCGCTTCAATTCCGTATGCAGCTTTATTGTATTTGTTGCCGACTCAGCGAAAATGCTGTCGGTAACAATTTATTTGGCCATTCAAGGTTTTAATTAATAAAGCTGAAGGGAATCTTTTTAAAATGTGTTTGGTTGCCATGTTTTAAAAATAACAGACAGCACAAAACTGAGTACTAAAATGAAAAGCTTTGTACACATGGGACATTGTGGGTGTGGGGAAAGGATATATTAGCCGAAGGTTATGTAGCCAGCAAGTACAATAGTCATCTCAGGAAGCAGGCAGGGTGCCCGCTGCCCACAATAAGCACATGAGATTGAGTAACTGCTGCCAGACCAAAGACGCAGAAAATTGTGCAGGTGGTTATCATTAGTTAAGCCTCTTGTATCCTACATTGGGGAGCAAGAAAGTCTTGGGCCACTGTCATATCATTATCAGCAAGACAAGATTTCTGGCTTATACCTTGGCGGATTTGTCAGAGCCACATTAGACCCACATCAGTATATTGCTTTGAGTGCAGTTGTTTCGTTTAAAGGTTGGCTTAGTCTTTGTTCCTTCAGACGTGTCTCCCAAATTGTTTATAACATGTTATCCAGGAGTACATTTGTCTTGTTCATTTTTCTAAAAAAATTATTGCTTGAAAAACTAAACACAGTGCCACTCCATCTCTCCCCAATGCTAGACATTCTGTATTAATACCCTGCAATAAATTTAAACTCTGTGCTTTCTCAGCCATTCCTTACAATTTAAGCAGTAAATTCTGTTCCAGTTTTCATAGAATCTCTACAGTGTGGAAACAGGCCCTTCGGCCCAACAAGTCCACACCAACCCTTGGAGTATCCCACTCACACCCATCCCCTTATAACCCACTTAATCTACAGACCCCTGAGCACTATGGGCAATTTAGCTTAGCCAATTCACAAAACCTGCACAACTTTGGACTGTGGGGGGAAATCGGAGTACCCAGAGGAAACCGATGGAAATACTGAGAGAACGTGTAAACTCCAACAGTCACCTGAGGGTGGAATTGTACCCAGGTCCCTGGTGCTGTGAGGCAGCAATACTAACCACTGAGCTGCAGCCATTGTTCAGTCTTTTTACAGTTTTCGTTCAGTCATCTATGAAATATGTGGATGTTTATAAAATACATTAATTTTTAAATCCAAGTAAAACTTTAATAACTTCCAATTGTATTTCTGGTGGAATTCTTTTAAGTCTTTGAGAACATTTTTTTTTAATCATGCAATCTAAACCTGAAAATAATAACTTTGTAATACTCAAGTGCACTGTCAGTTACAGTACGTTCAGAGTTTATTTCTCCTTGCTAATTTTAAAGGCTTTTTATCTGTTTCCTTAATGGATTGATTGTTGACTTGAAGAAAATGAGTTGTAAACTCGTACAAATGAGACTCAATTTTGTCCCAGCATGTACTAAACTGGATTATCCCGTCAAGAACAGTCGTTGAATATTATATTAATCCTTAACTTCTTAGAGTGAGAAGGTGAATTTTGACCTTGTGACTGATCACTAACCAGAGTTTCTGTTTGTAGACATCGCATGCGAATACGATCAGTTTTACCTGATTGTTTTGCCTGAACCAACTGTTCAAGTGGACTTTTTGTCAATGTGATGTAAGGCCACATCACAAATGAAATCATGTGCTTGAAGTGAAAACTTACCTTTATATCAAAACTTACACATCTTCAGAACATTTGAAAGTGCTGAATAGCACAGGAACTGCTTCTGAGTTAGAGTTACTGTAATTGTAAATATTTTCATCACTGATGGAAGTAAGTATGTTTAGAAAATTGATGGAATTTGGAAAAAGGAGTGTTCTATTTTGTAATAGAAAGGGCTTTCAACTAATTAGAGAGTGATTTTAGGACAGGGATCCAAAGACAGACAAAGCAAAAGGATAGAACAACATTACAGAGCAACATTTGATAATGATGCCTGGACTGGGACAGGAGGGACAGAGTGTACAAGCTTAAGAAAATGGCAGGAAATGGATTAAAAGGAGGGAAATATGGTTAAAAAGGCAACATTAAAGGCTCTTAAATACATGTAGTATTTGGAACAAATTAACTGAATTAGTGGCACAGATAGGGATTAATATACGTGATCTTACTGCCATTATGAATACATGTTTACAAGGAAATCAAAGTTAGGAATTAACTCTTCAGGGAGACATGATTTTCAAAAGGTCAAACAGAAAGGGAAGATTGGTGGAGTAACTTTCTTAGTATGAGATGGAATAAGTATGATAGCAAGAAAATAGTTTGGATTGGAAAATGTAGAACCCACAGGGATGGAGGTAAAATAATAAACAGATGAAGAAAACTACTGGTGGGAGGAGTCTATAGGCCCTGTTCATTAGGACTGAGAATTAATTATTATGTAATAAGGGCATGTATAATAGGCAGTGCATTGTTCACAGGTGACTTCAAACTTCAAGTAAGTCATTAAAACCAAATTTCCAAAGACAACCATTTTGAAAAATTCATAGCGTGCATTCAGGACAAGTATGTTATGGATCCAACTGGGGATCAGGCGATTTTGGATGGTAATGTATAATGAGGCAAGTTTAATAAATAGTCTCAGATTAAAGGATCCCCTTGGGAATGATAACCACAACATGGTAGAATTCAGCATATGGCTTGAGAGTGAGAAATTTGGTCAGGATCAACCATGTTAAACTTACATGAGAGTAATTACATAGAGATGAGGAGAGAGTTGGCTGGAATGGACTGGGAAAGGCATTTTGCAGAAAATATGGTTGAGGAACAATGCAGATGTTTAAGAAAATAATTCAGAACTCACAAAAGATATAGCCAGTGACCAAGGAGAACTCTAGGAAAGATAAAACCAACTACGGTTAACCAAGGAAGTTAAGGATAGTTTCATATGAAAAGAAAAAAAATACAATTGGTGGTAAACCAGAGGATTAGGAATGGTTTTGAAACCTATGAAAGATGACCAAAACATTAGAGAACAAGAAAATAAACTGAGTGCAAACTAGCAAGTAATACAAAAGTAGACAGTAAATTAAACATAGATAACAAAGTGTGGAGCTGGATGAACACAGCAGGCTAAGCAGCATCTTAGGAGCACAAAAGCTGACATTTCGGGCCTAGACCTTTTTCTGATGAAGGGCCCAGTCAAAACATCAGCTTTTGTGCTCCTAAGATGCTGCTTGGCCTGCTGTGTTCATCCAGCTCCACACTTTGTTATCTCGGATTCTCCACCATCTGCACTTCCCATGATCTCTGAGTAAATTAAACATATTATATATAATAAAATATATAATATATATATAATAAAAGAGAATGACAAAGTGAACATAGGTTCTTTAGATAATGGGGCTGTGGAAATAATAGTAGGGAACCAGGAAATGGCAGAGATTTTAAATAAATACTGTTCATCAGTCATCATGATATCGGATATTAATAGCTTTCTAAATGTACCAATTGGTAAAGTAAGGGAAGGAAATACATAGAATAGCTATTACTTGAGAAAAAGTACTAGGGAAACTAATGGAGCTAAAGGCCAATTAATCATCTAGATTTGCTGGGTTACATCCTTGGATTTTAATGGAAGTAACTATAGAGATAGCGGTTGCTACTATGAATAACCTTCAGAGAACCTTTAGATTCAGGAGCAGTTCTAGAGGATTGTAAAATTGCCAAGTAACATCCTTATTCAAAAATTAGGGAGACGAAATTGATAACTATAGGCCAGTTAGCTTAACATCAGTCATGAGGAAGATGTTGGAGTATTATGCAAAAAAGATTAGGCAAGATTTAGGGAGCATACGATGGGGAAGGAAACTGCAGGGGATGGGCACATTAGAAATGTGGAGCCTATTCAAGGAAAAGCTCCTGTGTGTCCTAGATAAGTATGCACCTGTCAGGCAGGGAGGAAGCTGTAGAGCGCGGGAGCCGTGGTTTACGAAGGAAGTGGAATCTCTGGTCAAGAGGAAGAAGAGGCTTATGTTAGGATGAGATGTGAACGCTCAGGGTGCTTGAGGGCTACGAGGTAGCCAGGAAAGACCTAAAGAGAGAGCTCAGAAGAGCCAGGAGGAGACATGAGAAGTTGTTGGCGGATAGAATCAGGGTAAACCCTAAGGCTTTCTATCGGTATTTAAGGAATAAAAGAATGACGAAAGTAAAATTAGGGCCAATCAAGGATAGTAGTGGGAAGTTGTGTGTGGAGTCAGAGGAGATAGGGGAAGCACTAAATGAATATTTTTCGACAGTATTCACTCTAGAAAATGACAATGTTGTCGAGGAGAATACTGAGATACAGGCTACTAGACTAGGTGGGATTGAGGTTCAAAAGGAAGAGATATTAGAAATCCTACAGAGTGTGAAGATAGATAAGTCCCCTGGGCCAGATGGGATTTATCCAAGGATCCTCTTGGAAGCCAGGGAGGAGATTGCCGAGCCTTTGGCATTGATCTTTAACTCGTCATTGTCTACAGGAATAGTGCCAGACGACTGGAGGATAGCAGATGTGGTTCCCCTATTCAAGAAGGGGAGTAGAGACAACCCTGGTAATTATAGACCAGTGAGCCTTACCTCAGTTGTTGGTAAAGTGTTGGAAAAGGTTATAAGGGATAGGATTTATAATCATCTAGAAAAGAATAATTTGATTAGGGATAGTCAGCACGGTTTTGTGAAGGGTAGGTTGTGCCTCACAAACCTTATTGAGTTCCTTGAGAAGATGACCAAACAGGTAGATGAGAGTAAACCGGTTGATGTGGTGTATATGGATTTCAGCAAGGCATTTGATAAGGTTCCCCACAGTAGGCTATTGTACAAAATGCGGCGGAATGGGATTGTGGGAGATATAGCAGTTTGGATCGGAAATTGGCTTGCAGAAAGAAGACAGAGGGTGGTAGTTGATGGGAAATGTTCATCCTGGAGACCAGTTACTAGTGGTGTACCACAAAGGTCGGTGTTGGGTCCACTGCTGTTTGTCATTTTTATAAATGATATGGATGAGGGCATAGAAGGATGGGTTAGTAAATTTGCAGACGACACTAAGGTCGGTGGAGTTGTGGATAGTGACGAAGGATGCTGTAGGTTGCAGAGAGACATAGATAAGCTGCAGAGCTGGGCTGAGAGGTGGCAAATGGAGTTTAATGCGGACAAGTGTGAGGTGATGCACTTTGGTAGGAGTAACCGGAAGGCAAAGTACTGGGCTAATGGTAAGATTTTTGGAATGTAGATGAACAGAGAGATCTCGGTGTCCATGTACACAGATCCTTGGAAGTTGCCACCCAGGTTGACAGGGCTGTTAAGAAGGCATACAGTGTTTTAGCTTTTATTAATAGAGGGATCGAGTTCCAGAACCAAGAGGTTATGGTGAGCTGTACAAAACTCTGATGCGGCCGCACTTGAAGTATTGCGTACAGTTCTGGTCACCGCATTATAAGAAGGATGTGGAAGCTTTGGAAAGGGTGCAGAGGAGATTTACTAGGATGTTGCCTGGTATGGAGGGAAGGTCTTACGAGGAAAGGCTGAGGGACTTGCGGCTGTTTTCATTAGAGAGAAGAAGGTTGAGAGGTGACTTAATTGAGACATATAAAATAATCAGAAGGTTAGATAGGGTGGATAGGGAGAGCCTTTTTCCTAGCATGGTGACGGCGAGCACGAGGGGGCATAGCTTTAAATTGAGGGGTGAAAGATATAGGACAGATGTCAGAGGTAGTTTCTTTACTCAGAGAGTAGTAAGAGAATGGAACGATTTGCCTGCAACAGTAGTCGATACGCCAACTTTAAGTTCATTTAAGTCATCATTGGACAAGCATATAGACGTACATGGAATAGTGTAGGTTAGATGGGCTTGTGACCGGTATGACAGGTCGGCACAACATTGAGGGCCAAAGGGCCTGTACTGTGCTGTAATGTTCTCTGTTCTATGTTCATAGCGTGGTATTTAAAAGTACACAATAAAATCAAGCAGAGTGAACATGGTTTCATGAAGGGGAAATCATGTCTGGCAAATTTATTTTGGATCTTTGAAGAAGTAATATAAAAGATACATAAAGGGAATAGATTAAGTTGACGTAACATATTTGGATTTTAAAAAGCATTTGATAAGGTGCAGTATGTAGTAAGATATAAGGGAAGCAATAAAAAAACTTCAACAAGGAATTAAGATTACTAAAAGAGGTCATGAAATGTACTTGGCAAGTTGGAGAATCCCAAGTGATTTTTTAGGTGTGTTAGAAACAAGAGTAGCTAGGAAAAGTGTAAGTCCACACAAGGACAAAGGAATTTATGCATAGAGCTAGAGAAGGTGGGTGAGAACTTCACTGAGAACATTGCATTGATATTTTCCAAGGAGAAAGACATGGATGATGGTAAAATTAGGGAGGGATATGTTGATGTTCTAGGGTATGTCAGCATTAAGGAGGTGGTGATATTGGGTGTCTTAAAAAGCGTTAAGGTAGATAAGTCTCCAGGGTGTGATCGGATCTATGCCAGGATACTGAAGGAGGCAAGAGAAGAGATTGCTGGGGTTTTGGGAGATCTTTGTAGCCTCACTAGCCACAGGTCAGGTCTCAGAAGACTGGAGAATAGCCAGTTTTGTTCCTCTGTTTAAGAAGGGCAACAGGGATAAACCAGGAAATTCTAGATGGGTGAGCCTTTCATCAGTGGTGGGGAAATTTACTCACAAGATCTACTCAGATTTGGAAAAAATGGATTTATTTGGGATAGTCAGCACAGCTTTTTGTGGAAGAGGTTTTGTCTCACAAATTTGATTGTCACTTTCTCAAAAAATGCAAAGACTGTTGATGAGGATAGAGCAGTGGATGTGATTCCCGTGGATGTGATTCCCATGGACTTTGATAAATTCCCTAACGGTCGGCTAGTCCAGAAGATTAAGTCCCATGAGATCCACAGTGAGTTGGTAAGTTGGACAGAAAATTGACTTGTCATGGAAGCTGGAGATTAGCTGTGGAAGTCTGTGACCAGTGGTGTTCTGCAAGGATCAGTACTGGGACCTCTTTTGCTTGTATTATATATAAATTATCTGGATGAAAATATAGGTGGACAGATTTGCAAGTTTGCAGATGAGATGAAAATTGGTGGATTTCTGGATATGAGGAAGTTTGTCAAAGGATACAGCAGGATATTGATCATTTGGAAAGTTGGGTGGAGAAATGGCATTTGGAATTTGATCCAAACAAGTGTGAGGTGATACATTTTTAGAGGCCAAATACAAGAAGAAAGTTCACAAGAAGGACTCTTAGGAGCATTGATATACAGAGGGATCTTAAGGTGCAAGTCCATAGCTCCTTAAAAGGGACAACACAGGTGGATAAGGTTACAAAAAAGGCATATGGCATGGCTATCTTCATTGTTCAGGGCATTCAGTATAAATGTTGGCAATTCATGTTGCAGCTGTATAAAACTTTAGTTAGGCCACTATTGGAGTATTAGTTGCAGTTCTGGTCACCACACTATAGGAACATTATGGAGGATTTTGAGAAAGTGCGAAAGAGATTTACCAGGATGTTGCTGGATTAGAGCATATTAGCTATAAAGAGAGGCTGGACAAACTTGGATTGTTTTCGCTAGAACTTTGGAGACTGAAGGGTGAACTGGTGTAGCAAATAAAATTATGAGAGACATGCATAGGGAGAATATTTTGGACTCTCTTTCCCAGGGTGGAAATGCCAAATATTATGTAGGTAGGTGAGCAGGGGAAGGTTGAAAGTGTGCAAAACAAGTTTTTTATGCTTAAGGTGGTAAGTCCCTGAAACACGCTGCGAGGGGAGGTAGTAGAAATAGATATGATGGGGGTGGCACGGTAGCTCAGCGTTTAGCACTGCTGCCTCACACTGCCAGGGATCTGGGTTCAATTCCACACTCGGGTGACTGTCTAAATGGAGTTTGCACATTCTCCCTGTGTCTGCATGGGCTTCCTCCAGGTGATTTGGTTTCCAACTACAATCCAAAGATGTGCAGGTTAGATGGATTGGCCATGCTGAATTATACATAGTATACAGCAATGTGAAGGTTAGGTGGATTAGCCATGTGAAATGCACAGTTACAGGGATAGCAAAGGGGGTTGGGTCCGTGTGAGATGCTCTTTGGAGAGTTGGTGTGGACTTGATGGGCCAAATAGCCTCATTCCACACAGTAGGGATTCAATGATTCTATGGTAGCAATAGAAGATTGGCTAACTAACAGAAAGCAGAGACTTGGGATTGGGGGTTGTGGTATTCAGTGTAACTATTGGAGTGCCAGGGCCAAACTTATTTACAAAATATGAATGACATGGATTTGAACTTGGAAGAGAATGTGCTATTGACAGTGAAAACTAGGTGGGGAGGCATATAGTGAGGATGACATTTTCCCCTCGACAGACACTAGGCTAACTGCCCTATAGCTTTCTGCTTTCTGTTCCCCTCCAGTATCGGACAAGGAAGTTGGTGGTCCGTACCAAACCACTGGAACCCTCCTGGAATCTAGCTATTTTGAGAATATTTTGCCCAATGCCTCCATTATCTCGCCAGCCGCTTCCTTTAAAACTCTTGGATGCAAGACCATGAGGTCCTGGTGACCTGTCTGCCTTCATTCCCATTAGTTTGTCCTTTGTGATGGAGATTGTTAAAAAACCATTTGTCCCATTAACACCTTGTTCATCTGATATCTTTGAGATATTTATTGTGACCTCCGCTGTGAAGACCAAAGCAAAAATTGGTGTAAATTATCTACCATTTCCCTGTTCCCCATTGCCAACTCCCCAGTTACAGCCTCCAAAGGTTACTCTCAACTTAGCTGCCTTCTTTTTATGTACTCTAGCTATCTTGTTTATATTTCCTGGGAATTTTCTTTTATCATCAATTTTCTCCCTTTCTACCAGCTTTTTAGTCACCTTCTGCTGGTTCCTAAAAAAAATTACAATCCTCTGGCCTTTTGGTCTGTTTTATTATTTATATTGTATTTTAATTTTGCTGCTTTATGTATCTTAGCTTTGGCTTTAATACCCTCCATGACCAGCTTTGTTACACATGGGTAGTTCATCCTAATCATTGAGCCCTCCTTTTAGATCATATGATGAACTATCTACCTTAATGCTCACCTGCGAACCTTAATCTTAACTTTTTCCCCAGCCTGCTTTAGGCAACTCTTTCTTCAAGCTTCATTGCCCTAATGAGGGTGGTCTATGGAATTCCTTATTGCAGAGAGCTGTAGAGGCTGGGTCATTAAGTATATTCAAAGCTGAGATAGACATATTTTTAATCAGTAAAGGAATCAATGGTCATGGAAATGATGCCTGAAAGTCAAGTTGAAGATTACCAGATCAGTCATTACCTCAGTGAATGGCAGAGCTGACTTGATGAGGCAAACTACATACTTAAGTTCCTATGTCTTATAGTCTTATTAGATGAGGGTTACTGCCCATGAGCTTGAGGCAGAATTTGACTGAGTAATACGTTAATGATCTCTAGTAAAACTGGAGTCACTAGAAATTGGGGGAATCTTTTGGCTAGTTGCTGTCATGCTAAACACAAGAGAAGATGTTTATGATTTATGGGAGATCAATCATCTGAGTCCCAGGCCATTACTGCAGGAGCTCTTCAAGGTAATGTCCTCTGCCCAACCATTTTCAGCTTCTGCTTCAATGATTTTCTTTCCAGAAGGTCAGAAGTGAGATGTGCAATTATTTCAAACAATGTTCATTACCATTCATGACACCTCAGATTCTGAAACACTCCATGCTTATATGCTGCAAGACCTGGCCAACATCCAGGCTTGGACTGATAAGTTACCAGTTACATTTGCACCACCCAAGTGCCAGGCAATAACTATCTACAAGTGAGAATCTAACTATTACGCTTTGGCACGTCCATGCTGAATCCCCCACTATTAACATGCACTTGATTACCATTGACCAGAAACTGAATTGGACCAGCAATTTACATTCTGAGACCACAAGATCATGTCAGAGGCTTGGAATTCTGTGGCAAGGAACTGGCCTCCCATCTCCCTAAAGCCTGTCTGCTCTCTGCCAATCAGAAATGTGATGGATACCCTCCACTTGCCTGGATTGGTGCATCTTCAATTCAAGAAGCTTGATAACACACAGAACAAAAGAGCTTGCTGGGTTGACAACCCATCCCTACCTTTAACATTGACTCCCTTCACAATTGGATGCACATGGCTTGGTACCATCTACAAGTTTCACTGGCCAGTAACCACTGCTCTTCTGACAGCAACTTCTAAATGCACAGCCTTGACTATTTAGAAGGACAAGGGCAACGGATGTGAGGGAACACCATCACATGCAATTTCCCTTCCAAGCCATGTAGCATTCTGACGTGAAACATATTGCTGCTCCTTCACCGTCAGTGGGTCAAAATCCTGGCACACTCCTCCTAACAGCACTGTGGGTACCCCAGTACCCAAGGACCGTGGTTCAAAATGCACCATCTCTTTTCCCAGATAGAAGAGATTAAGGATGGACTCTTCAATTTCCCCCATCCCATGAATGAATTAAAAGTACTACACCTATATCTTTATGTATAACGTGATGTTAATTATTTTGAAACACAGTTTTTGTGATCAAATAGCTTTTTTGATTCTCCTCCTTTGTAAAGAAAATAAATCTTATTTTTCGTGACATTATTTTAAGTATGGAAAAATAACCTTCCGGCTTGTAGTAATGGTAATTGTGAAAAAGTTTGCAACTATTCCTAAACCTGCCAACTTGAGGGAAACAAGCATATAACTATTTTAATATCTGAATGCTAAGTAGTTTTGTTTTCAGTTTGTATTTTGAGTTGTCATTCCTTAACCAACAGCACCAGTTCCTAGATAGTAGGCCCCATGTTTAGAATAGGAGGACTAAACAAAACCAAACTTCCACACACAACTTGACTTCAGTCATGGATGGATCCTTAAGTGCATTCACAGTTGGAGTCACAAAGGAAAGACGGAACTGTAAAACCTAGAATTTCATTGTGTATTTCTTTATATTCCTTTTGTGAATATGTGGTGGTGTTTGCCCCAAGTATTTCCTAAAACAGTGGGAGATCCACAGTAGCAAATCGTAATGTTATGAATAATAAAATAACTTAAACATTTTTGTACCAGTTATTCTGTGATAGGTATTCAATTGTTTGCAGGTTGGTGACTTTATTTAAATCTATAGTGAGCTGATGGTCAGACAGGGTGGTCCCAGACCCTCACAAGCAGCTGTGTTTCCTAGCAGTCTTTTGGTGATGGTGCATTTAATTTTCTTGATTTGTTAACCAGTCGTTATATTCCTCAGAGGAATTGGAAAAGTAATTATTTTAGGTATGTGTTGATACTAATCACCAGTCATGTAAGACATACGTTCATATTCCTATATTTTTAGGGAAATTTGTACATGTTGTCAAGATTCATCTTATGTTTAACGAATATGCCTACTTGTGCAGCTTCCAAAACTGAAATCAAAGCACAGATGATTTCCCTTTATCATATATTGATTTTTTAAAATTATGAGGAAATGTCCATGCTTCTTTTGAATCCATCAAGTCAATAGTATTGTTTTGAAAAGAATCATATTAGAAGATAACTCACCAACCCAATGAAAAGACATTTGACTTATAGAATAAAGGAAATTGTCCAACTTTTCAGAAATGAATTGTGTTGTCAACATTTGGTAGGAAGCAGTTTATTCTAATTTACCATTAAACTAACCTAATGAACTAATTTGTGTTGAATCATTGGATTGAATCTTATGTGTTCTTTGGCTAAGTCCAAGTTGCAACAAGTCTTTTGGAAGGGCTTCTTGTTTTCTCACTTAATCAAACTCACCTAATTAATGACTCACCCTACCCCCAAAGCATCTCTCTCATCCAATTTCCACCCCATCTTACTAAACGACTTGCTATTTAGCAGATATTCCAGATTTAACCAATATCCTTTGTGCCTGTGTCATCTTTAAAAGGTCTGGACAAGCACAGTCAGTTCAGGGCTTCACTGCACAGTTATATTTGTCTGGACACAACAAGCAGGGAAATCAGTGCCTCACTTTGTGGGCAAGGCCCTGGAGGTATTCCTGGATGTAGTGATGCAAAGGTGAACCTTTCTCCCTTCTCAGGATCATCAGTAGAGGAAACAACACCAGATCATGGCAGCCTCGCCTGAGATTGCTGCCTGAGGTTGAGTCCTGCAGACTCTGTCGTCTAGAGGAATGCTCAGCATTATCTTGACCTCTCAATCAGCATAAGTGCCGCTATCTTCTATCGGATATCTCACACTATCTCTATTTCTGCTGCTTTATCCACCTCCCACCAAGCCTGCCACTCTATCACTTTTACTATCACCTGCAATATATTTCCCATTTGCCCTCAACTACCCAATTCTGACACCACTAGTCCTGCATGACCACTGTGCTGCCTACTCATTCACTTATGACATCTCCCCACCTGGGCCAACTGTAATAGTTGTACTACCGATTTTCATCTTCTGTAATACATAACAACTCAGAATAGGGTAGTAAGAGTCAAGACAGGGGGTGTGCTGCCCATCACTCACTCCTGATGAATAGACCATCCTGATTCTGACTGTTCTGCGCAGTACGTAGACTGCTGGGGGAGGCTGCCCTTGACTTACTGTGCCTAGGGCCCCTGAGGTAAGGCTTGACTTGACTGAGATCTGCTGACACCTGTGTCAAGTTTCCTGGCTTTGTGTCTACTCGAAATGGCACAACAAGACAGTAGTAATATGAACCTGATTTCTTTAGCTGAAGAGACAAAGTACAAAGCCATAGCAGGGGTGCTACATGCACTGAAGTATGCTTGGAGTGAGTAAGCTCAATGACAGTGAGCAAGCAAAGAGCCTGAAGATGAACCCTGGTCCAGTCTATGTGCATTTTCCCTGAGCATATAATGTCCTTGCAGCAGCATGAGTATGGTGGCTGGCAGAGCAGCCTGAGGCACAGCATTGGAGATGTGTGATAAGGGTTCTTAGAGGCTGGGATGTGTCGGTTGCCAGTATCCGTGGATCTGGGGTATGTGTGTGGCCATCGCTCACAGACCATGCCTGAAATGTTGGTGACCAGTTTCTGACATGGTGGTTGCTGGGAGCAACGGTAAGCAGAACCCACCAGGTGTTCGCTCTGGTTTCCTTGCCGAGCTATCCCGATGGTCTAGCTTGTTTGATGAGTTTGATAAGATGGGTGTATGAATATTAATGAGACATTTTATAAGTGCAAATCCCTGTCAACTGGCAACTTGTTACTGCCTCGTGAGAATCCCGCTGTGCTGCTTGTGAAAAGCAGAACTGATGGTGTGAATTGCTCCCAAGTTGGGAAGGCCCTCACTGTACTTTCGCTCATTTCTGCCACATATCTCACCATTGTCCACATCACACAGACCCCTACAAAATTCCACCTATTATTTGCTTACTATTCAATGGATCTAAAATAAATAAAAAATTTTATTCTTTTCAAGTCAACACACTTATTAATACTGCTATTTAAATACACATGTTTGATGTAATTTAAATGTCTCATTTGTACTTAAATTCAGTTGATGAAAGTCATTACAAGTGTTACTATGACTAGAGTACATTCATTTCCTCACCTGCAAGAAAAGAGTTCAGAGGTTAAAAATGAACCATTTGTTCTATGTTATATAAAAAAAAGTCTGCCTGAAAATATTCTGTTCAAGAATCATAGTCTGAAGTTTCCACTTGTCTGCTCCCCAACCTGCGATTTTCTCTCCATTCATCTTTAAAAGGTGGGAATATTGTGAACTAGCAAGCAAAGATGTCCAGACCCAGAGCCATAATCTACAACCAATTGGCAGCCACACAACATACAATTTTTATAATATCATTCAAGATAAATATCTATCTGAACAGGTTTAAATAAAAGGGATTATATGTAGTTTCTTGTTTTGATTGACGATGGGAATAATCACTTTTTTTATCTAACTGCCTTTTGTTGAGAAAATCACTGTCTTTGGTGGTTTAAATTATGTTCAGTGACCACATTTGCAGCTTATGAGTCATAAACATAGCTGCTGATATTATTTCCAATTAGTATCTTCAGTAGGTGGCCAGTATTTGGAATAAACAAGCAGATAATTGAACTGGTTCTTTCAGATACACATCAGGAGATGTGAGAATGTGGGACATAAGCACCTGGGACAGCAATGCCTTGTATCTGGAAACGTCACAGAGCTCTGCAGAACTTGGACCACGGCCACACGTCTCTTTTGTGAGGATAAATAGCACCATAGCAGTGGCGGCTTACAAGGGTGGTGAGTACCAAAAACACCACCACAGGGCTGTTCAACAATTAACAGCAGCAGCTGCTGCAGACATTTACTGTGAGGTTTAGAAAGGAACACTTCTGGCCAATAATCTAAATGCATTAGTGGGCAGCACAAACACATTACCATTAATGTTGCTATTATGTCGTCCTAAAAGTGTATTTCAGTTCCAGTATATTGTAACGGGGGAAAGAAACATTTTGGCTGCTCCTCGAGGATGTGAATCTAGTTCATGATGCCTTTTGAAAACAAGCAATTCGGTAAACCTTAAAAGACAAATTTGAATAACAAAATACTTCAGGAAAATGGATGGACTTTTTTTGAAGTGGTTTTTAATATTTGATTTTTGTTGCAATGCAATCTGCACCCTTTATTGCGAATGATGAATGTTACATAATGCAAATAGGTGAATCTTTAAATTCAAAAAGAAAAGTATAATTCATGCTTACATTTATGTTCCATTGCATTTTTGGAGTTCTCAATAATTTAAATGGTTTTGTATTTATAAAATGCATGAACACTTGGAAGTGGTTAAAACCATTTGAGAAAAAGCATAGTCAAAGCTTTATGGTGCTGCTCAGACATAATGATGACTAGTTAAATCATCAACTCCTTTTGTTTTGGCCTTGTCATTTTACACTTTTTACACAAGTCACCTTCAACATCTCCGGAGCAAGGTGAACAACTTTGTTCAAACTCCAACTAAAATGTACAATTGATAATGGTAAGGCATTTGTGATTGAATAGCTTGCCAACTCTTTCCTCACATTAAGAATTGTTGGTTCGGTGAGGTATTGGAGGGTTGCGAGAATCGCTGGTACAATGAAACGTTCAGGAGAAATGGAAAAGTCGAAAAGTGCTAACAAGGAGAACTCCATTTGGAGACATTGCTGTTATCAATGAATATTATTGCAAAACAGTCACCTGTAATTTGTAGAAATATTTTGCATGCAAAAATGTAGCAACTATCAATTTAAATAATAAAAAACAGTGAAGAGTAAAATAGCACAAAAAGATTTGAGAAATAACCGCTGGGATGAAGACTTGAATCTAAATCTTTTAAGTCTATTATAATGAAAATTGGCTTCATAAAAATAATTGTAGACTGAATTGTATCAGCAGTTAACAGGGTGTCACTTGTGGTGAGTTGCATGGACGGTTTCTGTCCACTAGCCCTCATGACCTTTTGTACTCTATTCTCCAAAACCCACTTTGTTATGTATGCACCATGCCGCTTTGGCTCCTCTCTTGTCCTGCCTTCCCTGTTGTCAGAGACAGTTGTACTTGCCACTGCTGGGATCTCCCAGGATTCCTGGCACAATACCATTTTTAAAGCTCAGCTGTCCACCAGATCAAATGCTGCTAGCAGGAGTTCCCCTTCACTGTGCATACAGTGGGAGGGGAACCAAAAATAAATGTTTTTAAGGACACATAGGTGGCACAACTGACATTTTATCCCAAATACAAGTGGATATTATAGACCTATTGCCGTTTTAAGAACCAAGCTACACCAGCTACCTGTCCGTGGCCTCATCCATCTTAACAACCTGACTAAGGGAGTGCTACTGTTTTCCCCCAATGTTTAAAACGTGGTCATGCCAACCATCATGCTGAATGGTTCCCCCAGTTGAATCCAGGCTTGTGACCGCTGATGATGCTGCACCCCCATAGTGGCTAATGGTTTATATTGTTTTATCATCTCTCCTTACGTGTTGTTGCCCCTTTGCAACTGACGCACCCTCAGCACCCAGTGTGCTACCTCCAAACTTCTCAATTAACTTAGCCGACTTCTCTACAACAGCAATAGCCCTGATAAAAAAAAAACCCTTGACTTTCATTGTGCTAACCCTCTTGTATGACCACAGCCCACTCCTGACCAACTTGGACTTTGGGCCTCGACTGACGATTGACCAGCACCCATGACTGATCTCTTTGAGTAACCTACTGTAACTCTCCAACTACTTGCATTGGACCTGCGGGACTGACTCTAACCCACTTCCTAGACTATAAGAGTACAGACCCCTGACCGTGAGCTGGATGAGCACAGTAGGCTAAGCAGCATCTTAGGACCACAAAAGCTGACATTTTGGGCCGAGACCTTTTTCTGATGAAGGGTCCAGTCAAAACATCAGCTTTTGTGCTCCTGAGATGCTGCTTGGCCTGCTGTGTTCATCCAGCTCCACACTATGTTATCTAGCACTCAAAATTGCTTGTTTTCAAATGGAACTCAGATTTGTTTGAGCGAAGCACCTTCTAAAATCTGGTTTGTTGTATTATCTCTTATTATCTCAGTGTTTCAAATACAATTTGAACAAATATACCTAATTATTGAACCAGTGTTTAATATATTTTTAATTTTTCATCTTTTTAATTCTATTCCTCTAGAAATAAACCCTGGTGGATTTTTTTAAAATTGCCTTTTTCTCCTACATTGCTATCTTAAATGATTTGTCTATTTCTAGCTGCAGATCCCTTTGATTCTATACTTTATTTAAAGCTTTATTTTCTTTTCATTTTGTCTTCTAAGATGTACCATTTTGCTCATGTACATTGAAATTAATTTTCCAATTATATGTTCATTTGCAAGTTTATTAATGTTTTGCAATATTTTGTTGCTTTTACTGCACCCATCCAATTTGCTGTTATCTGTAAATAATTCTAAAATTGTGTTTCCAATTTCCAAATTCAAAGGTTTTTTTGATTCACACATGGGATATGAATGCTGCTGCCAAGATTAGTATTTGTTGCCCGTCCGTGTGAAGATGGTGTTAAATTTTTTTTAACCTTCTATGGGAAGGATGTTAAACTTGAGCAGGTACAGAAAAGATTTACAACAATGTTGCTGGGACTGGAGCGTTTGAGCTATAGAGAGAGGCTGAATAGGCTGGGGCCTTTTTCCTTGGAGCATCGGAGGCTGAAAGGTGACCTTGTAGAGGTTTATAAAATCATGAGGGGCATGGATAGGGTGAATAGCCAAGGTCTTTTTGCTGGGGTAGGTGAGTTCAAAACAAGAGGTTGTGGGTTTAAGGTGATAGGTGAAAGATTTAAAAAGGACCTAAGGGGCAACTTTTTGACACACAGGATGGTGTGTGTATGGAACAAGCTGCCAGAGGAAATGGTGGAGAGGGGTGCAAATACAGCATTTAAAATGCATCTGGATGGCTACATGAATAAGATGGTTTAGAGGGATAAGGGCCAAATGCTAGCAAATGGAACGAGGTTGGAATCGTTCGTCTGATCATTGGACCAACAAGTCTGTACTGTATGAATCTATGACATCATGACTCTGTGACACTGCAGTAACTTGTGAGCATCTGACATTCTATCAGTGTTATTCATGCAGTGCCATTTCCTGCCTGAGCAGCTATCTTCTACTCCCTGTTTTGTAGCCAACGTACTATTCATTCTGCTCATCTATGTGCTCTAATCTTAACCATGAGTTTACTTTGTAGTACAAATCTAAGATCATTTGAAAATCCAAATGCATTACATTTACTGCATTGTCTGAGCTATCCTTTGTGCTACTTCTTTGAAGTCTTAAATAAAATTATGTGATGTTTGAAATCTGTGCAATAATTTATTAAGTTTTCAGTTTCTAGATGCTTTTCTATTAACTTTTTGCATATGGATTTGGTTATCAATCCTACTAGCAATGTCAAGCTAATTGGTTTGTAGTTTCCTGGATTTTGTTCTCCCGTTTTAAATTTCAAATCACATTGTCTCTGTGTCAGACCTATGGCACTAATCACTTTTCCAATCAATATTGGTTTTATTTGTGTAATAGTGCTTCCATTATATCTTCCCCGACTTCTTACATCATTTGCAGAGACAAATGCATCAGTCATGCAGATCATTAGTTATCACCCCACACCCAAAAAATGCCCAGTTTACTCATTCTGTAACTTTAACCAATCTCAATCCATGTTAATGTTAATTATTATATATTAACATTACTCCAGTCACAAAGATACCAATTTCGTTTCCCATGTGGCACCTTAGTGAATATTTTCTTAAAAATCTATATATACAACAATAGGTGGTTCCTCCTCAATCATCCCGCGAGTTGCATCAATAAATCTGACAAACACAATTTCTTTTCCATCGTTGTGAAAATAAATTGCTGGAGAAACTCAGCAGGTCTGGCAGCATTTGTGGAGAGAGAAGCAGAGTTAACTTTTCAGGTCCAATATTTGCTGCTTTTATTTGCTGCTTAAAACAGCTCCCTTCTTGGACATTGCTGTCCCAAACATCAATGCTGCAGGAAGATAGGAAGTGAAGTTTTCTGCTGCTCCAAGGTTGAACCTAGATCAGCATACACCATAAAAGTGAAGCCAGAAAGAAATTAAAAGTTTTCAATTCCTCAGCCTTGTACACAATTTAAGCTGTTAAATTAAAAATGAAAAGCTGAGCTATAAATGTGTTTTGCAGAATTAGGTTCAAAACTAAATGCGATCAGAAAGTTCAAAGATAGGTTATGGTCAATTGTTGCTGGAGCAAGTTGTTTGAGTTTTGAACATGAGATTAACCATCTTCGTTATGCCAGTGTTATCTTGTTCATCAAGATCTATGGATCTTAGCTAAAAATGCTGTTAAATTACCTGACAAAAATGCACAATGATGCACAGAGAAAGAAAAAAGCATAAACAGACAATGCAACTCAATTAAAATGCTTTATGTAATCGTTATATAATGCAAGTTACAGTGAACGATTTGGACAGCAAGAACAACTTGTATTTCTATAACACCTTTAATGTGATGCACTGTCCTAGGATGCTCCACAGCTATGTTATGTAAAATATTTGTCACTGAGCCACATAAAGTGATACCAGGTCAATGACTAAAAGCTTGGACATTGATATAGGTTTTAAAGAATATCTGAAAGAAGAAAAGATTTTCGGATAGAGGGAATGTATTCCAGATTTTGGGGCCTAGGCAACTGAAGGTACAGCCACCTATGGTGAAGCTAAATCAAGGGCACAAAATAGGCCTGAATTAGAGGACGACAGATGGTTTGAATGGTTATGACTGTACAAAATTACAAAGGCATGGAGGGGTGAAAGCATGGAGAGATTTTAAAACAAGGAAGAAATTTTAAAGAGATAGCAAGAACTGCAGATGTTGAAGTCAGAGATAATCAAGACTTTGGTGACTCAGAGATAATGTTTGTCAGCAAGCATAGGGCAGAGGTGATGGGGATAGGTTTGGTGCTCATACTGAAACGGGAATTACTGTGACTTCAGATATTAGAATTGTACAGGAATGAAAATGTCTATATATCCAGAACTAAGATGTTTCTCTGTATTAAATGGCATTATGAGCAGAGTTGAATGTCTTTTATAAGTGAGGTTATAATGTTCAATGGAACTCTATTGTTGTGGGACAGTAAGGCATGAAAAGGCACTCATTCATAAAATAAAGGAATAGCTTCAGTGAAAGAAAGCCTTGCAGTGCTTGCACGGAGATGAAGAAAGTATGAAGGCTCATGGTTCAGGTAAAGGATCAAAGTCCTGGGATGAGAGGAGAGGCAATATTGATGTTTGGGATTTAAGATGCCTGAAATTTTGTGATGACATTGAAACGGACTGAGTTACAAGGAATGAAAAAGTCTATTTCTTTGTTCCGTCAGACTCATCCCACATCAAAAACATTCATGGTCTACAAACTTGACAAATATTTTTAAAAATGGCTAGCCGATCGCCTGTAGTGCTGTTCCAGTGTCATTTTGGGACTGTACTTGTAATGATTGAATGTCAACTTAGGCCACCCTTTCAAGGTTACTGCTTAACTATTTACTTCCTTTGGGAACTGGTTCAAATGTTTAATGAAATAATTTGTTGTTAGAACATTCCTAAGTTTGGCTGCCCTTCTGTGACCACAGCAGTTGCCCATCTAAAGTTCACCACAGTGAATGTTTTGGCATCGGGTGTCCTAATAGTTTTCTTGCCTCCTACCATAATCTGAAATTTGACATGTTTCAGAAAGTGAGGATGAGAGAGAGAAAATTAACTGCTCATATTTGCTGCTAATATAAAACAAATTCATCTTCCACATTGTACAGTTAAAGCAGAATCATGTGCCTATAAATTGAAACTTGCATGTTATTGATAATGGCAGATACTCTAGCTCAGTGAAAGAAGCAGCTCCATTCAAATGCCTGCCAACAGGCACTATTTTATGTACTATAATTGTAATGCTACAGTAGACACATTTTGGTGTTTTCAATTTTTAAAATCCTCCTCACACGCTTATGATTTTAGATTTAGAGGTTCTTGGGAGTTGCAAAAAAATGTGCATTTTGTGAGTGTCTAATTGATCATGATGAAGAGATCCACTATAAATCAACGACAAATATGTGTATAATAATCCAGATCATAACATATCTACTAGATGGCAGAACTAGTTTGTAATGTTTTATTGGAACATTGTCTTGTGAAATAATGCAGTTATCATTGGTAGTTTTATTACTTAACTGAAAGATTTTTATTTAAATTCTGTTTCTTAAGTTTTCTTTTTTGTTTCCTGGGATGTGGGCAGCGCTAACAAGGCCAGTATTTGTTGCCCAGCTCTAATTACTCTTAACTGAGTACTTGATTGGAACATTTCGGAAGACTGTTAAGAATAAAACACATTCCTGTGGATCTGAAGTCATGGGTAGCCAGGCCAGATAAGGATGGCAAATTTCTTTCCCTAAAGGATGCTAGTGAACTAAATAGGTTTTTATGACAATCAGTGGTAGTTCTATGGCACCAATAATGAAATGACCGTTATGTTCCAGATTTATTAATTGAATTTAAATTCTGTCAGCTGCAAGGTGGGATTTGAAACCATCTCCCAACAACAGCAATTTGGGCCATTGGATTACTAGTCCAGTGACATTACCACTATTCTACTATCTGCCCCTCTACATCCACAAACTGACATTTAAAGATTCTACTGTAACATTAAATACAAAGCAATAGATATCTGGATAATGGACTAGATTAATTACCAGGCAATAATTCAGTTGGTAGGGTGGTTACAATACTCTAAAACATTGGAATGGAACTGAAATTTACATCATCATCTGAAATATGAAATGAGATTGTAATCTCAAAAGAATCCATGTTATTTTGTTTTACTTATGTAACTTCTATGTACATTAAAGACTTCTGGATAACAAATCCCTTGCTATATTCAGATTTTTAAAAATACACCTTGCTATTAACATGTAAATTGTTGCATCAATATTTCCTACTCACTTTTGGGATACTGTCACATTGAATGAAGTATGCCAGTAGTGACAAGGTGGATATTTGAATAAAAGGAAGGCTGACTTTCAAAACCTCAAGACATTGCAAAGAATTTCTAGAGCCAATGAAGTATTTTGAAATGTAGATTGAAATTTGCCACTGAGTTGGTAAGAAGTGAAAATAAGTGGGTGAGGTGGCCCTGGAGAGACTCCTGCTCCTAGTCAGTAAGTGCTTGGTGAGGAAATCCAATGCAGACCTAAGAACCTCAACTCACTCAGTCCACAATTCAAAGTAGGTGAGAAAATTAGCTGACTTTGTGACTGGTAAACCAGGATAACCTGCCTGTCAGGCTGTTTGTGGACAGGGAACAGGCAGCCTTCAGTGCTCCAATCTGAGGACAATAAAAGGCAGAGATGATAGAACAAGGTAGCTGCCTCAGAATACCAGCACCTCCCCTTTCTTCCGACCCCAACTTTCCACAACCCCCACCTTATGAAAAGGATGAGAAAAGCATTTACTTTCTCACTATTGTATCACGTGAAGAGTAGGCTTTGAGTGATAGCCTTTCGGATCCAAAGGTTGGCAGCCTCTGACTGGCTGGCAGGTTCTGGTGAGCTGGGCCTCCACTGTTGCGGCCGTGGAGCTCAGTCAGCCTGCTCTTAACAAGCTGTTTGGCTCACAGTGAGGCAAGCTTTCACATGGTGAATGCAGTCAATTGCTATTGAATATCCTCATCCCCTAGACTTTGCCTAAAACAGGAGAGTTGCGGCTGTAGCCACTTATGTAGTGGAGCCAATATGTTTCTGATGAAGCCAAAGCTCACCAGGTGCCTGGTGGTAACTTGGTGGCAACTGGCCTGGTATAGAGACACAGGAGAAGATCTGTTTTAACCTCTCCACTTGTGAAATGGCAGTCAGTGAGCCACAGCTGCAGCCATTGGCCATCCTGCAAACGACCCTTTCTTTAATCTAGTTCTCTCCTATTCAGCAGGTGTCTCAAGACGGAGATGCCCTGGGATTCCCCCGACCCCCTTCCCACCTCTGATGTTCTTCTAAGACTGCAGGTCCACTGATTGGCACTCTTAATTGGCTACCTGTGGGAAGACTTCCTCGGAGGACGGATTAGGGAAGGGTCCAAGATATCGTCCCAAACCAAACTCATGGCCTAAGAAAAGAAGATTCTGCCCACAGAATTTCACTTGTAATTGTCACCTTCTTTCTTTCTTTTTGAGTAAAAGCAATGTTTTGAAGAGAAAGAAGTTAATTGTTTCCCGTAGGCTTCTTTAAACCCGCAATGAGCAATTAATTTTAGGAACACAAATCAATTTTAAAAGGGTATACTTAATTATCCACAGCTCTGTTTTGGCAGCAAAATAATAGACTGTGCATAAGATGATGTAAAACAGTGTTTCATTCATTGTAAATATTGCTAAGGAATTAACCTCTTGTGCTTGTTAACTGTTGTGCAAGTTGCTAATCATTTGGATTGAGGAAAGTAATAACAATGGTGTGCTGATATTCAGACAATCCTGGCAATTTTTAAACAGAAATAACCTGAAGTTGATTTCTGGAGAATCTTACATTTAGTATGTATCAAGTGGACCTCTTCAATCATATATGTTCTTGGAGAGATTAGACAGTCACACACTTTGTGGGATTTTAAATGATCTTATAAAACACAGAGGGCAAACTTGAGCAGTCTTCTAACTGTTTTCTCTTTGACAAAGTCTGAAATGTATGATTTACTTTGAATTTCACGGCATATTTATTCCTTAGTCTTTTTGTTTTTATGTTTTTAAGATCAAAAGTGTGATGATGGCTGTGGCAACCTTTTTAATCTTTGCAGCTAATGTCTAATGACAAGCCACATTGGAAGGCTACTTGGCGATTGCTTTAATAAATAGTGATTACCACAAAACAATACTATCAATCCGTAAATTGTGTAATTATGCTGACAGTACGTATACTTATGACATTACTGGTTAGGGATGCATACACAGAACAACGAAAGTTACATTTGTAAAAATTAATGAACTGAAATGCAATATAACCGATTTCCAAGTGGCTGTAAATATACCATCAATGTTCTGAATACATAAGGATTCTTGCATATTTGGTGCATGTTTCTGCACTGAAGTTGTCTGTTAGTGTTTTATGTGTCTGACTTCAGTGCCCTTGCATATTAAATTTGTTTTCCTACACTTTGGCATTATACCAACCTGATTTTATCACTAATTGCATTGTGAAAATGTTACTGAAATGAATCAAATAAAATGCTTTAGTTGAACCATTAGATAAAATGGCAGAGTTGTTTTGATAATGAGCAGATGTAGCTAATGCATGGAGATTTGGCCATTTTCAAGTCCCATCTGCTGTGTGCCTGCTTGGATTTGGCAGTGAGCCACTGCTCAGCAGACAGACATAACTTTCTCACAGTCACATCATTTGTCTCTGGTAACGAGAGTGCCTCCAGAACCATTATCAGTTTGAGAAAAGAAAAAAACTGTTTAGTGCAAGTGAAAAAGTTTTTCTTTGGTTAAATGGCATGATAAAAATCACTCAGTGCATGGATTACAGAGCCAACAGAAAATAAGATGAACTGATCAGATTTGTGAATTAATTTATTTTTTTAAACCTGAGTAGTGAGGCAAAAATTAGCTTCTTAATTTTGGGGAGACGAAGGAAAAGTTTTGTTTATTTGTTGACTCAATGAGTTGCAGTTTTTAAACTTGGTCAATAATTTTTTGTATTATTTCATTGTAACCATACACTAAGTATTGAATCTTGGAACATAGTGATTCGTTGTGTTTGCTGAATTAGACTGGAATAACACTTATAACTTAGGAGTCATATTTACGACTGTTATTCTGCTTTTGCTGAACAGGTTCTATTCGCTCATTCACCAAAGCAAATCAGTCTAAAATAAGAAAACCTTCCTCTGCAAGTTCTCAATCTTTTTGCTTTGTGCTCCCCCGTGCTCAATGTTATAAAAGTTCCACAAACCCCCTGTATTGTAACATAGGCATTTTTTGAGTATAAAATGTCATTATGTCTTTACAATGAAAAATAAGCACAGCTTGTCCTTGTGCATTTATTCTTGACAATTTAAAGTCTCTATACTTTGAGGATTTCAAAGGTCCATTGGGCACTAATCACACACAAACTACTCACTGCAGTTGAGGCACATCTTTACTTCCAACACAAAAAAAGCTGAAATTCTAGTAGTTGCCTTCATATTTCCTTAATTTTTGGGGATTAATGGTGACTTTATGATACTTACTTAAAACCCCTCCATTCCTCTTGATTCTTCTGATCACTGAGTGTGCCTTTGAGCAGAGTGCTGAGAATTGAGTCAGCAAGGGAAATCTTAAATCGCTTTCCAAAAGCCTAATTTTGTCTGTTTCATATTCAACATTTCACTGTAGTTTGCTGTTGAAATTCTAAATTTCATCCAGGTTTAAGCAGGGAAATAAGTTGTGTACTTGAGAGCAGCTGAAGTTAGTTAATTAAGGAAACCCGATTGAATTTTTTTGCTGTACAAAGGGCTGAGCTAAGTCACAGCATTCAAATAAAAGCATCTCAATGTGACTTAGCGCTGATTGCAATTTTGAGGGGAATGCTAGGCAGTGAATTAGGTCGAGGAGTTAGATGAAGAAGAGAACGAGGTGCTTCTTGTTTGTTCATTATGCAGAAACTTGTTTTTGCCTTATTACAGAGAAGAAGTATGCTGTTTTGTGTATTTAGAAAGTGATTTAGGTATATTCTATGACTAAGTTTTAAATAGTATAAGGATTGGTGGTAAGGTTCATCAAATATATTTAAAAAATAAATAATTGAATGAAATGATTAAATAGTCAACTAGAATACATTAAGAACGTTGTGTATGGCTGCAGCATGTAAGAGCTGCTGGATGCCAGTGGGATCCAGGGCAAACATGTCTGCAGGAAGTGTTTGCAGTTCAAGCAGCTTCAACTGAAGATCATTGAACTGGAGGCCAAGCTGTAAACACTGTGACACGTCAGAGAGGCAGAAAGTTAGGATATTTTGAACCAGGAAGTAGTTGCATTTCTTAGGATAGCAGTTAGGACAATGGAGCGTGACTGCAGCTGAGGTAGGTAAAGGGACCCAAAGTGCAGGAGTGCAGGAACCCAAGCCTTTGCAGTTGCCCAATAAGTTTTAAATTTTTTCAGCTTGTTTTGATGAGAATGGGGCTGTAGACTGAATGTGCGAACTAACCATGTCACTGTGATGCAAGAAGCCATTCAAAGAAATGGAGGAAAAAGGTGTTTAATATAGATAAGTGTGAGGTATTGCATTTTGGAAAGTCAAATCAGAATAGGAGTTTCATGGTGAATGGTAGGGCTTTAAGGAGTGTAGTGGAACGGAGGGACCTTGAAGTTCAGCTGCATGACTCTCCGAAAATGGAATCACAGGTAGACAGGGCAGAAGGCTTTTGGCACACAGGCCTTCATCAGTCAGGACATTGAGTGTAGAAGTTGGAAAGTTACTTTGCAGTTGTACAGTATGTTGGTAAGGCCGCACTTGGAATAGCGTGTTCAGTTTTGGCCACCTTGCTATATGAAGCACGTTATTAAACCAAAGAGTGTGCAGAAGAAATTTACAGGGATGTTGTCAGGACTCCAGGGACTGCGTTATAGGGAGAAGTTGGGCAAGCTAGGACTTTTTTCTTTAGATCCAAGGAAACTGAGGAGGGAATCTTATAAAAGTGTCTAAGATCATGAGAGGCAGGGACAGGGTGAATGCATTCAGTCTTTTTCCAAGGGTTGTGGAATCAAGGACGACAAGGCATCAGTTTAGGGTAAGAAGGGAAAAGATGCATGGGAACCTGAGGCGCATCTTTTTTATATAGACGGTCATATGCATACAGAATAAGCTGCCAGAGAAGTGGTTAAGGCAGGTACATCAACAACATTCAAAATGCATTTGCACGAATACATGGATAAGAAAGGTTTAGAAGGATGTGGGCTAAGTGCAGGGAAATGTGGTTAGCGTAGATGGACATTTTGATTGACATGGACCAGTTTGGGCCTGAGGGCCTGTCTCCATGCTGTAGGCTGTACAAAAGTAGTAGTAATGGGGAACTGTACAGTGACGGGAATTGATACTGTTCTCTGTAGCAAAAAGCAAGAGTCCAGAACAAAAACAGAAGTTGATGGAAAAGCCCAGCAGGTTTGGCAGCATCTGTGAAGAAATAAAATCAGAGTTAATGTTATGGGTTGGGTAATCCAAGGAACGGTCTCCAGACACACAACGCTAACTCTGAATTTTTCTTCACAGATGCTGCTGAACCTGCTGGGCTTTTCTAGCAACTTCTCTCTTTGTTCCTGATTTACAGCATCTGCAGTTCTTTCAGTTTTTATTTTGCAAGAGTCCAGAAGGTTGCGGTGCTTGCCGAGTGTTAGGATTGAGGAACATGAGGATCTAGTTAATGTGGGCCGTGTAAGTATGAATGACGGAACAAGGAAAGGGACTTTGCATTGTCAGTTTGAGGAGATAGGCACCAAATTGAGATGGAGAATCTCAAAGGTAATAATTTCTGGATTATTACCTGAGCCATGTTTAAATTGGTATTAGGCAAATAAGTTTAGAAAAATAAATGCAGGGCCAATGACTGATACAGTTTTGAAGTCGATTTCAGTTTGCAGGACACTGATGCTAGTATTGGGTAATGTGCACTTTATTGGGAGGGTCTATGCCTCAACCATGCAGGGGCTAGTATTTAATTGAGCTGCATAAATAGGAAAGTAGAGAGAATTCAAAATTAAAAGATGGGACAAGGGATAAAATTTGGTATGATGTGGTAAATCACAGAGTAGAAAAGGAAAGAGAGAAAGATATGGAAATGATAAATAAATATTAACAGGAAAGAATGGAGAGTACAAATCAAAGAGTAAATCAACAACTAGAGGTTTCAAAAATAATTAAAAGGTCAAAATTAAAGATTGAGTGTCTGAATGCACATAACATTCAAAACAAAGCAGATAAACTGAGAACACAAGTAGAAATACATAAGTTTGCTCTGATAGCCGTCATGGAGAGATGGCTGTAGCAAAACAATTTGATACCTGAGTATTCCAAGATAATAAAATGTGAGGCTGGATGAACACAGCAGGCCAAGCAGCATCTCAGGAGCACAAAAGCTGACGTTTCGGGCCTGGACCCTTCATCAGAGAGGGGGATGGGGAGAGGGAACTGGAATAAATAGGGAGAGAGGGGGAAGGCGGACCGAAGATGGAGAGAAAAGAAGATAGGTGGGGAGGTAGGGAGGGGATAGGTCAGTCCAGGGAAGACGGACAGGTCAAGGAGGTGGGATGAGGTTAGTAGGTAGATGGGGGTGCGGCTTGGGGTGGGAGGAAGGGATGGGTGAGAGGAAGAACCGGTTAGGGAGGCAGAGACAGGTTGGACTGGTTTTGGGATGCAGTGGGTGGGGGGGAAGAGCTGGGCTGGTTGTGTGGTGCAGTGGGGGGAGGGGACGAACTGGGCTGGTTTAGGGATGCAGTAGGGGAAGGGGAGATTTTGAAACTGGTGAAGTCCACATTGATACCATGTGGCTGCAGGGTTCCCAGGCGGAATATGAGTTGCTGTTCCTGCAACCTTCGGGTGGCATCATTGTGGCACTGCAGGAGGCCCATGACGGACATGTCATCTAGAGAATGGGAGGGGGAGTGGAAATGGTTTGCGACTGGGAGGTGCAGTTGTTTGTTGCGAACTGAGCGGAGGTGTTCTGCAAAGCGGTCTCCAAGCCTCCGCTTGGTTTCCCCAATGTAGAGGAAGCCACACTGGGTACAGTGGATGCAGTATACCACATTGGCAGATGTGCAGGTGAACCTCTGCTTAATGTGGAATGTCATCTTGGGGCCTGGGATAGGGGTGAGGGAGGTGGTGTGGGGGCAAGTGTAGCATTTCCTGCGGTTGCAGGGGAAGGTGCCGGATTTGGTGGGGTTGGAGGGCAGTGTGGAGCGAACAAGGGAGTCACGGAGAGAGTGGTCTCTCCGGAAAGCAGACAGGAGTGGGGATGGAAAAATGTCTTGGGTGGTGGGGTCGGATTGTAATTGGCGGAAGTGTCGGAGGATGATGCATTGTATCCGGAGGTTGGTAGGGTGGTGTGTGAGAACGAGGGGGATCCTCTTAGGGCGGTTGTGGGGGGGGAGCGGGGTGTGAGGGATGTGTTGCGGGAAATACGGGAGACACGGTCAAGGGCGTTCTCGATCACTGTGGGGGGAAAGTTGCGGTCCTTGAAGAATTTGGACATCTGGGATGTGCGGGAGTGGAATGTCTTATCGTGGGAGCAGATGCGGCGGAGGCGGAGGAATTGAGATTAGGGGATGGAATTTTTGCAGGATGTTGGGTGGGAGGAGGTGTATTCTAGGTAGCTGTGGGAGTCGGTGGGCTTGAAATGGACATCAGTTACAAGCTGGTTGCCTGAGATGGAGACTGAGAGGTCCAGGAAGGTGATGGATGTGCTGGAGATGGCCCAGGTGAGCTGAAGGTTGGGGTGGAAGGTGTTGGTGAAGTGGATGAACTGTTCGAGCTCCTCTGGGGAGCAAGAGGCGGCGCCGATACAGTCATCAATGTACCGGAGGAAGAGGTGGGGTTTGGGGCCTGTGTAGGTGCGGAAGAGGGACTGTTCCACGTAACCTACAAAGAGGCAGGCATAGCTGGGGCCCATGCGGGTGCCCATGGCCACCCCCTTAGTCTGTAGGAAGTGGGATTACAGACTAAGGGGGCGGCCATGGGCACCCGCATGGGCCCCAGCTATGCCTGCTCTTTGTAGGTTACGTGGAACAGTCCCTCTTCCGCACCTACACAGGCCCCAAACCCCACCTCTTCCTCCGGTACATTGATGACTGTATCGGCGCCGCCTCTTGCTCCCCAGAGGAGCTCGAACAGTTCATCCACTTCACCAACACCTTCCACCCCAACCTTCAGTTCACCTAGGCCATCTCCAGCGCATCCCTCACCTTCCTGGACCTCTCAGTCTCCATCTCAGGCACCCAGCTTGTAACTGATGTCCATTTCAAGCCCACCGACTCCCACAGCTACCTAGAATACACCTCCTCCCACCCAACATCCTGCAAAAATTCCATCCCCTATTCCCAATTCCTCCGCCTCCGCCGCATCTGCTCTCACGATAAGACATTCCACTCCCGCATTCCCAGATGTCCAAGTTCTTCAAGGACCGCAACTTTCCCCCCACAGTGATTGAGAACGCCCTTGACCGCGTCTCCCGTATTTCCCGCAACACATCCCTCACACCCTGCCCCCCCCACAACCGCCCTAAGAGGATCCCCCTCGTTCTCACACACCACCCTACCAATCTCCGGATACAACGCATCATCCTCCGACACTTCCGCCATTTACAATCCGACCCCACCACCCAAGACATTTTTCCATCCCCACCCCTGTCTGCTTTCCGGAGAGACCACTCTCTCCGTGACTCCCTTGTTCGCTCCACACTGCCCTCCAACCCCACCACACCCGGCACCTTGCCCTGCAACCGCAGGAAATGCTACACTTGTCCCCACACCTCCTCCCTCACCCCTATCCCAGGCCCCAAGATGACATTCCACATTAAGCAGAGGTTCACCTGCACATCTGCCAATGTGGTATACTGCATCCACTGTACCAGGTGTGGCTGCCTCTACATTGGGGAAACCAAGCGGAGGCTTGGAGACCGCTTTGCAGAACACCTCCGCTCAGTTCGCAACAAACAACTGCACCTCCCAGTCGCAAACCATTTCCACTCCCCCTCCCATTCTCTAGATGACATGTCCGTCATGGGCCTCCTGCAGTGCCACAATGATGCCACCCGAAGGTTGCAGGAACAGCAACTCATATTCCGCCTGGGAACCCTGCAGCCACATGGTATCAATGTGGACTTCACCAGTTTCAAAATCTCCCCTTCCCGTACTGCATCCCTCAACCAGCCCAGTTCGTCCCCTCCCCCCACTGCACCACACAACCAGCCCAGCTCTTCCCCCCTACCCACTGCATCCCAAAACCAGTACAACCTGTCTCTGCCTCCCTAACCGGTTCTTCCTCTCACCCATCCCTTCCTCCCACCCCAAGCCGCACCCCCATCTACCTACTAACCTCATCCCACCTCCTTGACCTGTCCGTCTTCCCTGGACTGACCTATTCCCTCCCTACCTCCCCACCTATACTCTCTCCACCTATCTTCTTTTCTCTCCATCTTCGGTCCGCCTTCCCCCTCTCTCCCTATTTATTCCAGTTCCCTCTCCCCATTCCCCTCTCTGATGAAGGGTCTAGGCCGGAAACGTCAGCTTTTGTGCTCCTGAGATGCTGCTTGGCCTGCTGTGTTCATCCAGCCTCACATTTTATTATCTTGGAATTCTCCAGCATCTGCAGTTCCCATTATCTCTGATACCTGAATATTGAAGGGTACACAAGATGCATGAAAGAAAACTAGGAAAAGGTGCAAGTGTGGTTCTTCTAATTAATGACAGAATTGGCACAAGAGAAAGGGTGACCTAAGTGAAGGAGATCAGGATGTGAAAGTAGTTTAGCTAGAAATAATAAAAGCAAGAAGGCACTTTTTGAGATGGTGTACAAACCACCCACAGAAACTAAGTAAAAACTGAAAGAATTGCAGATGCTGTAAATCAGGAACAAAAACAGAAGTTGCTGGAAAAGCTGAGCAGGTCTGGCAACATCTGTGAAGAAAAGATCAGAGTTAACATTTCACCCGACCCGAAACATTAACTCTGATCTTTTCTTCACAGATGCTGCCAGAACTGCTGAGCTTTTACAGCAACTTCTGTTTTTGTATCAGTAAGGATGGAGTAAACAAGTAATGGAGGTTGTCAGATCGATACTGTGATAATCCTATGTGATACAAATCTCCATATAGACTGGAATAATCAGACGGCCAAATGTACCCTCGATGAGAAGTTCATAGAAAGTTTTCGGGAATTGAGTTAGCAACATGAGTGTTGGTTCTATTGAACATGAGTCCAGAGAATTGTTAAAATGGTGGGAGGAACTCAAAAAATTACAATCACAAGGGACATACTGTTGAGCAAACCACTGGAGCTGATGAACTTCATCCTAGGGTTTTAAAAGAAATGACTATTGAAATGGTTGATACAATATTTCCTATATTTGGGGAAACTTCCCTTAGATTGGAAAATCCTAAATGCAACTACTTTAGTCAGAATGTGGCCGCAACTGAAATCAGAAAAGTACAGGCCAGTTTGCTTAACATATCAAAGGGAAGATCTTGGAAGCTATTATTAAGAGTGTTATAGCAGAGCATGAAGAAAAGGCTAAGGCAGAGTCAAAATGATTTTGTGAAAGGGAAATAATGTTTAATGAGTTTATTGGATCTTGGAGGAAGCAGAGAGCGCTGTGCATATAGGGAAATCAGTGGGCGTACTATGCTTAGATTTCCAGAAAGCATCTGATAAAGGGAACGTATAAAAGATTAATGCTGTAAATAATAGGTAACATATTGGAAATGGACAGAAGATTGTCTAGCTAACAGGAAACAGAGTTTAGCTAAATGGGTATTTTCTGGTTAGCATATGTCAGTGCTGGGGCCTCAACTTTTTAATGTTAATATAAATACCCTAGGTCACTTTATCCAAGTTATGGTTCTGAATTTGCCGATATCACAAAGATAGATGGGCAATTAAATTGTGAAGAGCGCATGGGGAATTACAAGTGTTGTTGCTAGATCAAGTGAGTGGGCAAAGATCTGGCAAATGGAGTAGTGTCCATTTTAGCGGGAAAATGAGAAAGAAGCAAATTGTTTAAATAATGAGAAATTGAGCAATGCTCTGAGATTTGGAAAGTTCACACTGCAGTAACTTGTGAACATATGTCTATCTACCTGAGTGTCCTATTGAGTGGATCACATATAGTATGATGATGATCTGGGCTAAATTATTCGTGGACAGACTGATCAATAACATTTTACTTTTCGTTTTAACAAGGTGATCATTCATAAAAACATAAATATGTAATCTATTGACTTGGCTTTAATAGTAAAACAGGTTTATTACAAAAAGAAATGAAGATAAAATGAACAAACTAAACTATTTACATTACACAAGTTTAAAGATTTCACAACACATTAGTCCTAGCAGCACCTTTATTGGACTTAAACAGCAGAAAGAATTTACTTCTGTCTCAAACACAGAGTTTGACTTAGCTGTGCCTTCAATTCCTTAGCTTTCAGAATTTGATTGATTGATTGATTGTCACTTCCATGAGACTCCCTTTTCTTAAATTCATCATGGGTTGTTGGCTTTGCAGGTTAGGCCAGCATTTATTGCCCTCATCCCAAATTGAGCAAACAGCAGCTAAGTGACACCTACAATGCTGGCGATCTGATATCACATGTACACCAGATAAGGATGGTAGATTTTCTTCCCAAAGGACATTAGTGAACCAGATGGGTTTTGGCAAGATACGTGAATGGTTCCCATTTGTCTAACTGTATAGATTTATTTTCCAAATGTTTTATTTAATTCAGATTCACCATCTGACATGATGGGCTTCAAACCCACGTCGTCAGAACATTAGCCTGGGTTCTGAATTACTAGTCTATTAACATATCAATATGGCACCACCACTCCTCCTTCAACTAAGTTTAGATTTCTCAGTTTTAAATAACACCTTCAGTGTTTTAACCTAACACTTGTGTTCTGGATCTTTCAAACTAATCTGCTTACTCTAAGGTAACATATTTCTTAATAGTTCTGAACCATCTTTTTTCACCTGGAGGGTCTGTTTTACAAATCCAATTTCAGCAGGACTTCTACAAACTGAAATTTAGTTTTCCAAGCTGTAGTTGTTTCTTTTAAGCCTTTAAACACAATTTCCAGAATCTTCTAACTAAAGCCTAATGCATAACAATGTTTACTCTGTGCATGTAAAATTCTCCCAATGTTAGCAAAACCCCATGAGTCTGTAAGAATTATACCTCCCATAACATTTAAAATGGAAATCATCATGACTACTGAAATTCTGACAAGCTAATCATTGAAGCTGATCATGTTATCAGAAGTCTCGCATGTCATGAGCTCAAATCTAAAATATATGCTCTTAAAGTAAAGTTCAATCAGACAACTTACATCGCAGTATGCAGGGTACAGCCAGTCATTAGGAAAGCTAATAGAACATGTATAATTTATTAAGAGGGGAATTGAATGTAAAAGTAGGGATATTAAGCTTCCATTATACACAGCACTGATGAAACCACACCTGGAGTACTGTCCAGTATTGGTCTCTTTATCTAAGAAAGGATGTATAAGTGGATTGGAAGCAGTTTGGAGAAGGTCAACTAAATAAACCTGAAACTGACCATTGGTCTTATGAGGAAGGGTTACAAAATAATATTGCTTGATAGTACAGAACTGCAGTATTATTGAAAAGAGACACACTATTGAAATTTTTGGCTTCCACTCACACATGATTGGATGTAATTTCTACCATATATTCTACATACGTTCATATACAGAGCCGTTTTCAAACAAAAAGAATGTCTATGCATTTTACCATTTACAACTAAAAACGAGATTAAGGGTTTACCATTCCCTGGTATATCTTACAAACCGACTGATGAGTTCACTCATCAACCCTCATCTTTAGCACTCCTTCTCTTGCTGAATTAGTTGTTGTTCCCTTTGAGATTTGCTATTCTTGCAGTTCTTTGCTGATAAGAGCAAAACTAAAAATGCTTCAACAACAAGCCTCTCTTTTCAGCAATACTCAGTATTTTTACTCAAGATTTTAAACAAATAAATGCTTTGTTGCATAAACTTAACACAAGAAAGAAAATAGAATATCAAGGCTGACATGTATTTTCTTATAATGTTTCATTGTTTAATCATTAAATGTCCCCCATTATCTATAACATTGTAATTATTGTAACTTCAAAATGGTTTCACAGATCAGTTAAATAACGTGTATCTGGACTCTAGTCTTCTGCCTAACTCTGGGGAAATGATAAACACAGGGTAGGTTCCTCATGAAAATGGTCAGAGTGGCACCAACAAAGTTTTACCGAGTCTTTAAGGCCACTTCTTTACACCTGTCAGTTAATAACAATTAGAGGACTTATATAGGATAGTCTGTTCTACAGAAAAGGAAACAAAGTTTTCAGGAACCTTAAAATAGTCACTAATTATTAATGTTATGATTGTTATGGTTATTCTGATAACAGCTTGACTTTGTTTTTGGCTAGGTCCTGATTGTCAGGTTTGTATTTTGCTCTTACTTTTCTCTCAACAAAGATATAAATTTGAAGGGAAGAGCAGCTAACCTCAAAGGTAATTAATAGTCATAATAACATACCATAATGATACTTTATAATAGCCAAAAGTGGAAACTTAATTCCTAGTTTAAATAATTAACATAAATAACTACTATTATCATTCTTCATTACAGCTCGTTGATCCTTTAAGTATAAGTAGTTTCTGCAGACCTCTGAAGGGTAATTTTGTTTACAGCTCTAAACTGATGAGAATGAAATTGAGCTTTGAAACTCATCTGCGTGTCGTTGAATAGTTGGGCTAGTTGTGTGTATGCAATGATTGAAAAAACACATCTTCTATAAAGGATTCCAATGCTGGTTGTAATCCATTATCTAAGGACACGCATTTAAGGGGATATCATTAGTTGGAAGAGATTTTGAAACTACTGTATCTTAATTACCCTGCATTTTTCTGCCTGTGCCAGATGTCAACTCTTCTCATGCCTAATGGAAATAATTATTTATTCAATCATTGCAGGCTGTTTAACGGACGTAAATTTATTCAGTTGCATGTTATGCTCCCAAAAATTAGATAATAGTTTTCTAGGTCTGTATTTTTTTAGCCAATTATGATGTCAGTCTCTAAAAAATACGTTTTCTAACCTCCACAATGCTCCGTCTTATTAAATAGTATGTATATAATGAAATGACTAGAAGACAGTGTAAATACATAGGGTCAAACCTGTTGGCAGCTTAACACTTGAAAGTTTTATCTCGGAGTTGTCACAACTTTAAGACATTACCCATCAATTGGATAAAAAAAAACCCTAATTTGTTTAAGTAATTACCCATCTGTTAAATTACCAATCCACTTGCTAATTGATTAAACAAATTTTATCAAAATAGCACAAACTATTATTGAAGAAATGTTTTCCTTGATCACTATTTAATTGCACCTACAGGACAAGGAGTTTAGGACTGATATAAGCAAAGGTTTATTTACATGAAGAATGATTTATACGTGGAATGGTCTTGTGGGTCACACAGTTGTAAAGTCCACTTTTTTCGATTGTTGACTAAAAATGGGAAAAGTACTGCTTTAAGCCAAAGAAATTGTGTAAGAAAATGGTGGTAGTTTTAAAAACAAATGACTGGAACACATTGTGAATTCTATCCAAAGTACACCATTCCAGACAAAATGGTGCTGTTTGTATGTGTTCGGGGCATTTTGCCCAGAGACAGTCTTTTGATTACTTTTTCAACTGTGGCTGTTTGTACACTCAGATGGGTTCAGCATAGTAACAACAATTTGGTTAGATCCTGTGCAGGTGGTCACAGCCTTGGGTATGGACAATATAGCAGAGATTTTCAGCTTATGAAGAGAAAACATCCATCTCTCTTCTCCCCTTCTGTGTGGAGAAATAAAAGAAAAATCTAAGTATCTAGCCGCTCTCCCTAACCTTTCTCTGTAGGTTGTTCCATCTGCAAATCCTCAGTTGTGGTCCTTTTAAGGCACCAGTGAGTGAAAAACCTAGAATTGCTGTTTCCACAAAAGATTATTGAAGTATTGGTGCACCTCTTAAAAACAAGTTACCTGATACTCATCCCAGCTGCTGTTTTAGATGGCTGTTGGTTCAAGCAGTCGGGAAAGCCTAGTTAAAGATGAGTTGGAGTCAGAGGGCCGTGTACGAATGGAGATTCAGCTGGCAAATTGCTGATTGCCATTTCATAGATCAATCAGCTATCGATGACAAAGGCCTTCTGCCTGCCAACAACTATGGGATTGGTTCCCAAGTAGCACAATATCTTAGTGTGGTATGAATGTTTGAGTCAAAAGCTGTTGCACGACCAAAAGGGGAGTTGTGTTTTTGTTCTGCAGTGAAAAGCATTTCAAGTCTAAGGATAGCCGTTTAGTTCTCCTCATCAGTTTCTGTAAGCAGTGGCTTTTAATTAGTTGGACCTTTATTTACGTAAATCAGTCACTCTGTGCTTCCTGTAAACAAGTGAATGTATTTGGTCAAGAAAAATCAAGATATGGTATCCACAACATCCATGTATTGATGTTTGTATTAGGACTGAATGCGTGGAAGTGTGGGGAGAGGTTATAAGTGGATTGGGGTTTTAACAAATAGAGTTATATGTTGTTTATCTGTAGCTAGAATCTATTTATTTCTAATAAATAGTTATTCCTGCTAATTATAGAAAACTCGACTATGCTTTCTGGCAATCGTGGTCTAAGATCCAGGTAAATTAAGAAATTCTGCATACTTTTGACATCTTTAATGTCTGTGATGACTCTAGGAATAGCCAGGCTTCATTTCCAGTGTGCTACCCCAGTGATGTGTAGCAAGATTGAAAATTCAATTCTACTGTTGTTTGAAAAAAGGTTTGATGACTAAAACAGCTATTTCCTTGTTCTTTGAATAACCTGGTGTGCGTATTGTTTTAACCTGAATTAGGTAGATATAATTGGACAATTTGCTGGTTTAATTAAATTTTCACACTTGTGACAGCTCCAGGAATACTGGGGCTTGATTTTCAATGCATTACCCCAGTGACATTTTTGAGGCAAAACTCTGTAATTATTCAGGAAATTCTGATGGAGGAAATCCAGCCACAGAAATGTGTGTTAATGATAAGGATCTGAGGAGGAGATGCAGGAATTTAATAAGACTAGATGTGTAGCAAGAAACAGTGGTAATAAAGTAAGAAAAGACATGCCCAACAGCATTTTAGTATATTGAAGGAAATCAGAAGCTATGATCACTGTCTTTGAAATATCCTCTAATGTGGAATTTGTGCTAGGGTACTGGAGAGCTTCCAATGTGAGCCCCTCTGTTAAAAGGGAAGCAGCAGATAACCTTGAGCTCAATTAAATTAGGTCAGTAATAGCTGACCTTCATAGGAATGAATTTTCACTTTGGTGTTGGGGCAGTGTTCTCTCGGATTTTAATTCGTCCTATGTGGACCACGAATGTTCATGCACAGCCGTGTCTAGAAGCAGTCCAGCAGCACGCTGATTGACCTGTGCAGAGCTTCCCATTGACTGCTTGCAGGAATGTGCTTGGAACCCCTTCAGCTAAAACACAACACAGGCAGTTAGTGGCTACAGAGCATGCTTGCCGTCAAATAAAGGATGATTGTCAGTCTACAATTGCTGATGGCCATAGGCGGCCAGAAGCTTATGCTCTAATGTAGGTATGAGAGAAGGAGTACCTTATGATAAAGATCTCCTCTCAGCAGATGTCGTCATTCTTCAAAACTAAAGATTAGTATAGTTAATTTCTGAAGAAGGGCCGAGGCCCAAAACGTCACCTTTCCTGCTCCTCTGATGCTACTTGGCCTGGTGTGTTCATCCAGCTCTACACCTTGTTACCTCATTAGTATAGTTACATGACCATCTTGAGGAGGGATCTCTCCCAGGTGTGGCATGAGGCTGTAGATGTTTCTATCTATCTATCTGTATTGGCTGTAATGCAGTGGGATGCAAGTTTAAAATGACACTGGTTTGCTGGTTGCCACTGGGAGGCTACCTCAGTACATTAGCCACGATTTAGCTGCCACAGTGATCTACCATTCACTTGGAAAATTTCAGTTGGCCTTAGAATATATGTTACAGTACATAAATTTTAATTGTGTTAGTTAGTTTCTTGCTGTTTTCAGTAAGTTGAATAATTTATCTTAAGGGTATTGCAATTCTAATGTGTGCAGTTGGTGTGCTTTGGTTTGTAGATAGCCACAATGTTATTTATGGATAATCCAGGACATGGGCTACAGTTTTCTAATGTTAATCATGGTCCCATTATAACTTGATACAGAATGCAATTAAGCACTTTCAATAACATAAATCAGGAAAGCTATTTTCAGTGCTTGGAAAGTGAGTCGTGGTATGATCCCAACTGGTATTTTAAGTCAGATCCAAGACTGCATTTGGGCCTGATACTTTTTTTATTTTAATGATGTAGTCTTGCAGTGAAACACAAACACGCAGTGCTGCAGATTTAGGTTTAACAAGAAAACAAAAGTTTATTGCTGAAAAGAATTTAAGAAAAAATATAATAAACCAAAACTGTTTATATATTATTTAACATAATAAATTTACATGCTAAAAACATTCAAAACTCATAGTAAAATACAATTCTACAAATCTCTAATAGCTCTTCTTTAGAGTACTCATGCCAGAGAGAATTCATTTCTCTTTCACACCCAGAGCATTTATTTAACTGTGGCCTTAATTCCCCACCCTTACAATCTGATAGCTGCATCCTGGAACCTTCATACAACTGAGCTTGGAAATTTCTATGTGCCAAAGCCCCTTCTAACAATCTTAACCAGACACTCTGGTCTGGAATTTTTAAACTTAACTCCTGACCCTGATGTAATCTCTTTATTAATGGTAATAAGCTGCCTCCCTGTTATAAGAGCAACTATCTTACACATCCAACTTCAGTCAAAACTTCTGTCCCAAACTGGATGTAAAACACTTTTTTTACCAGGCTATGGGTGTTTCCCCTAAAGCCAAAATAAAATTCCAGAATCTTCTATGCAAAAGTGTAACGCAGTGTACTGTTTGCTTTGTTCATTCAAACTCTCCTGATATAAACAAATCCTACTTACACTCCAGGAATTCTCTAATACCGTGTTTAAAAAGAAATCACAATGGCTACAGAAGTATTTAAAAGTTAATCATTAAACCTTTCATATGCCACCAGTTCAAAATTCGAAAAAAATCTGTAAAGTTATGTTAAAAAATGCGTAAATCACATACCTTACAAAGCTAGTAGGTGATAACGTAAGGGCATCACCAAAAGGTGGTGTTTTGAATATAGAATAATGATTATATACTTTATTGGAAGCATCTGTATAATATATACTTTTCAAGAAAGGATTGAGAAAAATGGTGTATGAATGGAGTAAATTAGAAATCTTCAAAATTTGCGGGATAGTGGCACAAAGTTTATTGTGCATTTTTTTGCAACAGGTACTAATATATGTGTGTTTACTTTTTCAGTCTTAGTTCCAAGTAAGAAACCTGCAGGAATAAAAATGGCAAAACAATAAGAAATATGAGAATGAAGTACATTGCAAATGTGAAGATTTATTTTTGAAATAAGCTAAATTGTAGTTACCAAGCTTTGAGACCTTATACACACTTAAGTGCTGGATTGTTAATTATACATGATATTTTTGTACTTAATTTTACAGCAAGATTTTTCTAAGAGGTCATTTGCTGGTCAGTGTTTGAGACAGCATTTAATATTGCTATTTGACCTATGAATGCACCCAATTTGGATTGTGCTAAATATACAATAATGGTGACGTTAAATGTTAAATTACATAATAAATTAGGTAATAAAGAAGACATTACTGTATATCAAGTAGTATTCCACTCCTATGCTCAGTTGTGTTTAGACTCCTCTGGGACTACATTTTGTAGTTTTGGATTTTACAATTGTGTTCCAGTTGTGCAGTCTCCTGCCACATGTGGAGGCTGCCATTGCAATGGAAGTGTCTTCCCTGAATCAGTTAGGGCAGGTTTCACTTGAAGTTTGATGGAATTTACAAGCTCTAAAATATTGACCTGTAAATGCAAGAGTGTTTCCTCCTTGAGACAAAACCCTAGTTCTCAAACTGCCTCAACAGTCCCTAGCATTCCTATTGGGGCTGTCGGGGTTCTCGAGCAGCATGCCCTTCAGGTTGGCAGTATTGGAAACCCACCTGCCTTTCTTAATAAAGCCATCACCTGTGGAAAGATTCCACTTTGGGTCTGCTATCTGTGCATATGTCATCAGATCCCAGTCCCAATGTTAGTGCCCCAAGTTGTTTCAGATATTCCAGCCTGGTGTGGTATTTGTATGTATTTGTTGTGCTCTCAGTGATGAGATACAACAATATCTGCATTATTCTGGTTCTAAAGATTTGATGTTTTAATAGGTAAGAATTGAAGAATCTGTGCATCTAGAAAATTTCTGTTGTTTTCTTAAGTTATTGCCTCTGTAGCTACATTAATTTCCAATCAAGGGGCTTAGTCTTCTGGTTTCGCATCAAGTTATGTTGACAAATATGCTTACTCATGCAGAATGGTCTTCTCTTTAAGTATGGATCTTGATTATATGGTCCCAATTATTTCCGAATTCTTTCTTGTGAGAGAGTCTGATGCAGATTTCAGCAAAGCAGGTATCACTGTTGGGTGAAATTTTCTTGCACCTGTCAATTCAAATTTGCCACAAGTTTGTAATGATGCAACCAGGGCATCTGGGACCTCAATGGATCAAAAAATGTATCTCCATAGCAAATAAGTAAGGATTGAGAAAAAAAGTGGAAAAATGAATAACAGGAGTATGAATTAAAATCAATTTAAATACCCAGAAAAATGAAGACAGTGAAATAAAAATAGGATTCAGAGAGAGTAAAAGACGGAATGGAAAAGTAGGGAAAAAGTGAACATTTTTTTAAAAAGCTAACAGCAATTTACTGCTTGCAGGAATGAGATTGAACAGTTTTAATGATTCTGCTTCTGTATTAGCAAGTTCTATTGGGGTTGCCTTAACAATTATTAGTTTGTTATAAGTGGGCTTGTAGTATTGACAAAGCAAATCTCAATTTCTAAGATTTCCTTGTGGTCATGCACATTATAAGGTATACGTCAATAACCCTGTTATTTTTGAGTGTAGTGTGGCCTGATATTTTGTTCTTGTATAACCGTTGCTCAGAAGCTGCAATGTCTTGAACCTGTGTTACTTTGTACTTGATGTAGAATTGTATCTGAATGATAAAAGTGCTTGTTCTTTGAAATCTAATTGTTTTGCCGGCTTCTAGGAAGTAAAAGGGCCCTCCTGCCATCAACAGGAATGGCAAAAACTTCATTCATCCTGAAATGAATTGCCAGCTGAAACCCACATTGAAATAACATGAAATTAGTGTCAGGATGCGTAAAAAATCTTGGGTTCAAGCAGTAAAGGGAAAGGCAATATCATTAGTTACATTTGAGAAGTCAATAGCTACTACATGACAAAGAAACTGAAGCACCACAAACTTGCTTTTAATTCTAGGTACCAGGAAGAGTTATAAATTATTCTTTAAGTTTTATATATTGCTATGAACCTTGGTGAAATCTGGCATTTCTTTTCATAAAAATGTCTTCTATCTAAGGATCTGATTTAAACAAATCTACGAGGATGGACGTTTTATGAGATGGAAGTTTTGGTGCATTTTAAAAGAAGTTTGGAGTAGGACAGAAGATTGTCTGTCTGCCAACAATAGTATTTTGATTATAAATGGAGGAGTATTAATTTCTCCATCAGACTGTATGTTGAGCTTACTTGGATATTTTTCAGCCTACCCTTTTGTACAAATACAATGCAATGCCTTAATCAGTCAAAATTCTTTTGTTCATTCCAATAATTTTCTTGTGCAAACATTGGGATTTCATGTGCCCCTGACACACTAATATAATTCGTTATGATTCCAAGTTTTTGAGTTTAGGGATCTTCTGCAGCAAGCAAAGGAGGGAGTGAGGTGATTTATTTCAATGACTATGTCATTGGCACAAAACAGACATTAATTATTGATTTGTAAGTTGTAAGCTGAGACTTGGCTAGGGTTGATTATGTCTGGCCTTCAGCAAAACGTCATCATCAGATGCATTAGCTATGAGGATCAAATCGGAATAGTGTGTCATGCAGAATTGCAGAAAATACTTTCTGAAATGATAAAACTGATTGTCCGGCTGAATAAAGTTCTGAAAAACATTCACTCCAAAATATTGCTCAACGCAGGCCATAGTTAATTTGGAGGATCAGTATCACGTTTTGTGCTGAAACAAGCAATTGCCAATCTTGCAAGTGACAAATCCCATTAAACACCCTGACGAATTTGAACCAGTTTTGTGTTTGAAGTTAAAATCCTAGAGCAACATTAGGACAGATTTTTTTTAAATGCTGAAGCACTCGTAACAGACAATGCTGTGACGTGTGGGGTATTTTAAATTCAACGGTGAATGTCAAGCAGGTTGTAAGTGAAAAGCCAGTTTGTCTTGACTTGATATAGTTCACATATCATTATTTTTGGACAGGTTGTAATTAATGCCCAAATATTTTAGCTAAAGAAATCAAGGTAAGAGAGTTAAAATTGTGGCTATATACTAAATCCAGTTCTTAAAAAAAAACCTTATACTAATTTAGTACTTATTTCTTGCCCTGGATCAGATTGCTGAGTTTATTTGGACTTGCAACTTGTAAAAGGATCAGGGGTAAGATAAAATAAAGGAGTAACAAAGCTGCTGAAGCACACTTTTACATTGCTAAATGGTACATGTTAGAAGAAAGCACAATGCACTATAGAGTTTCTCCACTTATTTAATTTCAGATAGAGTTTCTGGAAGCAGCATAATGCATTCTGAAAACATGTTGTATTTCACCCCCACTGCATATGATCCAGAAGCAATATAGGAGCAAATCTTCCTAATTTCTGCTAAATCAAAAGGAAACATTTTTGTTTCAGAAAATTTCTTGCTATATTTTGAAATATTCCGCATTTTTAAAACTTAGTAAAATGAAACGTTCTTATTTTGTACAAACATAGCATCTATATATTAAATACAAAGGAAACAGTGACTTGTAAATGGTGACATGGAGTAAAAATTTAGTTAAAGCTAGAAAAAACATCTGGGACCTTAAAGAACAATAGGATCAACTGTGCACTTAACAAATGAACTGGTGGGATTAATAAATCAAATAAAAGTGAGTTAGAGGTGGTAAATTCAACATCAAATTTGGTAGAGAAGGAAATAATGTGAAGGAAAGAAATATTGGACAAAACATAATGTGGAAAAGAAGAAAAAGTAAGAATTTAAAAATTGCTGTACTTTGAGTCTTCCAGCAGCAATCACAATCCTAAGGAATGGGAATTCACACTTCTAATTTTCATTCTTTGGGCTAGGAAAGCTGCGTGGTAATCATTAACAATTAACATATTGTTAAATGTGTTTCACTGTTAGTTGTTTGTCATGCCTTTCTAGTAGAAGTTTAATAAGTAATTAATGTACAAATGCTGTAACTTCATTGAAATCAGGTGGAAGTTACAGGTGAGATGTTACTGTTGTAAGGCCTAATCTCAATTCTGGGTTGCTAGCATTGTCGACTTCAAGCAAGAAGATTGTGGATTAAAGCCTCATTCAGGACTTCACTGTAAACAACAAGCCTGAAGTTCCAGTGCAATACTGTGGTAGCATTGTTTATTTAAAGACAATGTATTTCAGATGAAATATTAAATCCTCGGCCTGTGAAACATTCCATGGCAATATTTCAAGGAAGAGCAGAAGAGTTAACCCTTGTGTCGTGGCCAGTGTTAATCCCTCAATTGACAATGCAAAAACAGACTGTTGTTTGTTTGAAGGCTTGCTGTGTGCAAGCATGCTTAAATTTAAAATAAAGTCATTGGCTAGAAAGAATTTAAAGATATCCATTGGTAGTGAAAGCTGCTGTATAGATGCAAGTATTTTAATGGCAAAGCACTGCAAGTCATGTTTGTGATAATTCACAATTGAGGCATCTCTTCCTCGCCTCATTTTGCTGACTGATCAGCGCATGTTAAAAGTGAGAGTTGTTGCCCATTCTCACGACATTATTTTGATCTATCTTGATCTGATTAAATTTTCCTGAGCATGAGGGATTGGAAGAAATGGGAATAGAAAACAACAATTGATACCAGTTAAACTGAGGGAAGATTTTAATGTGCAGTTTTGGTTGCCACACTGTAGGAGTGATGTGAAGGCTTTAGAGAGGGTACAAAAGAGGTTTATCAGAATGTTAAGATAATAAAATGTGAGGCTGGATGAACACAGCAGGCCAAGCAGCATCTCAGGAGCACAAAAGCTGACGTTTCGGGCCTGGACCCTTATCAGAATGTTGCCTGGATTGGAGTGTTTTAGCTATAAGGAGAGATTGGATAAACTTGGCTAGAACATCAAAGGCTGAGGGGTGACCCAATATAAGTATATAAAATTATGGCAAGCATGGATAGGAGGAATAGTTTGGAGTGTTTATTTTCCCAGGGTGGAAATGTCAATTACAAGCGGGCATAGGTCTAAAGTAAGAGGGGAAAAATTTAATAGACATACGCGAGGCAAATTCTTTTACACAGAGCGTGGTTGGTGCCTGGAACACGCTGCCGTGGGAGTTGTTGGAAGTAGATAGGACAGCACTATTTAAGGGGTATTTAGGCAGACACGTGAACAAACCGGGAATAGAGGGATACAGACCTTGTGCAGACAGATGGGATTAGTTTAGAATGGCATCATGGTTGGTGCCGACGTGATGGGATGAAGGGCCTGATTCTGTGCTGCACTGTTCTGTTATATGAGAAGCAGCAAAAGCTTAGCAATCAGAGCTAAATGTTATTATATCATTTGTCTAAGGATTAAAAGCGGACTATCCTTTGGATAAATAAATAGATCAAATGTCAAAGGAAAGGGCAAGGCCTAGCTCGGAAAAATAAAAGATTTGCAAAGTCATGTCCCAGCAGAAAAGGGAAAGGTGAATAATTTAATCAAGCTATAACTTATTATAAAAGTTCAGTTTTTCAAAAGGTAATTTGTTTAAAATCAGCAATGCTAATGGTGCTGCAATTGCACCATTGGGAACCAATTGCTGTACTTCTGCATTTCAAGAACCTTCAGTTCAAAGCTGTTGAAAGAGAATCTGAGATGAAGATATTGCAGGGCATCAGAAAGTGAAAATGTTACCTGGACGCTTTGATTCAGGAGTAGTCGCACCTCTTAAGTTAGCAAGTGGTACAGGCACAGCAGCCACGGATGGCAGCATATGACTGAGAGTCAGGCAGGTAAGGTTACAAACAAAAACAAAAATTGCCAGAGAAACTCAACAGATATATCAACATCTGTGGAGAGAACAGAGTTGATATTTTGAGTCTGGTGACCCTGCTTCAGAACTTGCACTGGATGCATGCTGAAGAAACCTTGGCCTTTGACTTTATTGAGCTAAAATATTGCCCTTGCTGACTATGTGAATGAGACAAAAGCCTGCAGTTCAGACTAGAAAAGTGATTTGGCATTGTGGTACAGGAAACCATTTGAATTGGAGAGAGTGATAAGGAATGTGGCCATGGTGGGGACTAATATAGTCGGGGGAATAGATACTCTTTTTGGCCATGAGCAAGAGTTCCACTGGTTGTGTTATGTGCATGATCAATAGATAAGGGCCCCTCTTTGAGGCTGGAGAAGAATTTGGAGCAGGAAAGACAGGATTCAGTTGCTATGGTCCACTGAGGAACTGATCTAGGGAATTTTAAAAAAATGTTATAGAGTCATAGCATTATACAGCTTGGAAACAAACCCTTCAGTCCAACTTTTCTACGCAGACCAAATATTCTAAATTAACCTATTCTCATTTGCCAATCTTCCCTCTAAATCCTTACTATTCATAAACCCATCAGATGCCTTTTAAATGTTGTAATTGTACCAGCCATCACCACCACTTCCTCGGGCAGCTCATTCCATACAAACACTACCCTCTGCGTGAAAATGTTGTCCCTCAAATTCCTTTTAAATCTTCCCCTCTCACCTTCAACCTGTACCCTCGAGTTTTTGAACTCACCTACTGAGGGGAAAAGACGTTGACTATTCACCCTATCCATGCCCCTCATGATTTTATGAACTTCTATAAGGTCACCCCCCCCCCCCCCCCCCCCCCCCCCCCCACCATCTTCTGGTGCTCTAGAGACAATAGTCCAGCCTATTCAGCCTCTCCCTATAGCTGAAACGCTCTGACCCTGGCAACATCCTTGTAAATCTTATCTGAATGCTTTCAAGTTTCACAACATCTTTCCCTTAGCAAGGAGACCAGAATTGGATGTGGTATTCCAAAAGTGGCCTAACCAATGCCATGTATAACCACAATATGACATTGCAACTCCTATACTCAGTGTACTGACCAATAAAGTTCTGCTGAGGGAGTAAAAGGACCTAGGTCAAAATGAACAATCACAACCTTAAAATGTAATAATATTTGACTTTCTAGCCAAACCCAGTATCCATGTGTGTGTGTGTGAGTGCTGCAAGAATCAAAACACCTGGCTCCTACACTGTTCTGAACCATATACTCAACTCTCTGATCTGCTCAGCCTGAAAAATCAGAGTCCTGGTGATCTGTTCTGAAATATGGTTTAAGTAGGAATCCTTATCTTGGCAAAATTGTCACATCATTCTGTCTACCCTTTCTAATTAATGAAAATGTATGGAGATAGCCTATTAATTAGTGTGCTGTAGTTGAGAGGAGTCGAGAGGTTTCAGCATCAACAGGGATAGTGAGGAACCCAGGAAAACTGGAACTCGTGTCTCTCACACTTATCTGGAGGTGAAGGAGCTGAGGGGCTGGAGGAAGAGTGCAGATTCATCAATCAAGCAGGCATGGATTAAAGTGGCCGAGGAGCAGCATTGTTACCTTAATCCCTAGTACCAGGAGTGGCCCGTCAGGTGAATTATGTAACCTTATCATGCACCAAACCCTACACTCTGACTTGGACAGCATTATCTTGAACAGCAAGCACCACTCATTTTGCTGTCTGCAAATCATTCCTAATTGCCAATTCAGCTACTGATAATTCCAGATTGAAATTTAAACTCCAATATTTATTCATTTAGTCATTCATTTGTGACTTTAACCAATAAGTCCAAAGATGTGTAGGGTAGGTGAATTGGCCATGCTAAATTGCCCATAGGGATGTTTAGATTAGGTGGGTTATAGGGGGGATGAGTCTGGGTGTGATGCTCTGAGGTTCGATGTGGACTTGTTGGGCTGAAAGGCCTGTTTCCAGACTGTAGGGATTCTATTCTAAAAGTGTCAACAAGACTGTTACAGTAATTCAAAAAATGTAAGCTCTCAAAGCAGGGCAGTGACTACACACAGGTAGATTACATGTCCTGCTTTCCAGTTTAACTGAGGGCACAGGTCAATACTGGCGACTTCCCAGCATCTCTTAGGTTTTTGCTTCCAATTGCACAGCTGAATAACTTCGTTTGATGCATGCCATAGGCACTGAAAGCTGCTGTTTATGAATGCTTTCCAAGCCACAACCTACAGCATGATCAATTATGTCAGTACATTCTGAATGGCCTAGATGGGGGAAAGGCTCATTTTTAATTAGTTTAAAGGACATGTGGTCTATTTATTTTGGCTATAAATGGACATTTGTGTAAACTCCCACAATCTCCTAATTTGTTCCTTAAGTTACCAATTATCAATGTGTCCATCGTCTTCATTATTTCTTGTATGGCTACTTCATGATGTTTTCCTAAAATAAGAGGACACTTTGACGTGTTCTTTACCCATTTGTTTTGGAAAGGAGGTATATGCTATCAAGACCCAAATGATTGATAATCTTGAGTTCACAATCTCAACTTTCACTTAATTGGTGAAAATTCTCATTAAATCAGTCAATTGTTATTCACCATTTGCACTTCTTTAGAGCTATTTCTTACATGTTCTTTTTAATCGCTATGTTTGGAAAGGATTTCTTATAACCTTTTTTTAAAAAACAAAAGATACAGCTTAAAAAATTGCTAAGAACCTCAAAGCTATATAAAATGAAAGATCAGAAAGTACTAATCTAAACAAATTGTTATACAAAGCAATAAAAAATGAAATATATTTAGATAGTCAATACATAGCCAAGAGTGGTTGAAGTCAAAAGGGTTGTACAGTTGTTAAAAAATTAATTCAAATACTTAGATTAAGTTTTTAGTCAAATATAATTGCCTGTCTTCTTAAAATAATCTAAAACAAAGCCAGTGCAGGCCCAGTGTAATCTCTTCCCCAGTAATTCTGTGTCTTTCTGGTTGCTTAATAAGGCATTGTTGAGCTGGAAGACATTAACTCTCAGATTTTGACTTTGACGTTTGCATATTTTCAACACCGTGAAATGAGAATGGGCTAAACAATGACCCTGAGGCTTTTGTCTTGTAACCCTAAATAATTGGTGTATTGTCTTCATTCTGTTCACAATCCTATGATGCATTTCATTGTCAAATTAGGCAAAACAGAGTACATAATAGTAAAGTACTAAAATCAAAACTAATTACATTTCAGAATAAAATATTACCTTGATCACTGAATATATTTTGCATAATTATGACAGAACTAAATTCTGAAATGATTATGAATCCAACATGACCAACACTCCAACATGATCCCCATTGACATGCACTTTCACACCCTGCTTCCTTGTCACTGTATACACTTGACCACAGTTACTAAAACTAAAGACACAAAAACTAGGGGTCATCATCCCAAGGTAAGTTAGCCATTTAGGTTTGAGATCAGTTGAAATTTATTTAATCAAAAGGCTTTGAATCATTAGAATTCTTTACCTCCAGAGGACAGAGTGCCCAGTCATTGAGTAATATATTCAAGACTGAGACTGATAGATTTTTTGAATCTAGGGTTGCCAAAGAATATAGAAATTGGGCAGGAGAGTGGATTTGAAATTTAGTGTCACCCATTACCTTATTGAATGACAGTGCAGTCTCCTGGGAATGTGCGACCAGCTATCATGCTATTTCATATGTTTCGATGTTCTTGCAATAATGTGAGCAATAATGAAGGTGGGGATTATGGATAATATTGCTACAAGCCCTATGTTTTAATTCTTGGAGTTTCAGTTTTAAACCAGACACAGCTCTTAAATAGCTGTTACATTCAAAATATATTGAGGTCGGGAAGCATAATCAATCAAAGGATGCCCCTGACCCACTGCACCCCACAACCCATTTGCTACTCTGCCACACCTCACCTCCGAGAAACCACTTTTGGGCTATTGGTCAGCCCATTGTACAGTTTTCAATTGAACAAGTTACCTTTGAAGGCATGACTGGCACGAGCAGCTTGCCAAAATCATTAAAATTGGGTCCATAGTCTGATAAGGAGGCTGCCTTGTCACCTGGGACGTATATTACTCATGAAATACCACTTCTTGTGACAGAAAAGGTTGCTCAGATGAATTTCTTCCCATGTGTGAGATTCCCTCAAAATGTGAGATAATTAGGAATCCAAATCCATTCATGTTACTGTCTGACTTGCAATACTTTAAGGCCTGATCAGGAACCAGCTTTAATACTAATTATTCCGAGGAAGGGTCACTGGACCTGAAATGTTAACTCTGATTTCTCTCCACAGATGCTGCTGGACCTGCTGAACTTTTCCAGCAATTTTTGTTTCTCTTTCTGATTTCCAGCATACACAATCCTTTCAGTTTTTATTTAATATTAATTATAATGTGATGTGCACACTGATCTTTACTTACTCGATTTTGAAAGTAGGAGGTTGTCCTTCTTTTTACCCGTTTTTATAAAGCTAGTAAGAATTCATTTTTGACTTGGGCCTGTAATTCTTCGCAGTGCATTTTTTCAAAGTATCATACGGAGGAATTGAAAGTTATTGAATCTCATAGCAGGACGTATAAGTATAATATAATGTTCAAGATTAATGTGGAGTGTAATTACTGCCTTGTTAAGTTTAATCGTGAAATTTCCCCCATTATAAGAGAAATGGTCTGCATTTTCTCAATAAAAAAAATTACTGGGTTATTGAATCCACAAAGTTAAAGCGCTTTAAGTGGAAATGTAGACAAGTGTTTTTACAAGTCATACTATTTACATATAATTTCTGGTCTTATGATGTAAAATCATTTTACAGATTTCCTTCTATGGTTTTTTGCAGGTGCTGTTGATGTGTGGAGCACAGTTCTTGCACAGGAACCAGTACATCATTATCAGCACAGCCAGGAGATAGAGGCTGTAGCAATAGCATCAGACAATGCTGTAATTGCAACTTGCTCAGGTTATCAAGTAAGATTAGAAGCCTGTGATGAGAAAGGATATTGGAGGACAGCTGAGCAGTTTGAACTCCAAAAACTGGTGGGTTTTTGTTTCCATTGCAATTCTGTATTTCATTTACCAGTCACTGCTTAATGCATTTTACGAACTCATTCATTATCACAGATACACAAAGTTTGTCTCTCACTGGTGTCCCTTGGATGCCTTAGCATCTTTCGTGTGTTGAAGAATCCAAAACAGGAACAAAGATTAACCAAACAAGCATATTTTAAAAAAGAGATCATTATTAATAAAGCACTATAACTACATTCAAAGAATTATTTATGTTCAAAGATCTCAAAAATCTTCAATTAATTATTTTGCGAATGCAGAGGCTAATTTTATGAGCAAAGATTATTTTGGCCAATCATAGACAGTGTACAAATTGCTCTATCTTGGATAATTTATTCCTGTCCATTCAATGAGAAACCATTTAGATGTGAATCTTCAAGAAAGTAACGCTAAAATATCTCCCTAACATTTCAGATGTAGTCATGCAAAAATTCAAAATATAAGTACAGATTTACCCCTCTGGCTTCCTGCATTCCACAATAATTCTTTCAATAACACTGGAATCGTTGCCATCATTTTAAGTTCTACTCCAATCACTTTTTGAAACAAATATTTGTGTTGTTTGGTGTTTTTTCAACAATACAATTGACAAAGCATCAACAGCTTTTGCTGGGAGTTCCTAATATTATATTCTTGCTGTGGCCAAGTTAATGTAGTGTTTTGTTGCTAAAGCAAAGATCTAAATTCGTTTAAGGATGTTAAGTCAACACTTGGTCTGTTAAGAGACTGCAGGATTTGAGATCCTGGTTCTTTTCTGTTGCTCAGATATCTTTTATTGCTAGAGACTTTGTACATTCCAAGTTACCGCCTTTTTTTTCAAGCGAGACATTTACATGTGCTAGAATCTGAAGTAATGACTTGGAAATTATGCTTGCAGTTGTGCAGATAGCACTGCAAGTAGCATTATTGAAGAAGTGTCATATTAGTGAAGATAGAGAGAATGGTAGAGAGAAAAGACTGATGCCAATTAGAAATGTGATTGAAAAATATAGAAAAAAAAATTCAATGATTGTTTATGGACTGGAGGAAGGTCCTTGGGTCAAAAGTAGGACAACTATTTCTTGGTCTATATTAATGACCATGACTGTGATCATGCCGGACATAACTTCAAAATTTAAGAATGCGCCAAATGTGGAAGAATTACGACCTGAAGAGTACAGTATAGTAACAGAAATTGTATCCAACAAATCCAAGTTGGAAGGAAAAAGAAAAAGCAGCTCCTAGGAAGAACGAAAAAACCCTTGAGAAAGACTCAAGAAGAGCTGTCTGGGAAGGTGGGGTGGTATTTTGCATCCTGTCTGTATTTGTGCTCCATTTGAACCTTGTGCTATCCTTATTCATCTAAATCTGCCATGTCATCACTTTTTGCCCTTCTTTCTCATATGTTTGTCTAGCATACCCTTAAATGAACATCAGATTTGGGAGCTGTAGGCATTTCAGCCCCTCAAATCTACTCCACCATTTAATATGATGATGGTTGATCTCATCTTGACCTCAACTCCCTTTTCCTGCCCGCTATCTATAACGCTTAAACCCATTACTAATTAAAAATTAATGACGGTTTGCAAGATTAAACTTAAATGAAGTGTGGGCTGATATTGGCTGGGACTTTTTCAGGAGTGGAAGACAGCTCCAACCAAATGTTAGGAGCACAAAAGCCCGAAACGTCAGCTTTTGTGCTCTTCTGATGCTGCTTGGCCTGCTGTGTTCATCCAGCTCTACACTTTGTTATCTCGGATTCTCCAGCATCTGCAGTTCCTATTATCTCTCTCCAACCAAATGTTGATCATCCACTGACAATTGGCTAAAGGGCTACAAAGCAAGGGGCTCCAGTGGCTAAACTAAACAGGGTTGAAACTCTCTTCCAGCGACAATTTCTTCTGAGAAAGGAGGGAGGAGACGTAATGCATAGCAGAAGATCATAATGCTGTAATCATTGAAGTGTGAAGCGTGTACATTAAATTTATTGTATACTATATCACTGAACCATGAATTTTTTTTTTATATGAGTTTGGCTGTATGTTGTTCCAAATTAGTTGTATGTATGCAAGAACTGGAAGAAAAGCTTTTCAGTAGCAGAAGGTATGAGAAGCAAAATAATCCAACAGTTGGCCAGGAAATTGTACTTTATACTTTGCGTGCTTGTGTATCAGAATTGACTCTCTTAGAAAACCATTTTGTTTGATATTTGTTCAGTTGTCAAGTTAGATTATTGCAAGTTCAAAATACAGGTAGATATGTATTGAGAAACAGCACTATACTCGCCATTTGCCTGATTTAAAGATACTGAGTTCCAAAATGGGGCGACTTTCCATATTAAGCAGAGGTTCACCTGCACATCTGCCAATGTGGTATACTGCATCCACTATACTCGGTGTGGCTTCCTCTACATTGGGGAAACCAAGCGGAGGCTTGGGGACCGCTTTGCAGAGCACCTCCGCTCGGTTCGCAATAAACAACTGCACCTCCCAGTCGCAAGCCATTTCCACTCCCCCTCCCATTCTTTAGACGACATGTCCATCATGGGGCTCCTGCAGTGCCACAATGATGCCACCCGAAGGTTGCAGGAACAGCAACTCATATTCCGCTTGGGAACCCTGCAGCCCAATGGTATCAATGTGGACTTCACAAGCTTCAAAATCTGCCCTTCCCCCACTGCATCCCAAAACCAGCCCAGTTTGTCCCCCTCCCCCCACTGCACCACACAACCAGCCCAGCTCTTCCCCTCCACCCACTGCATCCCAAAACCAGTCCAACCTGTCTCTGCCTCCCTAACCTGTTCTTCCTCTCACCCATCCCTTCCTCACACCCCAAGCCGCACCTCCATCTCCTACCTACTAACCTCATCCCACCTCCTTGACCTGTCCGTCTTCCCTGGACTGACGTATCCCCTCCCTACCTCCCCACCTATACTCTCCTGTCCACCTATCTTCTTTTCTCTCCATCTTCGGTCTGCCTCCCCCTCTCTCCCTATTTATTCCAGAACCCTCACCCCATCCCCCTCTCTGATGAAGGGTCTAGGCCCGAAACGTCAGCTTTTGTGCTCCTGAGATGCTGCTGGACCTGCTGTGTTCATCCAGCCTCACATTTTATTATCTTGGAGCCTCCAGCATCAGCAGTTCCCATTATCTCAAACTATAAAGGGTTATATTCTCACTGTAATGCCTAAAGATACAAGCACTTTCAACTTTATCTTTGATTTGATACAGTTTATACATTGGACCAAGAATTGTGCTGTTGATTTCTTGTGCTTTTCTGCTTCTGTGTAATTTTAGTTGCAAAGTTAGTTTTTAGCACAAATGCTTTCAACAGGGTAATAATTTACTAATTCGCAGCATAGCCGGATGAATGTATAAACATTCTACAGTCTACGTAATTTCTACTGCATATCATCGTAATTACAGTTAATTGACTTCCTACATTACAGCAGCGCTGGTACTTTGAGTACTTTCTTAGCTGTGAAGTGCCGTGGGACATCCTGGGAATTTGGAAGGCGCAATGTAAATGCCGGTTTCCTTTCTTTCATGGCATACGTTACAATTAACCTGTTTAAGATTGTACAGTTTATTGCATAGGAAAACACCTGCTTTTGAAGTGCCATTTTGTTCAAGCATTGAGTACCACAGTTGAAAAAACCTGAACACTTTAAAGTATTTTTCTGTACTCCCCCTCTTGAGTTGTTAATTTATCTTCTTCAAGTTGGCCAAGACAGCAACCTAGTTAAAACCAAGGCACAATGAAAGCAGATATTATTAATTCTTTTACTTAAGTTATGGAGCGAAGTCAGCATTAAATGTATGTTGAGAAAGGGGAAGCACAATACTTCATACTATGTATTTTATATAAAACCATATGCAACACATTCATTAATGTGAGCCCAAAAGAAGTTTTTAAAAAGAATAAAACTCCAGTTGTGAAATTTTTCATTTAATTAAAGAAGTCTCTCATACATTTCTCTAATTATCAGGAATATCACAGGTGTTAGTTATTCCTTGAATGATTTAACTATGGTCACTCATTTAATCCTGCTGAGTTGCCATGACATCATTTTCTTACCAGGAATTATTTTGGTTTCATTACCTAATGAGAAGAATATTCAGCTGGCTTTGTGCCAGTCTGGGTCTGTATTAACAGAGTTCATTGATTTAGTATTTTAAAAAGTATTTAGATAAAACAAATAAGAAATACTCACTGCATTTGGAAAGGACCAAAAGTGATACAGCAAAGCCTTAATTATCCACATAACCAAGATTAACTCAGAAAGCAGGGTAACTGCCAGACAATCAATACTCCCTAAATTATACCACAGATTGGTAGTGTGAGTTTTGAATGTGTTGCAGCCTGTTTCAGTCCTCTGTTGCTGAACTCCCATTTTTTTTTACTCTGTTTCTGCTGGCAGGGCTCACTTGCACCAAATAGCTGATCTGCCAGCTCTGAGCTCTCCCATCAACCCGTTCATGATTGCAGCTGCAAGACCAGTCATGAGTCCAAATGATCAGGCCAAAGTCAATATCGTTCCTGCGTACAATACAGTCTGCACTTGGAGTCATTGGAAGCTTTTTGAACAGACATTCTCGATATTGAATGTTTAAGTTGACAGCTGAGTTCAATGGAAATTGTCAATAGGATAGCTGGAAGTGACTGCATGTATCCTTCGGTGCCCATCTCTGTAAGCTGGTGGAAATGTCATCTTATGCTTAAACAGTAATTTTAGGCCAACTTTCTTGTGTGTGTTGAAGTGGGTGTGTGATTTTTTTTTTGAGCTGACAGATAAACTATTCTAAGTCAACACAGTGTGGAGCTGGAGGAACACAGCAGTTCAGACAGCATCAGAGGAACAGCAAAGTCGATGTTTTGGGTCAGGACCCTTCATCAGAGCTATTCTCATGCCAGCTGATGTTAGTGGTAGAAGAGTTGAATGGCCTAGAAATTAAATCACCTCCTATCATTCCTTCATTATTTCATTGTCCTGCATAGTTGAGAGCTTGAACGATAAAAGTTAGCTAGTTTGAATGAAGGTTTAATTCAGTTTCCAGAAGGCAAAGCTACACATGGCAACAATGTTTAGTTGACAATTAGATTATTGTTTTATGTTTGTTTTTTGATTCAAAGTATGCAATCCATAAAACTGCTGGAAAATATTTTTATCTCATTATTTTATAGGCTAGCTATCTTCAACTTGTTCCAGGTGGTCCTCTAAATACAGCTGGAAGTCAGCCAGTAATAGCAGCAGCTGAAGATACTGTTTACTTACTGAACCCTGATGCAGAGCCAAAGGTACTTCATTCCATCTATGGAAATACAGTGACCTGCCTGGATGTATCCACTAATCAGCTTGCCTGTGGTGTTAAAAGTTTTGGTTGGATAATTAGCCACGGCAACAAGGTATTTTCTTTTCCTGGTTCTACAATAGATTGTAATAACATTTAAGAAAGGTGACAATATTTACTATATTTAAAAATATGATGAAAGTAATATTTAGAACATTGAATATTATACATGATAAACTGGATGCCACTTTATGCTTCTACCCAGTTCCAAATTTATATTCCAACTTATGTCTAGAATTATTTTAAGCTTTTTTGTTTGATTTAGAAGACAATATTTTTTAGTATTTGCACCCTTAAGGGCTATTCCTGGGTGATGTGCAATTCTCATCTTGCTCCTTTGAAATCCTATTCTACCTACTTTTGTACTGAAATCTATAAAATAAGCAATTCCTTTTGTAGTTTCAAGATTGACCAGTGTTTACTCGCTCCAAATAAGTTACTTCATGAAATCAAACATAGAATTTAAACAGAAAACAAAGATTTGCTTGTATTTATATCCTTCCACAAAAATAGTGTATCTTTTTCACATTTAGTATGTGACTAACTTATATTGTGACACAAAACTAGGACTAATTTCAAAACTATTTGCCACTCAGGAAATCTCAGTTAATCCAGTGACAATAATCTAATTTGTTTTAATATTCATTCAAGGTTCTTGGACATGTTGCCACTGCCAATAAAATTATTTTTTAAAAAACTTTCAAGTAAGGAGCAAATGTCTGGGTACTGTTGTGAAGTTGGGTACAGTACTTGAGGATTTGGGAGGCAAGTAGTTAGAATTGTAAAATGCTGGGGGCGGTGTGTGGGTGGAGCATTGTGTGGTCCCTTTAGAAGATGACATGTTTTTTCTATGCTTTAGAGATTTAAGTGGTTGTTTGTGAGCGGCAGATTGAAAGTTTGCAGGTACACAGAGATTTTGTGCTCCTAAGATGCTGCTTGGCCTGCTGTGTTCATCCAGCCTCACATTTTATTATCTTGGAATTCTCCAGCATCTGCAGTTCCCATTATCTCAGGTACACAGCGAGTACCTGCTTTGAAACATTTGTGTCAAAAGGCCAAGTTAGCAGGCCAAGCAGCAGTTTTGTAATCAAGACAGCAAGTTGTTGAATTTAGCCAATCAATTTGAACCAGGCACTTAGATACCAAAAACCGATTAAATTTAAATCTAATGGTTTTGACCAAGTAGAACAATCATATTGTAAGAAATTGATATGTCATCAAGAGTAGAAAAGGAGACGACTGTTGGAAAAAGATGGGAAAACTAACTGCCATCTGCCAAAGTTAATGGCTCTCAGCTCTCAAAAGAGAATCACTGGCTCTCACAGTCTTCTCTAAGTCTTAGTAAAAGCACCATCCAAATATGAAAGGTGCCAACAGCACAACTAGTTAATATTCTTGACAGACAAATCAATGGAAAAGGCATTCCTGACCGAACATTTGACGAAGAAGGAGCAGAGCATTCTGGAAGAGACACAACCTGGCTGTAATGTTGAGAGACGAAGTTCAATTCTTTTTCTATTTTGTTATATATAACTGGGACTTGTATTTATTGGAACAGAATTTTGTTTTATGCGGGAATAGTTAGTAGTTAGAAGGCATTTATTTGATTTGTTAATGGTTTAGTTAATTTGTTCATTGTTAGAGCTAGATAAATAAATTGTTAATTGTTGTTTGCAAAATGAGTGGCAGGGATTTATTTTATTTAACCACTAGAAGTTGCTGAAAGGCAGGTTACACCATTTTTCACACTCCTTTTTCAGATTATAGGGCGAGGTGCTCCTCTTTGGGTGTTTCGGTTTTGTTTCTCAGAGGGAGGGGCCAACCTCTGCTTCATAACAGTACTGTACTCCTAAATATTTACAGTACCAAAAACCTATGGAGTTGGAATTCTACATTAGTTCCATAACACTATTTTACAATAAATGCTTCATTCCTATAATTTCTAATCTTAATAAAGAGACAAAAAATTTCCGAGTAATATTTCATACTAGGGCATTAAAGGAAAAGGGGAGGAAATAAAAAACTCACCAGCACTTGAATTTTTTCTAACCTCCCAATTGTGCTTTCATTATGAAACATTTTTATATTATCCCTTGATCATGCAGAATTGGAGCAAGCATAATATCCTGTGATTTTAAAGTAGGTTCTATCAATTGGTTGCGCTTTGACTTTGTATTGGACCTGGCTTAAGTGAGTTCACAAACTCTGTCCAAGCAGGCACTCAGCTGCAGCAATAGATGTAAGTCGTTAGCTTAATGATTGCATTGATTCTTTGGTTAACACCCAAGCTTTTGAAAACTATATGTATATTAGTTAAGAAATTGCATGTCGTAGCTACTCACCAGAATGCTTCATGAATAATGGATAATTATTGTCTGAAAATTAACACTGTGACATTTTTAGTTAATTCAATTTAGTCATATTTCCATGTCCTGGGCATAGATTCAAAATTTGTATGGTGAAAAAGAATTCTGGAACACATGACTTTAGATTCTCGTGGTGTTTGTTGTTACTTTCATTTCAAGAAGTCGATAGTTGCATGCTGTTCTGAATTTAATAATTTTGCTTAGGATGTGAATTTACTTCTGATAATAAAGTACCAGTTTTAGCCTGAGCTAGATAGTTTGACAAGATGGTTTTCTGGGGGGTTTTAAGTAGTCTGGCGCACTATGAACTAAAACAATACTAAATGCTGAGAACACTCAGCAAATCTGGCATCATCTGTATTGAAAAACAAGTTACTAATTAAATGTTAATTATTTCTGTCTCTGTAAATGCCACTGGATCTGCTGGTTATACTTCTGTTTCTCTTTCACAACACACAATGTTTGCTTTTGATCACATGTACAGTGAATTCTCTCCATACAAAGAGGGTATAGAAGGGTAATTGTTACTGCTGTAACTTATGAACCCATTCACTCCATTCATAAATTTATAAAGATAAAAAAATCCAGATACAAATGAATTTGTTCAAAACTGTGTTGTGACTTTAACACTGTAAGAATGCTGGGAAAAGTGTTAATTGTAACAGTGCTCATTTTGTATATTCTGCATTTCGATATGTCACATTTTCTTCACCAACTGACAAATCTCAAAGGCATGTACCATGCTTGAATAGCCTATGCTTAAATATAATTAATCCTGTAACTAAAGTAAATTTACTGTATTGTGGGGAGAAGATGGCCTCGAGGTATTATCTTTGGATTATTAATCCAGAGACCCAGGTAATGTTCTGGGGACTCTGGTTCGAATCCTGCCATAGCAGATGGTGGAATTAACAATCTAATGATGGCCATGACACTATTGTCAATTATCGGAAGAACCCATCTGGTTCACTAATCTCCTTCAGGGAAGGAACTGCCATCCTTACCTGGTCTGGCCTACATGTGACTCCAGACTCACAGCAATGTGGTTAACTCTTAACTACTCTCTGGGCAATTAGAGATGGGCAATAAATGCTGCCCGGCCAGCAAAGCTCTCATCCCATGAATGAATAAAGGAAAAAAAAATTCTTATCTATTGTATAAACAATACTGAATGGCACGCAGTTGGTTACTGAATTTATCATGTTTATGGACCTGCTGAACTCACTAATGACTTACACAAATCTTTTTTTTAAGATCATCATGGATATTTTGCAATGTTGAGAATCTAGCAATCTAAATGAAACAAATGTCAAAAATATCAAAATAAACTTACTTGATTGCTGAAAGTGCCACCTGACTCAAAGTTAGCAATTCACACTTGAGATTAGGTATCTGTAATTGTTCCTGATAAATCTTTAGTTTCGGGGTTATGTTATAAGGAGGGTAATTATCTTAGTCACTTTTAGTTACCACAATTAGGCTACCACTTATTATATGTCGCTGTTTGCACGAGGAGATTGATGAATGCAACATAACTGCAGATTGATAATGAAATTGCTTCAAACTGAGAGCAGACACCTAATATACATTGTAAAACTTCCCTTTGTTTTCTCTACTATATTCATCACGAGAGGTTTTGACCCTCCTAAATGCTAAACAAAATCAGCAAGTGAATTGGACTATGAGGAGATGTCCATTCTACTGACAAGAACCAATGTTATTTCTATTATTACCCCAAGCTAATGAAATTTTTAGAACATAGGACTAGGCCATTCGGCTCCACAACTCTGCTAGGTCATTCGATATCATGGTTGATCATCTACCTCATCATTATTTTCCTCTGCTATCCTTTGATGTTACTCATGTCTGAAAATTTATTAACTTCCATCTGGGACATAATCTCATACTGAGCTAACACAGTCCTCTGGAGTAAAGAATTCCAAAGAGACAGTATCCTCTGAGTGAAGAAATTTTCCTTATCGTAGAACTAAATGACTGACCCGTTATTTTGAAACTATGCCTGGTTCTAGATCCCTTGCCAACCAGTAGAAACCCCTTTCCTGTATCTCGTATTTCAAGCCCTTGAAGTTTGTAAATTTCAATGAGATTGCCTCTTGTTTCTCCTCACTGGAGAAAGTACAAACTCAGCCTCCTTATTCCTCACAGAATGATCCTACCATCCCAAGAAGTATCTGATGAACCTCCTCAGCACGCTTCCTATGGAAAGTCTATCCTTGCTTAGGTAATGGACCAGAATTGCGCACAATACTCCAGTTGTGGTCTCACCAAGATTCATTACAATTGAAGTAAGATATTAGTACTCCCAAAGTCAAGTCCTCTGTTGATCAAAGCCAATGTGCAATTTGCCTTTTTAATTACTTGCTGCACTTGAATATTAGCTTTCAGCGGCTTATAAACAAGGATACCCAAATCCCTTTAGACGTTTTCTGATCTCTTGCATTTAAGAGAAACTCTATATCTCTGTTCTTCCTACCAAATTGCATACCTTCACACTTCTCCATGTTACATTCTATTTGTTATGTTCTTGTCCATTCACTTAGTGTACCTAAATCCTTTTGATGTCTCACAACACCCATTCACATCAAGCTCAATGGCATCTGCAAACTTTGAAATATTAAATTTGCTTCCCATATCTAATAATTAATACAGATTATGAAGCAATAAGGCCTAAACATTGATCCTTGCAGTACCCACATGCAAATCTGAAAATGATCCACTTGTTCCTACTACCTGTTTTTTTTCTGTTAATTGATCTTCAATCTATATTAGTAAATTACTCCTTCCCTCATGTACGCTAATTATGTTTTTTAACCTCCAGCATTTGCCTTTCAAATGCATTTTGAAAATCCAAATACCACATCATGCTGTGAAATCCTCAAAAATTTCTGACAGGTTTCTCAAACATGATTCATAAATCAATGTTGATGCTGCACAAACAGATCAGTATTGATCTAACTGAAGGCAGGTCCTTGGCTCATTATTTGCTGAGGCTTCATCTTTAACTTTTTTTTTGACAGTTTTTGTCTGTGGCGTCTTGCATAGTCCTCCACTATCAGGAGCAGAGACTGAAAGCAGACCCAGGTCTAATTCAGCTGGAATAGGAATCTGACACGTACACCTCTGGCATTATTCTGAACCACAAGCTGACCATCTACTTAACAGATCTAACCACTTTCCCTTGAGTCTACACATCACTACAAAAGAAATCTACAATACAATACAATGGAGTGATACAGCACGAAAGCATTCCCTTCGGTCCAACCAGTCCATGCCAAACATAATCTAGACTAAACTAGTCCCAACTGCATGCTCTAGAGCCATATCACTCTAAACCTTTCCTATTCATGTATCCATCCAAATATCTTTTAAATGTTTTAATAGTACCCACATCCACTACTTCCTCAGGAAGTACATTCCACATGCGAATCATCATCTGTGTAAGAAATTTGCCTCATGTCTTTTTAAAATCTCTCTCCTCTCACGCTAAAAATGTGCCACTAGTCTTGAAATCCACATCTTGGTGTAAAGACAACTACCATTAATTCTATCTATACCTCTCATTATTTTAGAAACTTCTGTCAGGTCACCTCTCAACCTCCTGCGCTCTGGTGAGAAAAGTCCCAGCCTATCCAGCCTTTCTTTATAACTCAAACCTTCCTTACCCTCGACAGCTTGTTAATATCCTTCCTGTAACTGGGCAACCGTAACTGGACACAGTATTCTGGAAGAGGCCTCACCAGTATCCTGTACAACCTCAATATAACTTTTCAACTCCTATATTCAAAGGACTGAGCAATGAAGGCAAGTGTGCCAAATGTCTTTTTCACCATCCTGTCTAAATGTGATGCACACTTTAAAGAATAATGCACCTACACCCTTAAGTCTCTCTGCTCCAAGGCACTACCCATTAGTTTGCCCTGCCATTAATTGTAGAAGCCTTACCCTTGTTTGTTGTACCAAAATGCAATGCCTTGTGTTTATCCTGATTGAATTACATGTGCCATTTTTCAGCCCTTTGTCCCATTCGATCAAGATCCATTTGTAATCTTAGAAAACCTTCTTCACGATCTACAATGCCACCAATTTTGGTGTCATCCGCAAACTTTACTAACCATGCCTTCTATATTTCATTATTTATATAAATGTCAAAAGAGGACCCAGAACTGATCCTTGTGGAACACTGCTGGTCACAAGTCTCCAGTTAGAAAAGCAACCCTCCACCATTACTCTGTCTCCTGCCATTATGCCAATTACGTATCCAATAAGCATGCTCACCCTGAATTCCATGTGACCTAACTTTACTAGTTAATCCACCATGTGAAACTTTGTCACAGACTTTCCTAAAATCCAAATAAACAACACCTACTGTTCTGCCCTCATCAACCTTTTACGTAACTTCCTCAAAAAATTCATTCAAGTTTGTGAGATACAATTTTCTTCGCACACAACTGTACTGACTATTCTAATCAATTTCTGCCTCTTTAAATGTCCATAATCCTAATTTTTATAATCACCTCCAACAATTTACCCACAACCGAAGTCAGACTCTCAGGCCTGTTGTTCCCCAGTTTCTCCTTACAACCTTCCTTAAACAAAAGGTATAACATTAGCCACCCTCCAGTCATCAGGCACCTCACTCATAGTTACAGATGATGCAAATATTTCTGCAAGGGGTCTCGTAATTTCCTCCCTTACTTCCCACAACATTCTGCGATACATTAGATCAGGTCCTGGAGATTTGTCCACCTTTATATTCTCTAAGACCTCCTGAATTTCTTCTTCTATATTGTGAACTGCTTTTAAAACACCAAAGTTTATTTCTCTGCTTTCGCTAGACTCCATTTTTTTCTCCACAGTAAAAACTGATGCAAAATATTCATTTACTATCTCTCCTTTCGCCTGGGGTTCAACTCAAAGATGACCTCCTTGATCTTTAAGATGCCCTACCTTCTCTGTTACACTCTTGCTTTTAATTTATCTGTAGAATCTTTTTGGATTACGATTAACCTTATCTGCCAATGCTATCTCATATCCCCTCTTTGACTTCCTGATTTTTCTCTTAGGAAAGCCCCTAGCCTCTTTATATTGATTTAGAGATTCAATTGAACCAAGTTGTCTATATCTAAAATAAGATTCTCTTTTGTTCTTGAGTGGTACCTCACTATCTTTATTTATCTATTGTCCCGTAATCTTACCAGCATCACCCTTTACTCTGACAGGAACAAAACACCTCTGAACTCTGGTTGTCACACTCTTGAATGCCTCCCACTTGTCAGATGTCTTTTTACCTGCGAACAGTCTACTCCAATCAACTTTTGAAAGATCTTGTCTTATACCAATAAAATTTGCCTGACTCCAATTAAAAATTTTAATTTTTATGGAATGTTTATTGTTTTCCAAAACCATTTTGAAACCAACAGAATTATGATCGCTGGATGCAAAGTGTTCCCCAGCTTTGACTTCAGTCACCTGCCCTGCCTTATTGCCCAAAAGAAGGTCTAGTTTTGCTCTTTCTGTAGTAGAAGCATCCACATATTGATTAAAAGAATTTTCTTCACAAAACTTACTTTGGAAGAAATTTGCTATGAAAAAGTTCAGAGAAAATTTCTGCTTCTCTTTTAATTATAATGGAAGATATTCAAATATGTAAATATTTCAGAGTTTCAAATTAATGCACGTTTGATATTTGTAGTGAATATATTTATGAAATGTTGTTTAATCTCTCGGAGTGAATACAGTTTTCACTGCCTATTTACTCTCTTGTAAGCAATGAGTTGAACAGCCCCTGTCTGCATTGCATGAATCTGTTCTGTAGTTAACAGAAAGGTTGACTTCTTGGCAAGTGGTGCAATCAAATTTCATGAGTGGTTGAAAGTAATTCTGCAGTTTGCTTGTGTTTATCACCTGTCAGAATTTTAATTGCATTCACTGATAAGTTTAATAAACAGTAGAACACGATAAAAAGATATTGTCAAGTTGGGTATGACTTTCACTATACACAATAGTATGAGATTAAACTCTTACATTTTTGATTTAGAAATAAGCTGTCACAACTGTCAAGAGACATGTGTCAAGGAAGGTCATATTAGATAAATTGTCTTTTCTTTTTTGTCATCTTCAACACCTGGTTTTGACAGTTGTGATGGTTTATTCCAAAACACATCAAAGCCATTTAATCTTGCATGACTACAAAGAGTTTTTATTTAATGAAAGTCACCTGTAGGGCACAGAATCTTTTGCAGGTTGCTGATAGATTTTGGATGTAAGCAAGTGCAATAACATTTCATTCAAGGTGAAAAGTGCCATTAGTTGGGTGTAAGAAACATTTCCTCTGCTTTGACCATTTCTTACCATTTAGCAACTTTGACATTTAAAAACAGCCTGTAGAAAGTTTCCATTCAGCCATAACAATGTTTGCTGTGCTTGAGAAGTGTGCATTAACTATGGACAAGTTAGGGAAATTGTGTTGTGGGTACTTGTGTGAGGGATTGGATTAAAGGTACATAATCATTTGGATTCCCCTTTGGAGGTAGGATGCTTCCATTCTAGCAGGAATAAGCTGGATTCAAACCCAAATGCTAATTGTGAAAATGGTCAAAAAGACTTTGGTGTAGAAAGTTTATGGCTTACGTTTTGATTTTTAAAATGTATGTATAAATGCTAGCAGAATGGTGCACAAAAATCCCTTCCTGCCTGCTTTTCAATTTCTACTCAGCAAAATTCAGCATCCCTACGTCAATTTCTATACCTTAGTGATGGTAACTTTTTTTGATGATGGTGCTGTTTCCTGCAATTTAACTGTGTAGCCTAATAGACTTTACTACCAATTTCCACCCTTCTCTTGTCTTCACATGCTCTGTCTGACTTTACCCTTACCTCTTGACTTCATTGTTTCTATTTCTGGAAATGTTAATAATGCTGACTCCTGTATCTAGCTTAACTGCACTTCCTCACACCTCAATTCCTCTAAGGTTATCCCCATTGTATTTGTTAGGACAAGGCAACCTCCTGCACTAACACACCAAGTATGTTCAGGATTTCTCATTTCTCCCACTACCGGGTTGATAATGGCACACAACAGTGTACATTTCATGTGCCCTGTTTTATTCCCTCTCCACTTCCAAGTGCATGATAGGGTTCATCTTGACTTCACCTTCCTCCCACATCAGCCTCCAAATTAAAGAAGGATCATCCTCAATTATTTATAACATCTCTGGCATGATGCTACAGAAGACATCTTCCTCTCCTTCCTCTTGCAATATTCAAACGGAGTAACTCTCAGGGCCCAATCTTGAGACACACTGAACAGCTTGTCCCTTTTGTTTTGGCATCTTTTCATCTAACTGCAGTAAATGAAACATCTGACCTTTAACCTTCTGTCTTCTTTTCATCCAATGTCTTGTTCTCTGTCTTCGGTATTCCACTATCAGATAAACCCTTCAGTGATTACACCTCTGTGCAGTATTGTTATAGGTCCAAGCCTTCCAAACAATTACCTTGTGTTCTTTTGTTCCTAAATTCCTGCATTGTCATGTAATCTTTCCCTTTGTAAAATGCTGTGAGTTGTTTTTTAAATGATGGGTTTCAACAAAGGAGGGTCAAGAACGCATATCTAAGCTGCTCAATGATAGTGAGTTGACATTTCTAACATTATACTGAGGCTGTATCATTTATTATTTCCTATTTGAATTTAGCATTAACCAGCCTAGTCATTTTTTTAAACTTCTGGAAACCTGGCCCCTAAAGCTCAGTAAGGAATTGCTGGATCAGTGCTTTTCCATTTCGCTATTGAATTAAGTGTGCCTGCTTCAAAAACCACCCACAATTGAACAGCCATCTCCTGAGTCCATCCATTCTTCTTCAACTCCCTACCCAAACCCACCAAGGAGGTATCCAACCTCCACCCACTTCTTTCCATTTCCCTGTTGCCAACAAGGCTGTTTTTTTTGCTCCCGAACTTCCTTAGGGCCATGAACCCTTCTGGGTTTGTCGGCTTCTCTGGAATTACTCTCTACTGGATTATGTCAGACAAGCTTAACAATCGAGCTCCCTTCTAGCTAGGAAAATCATTCATCCATAGTGTGTGGGAGAGTCCAACTTCCAGTTTGCGTTTGCCTGTGCTGCGCTAGTTCTCCTATACTGGGCATGTCATGTTAAAATTTCCCTAAATGTGCATGATTATTGAGTAGCAACAACTTAGAAGAAGTTGTTTATTAATTTAAAAATGTGAAGCCTTTATAGGACCACCAAAGTATTGCAAACAATTCTTTTTGAAATTAAACACAAATCTGATTTTAAATATGTTTTTCCCGCAAATGGTCGTCAAAGACCAATTTGAATAAAACATTATCTTTGCCAGTAGACTTCCTTGTTTTAAAATCTATCACCAAGATATATCACCATCTTTTCTCACCTTGTCACATATGCCAAGTATTTGGTACCAATGGATTTAGATGGAGAAGGAAGATCTAAGAGCTTATTTGATTGCAAATAGGCATGGCATGGATCCTATATATTTGGCTTCTGTTATTGCCTCCTTTGGGCCCATTCATTAATGGAAAATTGATGTCATCATTGAACTGTTTAACTGAGAATGTTATTGAAATTTTAATTGGAAACCAAATACGACAAAGGAATATGGTTAAAATACAACAAAACAGTTTCTTTCAGTTTTTTAAAGGAAAATCAATAACTTAATTAACTGTAAATGTATTTACTTATTTGTGCAAATTGAGTAGATTTTAGAAAAGCTTCCTGCTAATGTAAACAGAGTGAATGATAAGTTGGTATAAAATAGGCAAGAGTTGGAGTAATGGGACAAAGAAATGGGATGTCAAATTGCTGGGTAACTTATTCAAATTTTAATTATGTAAGTTATACCATTTTATTTAACGTTAGCTGAGCCACCAGCTTTGGAAAATCTCTAGTGGGATAACATTCATGCTATCTTAGAATGCACTCATGCAATTAGCCTTTCGAGACAAAATAGGAAAAGATTTTAAGGACTTAGAGATTTTTATGGGAAGCTCAGGTTTGAAATTTCAGTTTCTTGCACCCAATTGTGAACAGAACAGATGGAAAATATTGTTTAAAAACAATTCTGCAGTGGATTGTGTGAGATTGATAGAGATACAGTGGCAGATATTCAAGGGGATTTTTTTTAAGAATACACAGGCAGATGTATGCCAACAAGAAAGAAAAATTCCAAAGTGAGGACTCGTTGTCCGTGGTTAACTGTGACAGTTAAACATGGTATCAAACTATAGTAAAAACTTACAATTGTCCAGAGAATGACTACAAGATTAAAAACAAGGGAAAAGTTAAAAGTACAAGAGAAAACTGGCTAAAAATATAAAAACAGTAGAAGTTTCTGTAGATCTTTTAAAAAAAAGTTAACAAGATGACCACTGATCCTCTGGAAAGTGAGATTGGAGAATCAATAATAGAACATCATGGCAAGTGAATTGAACAGGTATTTTGCATTGGTCTTCACGATAGAGGATACAAGCTCCCTCCAAGAAATAGCTGTAAATGGGAAACAGGGAGGAATTCAAGAAAATTACAATCACCAAGGCGGTGATAAATTGTTGGAGACAGGTAAAACCCGAAAGAACTGCGGATGCTATAAATTCGAAACAAAACCAGAAGCTACTGGAAAGCTCATAGTTAATGTTTAGGTCCTGTTCTGAGGAAGGGTCACTGGACCCAAGATGTTAACTCTGATTTTTCTTCACAACTGCTACCAGACCTGCTGAGCTTTTCCTGCAACTTCAGGTTTTGTTGGAGATAGGTGCCCAGTCCAGATGGACATCAACATAGGATCTTGAAAGAAATGGCTGCGGTGATAGTTGTTGTGTGACACAGATTCTAGAAAATTTTGCAAAATTTTCATTATATTGAGAAACAGCAATTTATTTGAAGAGGGAGGGACAGAATGTTCTAGCAGGCTGTATGCAGTCCACAGGCTGTGAGTTAGCTCCCTGATCTAAATGGTGAGCGAATACTGAGATCTGAGATACGGAGGAATCTGCGATGTCCTCATGCTTAAGTTGTATCTGATTAGTATGCTGGGTACAGCAAGTAATTTGGAAAACTAATAGGATGTTCTTTTTTATTGTAAGAGGACATTATGCCTCAGTGACACAGGGCATTGATGAGACCACATCTGGAGTGCAGTTTGTAGCATTGTTCTGAAATTTAAAGAAGGATGTAAAGATGTTGAAAGCAGTCCATAGGAAGTTTCCTAGATGAATACCTGGAATGGGTGGGTTGCCTTATGAGGAACGGTTGGACAGGTAAGATTTATATCCACTGGAAGTTAGAGTAAGAGGTGATTTGATGGAAACACAAAGGATTCTGGGAGATCTTGACAAGGTGGATACGGAAAAGATGTATGTGAGTCCAAAACTAGGGGTTACAGTTTAAAAATAAGAGACCACCAATTTAAGACTGGGATGAAGAGAAATGTTTTCACACAGTGGATCATAGGTTTCTTCCTTAAATGGTAGTGGAAGCAGAGTTTCTGAATACTTTTAAGGCAGAGTTGGATAGATCTGGATATGGAAGGGGGTGAAAGGTTTTCAAGGGTAGGAAGGAATGTAGAGTTATCAGATCAGCCATGATCTTGCTGAGTGGTAGATCAGTCTTGAGAGGTTATGTGACTTACTCCCGCTTGTGATTTAGATGCTCGCCTTGTTATTAAAACATTTTGTACAGATTTATGACAATTTCTTTCCAGTTGTACAAGTTAAAATGAGATAAAATATCATTTAAAAGTTCAAACTTATTTTGAAAATGAATTTTGATTCTTAATCCAATTGCATTTCGTACCACTTATTTTTTTCCTCAACCCAAATAGTTCTATTTTTCTTAATGCCAAAAAAAATTCTGTCGGTAAACATTGGATCATCTGTTCCATATCTTGTGAGGATGTTGTATTCATGGCTGCTTCAGAATAGTGCTGTTTAACTGGATTGAGATTTTTGATTCTAAATATATGATTGGATCATGTAGATTTGCATATCCAATGAAATGACTCTGTTCCTACACAGCTGCTGCTAGGTACGGTTGGTTCAGGTGTCTGGATTGTCCTACAGGGAAAAATTAGGGAATCACTGACATCACTTTGATTATCAGGCAGCACAATATTTACTAACTCTGTTTAGCACATGGTTGTGTTTATTTTCTAAAAATGTAAGTCTTCATCATAATAAGAGAACATTGGACCTATTCAAATATGGGATAATTAATTTTCTGTTAGAAAGGGTCTAAAGAAGATATAAAAGTAATTGCATGAAAAAATGCAGTTTCTATTTTTACATAACGTGTTTCATGCCAAAACAGTTGGTGAAATTCTGTAGTCCTTGCTGTTAAATCTGACTCAATTTAGTTACAGCATGGTGTCTCAAAATTATATTTTCTACTTTATCCTTTTCTTTCTTAGTTACTTCTTTATTCATCTCTTTAGCTATCTCACATCCCATCTCAGCTCTTGTCTTGGAGAGTAGGTAGACAACTGGTCACCAGTACTGATTCAATAAAGCTTTGTGAACAAAAATGTGATCTGCTACTGTTCCATCGCAACTTGACACTGCCCTGAAATACATTGATTATATAGCCACGAATGAGGGTTTCACAGTTGATCAGATAACATATTTAATGATAAATGCATCCTTTGAACAAGAAGAAATAACAAATGCGCTCGAAATATATAACACCACTGACAAGGTGGATTCAGGATACTGGATCCAGTAAATTTATTTATTTTTTGTTTGTTTTTAATTTCACATTTGTAGATCAAAATCTGTACTTGGGCTGAAATCAGAGTCAGTCCAAAGATAAATATTCTGTTTGGAACTAGTACATTTGAGCTTGATCAGATGTGTCTGCCGCACATTTAACTGATAGATGATTTGGCATCTATTCAAATATTACATCATTTAAAATAAGAGTAAAACTGCTCTTCAATTTGCCATGCATTATTCATACACAAGTCGCTTTGTTATTCCACCTCCACCATTTACTGTATGAATTATTTCATGATTTTTGCTCCCTGGACCGTACTTCAAAAAGTCATTGCAGACTCATCAAGTATACTTAAGCAGTAGATCTCTGATCAGTCTTCAGTCTAACAGCAATGTCAATCACAATTACTATTTTTCTAAATTTATATTTGAGATGAAGCATTTCTATGTCCCAAGGTAAACTATTTTTTTATATAAGCAGCTGCCGTGTTGTAATATTACCCTTTCTAAGATCTCAGCTGCTTGATATTCAGGGATTACAAAAGACAGAGAACATCAATGATTGGGGATAATTAAAGGTGCATTGGCACATCACTTGGGAGTTTTCAGACAGAACTTATTCCCGGAACAACCAGATTCAAGATTTCCACTATCACACTATGCTGTTACTTGGCATAGAATTTTCTAAACTGCAGCAGATACAGTGTTACAACAGCATAATTTTCATTTTGTTTCTATTTTCAGTTACTACTCAGCAAAATAATCTGTGTGAAATATCAAATACGATTCACAAAACATTGCTATTTCTACACTAATTAGATAACTGCACTTCTTCTGATGTGTCATGAAAATGACTTGCCCTGGATATCATGAGCCTTACTTCCCTTTAAATATTCTTAAAGTTTATTTTTGAATGTAATACACTTTGCTGTTAAAATAGGTTTATGTTTGGAAAAGTTTTAAAAAACAACAAAAAGAAATAAAGAGAAGTGTTACTTTGAAGGTAAACTTTCCAGTAATATCAAGCAAGAGCTTCTTTAAATATATAAAAAGGAAAAGAGAATAAGGCACAAAGGCCCCTTGGAGAATGAGGGTCCAAAATAACGGGGAGCCCGGAAATGGCAGAAAAGTTGAATTGATACTGCTCATAGTAGAAGATGCTAATTACATTCCAAACATAAGAAAATAATCCAGTGACCAAAGGAAATGAGGAATTAAATATAATAACTATCAGCACAGAAAAATGTATTAGGGATACTATGTGGCTAAAGACCAATAACTCTCCTGGATTTTATTGGATGCATGCTAGGATATTAAAAGAAGTAGTCACAGAGATGGTGGATGCACTGAAAGCAATCTTACAAGAATATTTAGATTCTGGAAAAGTCCCAGAGGACTGGAAAATTGCCTATGTAACACCTTTATTTTGTACAGGAAGGAGGCAAAAAGATAGTTTAACATCTGTTATTGTAAAAATATTAGTATCTGTTTTCGCAGTTTAAGGATATGAGATATACCATTTAGAACTGTGATGAGAAGTTTCTTCACCTAGATGGTGATGAGCTATGGAATTCTCTGCCACAGAAATCAGTTGAGGCCAAAACATTGAATATTTTCAAGAATGAGCTAAATATGGTTCTTAGGGCTAAGATCAAAAGTTTGAGAGAAATTGGGAACACAGTACTGAGTTCGGTGATCACCCATGATAATATGAATGCACTGAATGGCCTACTCCTACTCCTATATTCTATGTTTCTATAAATAATGCAATAACAGAGCATTTAGAAATGCATAATGTGATCAGACAAAGTTTACATGGATTCATAAAGGGAAAATCATGCCTGACAAATTTGTTGGAATTCTTTGAGGTGTTAACAAACACAATAGATAAAGGGGAAGCAACGGAAATAATATATTTGGATTTCAGAAGCTACTTAATTAGATATCACAAATTGGGCTACTTAATTTAAAAAATTGCCCACAGTGTTGGAGGCAGAACATTAGTGATGAATAGAGGATTGGCTTACTAATATAGAAGACAGGTTTGCAGCAAGGGGGACTTTCGGGATGGCATCTTGTAACTTCTGGAGAGTCATCAGGATCAGTGCTGGGCCATAGCTTATTGTAACATATATTAATTTGGATGGTGCAAGTTAATGGACTGTAGCCAGCTTTGCGCATGGCACAAAAATAAGTGGAATGGCACAAAGAGTCTGCAGGGGTATATAGATACATTAAGCAGATAGGCAAAAACTTGACTGGTAGAATATAATGTGGGAAAACATAAAGTTATGCACTTTGGCAGGATAAACAGAGGAGCTTAATACTTTTTAAATAAACAAACACTGCAGAAAGCTATAGCACAGAGAGATTTGGGAGTGCCTAATGGATAAATCACAAAAAGCTACCATTCGAGTACAGCAGGTAATTGGTAAGGACAATGGAGAAATTGGCTTTTATTTCAAAGCAGATGGAACAGAAAAATCAGAAAGTCTTGGTAGAACTATGTAAGCCACTAAATGGATCTCACCTGTAATACTGTGAACAAATATTGGTTCCCTTATCTACAGAAAGACATATTGGCATCGGAGGCGATCCAGAAGGGGTTGTCGACATTGATCCTGGGAATGGAGGGACTGTCTTATGAAGGGAGGTTGAGTAGGTTGAGCCTGTATACTCACTGCAGCTTAGAAGAGTTTAGACAACCTTATTGAAGCAAAAAATATTTGACAAGGTAGATGTGGGAAGGTTGTTTCCCTTTATGGACTGGAGGGCACAATCTCAGAGTAAAAGCTCACCCATTTGTGACACAAATGAGGTGGAATTTCTTCTCCGAAGGTGGTGTAACAATGGAATTCTTTACTGGTCTTTCTTAAAGAGCCAAGCATGGAGTTCAGGCTCTTGCAGCTATGTCCCGAACAACTCTAGTTGTTCAGAATTTCTTTTTCAAGGAAATGTTTAACTACACTCTTAGCTCTTCATTCCATCCAACTTCTGTGGAGTGGTGGAATTTAACCAAATACAGCAATGCAACTTAGATTGTTTCGATGTGAATGTTCTGTTTGTTTATTTTCTGAGCACTGAAGTGATGAGCACATATTTCATGACATAAATAATTGAAAACTGTTTTCTTTGATGATCTGAAATCTATAAAAATTTTGATCTCACCTAAACATTACAAGGTTGAATGGTTTAATCATGATTCAGGTGTAACACTATTCCAAGTTTTCATGTTTTTGTTTCTTTACATTTAGCAGTTTTCTAACAACTTACTGTTTATCCACTGGGTAGATGATGCCTGTACTAAACATAAATAGGCCTATTTTAATTTGCTATCTAATTCAATTATGTGCAACAAAGACTATAGAAAAGAGGAAATTGGTTTTACATGTTTAAACACACGAACTTACTGGGACAGCTTTTGTTTTAAAATGAAATAGGTTTTGCTGATGTGGATATTGGAATCATTTTTTTAAAAGTTAGAATTGTTTCTTGATTGCCTTTTCTAATTTTTAATTCTGCAGTTGCCAAAAGAAAACCACCTATGTTGTGCACATATGAACAGTTAATTACCCAAACAAACATGCATATTACCTCATTTATCTCTTCTTCTGTGATAATACTGGTACAATTACTGCTGGAGATGGAATGAACATCTCTCTATTAGAAATTATAAAACTAATGAATTTTGTTCTCTATGTTCAGAAGGGTAAATATTTTACACCGTTGCAAAGAAATTGACTGCTAATTAGCTGTTTAACACGGAGGTACAAAGCTGTATTAAATTTTAAAACAGAATGTAACAAAATAAAAAATCAGGTTATCTTTAATTTACGGTACTTTAACCGATTTAAATTTGCAACCAGTTCTTGCCTGATTATGAAAGAATAATCAATTTAAGTTATCTCTGTCCCTTGAAGAATAAATTGCAAGTTGTATAGTATGAGATTTGTGAATCAGTCTTGAAGCAGACCTTTCAATCCTGCTTTTATATGGAGTTTTACATGGATCTTGTTTATCATCATTCTTTCAACTTTCGTGGACCTGTACTGTTGGTTGGACAAGACATGCCCAGGGATGTATTGGAGGAGTCTGTGCATTAACTATCAGACATGTTTCTGTCAGTTTGATGTGTCAGGCTGTTGGTTGAGTCAATTTTGGCACTAATGCCCAGATGTTAGTGATGATAATTCCTCAGGGACTGTGCAGGATGTGCTCTTGTAGTTTCTACTACCTAGGTTGAAGACGGATGTTTCATCAGTTTTGCTCTCATTCAACATTTTTTTTAATAGTTTGATACAACTGAGGAGATGCTTAGCATTTGTGAGGGTAGTTAAAAGTCAGACACATTGGTGTGGGTCTGGAGTTGCATGTAGGACAATCTATGTAAGGAGTGCAGAAATTCCGCTGAATATCAAAACAATCAATGTTATAGTCTCCAGCCCCCATCATAGTCTTAATTTAAAGTAATTTCATCCTCTGCTGGACCACTTGATCAGGCTGAGCCAGACCATAAATAACATTGCAACCCTGTTTTACCCAGAACTCAACTTTATTTTATCTGTCACCAGGTTTAGATGTATCCTTTACAATGTTTTTATAATCTTTTAGCCAGTCTCCCATTATTCACCTGATTTTAACTCCAGTTTAGGCAGCCCTCACTGATTTATATTGACTTTCTGTTCCCACAGTGCACAGAACTTATAATCTTCCTTATTGATAAATCTTTCCATTGCTTTGTTTCATTTTAGCTCTACTCTGTCCTCCTGGATTTTCTCTCTTGCAATTCTGAAATTTCTCGTTCCATCTCTCTTTGCCTTCTGTTAGTTAAGAAATCCTTCAATCGAATCAGTCCCGCTCTCTGCAATTCACTAAACCTCCTCACCGCTTCCTCCACCCAGCTTTTTCAATCAATTTTTCAGTCACTGTGCTCACATTTTTATGCCTTTTGATTCTACCCACTGCCTGCATCATCCCATAAAATTCCTGAATATGTTTACCGTATTGAAGTTGTTCTTCAAATATGAATACCAGCAACAGGCCATTCAGGACAGTTGAGCCATGCTGGTGGTGCTGGTCCATATGAGCTTCCTATCACCTCACCTTTTTCTTGCCCGTATCATTTGTCCCTTTACAAATTTTATTTTATGTGCTCCAGGATATCCCATAGCTTTTGCATGAGGTAGACAGCAACACCTCTCTCACTCTCGGTCATAACTGTAGAGAGGGTACTATCATTCCCCCTCCGAGTTACCTAATCTGTTGACTCCAGTCTTCCTATTCTGATCATTCCCTCCCCACCAACCACAGGTCTCTGGGCTTCTGCCCTTCCTCCTGACTGTTTTCAGTTCCATTGTGCCATGATTAACATTCTGGGTATCAATCCTGAAGACTGCATTCTTACTTTGATGAGTAGCAACTACACTGTATCTGTAGGTAGCACCAGTATCTCCATCACCAGCTGACATATAGACATACACTTCTTTTCCTGTATCTGCGTTTTCCTTTGTATTATGACTGTAGTTTGGCAAAAAGTATTCAAAAAATTCTTTCTTCCTACTTATATAATGAAGTAACTTGAACTCATATTTCAGCTCAAAAACTCTGTGCCAAATTCATTTAAGCCAGAAAGTAACCTTAGATTTGGCGATCCAGTAGAGTATTACTGTCCACACATTCCCACGTATTACAGTTTCAATGCATTGCCTACACTTCTAATTCTCCTTTTTATTTATTTATCGATGACTATTAATTTAGTTACAAATATAATGCAATTACTTGAGCTCTAGTTTATACATAATAAATGGCTTAACTTGATTTCAGATTTATTTGTATCCTATTTATTATCTTCTTTATTTTGTTTTCTCAATTCCTGTTTATAATCGTATAAACCAAACAATAAACAGTTGTGAACAGAGATATCAGTGCCTCCAGTCATCTTAGGGGATATATTGAATCGTTCAACATCTTTACAAAGAGTATTGATGTCTCCAATATTATGACAGTAGATATTGATACCACCAGTAGCATTGGCACTGTCAGTTACTTTAAAGCCTTCCACTGAAATCAGCAGTTCCAACAGCACTTTAGTTTGCCTTGTTTTCTTTCCAATGCAAGTCTGTTTTGCCAAATAAAATAATCTAGCATTGTCCTCCTACTAGCTTCAACGTACTTAGAACATTCTACCTTTTATAAGGATTGTCATGCTGTTTTAAAATAACTTTTCCCTCAGCTGGGCACTCGTGATATTTTCTATTTTAAGAGCTTTATCATTGTTTCCTGTTGTTGACAATGACATCATAATGCTGTAACAATCCCCGTATTTCAATTGGCTAATGATATCTGTCACACATTTTATCAATAGGAACACAGCAGCAGAAGGCCGTTCAATCCATCTCGCTTGCTGTACTATTTAACATAATCATGGCTGATCAAACACTTCAATGCCTTTTACCGATACTTTCCACAAAACACTTAATGCCATTGGTAATTAGAAATGTATCAATCCGTACTTGATTTTACCCAAAGGTTGTGCTTCCATAACCCTTGGGGTAGAGAATATCCACATGTTAATTCTATCTGTATTTTCATTGATCAACTATTACATCATACATCCATTAAGTCTTTACAATACTGTGTTGTTCTCGCTGATGTGAATCACACAGTGCAATTCTGACATTTTTGAAAAAACTACTGAAGCAGGTTTATTTTTAGGATTATTAGAACTGTTTGCAACTTTTAACACAAACAGAATTCCCAAAAGAGATTTTTAGGTTTTATTTCTAGTTTCCACTAGCTTTAACTCAACAGTAATACAATGAATCCATTAAATACGCACATAAGCTCAGTTAATTCCCATTCTTTGTCCTTTCTCCAAAGTTCTGCGAATGTTTCTTCTTCAGATACTTATCCAATATTCTTCTGAAAGTCACAATTAAACCTACTTTCCACCACACACTCAGATGGCAGATTTCATTTCATAACCAATCATTGCAATTGATGTCCTCTGATTCTAGATCCTGCCTACAATGGGAAAAGTTATCTCAGAGCATGCTGTCTATGATAATTTTAAACACCTCTATTGAGTCTTATCTTAGCCTTCAGAATGTTCATCAAATAAGAATAAACAGATCTATGCTAGCAGTTACACCAGGTACACCTAAAAACAAGGTGTCAACTTGAAGCCACAAAACAGGACTAGTTTGCATGCCAAACAATATAAGTAGCAAGCGATAGAGTCAAGTGATTCTACAAGCAGTTGATTATGTCTAAGCTCTGCAATGCTACCATATCTAGTCATAAATGGTGGTAGACAATTAAACAACACAATGGAGGACGAGGCTGCACAAATATCACCATCCTTAATAATGAAGCCGCCCAACATTATCAGCGCAAAAGCTCAGACTGAAGCATTTGCCATGCCTTCAGCCAGAAGTGCTTGACCTTTCCCAGAGGTTCCCAGAATCATTGATGCTTGCCTTCAGCTAATTTAGTTCACTCTGCATGACACAGTTGAAGGCAAGATGCTGCAAGAGCTAAGAGTCCAAACAACATTCCAGCAATAGTACTGGTCTAGAGCTTGCCATCCCCTAGCCAAGCTGCGCCAGTACAGCTACAATACTGACATCTACCTGAACATATGGAAGTTTGACCAGGTATGTCCTGTATACAAAAAGCTGGGTAAATCAAATTCAATAAATTGGCCACTCATCACTCTGCTCTCAATCATCAGTAAAGTGTGGAAAGTGTCATCAACAGTGATATTAGGCAGCACTTACTTAAAAAAATCCAGCTCACTGACACTTAGTTCAGATTATGTCATTCAACTCCGGACCTCATTTACAGTCTTGGTCCAAACCTAAACAAAAGAGCTGAATTCCAGAGGTGAGGTGAGAGTGACTGCCCTTGACATCAAGGCTGCATTTGACCAATTGTGACATCAAGGTGCTCAAGCGTAATTGGACATCATTTTATATCGGGGGAAAATCTCTCTCCATTGGTTGAAGTCATATCTGGCACAAACGAAGATTGCTGTGGTAGTTGGAGGTCAGTCATCTCAGCTCCAGGAGTTCCCCAGAGTAGTTTCTAAGGCCCAACCATCTTCACCAATGATCTTCCCTCCATCCTAAGAACAAAAGTGGGAATATTCCCTGATGATCGACAATGTGCAGCATCATTCACGAATCCTCAAATACTGAAGCAGTCCTTGCCAAAACTCAACAAGATCTAACCAATATCTGCCTAATCTGGCAAAGGTCAAGTAACACATGCTTCACACAAGTGCCAGGCAATGACCATCTCTAACATGAGAGAAACTAACCCATCAATTCTTGGTATTCCTGGATGAATGCAGTTCTAACAACACTCAAGAAACTTGACACCATCCAGGACAAAGCAGCCTGCTTTATTGACATGATATCCACAAACATTCACTCTCAGTACCACTGACACTCAGAAATTTACCAAGTCTTCCTGGACAGCATCTCCCAAACCCACAACCAATACCATCTAGAAAGACATAGGCAGCAGATACATGAGACCACTACCACATCCAAATTTCCCTCAAAGCTACTCACCGTCTGGACTCGGAAATCCACCGCTATTCCTTCAATATCTGGGTCAAAATCCTGGAACGCCCTTCCTAATGATATTGTGGGTGTACCAGTACCAATTGGACTGTAGCAGTTCAAGAAGGCAGCTCACTACCAACTTCTCAAATGCGATTACAGATGTATATTAAATGCCGGCTCACCCAGCACATCCCATAAGTGAATAGAAAAAGAATTAATAGGTATCACATAAAAACTCAGTAATAATTGTTTCTTTTAAATGTAAGAGACTTTCTAAAGTAAATCACGAGCAGATCCCATCCATCACTGTCTGGCTTGCCTAATTTCTTATCCTCAAAATGTTTATTTGGATAAAATCCAGTCATATCAAAACTGCTTCCTAACTAGTTAGAAGCATAGAGCACACAAAGCAGTTTTATCCGATGGCTTCGTTGAAGGAGCTAATCTAAACGAGGGGGACTAAATAATGGTGTGTTTTCTACATGAAACACATGCATGTTTCATTAAACACAAAAATTATGAAATTCTTCATGACAGTACTGTGCTTAATCAGCATTTGAAACTACAAACCTAACAAGTTTGTAAGATAGGTTTAGCCTAAAACATTTGATACTTAATAAGTGGGGCTATTGAGTGCTGAACATCAGGACTGTGTAATGCAAGTGAATATTGGCAAAGTCTCTGTGCTGTGGGAAAGGTAAAGTGTCTTAAGTAAGTTGACACTCAAATAACATGAATTATAACTCAAAAATACTGCTTTGTATATGCCTGTATATCAAAACAGTAGTTCGTTAAAGAGGTTTCATTGTGTAACAAGTTCTGGATTTGATACACTTTTCTAAGTGCCATATATACATGAATAATTTATATTATCATACAGGCAAGTAAAATGAATGTCTTGTTTGGTCAGCATTGGGAGGTACAAGTGGGCTCTGCTACTTAAAGCATTTTTCTCATATCAATCATCTACACTGAGATGTGTAATGTTTTTATGTATCTCATTATGATTATAACTGAATCTAATCCTGAAGCTCATGGGGAATTTGTAAATCCCCCATGAACTTCAGCATTAGATTCTCTCCATGAATAACTTTTATTCTTGGTCTGACTATGCAGCAATTTCTAGAATAAGTTCTAATTGTTGTAACGTTATCTTCATGTTAGCTTTTGTCTGCCAGTTATGCATAATTTCCATTTTGTAGCCATTTGTTTCATATTTGCTTATGAAAAGCTATTGTTTAAACACTTAAAAAAAAGGAACAGTAGACAGGATCAAGCAAAATGTTAAGGTTTTATATAGCTTGGTACAGGTTTAATAGGAATCAAGTAAGGAGTCTTGAACACACAAGTAGTGATGCTAACATTGAGGGACATGATGGAAAGATAGCAGCCGCTAAGGAAAAGTGTCTGCAGGTCACCAAAGGCAATGTGTAGATGCAGAAGAGCAGGAAACCTTAGGTGAATTTTTAGAAGATATCAACCAGTATTGCAAAGAAGGAATAAGTGTAATTCCTGGCGATACATTGATTGCACTAAAGCAAGCTGTAGTGCCATTTCATGAAATGGACTGACAACATTCAACAGCAGTGTAGGACTGGGATTGGAAGAGACAGAAACAGCTGAACAATAATCTTATTCATGGAGATAATGAAATGCGTGAGCTTTTCGCTTCATATTGGTGGTCAAACTAGAGGTGTGCAGCAAGGATTCTGACAAGGTAGACTGTTGAGGAGAAGAGGAGTTTTAATTTACCAAGAGAATTAAAACTGAAGACTTGAAGACCATCTAAACTATGGAAAGTCCCTTTCAACCCAGTAACTTGCCTGTTTAACATGTTGATGGCTGAACAAGGAATTACAGATTTTAAGTCTACCAAAGTTTCTCTCACAGCAGCAAGAAATACATTTCTCAAACCTGGGGCAACTTAGCAACACACTCAACAAAAAACCTGTGGATTATTCACAGAGCAGAAGAAATGATTCTCCCCAAAACAAGGAAATGCTTGGAGGTATCTACATTTATTCCTTGACCATTCTCAAAACCAAAAACACTCTTCAATATAAACTTAAAAAATAAAACCCCATTGCACCATGATTCAAACGTTAAGTTAATTCTGAGATAAGAAGGTGTAGAGCTGGATGAACACAGCAGGCCAAGCAGCAACAGAGGAGCAGGAAAGCTGATGTTTTGGGCCTGGACCCTTCTTTCTGAAACCTTCCTGCTGCTCTGATGCTGCTTGGCCTGCTGTGTTCTTCCAGCTCTACACTTTGTTATCTCAGATTCTCTGGTGTCTGCAGTTCCTACTATCTCTGAAACAATTAAGTTAATTCTGTTGCTCAATCCCAACCTTTTCTTCCCTCTCCTGTATCATGAGTCATCTGACAAGATGTTCCTGCCTTACTGTGAAGAACTATACAGATTTATAGATATTGCAACGTGCTTGTAATGACTGTAACCTATAAATCATTGTTTTCTACAGTATTTTAAAGCACACTAACCTACTTCAAAAAAAAACAAAGATCTTTCAGAACAGATTATTTTGTGTTCATTAGTCAAACAAAAAAGTGTTTTTTTCTTTTTTACTAATAACTCTTAAATACAATTATACAAGTGTTTTGTGTATTTTGACTGAATTTGTGGCCACTTTTGCACTCCAGACTCCTGTCCATTAGAACTTGATTTCAAATGAACTGAATCTTTCACTTGGAATCTCTCACAACAATCAAGTTAAAAGATCTTTATCCCATCTGTCTTGTATCTGGGTTGTATTTGATTTAGGCCTCAGAGGTGATGCACTGTTCTTCCCCTATGCTCCTGGTTATTTTATTTAAACAAATTTCCCAAGTGGCATTACAGTATTGATTAATAATATATGCTGTGGATTCTAAAATGCCAGTACAGGTTTTTATTCTGATTAAAATTCCTGTAGCAGTTATTTTTCTAGCAGTCAGACAGTGACTATCCCTCTGCTTTTGAAGTATGGTTATACCTAAATACAGTGTTCAGTTTTGTATATTTCTAAAATACTTGTCCAACATTCTCCATGAATGATTATGGGCAGTGATCCCACTGCACTACAGGACTGTAAAGCCATAGGCCAAAATATTAAAACTCACTCTGGAACCCTAAATTTTACCAGAGTGATCCCCAGGGGGAAAGTACAAAAATGTATAATAAATCATTCTTAGCCACTCAAAAGATGCTTTTTACATTAAACAATATAAATTATTTCTTGCACAGTTTTATTTTAAAACTGCTCTCATCTACTCAAGGATAAGTGCTGAGATCTATTTGTGCTGAATTATAATTACTGATAATCCTATTTTTCATCATAAATGTTTTGCAGAATTTTGTTCTTCAAAAGTCGTGCAGTGCTGCTAATTTAATGATGGAAAATATCTATGATTTTCTTGACTTCAGTGCAAAAATTTTTAATTCACAATTATTGTTAATAGAAGAAAAAAATAGATATAGTTAACTCAGTTTGTACTTACTGTATTAAAATTTATAAACCTTTTGCTTGTCTCTTAACCCAATCCCGTCACCTCCACATCCATGCTATCATATGTAACCTACAAGGATAGGATGACCATATGAGGCTGTCCATAGCTGCAATCAGCACAGCTCTTTGGTTTACTTATCATAATATATACTATTGAACCACTTTACTAATGCCTCTTAGATCAATACCTTGTGTTTTCAATTTTATTAATACATTAACAGAGAGAGATAGTGTTACTAACACCTTGAAAGCTGCAGTATCCAATTTCCAATAATCAGCTCTTCGATTTCAACTATAAATTCCACATGTCTATGCATCTCATACATACACCAACGACTGTAGCTCACATGATTTTGCGGAAGGAGCATTAATGTTTGAATAAACTTCAGATTCTTAATCTAAAGTCCAAATAATCTGATGTTAATTACTTTTAAAATCATACTGGCATATGGGTTGGGCTGGGCAGTTGCTGGGAGAAGTAAGCCACCAGAAAGCAGTATTAGATTTCAATATACTGTACTTTCTCAGAGCAATTGCACAATTGCTTGGTAAAGAACAAAGTAAGTACTGTCTGGTTGCTACAGCAAAGGACAGATTAGACCATAGTCAATACAACAATGGAAGCTAAATGCTATTAGGGTGATGAGCAAGGCACTAGGCCCCCAGGTAGTGTTCGGTGCAATTATACAATATTATACTAGCAAAGCAAAAGCAGATACGCATTCATTATGGGACTACCAGGATGTTTGTGCAAAAACATACTTGTTTTCTGTCCCAGCTTCTGAGAAATTTATTTTTATTTATAACTAACATAAATTGTTGGCCAAAATGGCGTAATTAATAAATCTTTTTCCCTGTAGGAACTGTATCATGCAGACTTGGAAGATCCTGGTAGAGATCCCTAATGTAAATCGCCAAGCTCAGCTAACTGTTTGTAGCTGGGTTGGGAGAATATCTACTCAGCATCATTAAGCTTGATAGGGGAAAAATAGTCTAATTTCCACTTTTCAGCTTCACCCAATGTTTTCTGGAACGTACATGGGTGTGTCTGGCAGTTTAACAGAATCAACTTCAGTAGTAATGCCCATCACCTTATGGAGATAATAATCTTACATTTACCGTCTAGACTCTCAGAAATTGACTTAAGAAAAATAAAGATGTGTAACATGTGTCTTCTTGTATTTGACCAAGAAATATACTTTCAAAAATCAAAGCAACACTGTATTATGATATTCTTTATCAAAGCTGTTCCCAGTTTTCAATAATTGTCTACTTAAGATCTGACTGCAGAGCTTCTCCCTGTACCTGTTTAAAACAGCCATATTGACGCATCCTCAATATGGAAATATACTGCAGAGCCTTCAGTCTGTCTGCAAATTCTAAAATTCCATTTCTTGAAATGTGGAATTTTAATGAGTGTAATATGGTGTAATATAACTATTAACATTCTAAAACTATACATTGCTTTATCATCAAAAGCACTTAATTCTGTATGTGTTACTAGTTGCATCTACATTTCATTCATACTTACCACCTCAAAATGTAACTTTTTCAGTGTAACAAAAACAACTTAACCAGAATTCGATTCAAATCTTAACAATGTGAGATTTTGCTGCCCCAAAATGGACTTCATTAGCTAATACATTAATGTAGAAAGAAAGGGAAATATTTAGAAAAACTCTACAGGTGCTCTACTCAATAGGGCAGCATGGTGGTTCAGTGGTTAGCACTGCTGCCTCTCAGGGCCAGGGACCTGGGTTGGATTCCGCCCTCAGGTGACTGTCTATATGTAGTTTTCTCATTGTCCGAGTGTCTGCATGAGTTTCCTCCAGGTGATCTGGTTCCTTCCCACAGTCCAGTGATGTGCAGGTTAGGTGGATTAGCCATGCTAAATTGCCCATAGTGTCCAGGGACGTACAGGGTGAATGGATTAGCCTTGGGAAAGGTATGCTACAGGGATAAGGTGGGGGAATGAGTCTGGGTGGGATTCTGTTCAGATGGGCGATGTGGAGTTGATGGATTGAATGGCCTTCCTAGGAATTCTACAATTCTTAGAGGCCATACCCCATCTTTGGTGAGAAAAACAGATTTAGCAGGTCAGATTTTGGCCAGCAAGACAAAAAGCTCAAGTGAGGAAAATTCTTGATTCATTCGGCTTGCCTGTGGCTGTGGGTGTATTTGTATGTCCCGTTGTCTTTGTCATAGAGTCATAGAGATGCACAGCATGGAAACAGACCCTTCGATCCAACTCATTCAGGCTGACCAGATTTCCAAAATTAATCTCGACCCATTTGCCAGCATTCAGACCTGTATCCCTCTAAACCCTTCCAATGCATATGCCCATCCAGATGCCTTTTAAATGTTGCAATTGTACCAGCCTCCACCACTTCCTCTGGCAGTTCATTCAATACATGCACCAGCCTCTGCGTGAAAAAGTTACGCCGCAGGCTCCTTTTAAATCTTTCTCTTCTCTCCTTAAACCTACGGTCTCTAGTTTTGGACTCCGCTACTCTTGGAAAAAGACCTTGACCATTTACTGTATCCATGATTTTATAATCCTCTATAAGGTTACCCCTCGGCCTCCAATGCTCCATGGAAAAAAGCCCCAGCCTGTTCAGCCTATCCCTGTAGCTCAAACCCTCCAACCCTGACAATATCCTAGTAAATCGTCTTCTGAACCCTCTCAAGTTTAACATCTTTCCTACAACAAAGAGACCAGAACTGAAAGCACTGTTCAAAAAGTGGCCTAACTAATGTCCTGTACAGCCGTAACATGACCTCCCAACTCCTATACTCAATGCACTGACTAATAAAGCCAAGGGTGCCAAATGCCGCCTTCACTATCCTATCTTCCTGCAACTCCACTTTCAAGGATCTTTTTGTTTGGCAACATTCCCCAGGACCTTACCGTTTGAGTGTATAAAAACTGCCCTAACTTCCTGACTAAAATGTAGCATCTCACATTTATCTAGATTAAACTCCATTTGTTGCTCCTCAGCCTATCAGCCCATCTGATCAAGGACCCATTGTACTCAGACGGTTACCTTCTTCGCCATTCACTACACTGCCAATTTTGGTGTCATCTGCAAATTTACTAACCATACTTCCTATATTCATATCCAAATCATTTATATAAATAATAATGGCAGTGTACCCAGCACCAAGCCGTGCGGGGAGATGATGGGTTAATGGTATTATGGCTGGACTGTTAATCCAGAGACCCAGATAATGTTCTGGGGACCCAGGTTTGAATCCTGCTATTGCAGATGGTGGAATTTGAATTCAATCAATATCTGGAATTAGGAATCTAATGATGACCATTGTCGATTGTCAGAAAAACCCATCTGATTCACTGATGTCCTTTAGGGAATGAAACTGCCATTCTTACCTGGTTTGGCCTACATGTGACTTCAGACCCACAGCAATGTGGTTGACTCTTAACTGCCCCCTGGACAAATAGGGATAGACAATAAATGCAGCCTGGTCAGTGACACCCTCATCCCATGAATGAATAAAGGAAATAAAAACTACTGGTCACAGGCCTCCTGTCCAGAAAGACAACCCTCTGTATCCTGTACGCCACCTCTATTCATCTATACCCTACCATTCTCCATGTCTTCCATGCCAGTTCATGTCCCCCATAGCCCTCTTACACTCCATTGCAACTCATGCAGTCACCTACACCATGGCCCCTCATCATCTCAATGTAAATTCATGGCCCTCACGACTCTCCATGTCACCTCTACTGGCGCTCCCCTTGACCTCAGGAACTATGTGGAAATAAGAAATAAACTTCTGACTATACAGTAAAGCTCTCACTCCCACAGGCTTAATAATGAAAATCCTTTGAAAGCTTTCAAATTTACTCCACTATTTAACGTCTTATAAGAAGAAACTTCTCGACTTCAGTATCAGCTGATCCTTTCAAAGCCTCTTAAATTGTTAAGTTTACATAGGCATCAGTAATTCAACACTCTAACACTGCAGGGGAAGGTCCTGGCAAGAACAAAAATAGGGTCTGTTTGAAGTCCACTGGGTTAAAATGGTGAGGGCTGAGTTAGGGGGCTGCTACGTGAATCATATTCTGCCTCCATTCCTTGCTGTCAAAAATTAGGTGTATTAGAAATGGGGGCAGGACATCTACATCTAGGTCCAACCAACTATTTTCAAACTTTCAATGAGGCTTCCCAGCTGCGCCAGCATTTCAGGTTAATGATGTTCAATCAGAACTGGAAAAAGCTGTGAATGTGACATATTTTAAGCAATACAGAAGCAGAGAAAGTGATAGACTCTAGAAAGAACAAGAAAGGATGTCTCTGATAGGTTGGAAAGAAAGTAATATGAAATAACAAAAGCAGTGATAGCACAAAGCAAACAGCAATGGTAATGAGAGATAATGGGAACTGCAGATGCTGGAGAATTCCAAGATAATAAAATGTGAGGCTGGATGAACACAGCAGGCCAAGCAGCATCTCAGGAGCACAAAAGCTGACGTTTCGAGCCTAGACCCTTCATCAGAGAAATGGTAATGAGCAAAGTGAAAAAAAAGATAGGCCTATAAGAAGTGAAAGTGGCAAGAGCAAAATTGTTAACAATAGATGATGTCTGCAAAGTGGCATAGAGGTGTGTAGAGTGAGTCAAGAAGCAAGCAAAACATTTACAAACTCTAAATTACATAGATCGGTAATACACAGATGAAGTTATTGATTATATCCACAATTTCTTCACAAGAATTGTGAATTGAAAAAATAACTAGTACAATGGAGAAATCTAGAAGATCATAAAGCATTCTCCATTATGAAAAATAACTGCAGTTGTTAGAATTGCAATACGTAGGTGAATACTAGAATGCCTAATTATAAATGTATTTTCATTCATACCCAAATTCATGAATTCTTGTAACACATTTCAGATTTATCATTTTAGTATTAATAATCTCTCATTTCAAAACTTTTATCCCCAGTTCTAAATTCTTTCTCTATCCTCCCTTTGCTATCTGTGCTAGCTATGTGACTCAGCCAGCACCATAATGCCCATATTGTAGAGCTTTCAGCTGCCATGGAGAATGTCGGGTGGATGGAGTATCAGTCGTGTTCCCAGATACATGTGCCTTGCTACACCTTTTCTAAAAAAATTTCTAAACACCGACCTCTTTGCTCGTATCTCCATTAACTTTCTTGCTGTTCTGGGTCAGTTTCGGGTGCTATATCACATCTTAGGCACTATGTTAGTGACAAAAGAAAAAAACAAAAGAACTGTAGATACTGTAAATCAGGAATATAAACAGATATTGCTGAAAAAGCTCAAAAGGTCTGGCAACATCTGTGAAGAAAAAAATCAGTTAACATTTTGTGTCTGGTGATCCTTCCTCAGAACTGATGGTAGCTGGGAAAACATCAGTGTATAGGCAGAAAGTAGGGAGGGGGATGGGGTAGGGAGTAAACGATAGGATAAAGGATAGAGCCCGAAGAGAGAGAAAAGCAGTTGGATAGACAAAAGAGTTGATAATGATCTGGCTAGGAGGGTGAATAGCTGTTAATGAGGACTGTTAGTGACTAACAGTAGGTTATGTGCAATAACAAATTATGTGATAACAAGGTCTGGTGTGTGGGGTAGGGAGCTAGGTCATGGGAGAGTTTAGTCCTTAAAATTATTGAACCGATGTTAAATCCGGAGGGCTGCAGAGTCCCCAACCAGAAAATGAGGTGTTGTTCTTCCAGTTTGCGTTGAGCTTCGCTGGAACGCTGCAGCAAGCCAGTGACAGTGATGTGGGCGAGTGGATGGTGTGTTAAAGTGGCAGGCACTGGAAGGGTCTTTTTTGTGAGAGGAATGTAGATGTTCTACAAAGTGGCCACCCAGTCTATGCTTCGTTTCCCCAATGTAAGGGAGACCACATTGTGAGCAGCGAATGCAGTAGACTAGATTCTGGGAAGTGCAGGTGAAGTGTTGCCGATGATGACTGTGTAAGTGAAGTTGCTACCAGTGAATAGATCTATAATATTTTTTGAAACAAAAACACATTTTATTACTGTTTAAGTAATTGTGCAGGATCTATTTACATTAGAAGTGTTATTCTTTCAATTCCTCTTTAAATTCCTCTCACTATTTCATTACCAATTTTAGAGTGGCTAATAATTTAACTGTAGAGAGGGATCCACAAGGTACAAGAATTTATACAACAGTCCTTCTCATTGTAATTTCAGTGCCTAGGTAAAAGTTAAAATAGGGATCAGAAATTAATTCTAGCTTGGCAGTCTGTACCGTATCCCAATCAACACACACACAACAAGCAGAATCCACAACAACCCCAAATTTATGTTTTGCAAGACACCAAGGCTGCTGATTGTTACCCTTTGTGACATGTAATAATGTTAATGTTGGGTGAGGTTACAAAATGCTTTCATCCTGAAACACTGGAGGTGAAAGTTTCTGCCCTTAACCATTTAACATTTTACCATCACTTGCTTACAAAATTTTTCGGCACTTATTTAGTCATTAGCAAATGATTTACTATAATTTAAATAGTTGCCTATAAAATGGATCAGTAAATTGTTGAATTGGATCTGTTGAATTGTAATGGAATAATCTAAAAATAATTTAAAAGGTCCATCCTGTGACAGATATCATTTTTTACATGAAGGTTAAGACATTTCTGCATCAAAGAAGAATGAATCCTCACATTAAGTAAACTCACAGAATATTTGCTTCCAGAGTTTCAATATATTAAGTATTGAAGCCTCCATATCAAAATAGCCCAACCCTATGACTATAAAATTTTGCATCTTCTGAACTGACGCATTGATTGCATCTAAAATAAATGGATTGTCTCAGAAATATATTGATTTTAAGTGCATTAATCAGATGCATTTTGACCTTTTTTTGTAAAATATCACAATAATTATGCATAATTTCTTCCCTTTATTCTGCTATCAGCTCCTGATAGTGTTACTCATTGTTCCAAACTAGAATATTGAAAATTGAATTACTCACTTAGCGGTTTCTTGCAGTCAGTCCATTACTGTTTCAAAAGCCATGCTGTGCTCCTGGGAACATTACTTAACTCTTTTTGATGACCTTTTTAAAATTTTGACGAGTTGACCAAGTACAGCAATATTCAATACATTAGGTAACAAAGAAAATAATCAATTAACCAAGTCTGTAATGGATTTGTAGGGCTAAGCCAGTGACCTGTGTAAAATGACATAAATGTCATGATAAAATAAATGCTAAATATAAATTCAAAGAAATGACACTTTAAACTTTTTTAAAGGAATATTTTCTTTCAGATGACTTTACTAAGGATTAGTAATGTACATTATGATTCATCTTTCAAAGCTAATATGAGGTCATTTTCCTTGTCTTATGGAAATTCTGGAAATTTTCAACTCATTCAGTATCAACATAGTACTTGCATTCAATATGTTAATACAATATAGTCATTTACAAATATGAGTTAACATGAAGCTGTACTTCTCACCCTCTTGTGGTTATAAAATGTAATACAAGGTAGTTATTGACTGCACATCTCACTCATGTTACAATAAGTACGAATTTAATATAACATATAGTACTGCATATACATTCATAAAAATAAAGTCAGTTGAATTTAATATTTTTCTTTTGGTTGCTTGATATTTACTTTATCTTGACAGAATTTTTATTATATTCTAGGTCCAAGTTTATTGTCTACAGACTGCTCAGCCATTGGCAACACTGGGAAACTCTGCAGGAGACTTCACCTGCGTGAACCTGAAGGATAGTCCTCCTTTTCTAGCTGTTACTGGAAATAAGGACAGAAGGTATGAGGAAAATGTTTATATAGAACGTGGATTTTCTTTCTTGATATGTCCATACATATGTCCTTATATGTCCAGTTCACCTTTAATACCTCTTGAGTAATTTTGTATCAACATTTTAATGAAATTGCTTGGTCAGGTTTTATCAAACCACATAAATATTATTATCTTAGCATGCATTAAGATCCTCTTGAATATTGCATTATTTTGTTTCTAAAAACACACTATGACCTAGCTAACAATTGGATAATAATTAGAGTTGATACCGGAGATTAAAGAAATGAAGAACTGTCCTTGATTTAGCAACGTTCATAACTCTAGCTTGTTTCCTCCAATGTGAGTTGACAAATGCTACAAGTACCTGCTTAATTTGCAAACCGAAATACTGTTGCACTCACAAATTCTTTACCATGTTGATTCAAGTTTCTGGAAAGGCATTTATTGTACTAATGCTATTCTTGCAGAAACCTTGCCGAAGTAGGAGGAATAAAATTCCAGCGGTCTGGAAGTTGAAATGTCATTCTATTTCAGAGGCAACCAGATAACTTCTTTTAAATCAAAACATTGCCTGAACTCTAGTATGATGGCTCAAGGGTCAAAGTATTGCTGAAAATATTGTTTTTATCATTGTTAGGTTCAGCAATACTTTCTGTGTGTGTTTTCTCCTTTCACCCAAACTTCAATGCTTGCATGAAAAATGTTATATTGCACCGTTTTGCACAAAGGTGATGCCTTTACAGAGGTTAAAACATCGGTAGACTTGATTGCTGAGTGCGGTAAAGTTAACAAATGCCCTTGTGTTCAAAATATAAAGTACATCCCCTTCAACCATAGTGGAGATAAATCAAAGAAATTATTTACCTGGTTAACATCAATGTTATTGTGCAATTTTGACTGCATTGTTATGATCGTTAGTCAGAGAAATTATTGGTGCAGTTAGCATTAAACTCCTCGCACCAGCTTTGCTCACACTGCAGAATTGCATTACATTTCTGAATTCCATTCATTAAAACAGCCTCAGATAGGACAGCTGGCAGGTGCATTATCATCTTAAAAAACATTTTGCATAATTCTTACTGCGATATAACAGGGCAGACTTTCCACTAGCCAGACAGTCATTATGCAAGCATACGTCAGGGATCCAGCGAATCCCCGGAGACATGTCCTGTCTCCAGGACCCATATCCCCCTCAACACTGTTGAGCCCAATCTACATCTGAACTCCTCCCCACTCCCCTCTTCCTCAATCCTATTCCGCTCCCTTACCCCTCCAACACACTTTTCCACACCTACTCTCCCTCCCTAAGTGCCACCCCGCACTAGGCTGGAAGACTACGACTACAATAGTGGGATAATGTCTTTTGTGTCAATTCTCCTATGTGTAATTAATTGTTTACCAACCATGATATGCTTGTTAATTTATCTGGCTCAAGTTGAAATAATAGTTACAAAAAGTCAAATCTTGTCAGGTAATTTCTTGATGACTAAATTTGATTATTTTGGTTTATGAATCCACAAGGTCATCATGAGAAGTCTCTCCTTGTACAGATATTTCTGCTACAATGTGTTTGTTAGTGCAAATTGGCTGTAATGCGATTAATGAATAGTGGACGCTGTTTGGATAATGCAGACTTGCTACTTTACAGTATAACAATTTTCTATAGCCATTTTCTTATAATGCGACTGTCCACAGCAATTTTCCATAGTGAGATGTCGCACAGGAACACAGCTATTGTGTTATAGGAGAACTACCTGTTTTAAGATAACAAAGTGTGGAGCTGGATGAACACAGCAGGGATGAACGGTCTAGGCCCAAAACGTCAGCTTTTGTGCTCCTGAGATGCTGCTTGGCCTGCTGTGTTCATCCAGCTTCACACTTTGTTATCTTGGATTCTCCAGCATCGACAGTTCCCATTATACCTGTTTTAAGACATGTGTTGGAGCACTTTACTAGACAGAAAATAATCATCAAATGCAAGCAGAAGCACAGAAGAGATAACAAAAAGATCGAGAAAAAAGAACAGAATATTTTTAGGAAGCTTTTGAAAGTAGGAGGAGAAGTAGCAAGATGGAGAGATTGGGAGTAGTTCACGTGGCAGGGCATTAATGCCTAACACCATTGGTAATGGCAGGAGAAGAATTGTGAAAGCAGTAGCCAAGGTGATCAGAAATGGTGAGAACTGCCGATTGTTGGAGTCTGAAATAACAAGGTATGGAGCTGGAGGAACACAGCAGGCCAGAGCATCAGAGGAGCTGGAAAACTGACGTTTCGGGTCGGGACCCATTTCTGAAGATGGATTTTTTTCTTATCTGCCACTTGAACATCAGCAGGCTCTGATTATAGAAGTCATTGTCTTGTATTGACTGTCTTGTTTCTGAATTCAAAATAAATTTTCACTTCACTACTTTGATCAATCTTATGGTCATCTCATTTCATATCTCTCCCTATGTAGCTCATTGTTGTGCTTTGTTTTCGACTGACCTTTTGAAAATCATTGCAAATTCTAATACGTTCAGCCTGTTATATAAATATGTTGTTGTATAAGAGTACTGCTTTTTCCTGCAGTTGCAGAAGAGGATGGGCAAAGAGTGCCTCCATTATAGCTATCTAAATAAATTGACTGCAGCATAAGAACATAAAAAATTGGAGTAGGAGTTGGTCACTAGGCCTTTTAAATTTGCCCCACCATTCAGTAATGTCATGGCTGATCTACCCCAGGCCTCAAATCTTTTGAGCCAGCTCTTCATAGCTGTCAACTTGCTGGTATTTCAAAAATCTACCTGCCTCCTCATCAAGTACTTTCAGTGATCTAGCTTCCACAATTCTCTGGGATGGGGATTTCCAGGCATTTACCATGTTTTGGGAGAAGAAACTCCTTCGCTTTTCACTTTTCAGTGAATTTTCTCTTATTATGCAGCTTACTCTGTTTGTGGAAACATCTTCACGATGTCTTTATTGTCAGCGCCCCTCTGATTCTTTCTTAGGTTTCAATAAGATCACTCCTCAATCTTCCAATTCTGGAGCATGGGAGGCTGATGGGTGATCTTATGGTGGTTTATAAATTCATGAGGGGCATGGATTAGGTGAATAGCCTAGCTCTTTTCTCTAGGGTAGGGGAGTCTACGACTGGAGGGCAAAGGTTTAAGATGAAAGGTTTAAGATAAAAGCGACGTGAGGGACAACATTTTCATGCAGGGGATAGCGCATGTACGGAACAAGGTGCCAGAGGTGGTGGAGGAGGCGGGTACAATTACAATGTTTAAAAGGCATCTGGGTGGGTATAAGAATAGGAAGTGTTTAGAGGGATATGGGCCAAATGCAGACAAGTGGGACTAGATCAGTTTAAGATCACTGGTCAGCGTGGATGAGTTGGACTGAAGAGTCTATTTCTGTCCAGTATAACTCAGTGACTTTATAAGAAATGCCTAACCTGTTTAGCTCTTCTTATTGAGTGAGCTTCTTCATCCCAACCTAACAAATCTCTTTTAAAATGCTCCAATGCTAGTATAGTGTTCTCCTTATTTTGTTACCATTAGGTTACACTCCGCCCACTCCTGCAAGTCATTGAGTCTGTAGGACGAGTGATAATTGGAACTGCAGATGCTGGAGAATCCAAGATAATAAAGTGTGAGGCTGGATGCTGCTCGGCCTGCCGTGTTCATCCAGCCTCACACTTTATTATCTTAGAGTCTGTAGGACTGATCCTTGTGACACTCAGCTAGTTACATCTTTCTAACCTGAAAAAGACCCAGTATCCCAACTGTCTCTCTTGTGTGTTAGTCAATCTTCTGTCCATGCTAATACATATACCCTCAATGCCATCACGTGCAATAACCTTTTATTTGGCACCTTATTGATTGTCTTCTGGAAATCCAAATACACTACAGCAACTGATTCACGTCCATCTATTCTACTTGTTATATCATCATAGAACTCTAACTCTGATTTGTCTTTCACAATACTGTTTGACTCTGTTTGATTGCATTAATTACTTCTTACTTGTACACTTTAGTTGGCCAGAGACATCTTACACATAATCATCCTTCTAATATGTTAAATTTTTTTGCACTTTAAGCAAGCATCTTTTTCTTTGCATTAAGCTCCATATAACCATGCAACTATTGGACCTAGCTAGGTATATTGGACCTAGCTAGGTTGTGAGATCTGAAGTATTAATTTAACTTTAATTATGAGACTTAAGTCAATTACAATTAGAAACTAGATTGGGATTATACAATTATTAATCGGTCTTTCAATTCTGTTTAATGCATAACCATTCAGGGTACAACTATGTCTTCTCAAATTTTACAAAACTTACTGTTTCTCACAATAAATACAATGGAGCAGTGCTTAATAAAGGTAATTAAATCAGTCTGCCTACTCTGGGGCTTGTGATTTCTGACTGTCTGGACATTTGTCTCTGGCTGTGATCTGTTGAGTGAAGCCTGCTACTTTCTTTTTCTTGTGGTGTGTATGGCTGTTGAAAGTTACTGCTCATTGTTCTTTGCTGGTCATTATCTGTGTGCATTGTTAGTGACATCCCTTTGCCCTGACTGGCTTGCCAACATATGAATAGCACATAATCAGTGGCTTGTGGTGTGTGAACAGTTTTAATTGGTTTATTAAGAACAATGTATTACTAATGTATGAACATCATACAAACCTTTGAATTAGGAGTAGATGTAGGCCACTTTGTGCTTCTGGCCCGTACTGTCATTCCAAGAATTCTTAGATTCTGGAAAAGTCCCAGAGGAATAGAAATTGCCAATGTAACACCTTTATTAAAAAATGAAAGAGAAAAAAACATAACTATTGGATAGTTAGTTTAATGTTTGTTATTTGGAAATTGCAGAGCATTTAGAAATACATAATGTGATCATGCAGAGTCCACATGCCTTAATGAAGGAGAATAGGTGTCTGACAAATTTACTAGAGTTCTCTGGGGAAGTGGCAAGCAGGATGGATGAAGAGGAAGCTATGGACATTATATATTTGGATTTTCAGAAGGTGCTTGACTACTTTTGACTACTTAATAAGAATAATATGGTATTATAAGTAGTGTGTTATCATTGATAGAAGAAACAAAAAGAAAAACAAAACATCCCTTTCTGGTAACATTCAGCCAGCAGCCTGAGCCTTGGACTCATTGCTGTAGCTCACAGGTTGTTAGCCTCCCATTGCCTCAAGCAAGTTGGGACTTCTTGGCTGGGGAGCCTGATTGGTCAAGAAGCCCATCTGTCAACAGTAAGTGCTTGACTGGCATTCAGTCCAGTGGTCTTACATGTAGGGATTCAGGTGGCGAGAGGAGTGTCTTTCACCAAAAAAACAAATTGTTTACATAGAATGAGATAAATTATACGAACGAATAGAAACTTGACATTAGCAAAATTTTTATGTCAGATGCAAAATGATGGTGTCATGCCCTGTCATTTGCCACAAGTGAAAAATATAAATGATGTCTATAAGTTAAAATTAGGCTAATCTGCTGCATGTCGTTGAGCATATTTTGGTAGGAAAACCCAGATTACTTTACTTTAAAAGAAGTACTTGATTACATTTTTGTTCAAATCTTGAAATTTGAAATCTTGACGAAAGTCTTTTACCCCTAGAACTGACTTATTCTCTAAGTAAATTGATAGCATTTGGTGATTGCAGTTGATATTCTCATGAGAACTGCTTAAAAAAATTATTTGGCAAGAGACTCACTTTAATTTTAAAGACTAAAAACTGTAACATATAAAAACCAACATGCCTGTGTTATGAGAGCGAGGGAGCATGTGTATACAGAGGGCAAAAGTAGCCCTCTTGTGAAAAAAGCTCCAACAAGCAGATTTCAGATTCCATTTAGTTGATTAAAGGCACCAAAATGGTCCTGGTTTCAGGTGCTTTAGAGATTTCCTCAGACAGTCCCTTTGGCTAAGCTGCTCAAAATGATAATCCATAAACAGTGGGGAAACAGTAATAGAAGCACAAATATTGTAGAATTGTGGCACAAAGCCAAAGTCTAATGGATTTTTCTTTGCTTCTGAGGAGCAGACTTTTAGCTCTAAATTGTGGGTGCAGTTGGCAGCCCAGACCCACAGTATGTATCAGATTGTCGGGTATAGTTTGCTTGCCAACGAAAGAATGCTTATGCCTGAGGAGCAGCTTGCCGAATAATTAACTAATTGTCAAATTACTTTATGAACTTTAGATTGATTAATTCTGGAGCACTTTGCCTGACAAATTCTTACAAATGAATGATAAAAGCTTGTATTTGTCTTTGTATTTAAATTGATACAGCTTCTGCATTAGCAGATGTGAGCGCCTGTAAAAGCACTAGCCCTGTGATGAAGGCTTGTTGTCCTTTTCCCTTGATGAGTTTCCTGTAGGGAATGAGATTTGATTTTGTAAGTAGTCTGGAAAAAAATGGTTTAGAATGTAAGGATTGTCATCATGTTGCAGACCAAAGACTGATGCTAGAAGGGAATTGGAATGCAGTGATGGATTGGGAATGCAGTAATTCCTGAATGCTGTTATAAGGGAGTGTTTTCACAAAAATAGTGACTGGATTTTTTTTATATCCACCAGGTAAATGATGTCATAACTCCTGCAGTACATAGCTTTTCTTTGGAAATGCAATTGTAATTATTCATTGGAAAATAGATATTGTTGCTGGGATAAAATGAATTAACCTAATCTATTCTTCATCTCCAAATACTATCCTCAGTTGTTTGAGGGTCCCCAAACCACAGCTAAATGCGACACTTTTACTATGGGGTAGAGCAAAAGCAGGCTCACAATCTGTCTCGGCCAGAATGGGAATCAGATCCTGTCTATGACTGTATGGTATCTTTCAGAACTACATGCTAGCCATCTAGCCAACTTGGCTAACAGGCCCCTCTCTAAATGACTATAAATCAAAAATGTATAATGATTCACAGCATCCTATGTAATGCCTTTGGTTTGTGCTTTGTTGGTGGTCTCAATACTAAATCTAGTGCAATGTCATTCTCACGCATTGCTGAAGTCATATTGTCGTTGAATTGTGTGGTTTCATAATCCTAGCCACTGGTCGGGTCTGGGGCAATGGTTGCGCCACTGTAGTAGTTAGTGCGTGCAGGGAGAACAAAACTATGATTTAAAACACGGTAATGGTAACAGATGTAATCAAGTTCTTTTTGAACAGAACTACCTTGATTTACAAAGTTTTGCCTGAAACAGTCTGAGACTGGGCACTGTCCTGCCAACCATTTTACTTTGAACCTAAATGATCCTCTGTCCCAGTGCTTTCCCAAACTTCTTACCTGATTTCTCTTCAACGCTAAACAGTCATCTGCATTTTGGTCCCATCTTTTTTGCATTCAGTGAAGTCATTGTGGGTGTGAGCACACTTTTTGTTCCATGTCATTCAAGTGATTCATAACAAATTGGTAGCATTTGGTTGACACAAATGCATTAAGAACCTCTTTTGGCAAGATAGCTTTGAAATAAAATTGACCTACAAATCTGCCCTCACTAGCCTCCCTCTCCTCAGTCTTTCATCTTGATCGCCTGACCTTCCCTCTGGCCTTTTCTAACCCTCCCACTTCCCATATCCCACCTTGGTCTTGAGTTTCCTCCATCCTTTCCCAACTTTTAACTTTCCCAACATTGACTGGGATTCACCCAGTGTTAGGGACCAAGATGGAGCAGAATTTGTAAGGAGATCCAGGAGGGTTTTCTAGAGCAGTATGTATGTAGTCCAACTCAAGAAGGGACCATACTGGACCTGGTGTTGGGGAATGAACCCGGCCAGGTGGTTGAAATTACAGTAGGGGTCTACTTTGGAAATAGTGACCACAGTTCCGTAAGTTTTACAATACTCAAGGACAAAGATGAGAGTGGTCCTAAAGGAAGAGTTCTAAACTGGGGGAAGGCCAACTATATCAAAATTCGGCAGGATCTGGGGAATGTAGTTTGGGAGAAACTGTTTGAAGGTAAATCCACATTTGATATGTGGGAGGCTTTTAAGGAGAGGTTGATTAGTATGCAGGAGAGACATGTTCCTGTGAAAATGAGGAGTAGAAATGGCAAGATTAGGGAAGCATGGATGACAGGTGAAATTGTGAGACTAGCTAAGAGGAAAAAGGAAGCATACATAAGGTCTAGGCAACTGAAGACAGATGAAGCTTTGGAAGAATATCGGGGATGTAGGGCGAATCTGAAACAAGGAATTAAGAGGGCTAAGAAGGGACATGAGATGTTGTTAGCAAACATAGTTAAGGAAAATCCCAAAGCCTTTTATTCATATATAAAGAGCAAGAGGGTAACCAGAGAAAGGATTGGCCCACTTAAGGATGAAGAAGGAAAGTTATGCGTTGAGTCAGAGAAAATGGATAACATTCTTAACAAGTACTTTGCATTGGTATTCACCAAGGAGAGGGAATGACAGATGTTGAGGTTAGGGATAGATGTTTGCTTACTCTAGGTCAAGTTGGCTTAAGGAGGGAGGAAGTGTTGGGTATCCTAAAAGGCATTAAGGTGGACAAGTCCCCAGGTCCAGATGGGATCTAGCCCAGGTTTTGAGGGAAGTCAGAGAGGAAGTAGCCGGGGCCTTAACAGATATCTTTGCAGCATCCTTAAACACGGGTGATGTTGTCCCCTTGTTTAAGAAGGGTAGCAAGGATAATGCAGGTAATTATCAACCGGTGAGCTTGACGTCAGTGGTAGGGAAGCTGCTGGTAAAGATACTGAGGGATAGGATCTATTCCCATTTGGAAGAAAATGAGCTTATGAGTGATAGGCAACATGGTTTTGTGCAGATAAGGGCATGTCTTACCAACTTAATAGAATTCTTTGAGGACGTGACAAAGTTGATTGAGGAAAAGGCTGTAGATGTCATATACATGGACTTCAGTAAGGCATTTGATAAGGTTTCCCATGGAGGGCTGATGGAGAAAGTGAAGTCACATGGGGTCCAGGGTGTGCAAGCTAGATGGATAAAAAACTGGCTAGGCAACAGGAGACAGAGAGTAGTAGGAGAAGGGAGTTTCTCAAATTGGAGACCTGTGACCAGTGGTGTTACACAGGGATCTGTGCTGGGACCACTATTGTTTGTGATATATGTAAATGATTTGGAGGAAGGTGTAAGTGGTCTGATCAGCAAGTTTGCAGATGATACAAAGATTAGTGGAGTAGCAGATAGTGAAGGGGACTGTCAGAGATTACAGCGGAATATAGATAGATTGGAGAGTTGGGCAGATAAATGGCAGATGGAGTTCAATCCGGGCAAATGCGAGGTGATACATTTTGGAAGATCTATTTCAAGAGCGAACTATACAGTAAATCGAAAAGTCCTGGGGAAAATTGATATTCAGAGAGATCTCAGTGTTCAGGTCCATTGTTCCCTGAAGGTGGCCATGCAGGTCAATAGGGTAGTCAAGAAGGCATTCGGCATGCTTTCCTTCATCGCACGGGGTATTGAGTACATGAGTTGGCAGGTCGCGTTACAGTTGTATAAGACTTTGGTTTGGCCACATTTAAGAGTACTGCGTACAGTTCTGGTCGCCGCATTACCAATGTGATGCTTTGGAGAGGGTGCAGAGGACGTTCACCAGGATGTTGCCTGGTATGGAGGGTGCTAACTATGAAGAAAGGTTGAGTAGATTAGGATTATTTTCAATCGAAAGACGGAGATTGAGGGGGACCTGATTGAGGTCTACAAAATCATGAGGGGTATAGACAAGGTGGATAGCAAGAAGCTTTTTCCCCAGAGTGGGGGACTCAATTACGAGGGTTCATGAGTTCAGAGTGAGAGACGGAAAGTTTAGGGGAGATATGCATGGGAAGTTCTTTACGCAGAGGGTGGTGGGTGCCTGGAACACGTTGCCAGTGGAGGTGGTAGACGTAGACACGATAGTGTCTTTTAAGACATATCTGGACAGGTACATGGATGGTCAGGGAGCAAAGGGATACAAACCCTTAGAAAATAGATGATAGGCTTAGACAGAGGACCTCGATCAGCGCAGGCTTGGAGGGCCAAAGGGCCTGTTCCTATGCTGTAATTTTCTTTGTTCTTTGTTCTTTGTTCTTTAACCCCATTTGGCTTGAAACAATGTTGACATGTTAGTTTTCTCCAAGTGCCAAAAGATTTGAAATAGCCATTTTGGTCATCTAATTGAAACACATTATGGTACAGATAAAAGAATTGGAGGAAGGGGGTGAAAAATGTTCTTCAGTTGTGCAAACTGGCTTGTAACAGGCTGAATACCCTCTTTATACCACAGCAAATTTGACAGACAGTAACATACCAGTCTATCCTTCTAGTCTTCAACATTTTTAATACATGGGGCATCATGACTCAATACTCCTCACCCTCCAGACACCATGTAAGCACCCAGCAATTATCTTTTTTCTTCAGAGATGCTGCCAGACCTGCTGAAGTTTTCCAGCAACTTCTGTTTTTGTTCCTGTTTTACAGCATCCACAGTTCTTTCAATTCAAATTGTAAAGTTTTCTGCTTTTATAAGATATGACCTCTGCCCCCAGCCAAGAACTGACCTAAATTCCTTTTGATAACTTGCAGGGAGCCAGCATACTCTGCACAATGCAGCAACACATTGGGCCAAAGGGCTTGTTTCCACACTGTAGGGATTCTATTCTATGAAAAAGAAAAGCAGTCTAATGCTTAGTCTATTTCTACTTTGTACACTTCACGAATTTGTCTCCAATCTATCAATATATATGCATTCCATCTCTTTCCCCATGAATACTTTCATCAAGTCAACTCTGTGTCTGCCTGTTGGACTATAACCTGGTGTCATGTGACTTCTGCCTTTGTCTACCCCAGCCCAACGTTGGCACCTCCACATCATGACTGAGTCTATACTGTTCTAACGTAAGTAGACTCAGCTCTTTGACCCTGAGAAAATAATTTTCTTTAAGCTTGGCAACCTTCTGATGACTCTTCTTTTAAACTCATTATATCACGCACTGGGTGAAGGATCCAAAATTAGATTTTGTGCTCCGGGTAGAGATTAATCAACGTCATACATAAGCATAGGTTCACAAGATTAATTCCAGAGATGAGGAGTTTGTTTTATGAAGAGAAAATGAAAAGTTTAGGCGTTATACTGTCTGGAGTTTAGGAGAATGAGAGGGGCTGTTATTGAGGTATAAAAGGTGCAAACGAGGATTGATAAAGTGGATGTAGAAAGGAAGTTTCCTTATGTAGAGCAATCCAGAATGAGGTTCATAGTTTTAAGATAAGGGATAGCAGATTTAAAACATGAGGGGAAATTATTTCTCTCAAAGAGTCATGAATCTGTGGAATTCACTACCCCAGAGTGTGGTCGATGCTGGGACATTGAGTAAATTTAAGGAAGGGATAGACACATTTTTAATTAATGATAGGTTGAAGGGTTTTGGAGAGCAGGCAGGAAAGTGGAGTTGAGGCTCAGTTGAAATCAACCATGGATATATCAGATGGCAGAGCATGCTAAGGGTCTCAATTGCTTACTCCTGCTCCTAGTTCTTATGTTTGAAGGGTTTTTTTGACTTGTAGGAAATGATGCTGTTAATAGAATCTGACATATTCGCTGCCCATGAACAACGTAGGCAATGGCAAGTCAGCTGGGAAAATGTGGCAAAATTGAAAAAAATGAGGTTTGAGGTAGAGAAAAATTTGTCCAGTTTTTTCAAGTGAACAGTGAGAAGCCTATTTGCATGCATTTTCATGTCATCATTTATTATTGCCAAGTTTATATGAAATTTGCTGTTCTGCCACACATCGGAGAAAAACTAAACAGCGACAATTCTGAAATGAAAAGTCAAAAACATACCTGACAACTCCAGCTCAATGCTTGCTCACCTGGGCCTCCATCATGACCATCATTCTCCAGAATCTCAGGGCACCCTCCATATGCAGTGACCATCTGCATTCCCTGTCCACAGAGATTGGTATCAGACACTCACCAGTCCCACTGCATCATGGCATATCACCGACTCATGTATGGTACAGTTAGCTCTTTGATCCTGTACTTTGCAGCTCATTGATGCTTTCCATTATAAAGCTGCTGGGCAGCCACTTGTCACTCATTAGTCAGGACTGACATTCTATATCATGCCGTGGTTTAGGCCACTGTCTATCCTGGGGATCTGTTTACTTGAAATTAAGGCAAGTTAGCCTGGGCTGGTGCAACAGTCAGCAAATTGGGGAAGTCTGTTGTGGGGATTAGATGCAGTATATTGGGATGCAGAGGGGTAACAATATCATAGCTCACCATATAATTGGGAGATGATGGTGTATTGGAGGACATGTGTTCCTTGTGGAGGTTGGCTGTACCACCACCACTATGGCTTCAACTGCTGGACAGCGGAAATGGGGTTCAAGAGTAGTAGTGGGAAGAAGATGGTGGAAGACTGAAATGGAAGATTTGGGTGGAAAGTTGTGGAGTCTCAGAACTGTTGGATTTGACAAAGCATGCAAAAGAAGAGGTACATGAACATTTGTACAATAGAGTCCCTTCTGTGTGGAAGCAGGCCATTCGGCCTATTGAATCCACACCAACCATCTGAACAGCATCCCACCCAGATACATCACCCTACCCTATCCCTGTAACCCTGCATTTCCCATGGAAAATTTACCTAGCCTGCACATCCCTAGACACTATGGGCATTTTAGTTTGGCCAGTCTACCTAACCTGCACAACTTTGGACTGTGGAGGCAACTGGAGCAGTCGGCAGAAAACCACATAGACATCGAGACAATGTGTGTAAATTCCACACAGACAATCACCTAAGGGTGGAGTAGAACATGGGTCCCTGGTGCTATGAGACAGCAGTACTAACCACTGAGTCACCATGCTGTGCCTTTGTAGAATTAGTTTAGCTGGCAACTTACTATGAGAAATGCAATCAGCATTGCCTTCCATCTTCACCAAATCACAAATGTGCCATGCAGATGAAAGATGACTGCCTTTGCACCCGGAGTAAGTGTTTTCTTTCTGTCCGAAGATGCAAGCTGTACTTGTGAGCGGTGTGGCCTTTAAGGGGCAATTGTATTTGTCAGGTACTTACAACATACAGATTTTAAATATTTGTAATCATAGAATATGAAACGCATGCAGTGACCATGAATATTAATATCGGTCACAAGTAATCTTGACCACATCATTGGTCATAAGTCATTACGAATTGATCAGAGTCATCTCTGTGAAGCAGAAGTAATCACAGATGACCTCAGAAGTGTCACAGTTCACAAAGACAATCCAAGGTCTTTTAGACTGCTCAAGGACTAATTTCCTCATTTTTAAGCTGTAAGTATTTACCAACATATTATTATATGCTATGCTACCATTCTTGGGTGATGGGGTGTGTGTTAGAGGTGGGGTGGTAAAGAAGACAAAGGGTTTCAGTAATGCTACCCACACTTAAAATCTCCTACTGTATTTTCACTACGCAGCTTGTGCTGCATGCATCATAATAAGGTTCATAATGTCAACGGCTCATATGCAGGCATTCCATGACTTCCCTTGTCACTGGTCTCCCTGTCCCATTGTACAGAGGACTAGGATCAACTGCCATTTGTACATGATTCAAATGCTGGTTGTTCACATTATTAAGGACTTGTTCTATCTCTAATATTCCCCACATAAGGTCATTGGAACTGCAACCAGTGAATCTGGTTAGAGATTATCATCACTGTGGCAGAGGTGCAACAAAGACACAGAAATGAGGGGAAATAGATGTGCTAGCTAGTCTGGGATCTGTTGAACAGATGTCACGTGAAGAAATTGCAGCTGAATGTCTCTTCCAGATGTGGAGGATGTGCAGGAGGCCCAGAGTCTTTTGACCTCAGTGCCATTTCTTCCAAACAAACAATAGTATTGCTACTGCAAACTGAGGATGTTCTAGGACACTGTGTCATCTGCTGGAGCAGGACCTGTGACCGTCCTATTCCAGTAGCTGCATTTAATGTGTATGCAGCTGTCCTCTTCCAGCAATCTAATAGACTTCTGCATGGGATCTTCAATCCCCAGTCCACAGATGTGTCAGGAATAAAAACAAAGTTGTTGGAAAAGCTCAGCAGGTCTGGCAGCATCTGTGAAGGAGAAAACAGTGTTAATGTTTTGGGTCTGGTGACCCTTCCTCAGTTCCCTGTGTAACTGGATTGAATAAAGGTGCAAAGAGACATTGAGGAAGTGGCAACATTCCTCTGAGGAAGAAGATGAGGACTTTCAGCAGGAGCGGCATCACCTTCAGCATAACAAAACAGACAGGACTTAATTGACACCAACATCCAATAGATCAGAGATGGGTGAAGTGATTGAGTTAATTTGTTGTCGTTGGAAAGGCAAGCAGCTTCTGCTTATTCTCACTTATCCTGTGACTCAATTAAAGTTAATCTTTTCAACTGTTTGAAAGCTTTCTCATGTCATGCTCCCACACTTAAAAATAATAAAACATTATACTACAGTGAGCATCTGGGAAAGAATAGTCCTCCTTCTGACAGGGTCATACCGAAATCCCCAAGATGTAGGAGAGAAACGGGCCATTTTGCCAAAATAGTCTCCTCTGAGTCAATAAGATCATGGCGATTCTGATAATCATCAACTCCACTTTTCTGCCTTATTCCCATAACTCTTGATTACCTTAGTGAATAAAATCGGTCTATCCTTGCCTTGAAAATATGACCCAGTCTCTACAGCCCTCTGTGGTAAAGAATTCCACAGATTTGCTACTCTCTGAAAGAACAAATTCTTTCTGTATTGCAAATGGGCAACCTCTTACTCTGATATAATGGTGCAAAGGAGGGATAGACTGTGTAACTTCATTCTTATAGATGCAGTTACTATTACATTTGATAAGACAAATGATGGTAAAATGTGAGATATAATCGTCAGATTCTATTCCCTATAAAATGCTACTTGTGTGTCCTCTCCCACCATGTGTACTGTGAAGGTTGGTCAAGGCTGGCTGTACGGCCGGTCTTTACATATAGTGTGGGTGTCAGAATGTTCCTAAGGGTCCTGCTGTGCTGAGTTCTGCTGCTGGTCAGTGCACAATAGCACCACAGTAAATGTCTGACATGTACAGAATGAGGTAAACAGTGCAGAATTATGAGAGATAACACAAAGAGAACCCCTTCAAAACACTCCCTGACACTGACACTGCTGATTTTTGGTAAAATTCAGGGTGTTGTTTCAAATACAAAGGGAAAATACTGAAAGAGCTAAAATTCTGAAATCAAAACAGCGTACGCTGGAGAAATTCAGCAGGGTACACAGCATCTGAGAAAAGAAGGTCTTAAGTTTTCAGGTTGTGATGACCCTTCTTTGGAAGGAAGGTAAATTTAAAGTAGATTTTGAGCAAGTAGAAGGAGGGACGATGTTAAAGTACAGAATGGGTTTGTAATAGGGTGGAGGGCACTAGAGATTAAGTGGCAAAAGGCTTTGTGATATAAAAGCCAAATAAAGCAGACTTGAAATTCTTTCAATTTTGTGCATTGCATTTTCTGCTCACAATGCAAAAATATAGGAAAAGCATATGCAGACTCGGCGCTCACTTTTTGGTCTGCCTCCAGACAGTCCATAAGCAGGTTCCTGAGATTTTATTTTGTTCACTTTTGGGACATGTGTGTTGCTGGCTGGCCAGCATTTATTGCACATCCAAAGTTGCTCTTGAGAAGGTAGTGGTGACCTGCCTTCTTTAACTGCTGCAGTGTATGTGCTGTAGGAGACTCACCATGCCCTTTGAGGAGAAATTCCAGCAAATTGAAGGAATAGTGATATATTTCCAAGTCAGGTGAGTCGCTTGGAGGGTAACTTGCAGGTGGTAGTTTTCCCATGTATCTGCTACCCTTGTCCTTCTAGGTGGATGTGTTGTGGGTTTGGAAGATGCTGTCCAAGGATCTTTGGTGAATTTCTGTAGTGCAAGCCTGTAAATAATATACACTGCTGCTACTGAGCATCAGTGGCGGAGAGAGTGGATACTTATGGATATGTGCCACTCAAGCAGCCTGCTTTGTCCTGGATGGTGTGAAGCTGCTTGCGTGTTGTTGGAGCTGCACCAATACAATCAAGTGGGGAGTTTTACATCATACTGGAGGCTTGTGCCTTGTAGATGGACAGGCTTTGGGGAGTCAGGATTTGAGCTACTCGCTGCTCTATTCCTAGACTTTGACCTGATTTTATAGCTACTGTCTTTATGTGGCGGGTCCAGTTGAGCTTCTGATCAATGGTAACCCCCAGGATGTTGATAGTGGGGGATTCACTGATGGCAACATCATCAAATGTCAAGGGCAGTGGTTAGTTTGTCTCTTATTGGAGATGGTCACAGCCTGGCAATGCACTTGCCTTATCGCTTGTACCTAAGACTCCACCTTGCCCCTACTCTGTCTTTGATCTGCTCCAGATTTTCGAAGAAGCTGAACAGAAGCTTGCAGAACAGCATCACTTTGGAACGTGCATTCAGTAGTCTTCTGGACTTAATGCTGAGTTTAACAATTTTAGATCATAAACTGCCCTGCCTCCATTTTGTTTCTGTTCTGCAGTTTTGATGTTGTATCTTTTTTCGTATTTCCATAATTCTTCATGTTGTACTCATTCTTTGTTTCTTTACTGTACCCATTACCACTTTTGGCTTTTGTACAATGAAACTTCTATAATTTTTATCTCTCCTGCCCTCCACCCTATCACAGACCTTCCTCTTTGTACTTCCATACCAGTCTGATTTTCTCTCTCAATCAATTGCAGTGCTGTTCCCGATAAGAAATAAATATATTCTGTATCAGTCCTATCTAGATGCATCACACTGCATTTGATTGCATTAATTGCCATTTGTCATTGTTTGGTCCATTCCCTGAGTGCATCAGTTCACGTCAAATCTGCTGAGTTACTCCAGCAATTTGTTTCATTAACCCTATTACACCCAGTCTTTTTGCAGAAAACTATACTTCTACTGTTGGTTTGTTAGTTTGCAGACATTTCATTACTCTGCTGGGTAACGTCATCAGTGCAGCCTCCAATGAAGCGCTGTTGTGTTTTCCCGCCTGGTATTTAAACTCTGGGGTCCATTGGAGTTGATTACCTCACTCGTCTCCATTCACATGGATAAGGAGAACCACCAGTTTGATAGGGACAACATCAGGGTCCTATGACAGGTCAAACAGAGAAAAGCAAGGCAATTTCGAGAGGCTTGGTTCTCCACTAAGAAGGCCATCAATAAACACGTAGAATTAGACCCTATAAATACATCACTGTGAAGAAAAACTAGAAATGAAGTAGTCAACTACAAGGGACCCCAGAGTTTAAATACCAGGTGGGAAAACATCTGCAAACGAGCAAGCCAACCAACCACAGCATCCACAACCCAAGCTACAAATCTCCTCAAGAATCTTAAACTATACTTCTATGCAGTTTGAAAATTCAAATACATTCTTGCATCATCTTCAAACTTGCCAATTATATCCTAATATCGCTGTCCAGGTCCTTAATAAATTTAATTGTGAACAATAATAGGCCTTATACCAATCCACAACAATTGACTACAACTTTTCTGAAATTTTCTCCCTTCCCTGATCTCTTCTAATGTTGCAGCTGGAAGAACAGGTTGGCTGTCCTTCTAACAGAGATTTACTAATGTCTGCTCTCTCTTCATTGCTAAACGTGCTTTTGAATGGTTTCCACCATTCTAGAAAACCAAGATTTTAACAAAGTAAATTTCACTACATCTATGGAGGTTTTTATTTAAATCATAACAAAATTGTTGTGTTTCATCTGGTTTCAGTTCCAGTCTGTCTTTCCCCTTTGGAGGGTATATTTGCCATAATTCCAGGAATCTGTGACTGTAGAAGTGTTCTTTTCTGATCTTTGTCCAGCTGGATCATGAATTATAGTTTAACAACTGCTGGTGCTGTGTTGTGGCTGGAACCTGCAACACTAATAAGGATTAGGTTTCCTTACATTGAGACTGTCCGCTGGAGTTAAAAGTGCCGCTTAAGTTTCTGTCTGACTCAGAACTCTCATGGGCATTTCCATTTTTCTTCATCACTAATTTATATTGAAGAACCCCACAAAATCAAAAACAAAACTTAAAAAAAATGTATTTAAAATCAGCTTGTTAAAATAGCAGAATTAAGATTTCTTCTTTCCAGTATTTTTTTAGAACCAATTGAGATGGACTTTTCTACACTTGATGGTGATTATGAATTTGAAAATCAAATTGATGCATTCACTGCACAACATAATTTGTGTGGCTAGTTAATGAGAATCCAAAAAGCAAATCAATAGATGTTTTATGGATAATTATGACAATGGATGCAGAAAGCAAAGAAACAATAATCCCCACTTGAAAAAATTACTTAGCAAGATTTCATTTTTTGTAACCTTTAATTTAACAAAAGCCTGAATCGATATAAACTAAATTAACATGCAAATAATGATTAATATTAATTAAATATTATGCATAGGAGATAAAGCAAAGAAAAATCTGATGTTTTTTTTAAAGTCGTCCACTCCCTGTATGACATCAGTGTCAGCAACAGTGTCATTGTAGAACCTTCTCAACTCTCAGTTCCTCTCAGTAACGGCAGCATGCTTCAGCGGATTCTGGAAGTTCAGCAAAGGAAAGAGCGGCAACAGCCCTATATTCCTTCTAGCTGTCTGACCCAGCTTGCAGGCTGCCTCGCTTTCTTCATTTTGTCTCCGACATGGCCTCCACATTTTTATCTTTGTGTTTATACTGCTTCCATGTCAAATACCACCAGGTCCTTTGAACCAGCTTTTGTCGTCCAAAATTAATATTGGTCTCTGCAACAGGTACAAACTCTTTTTTAAAAAAAGTCTACTTGGAAAGTATTTCTTTTAAGTATACATTTCATAAACATTTTAACTTACTACAGATTTTCATGATTATTACTAATTCTGGATCAAAGGCTGTCACAAAATGAAGACAACAAAGGAATGAGTAGTAATAGAAGACTCATTCTTGTAGAAGGGAGATTTTGATGACTTTTCTGAACACAAGTTAAAAATCATTAATGTTTGGCACTGTGTTTAAAAAATGAAGCTTTCATTTTGCATTCAGTAAAATTAACCTGGAAACTGGTAACAAAGTGCTCCAATACATGCAAAAAATAGCAATTATTGAATGATAGTATTCGTATTAATAGCTGTTATAACAATGTAGAATTTTACACCCCATTTTGAAGGATATGCTTTTTCACTTGCAGTATGGAAGTCTACAATTAAGGGATCAAATATGCCAATCAGAAAAATTATTAGAAGCACTTCCCAGTGGCCTCAGAAAGTAGTAACTTTACTTGAGGCTTTTGTTATACCTGAAGGATGAAGAAAGAGAGCAGGCAACATAATTGAGGAATCAAAACATATCATTGATTTAACTGAATTTCCACTTTGGCTGTGGTCAGAACACTAAACATAAATTGTCCTTCAAGTTGTTATTTGTTAAGTAAAATTATGGTTCAAGCTTACACTCAAATTGAATAAAAACATATTTTAAAACAGTGAATTAGTTCCTTATAGTAGCATAGTGGTAATGTTTCTGGATTACTAATCCAGAGTCCTAGACTATTCCTGCACAATGACTGGGTAGAATTTAATTTCAATTAATTAATAAACTCCTGGAATAAATACTAGGTTAATTAATGTCCTGTAAGGGTATAAATCTGCTGTCCTTACCTAATCTGGACTACAATGTGACTCCACACCTATAGTAATGTGGTTGACTCTTAATTGCCCCCTAAAATGGCCCACTTAGGTTGAAAGGGGCTCATCGCTACCACCTCCGCAAGGCAATGAAGGATGGGCAACATGTGCTGGCCTTACCAGTGACACTCATCCTTGAGTAGAAGAAAAATTGAATTATTTTAACCACAGGTATTATTAATACAGCTGAAAAAGGGTTTATCACCATGATTTAGCATTTTTAATAAGTGTCCAGTTCTCTACCTCGGTGATTCTTAAACTAGGGTTTTGTGAACCACTAGGGAATAGGACTTTCCAGGGGCTCCACAAATTGCTATGTAAGTAGGGCTGGCTTTATAGTTAAGTGACATGGACAAATGCCCAAGACAGCAGGATCAGGGCTTGGATCGCACCTAACCACATAGCCAATCGAGGGAACCCACCACTTTGTTAGACTCTGGGCTTTTTACTTAAAAGCCCTGTGTGGCAAATGTTAATGGAGTCTTGGTTTGTGCACTGTCACTCAAGGAAGTACACAAAGCTGTCAAATAGTCACATATCATCCTTTAGTGGGTCTGCCAGTGCTTTGCAAGACAACTGCTCTACCAGACTGAATAAATCAAATTCTGTTTTTATTAATTGCACGATTTTTTTATGGATGTACTGGGGAAACTACATTCTGAAATTTTACACAATAGTCCATGATTTTTAAAAAAAACTTTTATGTAGAATGATTTATGATTGTCATTGTTAAAAATCACAAGATATACCATCATTACAGTGAGACATCAGCAGACCCATCTCACTAATACCTGTAAATAAATACCTATTTTCTTAAAGCATAATTAAAACACATATACATGCAGCCCTTCCGTATTAATAAGTTTTATTTTATTTTTGAAGGGGGCGGGTCCTTGATTCCCAGTCAATTTGTAAGGAGGTCCTTCAATTAACATTAATCAACTCTCTACTTTTTCAAATTACTACAGAATTTTTTTTAAGCCAGTGGTAAAGATTATGAATGCTCAACGCACACTCCATGAAGCTTACATTTTAAAATTTTCCTCTTCACACGTGTTGTTTTTGATGATTTCAGCCAGCAAAAACTCAAGACAATCTCATTTCACTCAAATGCTGTTAGTGATGAATCTATGTTTTAGAGGGAGGGTGATATTTGCAGTACATTTATGAACTTTTTTATACCTGAATATACCTTTCAAATTGGTACTAGAGAATCATAAATAAGTAAATAGTAATTAAACAGCAATTTCTCAATAATTCTTACTTGGAATGAGGGGATGCTGCCTTTGAATCTTTGACCAGTTTTCTGAGACATAGCACCCAGCTTGCCGTAAATACAACAAATACTATTTAATACCAACATGTTCAGAACAAACATTATATCTTTTTCTGGTCCTCTGGAAAATGTCAGAGTATTTAGGTAGAACATAAAACACTGTACTAGAGTTTGTATTTCGAGAAATTTATTTTGTTGATACATCCATAAAATTGTGTAATCTCAGTCAATACACAGTTATTTATATTTTGAGATACTTACGGGACCTATGTAAATTATGATGAGGCACAATATTCCCTTCACAGAACGTCATTAATTGAGGAAAGAGGATTTATTAAAAAGGCATTACTCGCACATAATAGTTGAATAATGAAAATTGTCTAAGTTTCCTTTTGCCATCAGTCTTTCTCAGTGTTCTGTTTCGGCTGGGGTTTAGCATATCTCAACTCTTCTCTTTCAGGGTGAGAGTATATGACCTTCGGACAAGTAAAGCAGTGATGTCATTCTATGGCCATCAACTGGGTGTGTCATCTGTACAGATGGATGACTGGAAGATAGTCAGTGGTGGTGAAGAGGGATTGGTTTGTGTGTGGGAACAGCGAATGGGAGCCAAGCTCTGGGAAATGCATTCCAGGTATGAGTTTATAATTTTTTTAAATCAAGGGAAATGCTCATCAGCTATTTCTGTGGATTGATCACAGAGGAAAGACATTACAGTTATAACAATTTGTTCACTTTGCTTAGGAGAGTCACAAACCCCAAGTTTTGAGTGTGGTTTTCTGAAATCTGCCAAAGATCCCTTCCTCACTTGCTAATTCTGGGTACTTAGTTTAAGGACTTGTGACATATCTGGAAAATGTGACAGTGCACCATGTAATAAAATGCAATTTTTATACAACGCAATTAAATGCACAAAAAGAGACTATAAACTAGTTAATGGTTTTGTTGTTTTTGATTGATGAAAGTATATTGATTAGCTCACCAGGAAATTACCTGATGCTTTTTAACTTTGTCTTAAAACGTATGAAGGTGGATAAATCCCTGGGACTTGATCAGGTGTAACCTGAATTCTATGGGAAGCTAGCGAAGTGATTGCTGGCTCCCTTAGCTGAGATACTTGTATCATCAAAAGCCACAGGTGAGTTGCCAGAAGATTGGAGCTTGGATAATGTGTGCCACTATTTAAGAAAGATGGTAAGGAAAAGCCAAGGAACTATGGACAGTGAGCCTGACATTGGAGATGGGCACATTGTTGAAGGGAGTCATGAAGGACAGGATTACATGTATTTGGAAAGGCAAGGACTGATTAGGGATAGTCAGCATGGCATTGTGCATGGGAAATCCTGTCTCATAAACTTGATTGAGTTTTTTGAAGAAGTGACAAAGCAGATTGATGAGGGCAGAGTGGTGGTCGTGATCTATATGGACGTCAGTAAGGTGTTTGACAAGGTTCTTCATGGTAGCCTGGTTTACAAGGTTAAATCAAGGTATTTGGATACCGAACTGGCTCGAAGGTAGAAGACAGATGGTGGTGGTGGAGGGTTGCTTTTCAGACTGGAGGTCTGCGATCAGCAGTGTGCCACAAGGATCAGTGCTGGGTCCACTGCTTTTTGTCATTTGTATTAATGATTTGGATGTGAACATAGGAGGCATGTTTGGTAAGTTTGCAGGTGACACCAAAATTGGAGATGTAGTGGACAGCGAAGAATGTTACCACAGAGTACAGTGGGATCTTGATCAGATGGGCTAATGGGCCAAGGAATGGCAGATAGGTTTTAATTTAGATAAAGTGCTGCATTTTGGAAAGGGCAGGACTTAAACACTTTAATGGTAAGGTCCTGGGAAGTGTTGCTGAACAAAGAGACCTTAGATTGCAGGTTCATAGTTCCTTGAAAGTGGAGTCACAGGTAGATAGGATAGTGAAGAAGGTGTTTGCTATGCTTGCCTTTACTGGTCAGTGCATTGAGTATAGGAGTTGGGAGGTCATATTGCAGCTGTACAGGAAATTGGTTAGGCCATTTTGGAATACAGTATGCAATTCTGGTCCCCCCTGCTATAGGATGTTGCGAAACATGAAAAGGTTCAGAAAAGATTTACAAGGATTTTGCCAGGATTGGAGGGTCTGAGCTGTAGGGAGAGGCTGAATAGACTGTGGCTATATTCATGGAGCATCGGAGGCTGAGGGGTGACCTTATAGATGTTTACAAAATCATGAGGGGCATGGATACAGTAAAAAGGCAAGCTCTATTCCCTGGGGTGGGGAGTCTAAAACCAGAGGGCATAAGTTTAAGGTGAAAGGAAAAAGATTTAAAAGGGATCTGAGAGGCACCTTTTTCACATAGAGGGTAGTGCATGTATGGAGTGAGCTGACAGAGGAAGTGGTGCTGTCTGGTACATTTGCAACATTTAAAAGACATCTGGATGTGTATGTGAATAGGAAGAGTTTAGAGGGAAATGAGCTAATGCTGGCAAATGGGACTAGATTTGTTTAGGGTATCTGGTTGGTTTGCACAAATTGGTCCTGCTGTATATCTCTATGACTCTAATACCAGACAATTCCTTTAATACATACGAAAGCATCTTATCCACGTTTCTTCCTCAGTGCTATGCCACTAGTGAAGTTAAATCGATCTCAAGTGAAACTCGAACACAACAATCTTGTCAAATTTCTGGCATCCCTTCCTGGTAACACAGACTGTTTTCATAGAAATGCATAGGTGTAGAAGGCATTGTTATATAATAAAAGAGAACATACTTGTATTCAATTTTTATCTCACGGACTCAAAGGACATTGCAACTGGCATTACTGCTTGACTAAGGTCAGTTCAGTACAGAACATGAACTGAATTGAATCTATCACCTTCAAGATCTCCATGGATCATTGAAAACATTTGCTGTACTATTCATGAATTTTCAAAACAACTGAAACTATAGATTTTCTGAGGGCCATTTAGTATCTAGAAAATCAAGGTAAAACCAAATTAAGTGGAAAACTTTGAAAAGCTGGAAACCTGACAATACACACAAGATTAAATATTTGGAAGACAAAGAGCAAAATTTATCCTTCTAAATTCTGACTGATGTGATATGCATTTTCATTTCTATTTCATAGATGGTAATGATAATTGCAGCTCCATGTAAGATAATTCAGGCTAATTTTATCATTACTTTTCCAGACATCCTGTGCGACACTTACGCTTTGGCACACATACCCTGGTTACTGCAAATATTCCCAATGAGAAATGTCCAAGAGGAGCCAGTATCATGGATGATGATTTAACAGCTCATCGTAGGTAAGACATACCTACTGTACAATCGTGCCATCATCATGTGTATCTAACATATTGAAAAGTAGGGCAGCATTGTGCATACCATCTAAGTTGTATTGTCAATGTCATCTTCATTTAAAAATAATGATCACAGTTTACCTGTCTGTGTTTGTATCCTATGTCAATCAAACTACAGCTAAATATTAGAATCAGGTTTGTATTAAACTCAAGTAAATTGAGGAAATGTCTGCTTTTTTCCAACAATTGTAATTGGCTTCCATATGTTTGTGAAGTTTTAATGCAGGTCCGGGTTGTGCAATTTGGCATTATAAAATTTCTAATTTGGCAGTAAGCTGTTGTTAAGTTAGAAGTAACACTCAGAAATCACAATGGTGGCTTCTGTGTGAAATAGTAGTACCACATCCGTGGTGACACAACGGATTTAGGTTCTCATTTCTGATGTTAAGACTGAGATGTAAAGTAAATGTTTGATTTTAACTTTTGGATAATCAATTGACGGAACACTCATTCTGAGAGCAAAGAGGCCCTCGTGATTTGAGATTTGCTCTCAATTAAATTTGGCACATGAGTCATGAGACATCAAGAAGAGTCCCAATACAGTTTGTCAGAATGAGGCTTCAGGTTAAGACTGCACAGCAGTCAGTGACATACGAGAGGGGATGGCCATGATTAGTGAGGCTGAGGATTCTGAATCATTAGCAGCGGCCGTAATGATTATTTACACTTCTCCAAGGCACACTAAGGCCTTCGTGGCCTGTTCCAAACAAAAATGGAAATCGGGGCCCTGTATGCTTCAAAGGACCCTAATTGCAGCACATGACCTGAAACAGGCAGCTGCTTTGGAAACTTAGCAGCAGACTCATTTCAAAATGGAGCTGGCCACATTGACAGTGTTGGTAAAGTGATGAGATTATCAGCATTGTTTTAACTGTCCACTTTGTATAAACAAAGGCATTCAGAACTGATTCTAATTTGTGCAGACTTCAATCTGAATTTTAATTATTTTTGACCTTAAGTATAGTCAGTAATGGCAATGATTGTAAAAACAAAAAAAAAATGCAATTAACACAGATATAATCAGAGACAATAGGAACTGCAAATGCTGGACAATCCGAGATAACAAGGTGGGGAGCTGGATGAACACAGCAGGCCAAGCAACATCTTAGGAGCAGGAAAGCTAACGTTTCGGGCCTAGACCCTTCATCAGAAATGGGGGAGGGGAAGAGGGTTCTGAAATAAATAGGGAGAGAGGGGATTAACACACACTTTTTCTCTCTTTCAAATCCACTCACCCTCAACAAGAACAACAATGTCAATCAAACTTTGCTGTGCCAGTTCTTTAACAATATGCTTGATCATTGCACATTGCAGTTTCAAATTGCATATTGATTATATTTCATGGCAGATGAAATGATGAATTTGCTCAAAATTTATTTTTTTAAGGTTGTTAACTACCAATTATTGTTTTACAGGCATCGAGGAATTATTTATGTCTATGACTTTTCAGTCGATAAATCAGCTCCTGTCTTACCCATATGTCGTTCCACCTATGATGAAGATGTTGGCTACAGCTACAACATAGCACTTTCGATGCCTTATGACCAAATCAAGTGAATACCTGTCACCTCATGGATATATTGGTTCCATTACCGTCATACAGTAATTCTGGAAGTATGCTTGTAATTGACCTACATTTTGAAATGTAAGGAAATAATACTTCTCAAGAAAAGGCAAAGGAGACATCCAGGCCATTGGAGAGACATTGAACTAGAAATAACCCTTGATCCTGAAATCTCATTCGCGCTTATCACTGAACTTCCAAGGAATATGACATAAATCATCATTTTTACCTATGCTTCTGTGGCTGTTCCAATTTATCACCTAAATCATAATGGGAGATCTGTCTTCACCTTGAAATGTTTCTCTTTCTTTTGGTTTCCCTTTTGTGAGATCGTTGTTTCTCATTATAAAATTTGGATTAGAGAAACTGATTATTTGTAGGGTAAAATGAAGTCAGTCACATTGACTTCAGACCCAATTACATAATTCACAGGATGATCCATTGTATATAGATAATGCAGAGAAAGCAGATGATAAAACTGTTTTCCACAATAGTATATTATTTTAAGTATTCAATAAAGCTGCCATTTGTGGCTGGTGCTTTTCTGTTTGCTTAAATAACTGTTCTATCTCAGGTCCTGAAGGTGGTAATTCATTTCAGAATACAGGTTAGAGGATGAGCTTCTTTGATACAGGGCGAGCATCCCTGCCTGAGCCAGATACTTCGGGTTCAAGTCTCATTCAGGACTGAAAGGCCAAGAAAGGTATGTTTATAATGTGACTAAACAAGTTGAGTATCAGAGATTGTAGGAACTGCCGATGCTGGAGAATCTGAGGTAACAAGGTCTAGTTGAGTGTCAATCTTCTAACATATACCAATGACAGGTGGTGAAATTTGGAGCCTCTACCAAATCAATTCATAGCTCTGAACCACAATATGTGTGTTGCGATAGCAACTCTGACTTTTTGCGGAGAGAAGTTAGCTCAGTTGATCATATTAGGGACAGCTGCACGGGTTAGTTCCGAGTTCTGGTGAAGATCAAATTGGGACTTGCTTCCTGGCCTTTACCCATGGTGGAGTTTGCAGCACTGTGGATCAGAACTGCCCTCAGGCAGGTAACTGAGCAGACAGCTTGGGACACTAAGTCAAGTAGATGGCAGAGGTGATCATCACCGTCTTCTACTGGTATTTTACACGTTCTAGGATAGGTTGAGGGTAGTGCACCTGCCCTTGGGCCAATTAGGGCCTTTAAACAATCCCAAATAGCCACTTTAAGGCTTCTCCCCACATTGGGTGATATTTTATTAGCAGCAAGTAGATATCTCGTACATAAATAAGGAAAGCAAAGCCTAAGGAGCAGGAGGTGAAAGGATTTGTTTTGATTTAAAAGAAAACTTTTCCTTCTCTTCAGCTACCATTCTAAATTCAAATTGTTGTGATGGCCTATTATGAGGCCTCAGCTTCACACAGCTTTCATAGGCAAAATAAGTTATGTTCATAGTTTATGCTCGAACTGTTGCATTCTCTGCTTATTAAGAGCATAGAAGGCTGCTGTCCTCTGCACTTACTGCGGTGACTGGACGTGCAACATTGCATTATCAGCCCCTCAGTTCCCCAGCTGTTAGTATTCAATAGTGTTTTTGAATGAAGTGTAAATCATAAATTCTCTTTCATCAAGTGATATCCTTGACTTTGGGTTATTACTGTTATAGTTAAAAGAAATAATAGAACTAAATAAATTTTAATTGTAAAACTTTATACTAGTAGTGTTTTCCAGTAAGACTATAATACTTTTAAACAACATGGAGTTACATAATTTGCACACATTGATGTAGATGTATCCAGATTCAGAATAATTGCATAAACGCTCCTGAATTAGAAAGTATTAGACTTGATAAGTAATGTCAAAAACAAACACATTTGGCATTAAATATTTTCTATGTATTAGGTATCAAGAAAGACTTAAAGATTATTTTATTGGAGTCTAATGCACTATGGTTGAGCCTTATTTAAATATTGCAATTTCTGCATTTTTCCACAATTTACATAAAATTAGGTTAGACGTTTGCATTTTACTTTGCTAAAACCATGAAGAATCTAATATTTGTGTTGGGCAATTATAAAACCTTTGGTTTTGTGGCTTTAAAAAAAGACAAGCCACTTTGAAACAAGTCCAGGTGTAAACTGAGATAAACTATCATTGTTCTGGAAATATGCTTTCAAATATTATTACTAATTTTAAAAAAACTGGTAGAACTGGAAGCCATCATTGTATTTTCATAGAGAGTGGACTTCTAGAATGTATGAAATCACTCTTTTTGTGGATGTACATTGTAAACATTCAAAAGAAACCCTTTAAGCTAATTTTTACTGAGAATTTCACATAAACCATAATTGTCGGTGGACAGCTAAGCAGTACTTTATATCAGGAATTTCCTGACATAACATACTCTTAATTCAAAATTATTTAATTCAAGTGACGAAGGATGCTGTAGGTTGCAGAGAGACATGGATAAGCTGCAGAGCTGGGCTGAGAGGTGGCAAATGGAGTTTAATGCAGACAAGTGTGAGGTGTTGCACTTTGGTAGGAGTAACCAGAAAGCAAAGTACAGGGCTAATGGTAAGATTCTTAGTAGTGTAGATGAGCAGAGAGATCTTGGTGTACATGTACACAGATCCTTGAAAGTTGCCACCCAGGTTGACAGGGCTGTTAAGAAGGCATTCAGTGTCTTAGCCTTTATTAATAGAGGGATCGAGTTCTGGAACCAAGAGGTTATGGTGAAGCTGTACAAAACTCTGGTGCGGCCGCACTTGGAGTATTGCGTACAGTTCTGGTCACCGCATTATAAGAAGGATGTGGAAGCTTTGGAAAGGGTGCAGAGGAGATTTACTAGGATGTTGCCTGGTATGGAGGGAAGGTCTTACGAGGAAAGGCTGAGGGACTTGCGGCTGTTTTCATTAGAGAGAAGGTTGAAAGGTGACTTAATTGAAACACATAAAATAATCAGAGGGTTAGATAGAGTGGATAGGGAGAACCATTTTCCTAGGATGGTGACGGAGAGCACGAGGGGGCATAGCTTTAAATTGAGGGGTGAAAGATATAGGACAGATGTCAGAGGTAGTTTCTTTACTCAGAGAGTAGTAAGGGAATGGAACGCTTTGCCTGCAACGGTAGTAGATTCGCCAACTTTAGGTACATTTAAGTCGTCATTGCATAAGCATATGGACGTACATAGAATAGTGTAGGTTAGATGGGCTTGAGATCGGTACGACAGGTCGGCACATCATTGAGGGCCAAAGGGCCTGTACTGTGCTGTAATGTTCTGTGTTCTATGTTACTTAATAACTTCTTTACACAGGCAAAGTTCGCTGTTTATTTAAATACTTTTATTCAAATTTCAGAATTAACTCCAATCTTCGTTAACACAAACTAGATCAGTAATCAGCTGTATATTGTAATTATTTGCTATTACTGCAGCAGTGATGCCAGGCACCTTGAATTCACAATAAGGTTGTCATACATCAAAACCTAGAAAAATGAAAGTCAGAATAAGTGCTGATTAGCAAAAGTAGCTTAAAACTGACCTGAACATAAAATGAATTCCAAATAGATAAAATGAAGAAAATACAAAGTGATCTAATATGTAATCTAATCTTGCAGTTCAAATGGCAAATACAAGTATACCAGGGTTCATTTTTACTGTTTATGACATCACTTAAATCCCTTGATCATATTACAGCTGTGAAATAGCTCCATTCTGTCTGAGATCTACGCACTATACTGTAATGAGCTTTTATGTCAAGTGGGATAGAGTCTAAGAGATACACAGCACGGAAACAGACTCTTTGGTCCAACTTGTCCATGCTAATCAGATATCCTATATAAATCCAGTCCCATTTGGTCCATATCCCTCTAAACCCTTACTATTCATATACCCATCCAGATGCTTTTTAAATGTAATCGTAACAGCCTCTACCACTTCCTCTGGCAGCTCATTCCATACATGCACTGCACTCTACATGAAAATGTTACCCCTTAGCTCCCTTTTATATCTTTCCCCTCTCACCTTAAACCTACAGCCTCTAGTTTTGAACTCGCCCACCTCAGGCAAAAGACCTTGCTTATTTACCCTATCCATGCCCTTCATGATTTTATAAATCTCTATCAGGTCACCCCTCAGCCTCCAACACTACTAGGGCTGTCTTCCCTGCCTAATCAGCCTCTCCCTATAGCTCAAACCCTCCAACCCTGACAACATCCTCGTAAATCTTTTCTGAACCCTTTCAAGTTTCACAACATCCTTCCTGGAGGAGGGAGACTAGAATTGCAGGTAGTATTCCAAAAGTGGCCGAACCAGTGTCCTGTACAGCCACAATATGACTTCCCAAATCCCATACTCAGCGTACTGACCAATAAAGACAAGCATTCCAAATGCCTTTTTCACTATCCTATTCCCTGTGACTCCACTTTCAACGAACTATGAACCTGCACTCTGAGGTCTCTTTGTTCAGTAATAGCAGATTTCTGTTCAATACAATCTTCCATATGTATAACAGCCTAAAAGGTGTTGAATATTATATCTGAATTTCTCACTTGCATTGCTTGGTTAAAGCAAACCGGCATAGTTGCTAGAAAACATCCTGTCTATATTGCAAGGTCTTGCTTCAGAAAGGGTTAATGCTGAAGACAGCACTAAGCTCCACCCAATCTGATGATGCCATATGTAATCCAATCTTGCAGTTTAAGTAACAAATACTAGTTTCCCAGGGTTCGCACTTACTGTTTATGGCATCACTTGACTGGGGAAAGGCACACCGCTCTGAATCTTGAGGAAGCATCTTCGTCTCCATAAGAAAGTTGCTGGAAAAGCTCAGCAGATCTGTGAAGAAAAAAAAAGAGTTAACGTTTCAGGTCCAGTGATCCTTCCTCTGTTCACCTGCTCAGCTTTTCCCAAGGAAGGATCACTGGACCTGAAACATGAACTCTGTTTTTTCCTTCACAGGTGCTGCCAGATCTGCTGAGCTTTTCCAGCAACATTGTTTTTGTTCCTGATTTACAGCATCTGCATTTCTTTCAGTTTTTTTTGGTCCCCATTATCAATGTTTTGATATTCCAAGGACAGACAATGATAATCAGGAATTCCAATCTGGCTGCTTCGGAAATATGGAGCATTGCTGAAGCCAACACAGATCTCCTAATGCAGGATAGTGGGAGGAAGTAAAATCACATCCCCTTTTCATGCCGTGTTCTGAGGTTTAAATATCTGCTCGCACAGGGACCAAACACTTTGACAGCTGCTGTAGAAGGGTACGAACATAAGGTAAGTATGAATGGAGTGGCAATTAGTTAAGCGAATCGGGTGTCGCATGTCAGGCCATTGGACAATGACATGTTTGATGGCAGGAGGGAGGTATTGTCAGGACCCAGAGGACTGCTGGGTATCAGCTTTCAGATATCAAGGATGGGGAAGGGGTGGGCATCAGATATCAAAGGCTCAGGCGAGTGGCAGTGGGAAGGCAGGTATCAGGGCTGGTGTGAGGAGTGGTTAGGTCCCAAGAATTAAAATTAGTAGCAGGCACAGTGGAGTGTATTGACAATGGTCAGTGAGGGGGTTGACAGTATAGAATTGGACATGGTGTGTTTAAAGATACAGAATTGCTGCTAAGCTAGATGTTAAATCAGAAGTGGAACAAGTCAGTGCACTTTGTATTTGACTGAAACTAGCTGATGGTTCTTTAGCACCAAAACTTTAAAAAGACACTAATACTTAGATGAAGTTTCACAAGCTTTTGTCAATTACTTCAGTAAGAACAAATAAAATTCTTGAAAGACCATGACTTAAGAGTTCAGCGTCCAGGGAACTCATTATTATTTCATTAATGACCTATCTCTACAGATGTACGTAAACTGTGTCTATGGAGCTTTGAAATTAGTATTCATGAGACAGAATTGTCATTGAAATTGCTGATGAAATTTGGTAGATTAGTCAAAAGGAAGGTGTTACTTTGAACGAAGCTATTTAGATGGTGGGTGAAGCAGAAGTCTAGAAATAATACCAATAAATTCGAAGAGGTAGTACATTCACAAATCCAGATATTGTCAAGAAGAAATAGTCGAGCTCAGAAATCAAATATAGTCCAAAAACGAAAATGCCTTCTTCATCAAGGCAGCTGTCTACCACACAGAAAATTCATGAGATCAAAGGTGCCCTAGATAGTGTTGTGGGACAATTATGTAACCATTTCAGAGGTATATCTGCAGGATGACATAGATTGTGACCTGAATCTTGAAGAGTACAAGACATTTAGAAGGGACAGTAAGTGAGGAAAAGTTGGAAGCTTGGCTCTGTATGAGGAAACTTCTCCTGAGGTAAAGTAACACCTATAAATGAACATACTGGTCATGTTGGTTTTCCATTTTAAAGTACGCACTATGAGTCAGACCAGTCTGACTCATTCAGCAGTTTTACTGGCTTATGTCTAAATGTGCTAAGTTCAGGCAACCCAAATACGGAAATGGTTTAGATAGTGCTAAGACATGAAAAAAGCAAGAGGTCACATGTAGGAGAGTGTATGAATCCCCAAAGAGTAACCACATGGAAGGGTGGAACATAATGAAGAAATAATGAGAGCTAGTTAGGAAAGCACAGTGATAATCATGGGAGATTTCAATCTAATTTTTCCAGTCTATATGTAGAAGGGCAGAGGCAGCCTAGATGAGAAGTTCATAGAATGTTTAGAGGATATTTTCTTGGAACAATATTTGGAGTCAACAAGAAAGGAAGCTATAGTAGACCAGGTATTGTACAACGAAATATCATTATCTCAAACTGAAAGTGCCCTAGGTAGTAGCAACCATAATATAATGATATTTACTTCCAGTTTGATGTAAAGAGAAATGCACCTGGGGCTTATTTTCAAAATTAAAGGGAAATCAGGAGGACACGAATGCAGAGTTGGCTAAAGTAAATTGACAAATTAGCTTATAGGATAAGTCAACAAAGATGCAATGGTAGACATTTCTGAATAGAGAGTCTAGATACATTCCAAAAGAGTAAGAAAAAATCCAAAGGACAAAATTATCATTGTGGCTAAAGTAAGGTTCAAGACAGTATCTTACATAACCACATAATTGTGCAAAGACAGGTAGCAGGTCAGAAGATTGGACAGAATATTAAAACAAAAGCAAAAAAGTGACAAAAAAAATTAGAAAAGCTTGACCAGAAATATAAAGACAGGTACTAAGTGTTTCCATAAATATTTGAGACAGACAAGAGTTAACAAAATGAGCCTTCAGTCTGTAGGAAGTAAGTCTGGTAAACTAATAACTGAAAATAAGGAAATGGCAGATGAATAGCACAGGTGTTTTGCATTGGTCACTGTAAATGATGTAAATAGCATTTAAAAATCAGGCAATGAGGATCTCAGGAAATTCATAATCAACAGAAAAGCGGTAGTGAGACAACTGTGGTATTGCGAGCTTACAAGTATCTGAGTCCTGACAGACTTCATCCGAGTGTCTTAAAAGTTGTTAGTGAGATGGTTGTTTGTGATGAAACTATGGCTTCAGGAGTTGTATTTTGACTTTTTGGCAAAAAAAAGGAAAGACTGACAGAGCTGTCAGGCAATCTGCTCCATAGCCAATAAAGTAAACAGCTTATGAGGCTTTGTATTTTTTAAGAAAGAAAGTTGGAACAATAGAAGCAGCTTGAATGGGTGAGGTCAAACTCCCACAGAACCAGGATTTTTAGTTTTAGTTTTTCTTAGCAGTTGCTGGGGTCTTGAAGCTGGGTTTGGAAGCTGTCGTACATGTCTCCCTGCTACTCTCTCTGAATTTTTTCAATGTTTTTCCTGTCGGATTAGAGAATTGCATGTGAGAAAATCTATTTTACTGCATTTGCCTTTACCAAAGGTGTGTATATGAGACGTTACTACATTGGAACAGTTACTTTTTACTAGTTAAATAATCTGTTATTCTGTTAAGATTTCCAATAGAGGTCAGTTACTCCAATTTCTTCTTTCTTTTGTTGTATTTTAACTATAGTGTATGAATAAAGCGTGAATTGCATCTGATACACAACCCCGACACACCTTTAAAGTATGAAAATGTCAGGGTCTAGGCTATCTTTTAATATTTTTGAGGGGATTTGGTCTGGTCAATAATAAAAAGCAAATATAACTCCTTTATTCAACTACATTATTCATCTTGTTTAAGAGCTTCTTCTCATTATCTGGTTAGGTTCCTCTCCCACTCTAGACCTGGTAGACCAGCAGAAAAGGTGATGGCGGCAGCTATCCACCCACCCACATGTTGGCAGTAGTTGGTATTTAATCATCATTTAACATTGTCCTCTGCAGAGAAAATAAGTGAAATAACAATGAAAGATAGTTTGGCACAACTGAAATAATTAGTTCCAGCCACTAGATGACAGTAATTTAATACACTTTGTAATGATATCATGCCTAATACTAAAGCACCACACAGTGGTAGGAAATAAGCAAAGCATCAGTGTATTTACAGTAAAATATATTATTATGAAAGAAGGCATGAGAGAAGAGAAAGGCAATGTCACGTTTTAAATTTAAATACCATTTTATGATGCAGTTCCCTTGCTAAAAATAATATTAAATTGGAAATTCCAGTAAAGACCTCAGACTCACACAAAAATATTGATATTCTGCCAATGTGTTGCTGAAGGTTATGCCAGTCTCAGATAGGTATCTAAACATAAGAAGCAAGACTCAACATTAATGACCACTAACATTGCTTCACATTCATCATAACTGGGTTATATTTTTAATCTGCCAATTAAAAATAACTGTTTGAAATTTATCTTGAGGTACTATTTCATATTGGCAGCAGGGAATCTCTGGGGTCTGTAACTAGTTAGAATGAAACATTACAATGTATATACAGAATTTTAAAATTTATGATTTATCCTTAAATTTGGTTCACCAACACTTAGTTTGGGTCCACAAGGCCCACAGATCCTGACCTCATTACTGCATTAATCCAAATGTGGTCAAAAGAGCTGGATCAAGTGTGGAAGAATAACTGCCCTTGAGACCAAATCAGTGTTTAACTGAGCTTGACATCAAGGAGCCCAAACAAACTGAGTCAATAGGAATTGGGGAAAACTCCACTGGTTAGAGTTGTACCTAGTACAAACAAAATAAAAACGGTGGTAGTTGGGGGTTAGCCACCTTTGTCAGAGGTCATCACTGCAGGCATTCCTCAGGTTAATGTGTTAGGTTTACCTTCAGCTGTTTTCTGAATGTAGGGATCAATAAGGTTTTAATTGAGGGTGTTCACTGATGATTGCTGAGTGTTCAGGATCATTTATGACTCCTTATGTACTGAAGCAATCTGAGTTCAAGTGCCATAATACTAGAACAAGTAATATTTGCACCATGCATCTGCCAGGCAACGACCATCTTCAACAAGACAGAATCCAACCATGATCAATGTTCTGCAAGTTACCACTGACCGGAATCTTAACTGTATCAGCCGTGTAAATACTGTGACTACAAGGACAGGTCAGAAACTGGGTAAAAGCAAAATACTCCAGTTGCTGAAAGTCTGAAATAAACATGTTAAATACCTGAGAAGCTGGGAATTCTGCACTGAGTAACTCACCTCAAACTTCTCAGAAGCCTGTCCACCATTCACAAAGTCAGGAGCATGATAGAATGCTTTACATGTGCCTAGACAAATACATCTCAAAAACGCTCAAGTAGCTCAACACCATCCACGATAAAGACTGCTTGAATGGTTCACATCTACAAATCTACTCTAAATAAATGCAGCATTTTTAAAAATTTTAGATTTTCAGCATTCACAGTATTTTGCTTTCTTTTTTATGAACAGCAATTACTACCAGGCAATAAATGGGGGCCTAGCCAGCAATGACCATATTCTGTAAATGACAAAACAAAAGGTAGGTTGGGTAGATGTCTATAGAATGTTAATTCCCAAGGTCACACAATGCCTTGACATTGAACCAACACTCAAAACTCAAGTGGCGATCTCTGTGATGTTTTATTTCTGCAGGTTTTTAAAAGTTTTTAAAGCAATAGAAAACATTAAGGGGTGTCATGAAGATGAACAATGTCAAATATAAAATTATAAGTTCACCAGTTATTCAGATACTGGACTTTTTGAAAAGCCACTTTTGCTAAGCAAAGGACACTGATTCCTGCAGCGTCTAATTCACACTTGTGAAGCCAGCTCCATCCAGTGGAGCTTCAAGGTTGTGGAGACAGCTACAGAGATGGTACCCTGGAGCTGTGAATAGATCCTATGTGTCTCAAAGATAATGGATGGATCATTCAGGATTAATGACTGGGCACTAAGAATACATCTCGGATAAACTGCACCATGGCAAAGAGGAAGAAGCTAAGTCAGCCAATAGCTGATCGACCAGCTTATAGAATATATAGCCATCTTTAAAAATGGTTCTTACTCAATGAGGTTGGATATTTGCTGTAGCATTATTAAACATATGAGAATGGGCCTAATTTATATCAGTGATTCATTACTTGAGTCAACCCTGAGTGCATATAGTTAAGGAGGCTGTCCACTTTCTGGGCAGAAATTTACCCGAATGGTGGGAACAGAGCCATGGCAACCTGTAAAGTAACAGGAAGCTACAATGGGACTGCTCCCCATTCCCGCTGCCAGCAAAGTACCCCAAATGTGGGAATGTGAGGTGATCAGCTCCACAGAAGCCAGCACAATTTGAATGATTAAATGCCAAGAGACCTATTTTAAGGGCAGCCAGAATTTTGCTGCCAGTAGAGTGAATCCCCACCTCCCTAAAACGTGGAAAGGCCATGACCTTCATGGAGGCAGTCTCCTTGCAACAGTCTGAAGGGTATGAAGAGCTGGAGGTTTCCCAGCACAAGAGGGTGGCTGCACAATATTAAACGGACCCACTGCAGTTCCAACTATCACTGAGGTGTTTTCCCTCAGGCCCCTGAAATTTTAGTTTTATTTACTTAACTAAAGGTAGTCCAGAATCTGCTTCATTAGTAACCATCTTTCCCAATTACACTAAAGATTATCTAAGTTACCCAATATGTGTGATCAGAAATGAAAATTATTATTCATTAACAGAACTATGAGTTAACTCTAGTCAGTTCTACTTGTCAGACTCTGCACACGCATTGCACATCATCAATAAATTAGGTGGGTCTCCCAAAGGTACGTGTGCTTCATCGTTGGCAGTTCATTTGGTTTCTGCTTAACACTAGGGTGAAGTTCCTTCTCCTGTATGACATTCCCGTGGTGAACGCAGTTGTCATGGTGACTTGTTGCTGATCCATTTCCATTACTGGGAAACATCTGACCTCTGGGACTGATGATTTGTTCTGTACTTCATGCAGGTGGTGAGATCACTTCTTAATCTGCAGGTGAAGGAAGACAATTTCTCTATGTATATAGATATCTGTAGTTGTGATTTAATATATTATTGCTCATTTTCACTCCGTCCAGTTGTAGTGATAACTGCTCAACATAGATCCCAATTTGTTACAAGTGCAGACTTCTCGTGTTAAATGTTTGCACTTTGATCTCAAATGCTGAGAAGACAAACAAAAATTGTTAAGGGTGGAGAAAAAATATTAGATGAACACAGTTTAATAGCACCAGTCCACAAGATTCAATTAGGTGTTCTTTTGCTTCTTCAAAGCCCTTCTGATCTTGCATCATCTTCTTTCTGAGTCCTTTCAGTTCTATAACACAGACAGTGCAATTGGCACATTAATTGTTTTGTATTTCAGTCGATGGTGAGAGGCAGCAGCCTTACAGGCAAATGCAAGTGAGAATAGCTAAATAGCTTCCAATTCTTCGTTACTTCTCTGCAAGGAGAGAGTTGCCATCTTTTGAGAGTGTGGTCGCTGTCTGTCCCTGTATTATTCATATACAGAAGTCCACCTTGGCAAGAGACAGGGAGGAGTTGTCATGCCAAGACCCATACAACTGGTTCTGATTGAAAAAAACAGTCAACAGCTGTCTGAGCAAAACTGCTGAACACACACCTTTGTGGAGATGAGGCCAGCAATCTTCCTATAGTTGCACCAAAGGGACAGTGTAAATATAATTCAAAATGACAACTGAATCAATAAATGTGGAGGTGGACAAACAGGGCAGGTCAGACAGCAGAGTAGGAAAGTCAATGTTTCGGGCCAAAACACTTTGTCAGGATTGGCCATACACCTCCAAATCCTTTCTATTCATATACCCATCCAGATGGGTACATATTGTAATTGTATCAGCCACCACCACTTCCTCTGGCAGCTCATACATACATAACCCTCTGTGTGAAAAAGTTGCCCCTTAGATCCCTTTTAAATATTTCCCTCCTCACCTTAAACCTATGCCCTCTAATTTTAGACTCACCCACCCCGAGAAAAAGACCTTGTCTATTCACCCTATCCATGTCTCTCGTGATTTTATATACCTCTATAAGGTCACCTCTCAGCATCCAAGGCTCTTCCCTTTAGCTCAAACCCTCTGAACCTGACAACATCTTTGTAAATCTTTTCTGAACCCTGCCAAGTTAACATCCTTCCTGTATCAGGGAGACCAGAAGAGCATGCTGTATTCCAAAACTGACCTAACCAATATCCTGTACAACTGCAACATGACCTCCAACTCGTATACTCAATGCACTGACCAACAAAGGCAAGCATGTCAAATGTACCCTTACTATCCTCTCTACCTGTGACTCCACTTTCAAGGAATGATGAACCTACACACCAAGGTCTCTTTGTTCTGCCACACTTCCCAGAACCTTACCATTAAGTGTTTAAGTCCTGCCCTGATTTGCCTTTCCAAAATGCAGCACCTCACATCTATCTGAATTAAACTTCACCTGCCACTGCTTGGCCCACTGACTGAACTGATCAAGATCCCATTGTACTCAGAGGTAACCTTCATCACTATCCACTACACCACTAATTTTTGTGTCATCTGTAAACTTACTAACTTGAACTATGCTCACATCCAAATTATTTATATAAATGACGAAAAGCATTGGACCCAGCACCAACCCTTGTGGTACACCACTGGTCACAGGCCTCCAATCTGGAAAGCAACCCTCCATCACTACCCATCTTGAGCAACTTCAAACACATCCATGGAGGTCATGGTTTTGCATGAAGCAAAAGTGAATTTTTACAATCATTCAATGTTCTCCAACTTATTCTAAGAGTCAAAAACCATGCATCATTTCTTGACATGATGCAAACCTGTTATACAACGTACCTGCTTACAGTTTCCCAACAGCCATCTTTATTATGCTGATTTACTTCAGTCTAGCTCAGCACTTGAATGCTAAGGGATTGAGTCTTTTACACTCAAAACATTATTCTTCCTGCACTGAGCACACTTTTTTTAAGTGATATCCTCCACAATATTTGCAGCCTGTCCTCAGGCCTTCATCTTTCTTCTCACTCTTCTCCAAATATTCCTTTTTTCTGTCTGATCTATCGTTCTTATTCAGCCTGGTATGTCTCTCAACCTTGCACAAAATCTCATGTTTCTTCATTTATAGTCTCTTGCTGGTGATCAGAAATCTTCGAGCTTCTATACATGTCAATAGCTTTCTTAAGTAAATTTCTCCTTCCTCAGCAGACACGCTCTCACTACAGCGGCTTTCATCGCTGACGAGAATCTCTCAGTCAACCAAACTCGCAGGACTCAGCTGACATATCAGTACACAATGGTGACTATTCCCTCTCTCCTTGAGCTCTGATGTTGATAAAACACCATTCATAAATAACATTAATTCCAGCTAATGTAAAAAGTGCGAGTATAATTTAAATTCTTTAAGTATTAGGTGGCATGTAGATTAATACTCTTTGCAAAAAGAAAGCAATTCCGAGGGCCAGTTCAAATTGTAGTTGGCCCTGTAACAATTGTTAGGATAGCAAAATAAATCACTTGCGTTTATGTAGCACGTTCGTGACTTTAGGATGTCTTTAAGCGTTTCACAGCCAGTAGATTACCTAATTAAGTGTAGTCACTGTTACGATGTATCAGGCAAGAATGAAGTGTTTGGATCTGGACCACAGCCATGGAACTTTCTGTTTTACTCCAGTATCGTTTACAATACGCGTTGGTGTTTATGCGGCAATTTTTTGCGCCAAAAAAACACTAAACTGCAATCAGGAAATTATCCCTAGAAGGGAGATACGGAGTGTTACACTGACTTTGAGCCCGTTTATCCAGAGAGTGGGGCCTTCCCAACTGGCTCTCCAGCTCTGCCGCCCACCTGCACCGACAGGTGAGGCGGGCCAAGGTATGCCGCGCGTGCGCACTGGAGCGAGCCAGCAGGAAGTGCGAAAGGTTATTGTCCTCGGAAAGTTGCTCACTCAGTCAGCGCAATGAGCTGCGGCAATTGTTTGCGGCTCGCTGTTGTTCTCAGCCTCACCCTGTGTTCTTTGGTCTGGGCAGGTTGGTTTTTAATAGATTCATCATATATCTTGATATGAATCGTTCATTTAACCAGTCAAGCGCTCGACGAGTTTTCCAAAGAGCTGTGTTAGTGTGTGTTTCTTCCTGTTGTGAAACGAGTTAGGGTTCGACATGTTTATGCAAGCTGTTCTGCATGTTTTGCTTGCACTACTCCAGCAGACCATTTAGATATTTGGATTTTAGTTTAATCAAAACGAGACCGAGAGCAAATGTTTTACTGGGGTTTGATAGGAGTTTCACTGATAGGGTGTTTATGTCCCTAGTGTTTATATAAAAGGTAAGATAGTTATTACTTGGTGTTATTTAGAGTGCAACTAGTCTTGCGATGATAAAATGTAGCAACCATCAAGTGTGTCGTTTTGAATGGTAATTAAAGTTGTAAAAAGTCTTTCCCCCCCTCCCCCTCTGTTCTCTACCAAATATTCAATAATTTATGCAGTTGTGATGGCTGTTCTAATTGTAATAAGTCCTTCTGATGCGCCTCTGGCAATCTTCCATTTGGGAGGATGTTACATGCGAAATATTTTCTGCACTTTCTTTTTTCTCCTACGTTTGATAGTGATTAAAATTCCTTGATTGCTTGATCCATGATCACTCATAGAAAAGAAGTTTATTCCGTATGTTGTGTTTAAACCAATGAAGAAATTCCTGACGTCTGTTCTAAAAATAACCTTGTTAGTTTCAAATCTGTGTCTCTGGTGTATATTCCCACAGAAACATTCACGGTAATAGTTTTTTTTTAAATTTGTAATATTGTTAAATATCTCGATATTAAATCACTTTCTTTCCAGGTTGATCAGTCCAAGTTTCTTTAGTAAAAGCCCTCAAACTATGGATGGACCTAATGTATCTTTTCTCTACTACTTCTAGCCTTCCTGTTGACTGAAACTATCAGAAAGTGTGAACTTGAGTATGAACACAATAGAGGTGTATAGTTATCTGCTCTAGCTTGTATTCAGTCAAAATGCTAGAAACCCGAAATAAAAACCAGGAAATGCTTGCAGCACTTAGCAGGTCAAGTACATCTGAAGATAACATTGCTGGTCCCACTAGGACTCATGCTTGGTGAAGTCCATAGCCTATCAGTTTTAATGATTGATACTTTGTTGGGCATATTTAATGTTGAGCCAACTAATATTTTCTTGCCTCTATCAATTTCATCTGTAGTTACTTCAGCGCCATTCCTAACACCCATTTAGCAAAATGTTACAATCATTTAGTGCAGACAGATTTTTTTTAATTTTTGCTCTATCCTCTGAAGTGGCACTTCTGATTCTATTACTTCTCCTATTTTGACACCCTGATATTTAAGTACTAGCTAAATAAAAGTTGTTGTAAATTGTAACAGTTCCAGCAGTGAATGTAGAGGCACTGCACATTCCACCTTTCCATTTTTTGATATTTTCTCTTTAAGAAGAGAATGTTCTCTGTATTTTCTAATCTATTCCCAAGGTTTTTTCTTTCCAGACTCATATTCTGGCCCCCACCGAGATGTTGACCCCAGTAGAGTAAAACAATTGCATTCCAACCTCATCAAGCTAAACCAAACAATAGAAAATAACAGAATGAAACAGAAAATTTGGTCACATTTACATAAAACAGCTAAGTTGGAAAATAACAATTAGATGATTATTTTACTTTGTGTCCTTCATTTCCCCTCCCATTCACTCTGACCTCTCTGTCTTTGGCCCCACATGAATTACAATGTTTCCTAATGGAGACTAATCGACAAGTATCTCATATTTGTCGTGTAGCCTCTCGTCTAAAAATTAGCATCACTGCATTGAACTGTTGGCTTCATCGTTCCTTCATTTTCTTCACAGCAGAGGTTATTGTAGAATGTGTTGTTGATGTTTATGGCCCTATAGGGTGCTTTGGTTACAGGGATTGGGTAGGGAGGTTGGACTGGGTGGGATGCTTCTCAGAGGGTCATTGTGGACTTGATGGGCTGAATAGCCTGCTTCCATACTGTGGGGATTCTATGACTCCTTGCTTTAACTTTTATTTTCATTGCTTGAGATGATGTCATTATCACAATGTTCTCTAATATATTTGACATTTTTAATACTTTTTCCCTGATTCAGTTAATATATTCCCTCACATCTTCCCTTCTCACCTCGCAAGAGGGAATGAGCTAACTTATTATTTGTCTTTTCATGCATACTAAGGGACCTACTAATCATAGCTACACAGGAACAGGGGTAGGGAATCAGTCCTTTGGGTCTGCTCAACTGTTCCACATCATGGCTGATCATATCTTTTCATGCACTGTCTTGATATCTTTCAATGTCATTAAGGGGATCAGTTAGATGAATTGGCTGGGCAGTTGATTTGTGATTTCAAAAAAAACACCAATAGCACAGGTTTAATTTCCTCACCAGCTGAAGTTAACATGAAGGTCCTTTGCCTAAGTTCTCTTGGACTATGGCAACTTTACCTTTAATGTCATTAGTCTCCAGAAACCGATAGATATCTGTCTTGAACCACTGAATGATTTGAGCTTCCACAAACCTATGTGGGAGAGAATTCCAGAGACTTGCCAACTTTTGTGAAGAAACCACTGCTCTTCTCAGTCGTAAATGTCCTGACCATCATCCTGAGATTATGTACCCTGGTTTTACCGTCAGCATCCGAGGTAACACCCTATCTCTGTCCACCCTATTATCCACTCTAAGAAGTGTTTTTTTTTAAGTTTCAATGACATCACCACATACCCTTTGAAAGCATAGGAGAGATAAATCCAGTTTTCACAATCTCTCCTCATAAAATAATCATTCCAGTGACTGTGCTAGGCAACATCTTTTGCACTCCTTTTATTACAAGTTTATCCTTCCTTGGATAAAGAGATCAAAACTGTACACAATATTACAAGTGAGGTGTCACCAAGGCTGTGTGCAATGTAAGTTATTTTTACTTCTGCTGGCAAATTCCATTGAAGTGAATGCCAACATACTGTTTGCCTTTCTAATTGCTTGCTGAACTTGCATATTGTCTTTTGGTGACTCCTGGATGAGGACACCTGACCCTCTTTGAACAGCTATACTTCCTAACCTCTCACCACTTCAGAAATTTTCTGCCAGAATGTTTTGCACTGAAGTGAATAATTTCACAGTTAGTTATATTGTGTTCCAGCTACCATGTTCTAGCCATTCACTTTGCCTGTCCACTTTCTCTGAAGCCTTCTGGAACCTTCCTTTCAATTTGCATTCATATCCAGATTTGTATTGTCAGCAAATTTGGAAATATTACAATTGGTCCCCACATCCAAAACATTTATGCAGATTGTGAACAACTGATGTCCAGATGTTCTATGTAGTTGTGGTCTTAGCACTGACCGTTGTAATGCCCCAGTAGTAACAGCTTGTCATTCTGAGACTCTGCCTTTCTGCCTGTTAACTAATTCTCAATTCATAGCTCAATTTCATGCAGTCTAAGGGGCAGAATCCCTACAGTTTGGAAATAGGCCTTTCGGCCCAACAAGTCCACACTGACCCTTGGACCATCTCACCCAGACCCATCCCCCTAATCTACACATCCCTGAATGCTATGAGCAATTTAGCATGGCCAATCCACCTATCCTGCTTTGGACTGTGGCAGGAAACCAGAGCACCCGGAGGAAACTCACGCAGACACATGGAGAATGTGCAGACTCCACACAGACAGTCGCCTGAGGGTGGAATCGAAGCTGGGTCCCTGGCGCTGTGAGACAACAGTGCTAATCACTGAGCCACTGAGTAGCAATCCACCACTATCTCTATTGTTCCTTCCTTTTACAGCCTGAAAAGAGCTCATCTGAACCAAGCGATTTTTATTTCTTGTTCAAGTAACTAATATCAATTTCATTTTGCACTTCAGTTACACAAGTCCCTAGTATTTCTGGGAGAGTTTTTATATCTTCTTTTGTGACCACAGATATAAAGTTTGGTTACTCATGCACTTCCTGATTCTCCTCCATAACTGTTACTGTTTGCACATGTAGTACACCTACATTTATCCTTGCTAATCAATTTCATTTAGTTTTTTTATTGAAACTTTTATAGTCCTCCTTTATGTGCTTTGTTAACTTGTGTTCATATTCTCTCTTCCCTCTCCTCATCAGTTTCTTGACCCTCCTTTGGGTCCTGAATTACTCCCAGTCCTCAGGTTTGCTACTATTTCTGGCATTCTTAAAAACCACTCCCTTTGTGGGCTAGGCATTTCAAGCCTTCTGCTTTTGACTTGTAGCATTTCAAAATTACTGTCTTTATTAAATGTACTTGTTATAAATAACTCAGGCTTAATATTCCTTTCACTGTAGGCAGGGTAGCCTCTTGATAGCCCCTTTCTCGTACCATAAAAATTTTGCAGATCCCCTGTAACAAGTATATTCCTTATGCAAAAATTATTCAATTAAACACATTATTTTGTTTAACTTACCACTTGACCTCAGATCTTTCCACTTCTTGGGCTCAGAATCTGTCTTGACCTCCCATTGGATCAGAGATTGGAAGGAAAATTGAGAGCAATGTGTTAACTCTTTTGTACTGTAAAGAAACACTTTTTACTGTGTAAATATGATATTACACAGCATAGGTATGGTGCAGGACATGATTTTAATTCCCTGCGATATGAGATTTGTGAACTCACTTGTCGGTGTGATGATGGATCAGGGTGAAACCACATTTAGTAGAACAGAAGTAAAATCAAGCACAAAGAAGATATGGGATGCTTTGCCAAATGATTTGGATGCACACATGTTACTGCTGAAGTGAGACTTGAAGCTTTAAGTCTCCTTTCTCTCTGTCTGTCTTTCTGTCTCTGTCTCTCTCTCTCTCTATCATTCTCATCTTTAGCCACTGCCATTTCCCAAAAGCATTTTCTCAGTCCTTTTCATTTCTCATTACCATGCTGCTGCTCAGCAACATCAACTGAACTGTCGATTTTCATATATACACTCTACTTCACCACCTGTGAAGCAATTAATGCTTATCTGACATCTGTGGATGAGCAGAAGTTTCGTCTAAATCAATTCTGGGAAAACTGCTGTTTTCTGTCCTGACCAATGTTCCATTCTAAGCTGTGCGGCCACTCGGAGGATCTGCATATGTTGATCAGAGTGCAGAACCATCGGCTTCGGCTTCTGCTTCTGGAGATTGCTGCCATGCACAGGCCTCAAAGGTTCACACATGACTGCAAAAGCTAGAGGGAATGAAGGTTCTTGCTGCAAATTCCTTCCACAGCTACTGACTTTATCTTTCTCTCTCTGGCAAACAATCTGAGATTAAGTTGGTCTGTTTGTAACTTTTCTGTTACATTTGATTCAGATGAACTTCTCCCCTGCATTAGTTGTGCTATCACTTAGGCTGCCTGTTTCCATCTCCATAAAGTTGTTCAATTTTGTCCCTGCCTCAGCTCATCTGTTCTGAAACTCTCATTTGTGCCTTCGTTACCTCTGGACTCAACCATCCAATGCATGTTGGCTGGTCTTCCACACCCAGCTTCAGGTCATCCAAAACTTTGCTGCCTGTGTCTTAACTTGCACAAAATTCCCTTTCCCTATCACCCCTCACTGCTGACAGACATTGGTTCTCGGTTGCATAATGTCATTATTTTAAAATTCCCATCCATGTTTTTAAATTCCTTGGTGACCGTATCCCTCCTTATCACTGTAAACTCTTCCAATCTGTCAATCCTGAGATAACTATGGCAATCTCATTCTGGCTTCTTGTACATTTTCCAATTTTAATTGTTCTGCCATTAGTGACAACACTTCCCAAGACACCACACTTCTTGTGGAAACATCATCATCACACCCGTTCTATTTCTACCTCTCTGTTCTCCTTTAAAATAAGGCTTAAAATCAATTTCAGGCTTATGGTCATCTAGCCAAATATCTCCTTATATAATGCTGTGTCATTCTTGTTTTCTAATGTTTCTGTGTGGGGATGTAATCTGCTAAAAATCATTAAAGCTGTTGTTGTAAATTTGGGATTCGAAATCTAGGGGGACTTTATTGCAATATTTCAAAGATTAACAAATTGCACACTCACTCTGTAACTTTCTAGATATAGTAGAGCATTTAATTATTAAGTGTATGGTAACATTATTTCATGTTAACAATATAAAATGTCTAACATAAGGATATTTTAAAAATAGTCTAAACACATTTTCATTCAAAAATCAATGCTATAAGTGTCTAAATGCTGTGTTAAGTGCAAAAGTGATTCTACTTTCTTTTTAAAGCTTTAACCAATAGTGGTTCCTCTTTCTCCATCAATCTTATCACTGCAGTACAATAAAAAATCTTTCACTTTTACAGTGCAAGTCAGTGCATTTGTAGAAAGTCCACAAAACCAACCAAGTTTGCCTTCCTCACTTTGAGGAGGTTTTCTGTCAATTAAAGTACTATAATGTGTATTTATTGCTGTTCACACTTAACACTTAAATGTCTGTTGTTTTCACTTTTAGCTAAATTGTGTTCTTTGCACTTGCAGATAATGACATGAATTTTACTATTACTATTAGTCCTGGAGAAGAATTGCCAAATAAAACAATCTTCATAATCAAACATAAAAATGTTTCATTCAGTTGCTCAAGCACAGTTCAACTAGAGCAGAACATATCCTGGATTTTTGTTCATCCGGATTCAAATCAGGAAGTTTTTACAAATGTAGAGGGAGCGCATACTGAATTTACACTTTTCGATATAAGTTATGACAACCAGGGGAATTACACCTGCTCAAAAAACGTCAGTGAAACCAAAGAAGTCCTTGTCTACTGTAAGTTATATTTACAATTGCTTTCTAATATCTCTCTCAAATATTTCACAAATGATCAATAAAGCAAAATTTCCAGCTATTGTAGATTAACACTAATGACGTGCAAGTGTAATTGTTTTAAATTTATCACTTTTGCTGTCTCAAGCTGTAACTTTCCATATCAGCAGGTACTTCATTAATATAAGAAAGATCCAAAAATGAAAATAAACAATGTATAACATTTTGACTTTGTTTAGAATTCCACTCCCGTGTAGTATCACTGGCGTGTTCGGATTTGATCAGTTCCTGGACAAAAAAGAATCATTTGAATGCTTGGCTTAAATTACTGAGAGATGCCTACAATGATTCTGAAGAAAATGTGTTGAAATATGAAGTTAGTAAAAAACATTATGTTTGGAGGTCCCTAGTATCCCACTTTCTTTTTTGCCCACAAAAATTCCCCTGAAGTAAGCTTTGGGGGTTTGCCAAGGTATTCGATGGGTGTCTGAATAAGGGAATAAAGTTATCAAAAGTAGGAGAGAGGAAGCTTATTTAAAGCATTTTAAACTATGTGATGAACTTAATGGCCTTAGTACAGGCAGTTAAGTCCTGTTAAAATGGTAGTAATATTGTAGTATCGTCAACATTTGCTAAAACTTTGTATTCTTTTGAGTTAAGAAGTTGAGAGTGATTTAACTGAGGTATTCAGAATGATAAAATGATTTGATGGTTTCACTGCATCAATCTTATTTCCAATTGTAGGCATTATCTTAAAACTGGAATTTGATCATTTAGGTGCAAAATAGTAAAGCACCTTTATCTGACATATGAGAGCTGATCTGGAAGATGTGCCCTCAAAATTCTTTGTGTCAAGTGAAATTTTCAAAACTGAAGTTCACGAATTTTCATGAGTAACGACATTGAGGCTGTTCGTTTGCTGCAAATTGACCTAAAAGGTCCCACCTACAAATCAGCTCCTATAAGTTACCATACAAAATGAAGGCATATGCAAAATATAATTAGAGGTGGGATTAATGAAGGGGTAATGATCAAAGGTGGAATTCTCTCCCAAAATGTCTCTTCGTCTCAAGTTTTAAGAAACTCCTTTAAAAAGCTATGTCTCCAAAAAAGCTTTGATGTGGTTCTGTGTCAAATTTTATTTGATGATTTTCCCTTGAAGTCCTCTGGGGGTTTTATTTCCTTAAGGATGCTATTTGAAACCACTTTGTTGTAACTGATCCATTGGTACAAATATTGCAAGACCTGAGATATAGAAAGCTTTTTTAAAAAAACGAAAGGTTTCATAGTAACCATTTTGGTATCTTGAGCACCGATGTCTCCTTATTGGTATTATATAATAAATGGAAAGAATCTATTGTAACTTTTAGAATTTGGAGCAGGAGTATGCCCCTCACTCTTTCTCCATCATTGAACCAGATCATGATTGATCTAGTTTTGACAATCGGCTATATCATTGGCTATCAAATTGTTACAAACTTAATTCAATTTTCTTTTTCAAGAACTGAAAAAAGAGACTAACTGCAGATATAAATATAGAATTCAACCATGAAAAGCTCTTTCATAAAGTAGCTAAAAGGCTTAAGAGCCTGGTACTTTTTATCTTTCTATCCAAAAATCAGCGCATGTAATTGAAGGAAATTAAAAATAAATAGTTCCAAAACAAAGAGAAACCTTCAGAATATGAAAATCATCTGTTGGAAAGAATCCAGGAAGCAACCAAAATCTGAAGCTTCTGAACTAATTTTTCAGACCATAGTACTAAAAGTTTCTCTGGGAAGGTACAATACAGTTGCTGCAAGCATAAATCTCTTCCCATTCAACAGCTATCTATACACTAATATAAATATTATGAAGGAAAACCGATTAGTATGCTTTGGCATTTAATATTCATTTTTCAGATCCACCAAAGGGGCTTCCAGTGTGTCATGCAGCATTTTCTGATGATTATGTGCAGCTGTTTTGTTCTTGGACTGAAGGATATCCTTATCCGACTTTTGCTTGGTCAAGCGAAAATCAGAAATTCGGACCAAATGGGCTAGTTGGGTCAAATGACACCGCACTACTAGAAATTAAAGGGTCAAAGATCCATGATGGTCAATTGTTTAAATGTGTGGCTTATCACATTGCATATGAGCAAAGGATGGAAAAGTCATGCTCGTTGACATTGAGTAAGTAAAATTTTGTTCATTCTGCTATTAGAAACAGAAGAAAATCTGTTAAGAAGCTAGTAATACAATGCTTTAGCTTGTTTGGATAAAAATGGTCATGGTAATATCTTTAAGTAGTTTTTAATCAAGCCCCTTACATAATACATAAACCAGATATCTCAACAGCACTCTTCATACAGAATGGAAAGAGGAGAGAATCAGGCAACTTAAGATCACTGACCAATGCACATTTTGTTTTGACATTGAAGCAATCATAATTGAATGGATACTTTTAATGCTGTTGTGAAGTTTTCACAACATATGCAGTAACCATGTTTTACTGACCATGTGATATCATGCAACACAGTAAATTGAACTGCAAAGGCCAGTTAGTCATTAAGAATAATTTAATGTGCCAGTAAATGCTCATTTGCTGAGATGTCAAGATGTCTTTTGCCAGATCTGGATATCAAACACACCTCATGCTTTGAAGCAGATGGCCTAATTGAAGTGGAAACTGAATAGTTGCAGACAACTTAAAAAGCAATCATGATTATAAAATATGTTTTCTGCACTTATGTGAAATTACCTCCTTTGTTTTTTTAAGATTTGTTTACATTGTGGGTGTAATCCAAAGAAAAACTTCATGAAACTTGTTTTTATTCAGTTTTCAACAGTGTTGAGCAGAGCTGAAGTTTATTCATAAATCATAGAATCCCTGAAGGTAGGCAATTAGACCCATCAATTCTACACTGACCCTCCAAAGAAAATTCCATGCAGATCTACCCCCTACCGTATTCCTGTAACCCTGCATTTCCCATGGCTAATCCACCTAGACTGCACATCCCTGGACACCATGAGCAATTTAGCATGGCCAATCCACCTAACATGCATATCCTTTGACTGTGGGAGGGAACTGGAGCAGCAAGAGGAAATGCACACAGACAAGGTCCACACAGACAGTTGCCCGAGACTGAAATCGAACCTGGGTCTCTGGCAGCAGAGCTAACCACTGAGCTACTTACTGAAAACCAAGCTGCGTTTGATTTTTGGCATGTTCAGCAGGAACTGAGTCCAACTTGCATTCTTTGTCCGCACTGATCAATATTTTCTGCATTTATAACTATAGGAAGTATTAATTGTATGGAAGTGCAAAAACCTTTTAAGTTCACCAATAGCAAATAATCGGCACAGAAGGAGTGTAGAGACTGAGGCTAGTTCCCAACCCCTCTCTTGGAGGGTCACCTCAGAGGAAGGAAGTGTGAAATTCTGAGCTTACATTACCTTAGTTTCTATTTTGTGAATTTCTTAAAATTGATCAGCCTGTGACTCGATGCAATGTTCATCAGCAATGGCAGGAAAATGGCACTTGCACAATATGCTTGTATTTTTGATAAACAAATGTTTTTAAAAAGTCCTAAAATTTACAGAAGGTGAGTTTCAGTGACTGCTCCTTGAGGTTTTTGAATGACAAGTATTTAACATATTCAACTTACGGATATTTTCACTTGATTTTTGTGATTGAAATTGAAAAGATAAAAATATTAAACATGAGATTACACAATATTTTCCTTTTCATTTTACCCAAGAAATGTTTTTCTCACTAATTCCAAAATTTATTCACTTGCAGTGTAGAATTAGCTTAGTATTTTAGTAAGAAAGACAAAAATATCTATTCAATGTTGCATGAACCATAACTCTTGTTTTGTTTCAGAGGCTCCACTTCCAGAATCACAACCTCTTGTAACTGGATATGTAGGGAAAAATACAACATTGACCTGTCACAGTAAGGAAGGAAATCCACCTCCCAAATTAACTTGGTGGAGAAATGATGAGGAGGAAATTTTCTCAAGCAGCAAATACATAATCTCAGAAGAAGGCGTTGTTTCAAGCTTAACAATATTGATGTCCTCAAAAGAGCAGGATGAAGGAAGATACATTTGCAAGAGTGAGAATCCTCTGGGGATTAAAGAGGTCGAAATATGGGTCTCATTTAACAGTGAGTTAATTACTGTAAATATTGGTCTGAGAATAAACTTTTGGTTCTCATTATAAGTTTATACGCTAGATGATTCATAGAATAGTTTTGTAAAACTTACTTTTTAAAACATCATTTTGTAGCTATTGTCAATGACAATATTAACTTTGTTCTTCCTTTATACAAACAGCTAAAGTCATTTCTGGATTAGTTGGGGGAATCACTATCTTTTTACTCCTAAGTGCTGCAGCAGTTTTTGGAGTCCTTCTATACAGAAACTGGAACAAGTTTATCACCAGTAAGTACTAAGCGTAGTTTTTTGTTACAGCGAGCAGCAACTTTTAAGTAGTTTGGATAGGAATAATTATTCCGATGAAATCCTAGTGACATCAATGAAATGTAACGCTTGTGAAATTTTCATACCAGGTTCAGCTGAACTAAAGCGTGCAACTTGACAATTTATAAATATTACACTTGAAGGTTATTCCGTTTAGGGAGACAATTCCGAATTTGTAACATTAGACATACTTTTACATTATCTGACTAAGCATAGTTCTCTCTCCCTGATCTCCTTTTTTTAAATCTATTCCGGTAACTTGTCAGTCTTTTGTACTTTTACAGTGTAGTGTAAAGGCCCACATTGTCTATTTGTTACTTCAGTTGTAGTTTTATATGTATTACATTCACAAGTTTAGGGCACTGATTTTAATTCAAATTTTGTAGTTTAAGGTGTGTTAAAGCTTCAGACTTGCCTATCTCCCACTTCATACCATATTCGTGTTTATAGTTGGACTTTATCTGTAAATCAGTGACTTCTGTTTTTTATAATCACTATCTTACCTTCCAATCCCCAATCAACATGGAAGAATTGCAATCCCATTGGAATCCTGAGTAGAGTTTTAATTTTACTTTGTGACTTCTATTCATGTACCATCAGAACAGAAGGCCTGCAAAAATAGATTAACTTTGGTAATTTTCCTTCTTCTTCTAAAGTGATACGTTTAGGAGTAGTAAGGCATTTTTGAGAATCAGTTAAGGACGACAGAAGGTTTTAACTAGATTCAGCAAAAGTGCTTGCAACCAGCCAACTGGGGATAAGAGCAGTCTGTCTCCTGTCTATACCATCACGATACTTGTTAAAAGTATGCAATAAATCCAACTTTGTCAGTACTGTAGCGAGTTTAAAGACCAACATTGACATTACAGAGATGGGCATAGAACAGCCAATCAGGTTACATAATTTTGTTTCCAGAAATGTAATTTAAGTGTTTAAAAATCATTCATGGGATGTGGGCATTGTTGGCAAGTCCAGAATTTATCGCCCATTCCTAAACAGTCTCGGAAAACGTTGTAGTAAACTGCCTTCTTGAACTGCTACATTACATATGGTGCACCCACCTTGCTGTTATTGGATTTGGCCCAGTGGTGGTGAAAGAACTGCACCATTGTTCCAAGTAAGAATGATGCATGACTTTGAAGGAAACTTTCAGGTAATGCTGCTGCCCTTGTCATACTGGATCATAGAGGCTGGAGGTTTGGAACACATTAAGGAGCCTCTGAATTGTTGTGTTGTATCTTATTGATGGTACACACTGCTTCTACTGTATATTGGTCATGGAAGGTGTGATTGCTGAAGGTGTTAAATTGGCACCAATCAAGCAAAAATCTTCGTCCTGGATAGTGCCAAGCATCTGGAGTGTTGTTGGAGCTGCACTCATCCAGGCAAGTGGAGAATGTTCCATCACACTTGATTGTGAACAGACTTTGGGTTACTCATTGCAGTTCCCAGCCTCTGACTTGCTGTTATGGGCACAGTATGTATTTGACTTGCCAATTCAATTTCTGTTCAAGGGTAATCTCTAGGATGTTGATAGTGGGGAGTTCAGTGGCAATGCTGTTGAATATCAAGGGGGGATTGGTGGATTCTGAACTGTTGGTGATAGTCATTACCTGGCACACTTGTTTGGCCTGTATGTTATTTGACATTTATTAGCCAAAACCTAAATATTTTCCAGATCTTTCTGCATTTGGACATGGGCTGCTTTAGCATTTTGACATGCAATCAGTGTTGGAGATTTTCACTGATGAATGCACATAATAATGGGCGAAGGTCATTGAAACAGCTGTACATGGCTGGACTTCAGACATAGCACTGAAGAGCTCCTGCATCAATATCCTGGCACAGAGATAATTGGTGACTCTATGACCTCCAACCCACAGTAGTCATCCTTTCTGCCATTGGCTCCAGTTTTGCTTGGTCTCCTTGATGCCAAACAGAGTCAAATGCTATTTTGACATCAAGAGTAGAGGTTCTCACTTCCCCTTTGCGTTCAGCTCTTCTATGAACTATGGCTGTAATGAAGTTTTGAACTGAGTGAGCCTGGTGGAATCTAAACTGTCAGTGAGCAGATTATTGTTGAGTAAGTGTTGCCAGATAGGCTGAAGATCCCTGCAAGTGTTTCAGCTTTAGCTTTTTTGCACTGATATGCTGGGTTCCTCCTCACCATCTGCCACAAGCCCAGTTGAACAGCTGTGTCCTTTTGAACTTTAGTGGTAATCAACAGTTGTTTTCTTTACCCATGCTTGACCAGATGCCATGAGATTTTGTGGAGTCCAGCATCAAATTGAGGTTTCCCAGGGTAATTCCCTCCTGACTGTATGCCTTTGCGCCACTTCCTTTGCTGGGCCTGTACTGCTGGTGGGAAAGGATACACCGTGGAATGGTCATTGTGACATCTGGAACAATGTATTTAATGCATGATTTCGTCTGATTACATCCTGTGGGACATTCATCCCTATTTTTACAGTAGCGAAGTAAGGAGGCCTTTGTAGCTTTATCAGGCCTTGTTTCCAGTGCTTTGGCTGGCTGGTTCAATTTCTTTTATTGGATTTTATAGCATTAGAACGAGTGGCTCGCTAACCATTTTGGAAGGTGTCTAAACACCAGCTACATTGCTGAGGATCTGGAGTCTTGTGGGTCAGACCAAATGAAGTTGGCTGACTTTCCTACCCTAAAGGATGTTAACAGAAGAAATAGGAGGAGGAGTAGACCATCGGGTCCTCTGACCTGCTTCACCATTCAATGAGATCACGGCTGATCTTCTTTGTGGACTCTGCTCCACTTACCCACCCGCTTGCCATAAGCCTTAATACCTTTACTGTTCAAAAATCCATCTGTCTTTGCCTTAAAAATATTCAATAAGGTAGCCTCAACTGCTTCACTGGGTAGAGAATTTCACAGATTCACAACCCTTTGGAAAAAGAGGTTGCTGTTCAACTCAGTCCTAAATCTGCTTCTCGTTATTTTGAGGCTATGCCCCTTAGTTCTAATGTTCTTCTTGTTGTCTTTTTACAATAATCAGTACTAGTCACTATTGGATTAGCTCTTAATACCAGATCTATTAGTTGAATTCAGATCCCATCATCTGCCATGTGGGTTTCCAACCCATGTCCTCAGAAAGCATTGGCCTGTGTCACTGGATTACTAGCCATCATCACCTTGGTCTGTAAGGCATTAGCTTTCTTTTAAAAAGTTGTTTATTAACCTTACATAAACTGACTTTTTTTTGGTATATTTTTAACCATACTATGAAGTACTGATACTTGGTCTTAACAGTTATGCATCACTACTACTAAACATATGAGTTTTATTTTCTCTTTTATTTTTCAGGAAGACACTTTTGGTGAGTAATTCTTTTCTCCTGAAAGAAACTTGTGAACTGATGGGCATATAAATATTTCCTACATAGAAAGAAAAATCTAAGTGTATTTGAAGCTACCTTTTCAGTCCTGGCAGGGAAAAAAATAGCAATTTTCTATTTTAATATATCTACATTCTACAGTTACTTCATGTTAATTTCTAAATTTATAATGGCTTGCAATGGAAAGGATAATTTAGAAGGGATGTTCGGAATGAAAACAAAGAATACTATAAAATGTAATAAGTTTTATCCTACTTGCACCAGCTGAACATGGAGCAAGACGATGTTTTGCAATCTTGTAGCAAACACCGACACAAGCACCAGCCCAAACTGAAAGCTCCGTTCTCAAGTTTAATATAAACAGTAACTAGATCCAAGTGAATTGCTACAAGAAAAGATGTGATGGGTTCCTGCTATAATACCAATAAGATGGGCACGCTGGCTTCTGTTCTGGTAGTTCCCTCAAAATTTTTGGGCACATTAAGTTCCCACTTGCTTATGCCCTTTAACTTAAATTGCTGGGTAACAAAGCTTAGTGTAAAAACAGAGCTTCACATTATCGAGTGTAGAGTGCATATGATTTGGTCTCCGGAACCTTCATTTTCAAATTTGTAGATATAAGTGCATGTTTATGACCAATAAAAATATTTGGAAAGACTTGCTATCTAAATGAGCAACCAAGCAGTATACCTAATTTATTGCAGACATGATAGATTTGGGAGCAACAACTGGAAATGGTGTGGTTGACAAAAGAATGCTGAAAAATACGGAAGAGCTGAAAGAGAAATTACAATCTTTGGCAAGTGCAGCAAAATAAAGTCATATGTACTGTTTAGATATACATGTCAAGACATGATAATACAAGGACACTGAGGTTATGAATTTACACAAGGCAATGCTGAAGCCAGATTTAGATGTGTTGTTTTTGGTAAAACCACAGCATGGATTCTCAAGGATGCATTAGAATGAGAAACTGTAGTTATGCTCAAGTAAGTGTCCTGGGTGAGGCCAAGACCAATGTGTATTTGATGGTTAACTATCTGGCCAAAAAAGACAGGAGAAAGCTTTGTAAAAAAAAGTCTTATACAAAGTCTTACACTGGGAGCACTTGAACACAAAATTTTGCTATTTCTTCCTTTCTTTGATAAAATGATTCAAAGCAGATGAAAATAACAAGAAAAGAGCTGGTAAGTGTATGGTTCCTTTAGCAAAAGGCCCATAGAGACATTGGGGGGAGACTGAAGATGGACCTCATGTGTTTGAGGTTGGTGCTTAATTTTATTTCCTTTTAGAAAGGAATCCAATATTTTTCCTATATTTACATATTTGTTTATAGTAAATGAAGAAGTCAATATTGTTAGAAAAATAATGGAATGTCATGTACAGTTAATTTTGCTAAAAACATAAGTTGCATTCATGTGCAACATCGCGTTATAGAACATCATGCTATCGAAAGAACGGGCCTATAGAGAAAGCTTAAGGGAAGACCACCAAAAATATCACCCAAAAATTACTCCAGAGTCTAACACAAAGGGTAGCACAGTTTGAATAAATATTTAATTCTTATCTAGTAATGAAATAAAAGTAAATTTAACACCTTACCTTGGAAAACAATGTTAGGATGACTTGATGGGGGAGGAGCTTTTGAGGTTGCTGTGTTAATGCAGAGGGTAGGCACCATCATCACCTTCAGGTGTGGTTGTTGCGGGGTTAGGGTGAAAAATATTTAAACTAAAGGTGGGGCTGGGCTTCATAGTCTTCTGTCTGTTTCTTGGGTTGGCTTAAAAAGCGGTTATTGCTGCTTTGCCCTTTACCTTCTTTCATGAAGAAGCTGTTCATAAGGTGCCAAATAAGATCTTACTCCACAAACTACAACCCTGCTGCGTTCTGCATTGTAATCATTATCCTCTAAGAGCTGCAATTGCTTCTCAATTTCCCTCAGGACAGAAGACAAAACAGAAGTGGAAAGTTCTCGTGATGCTGCATCGTGGACTACTACGACTCCATCTCCAGTTTCCACTTCCCTGTCAGTGACAAGTTGTTGTAGATCAGCTGTAGAGAGGTCTTCACACTGGGACTCAATCAACTCTTCAACATCCTCACTCTCCACTTCAAATCCAACTTGCTTTGCAAGATCAACACAATGTTCTTTAATTCTTGGAGCTCCTCTGCTGGATCAAAGGTTTTACAGTCTTGAAAAAGTTGTGGACAAAGCTTCCACCAAACTGCATACAAGCAGTCTCATTGACATCACCCTAGGCCTCTACGAATATGCCAATTGCATTCTTGATGTTAAAGCTTTTCCAAAATAGAAGAATACTATCCTTATCCCCCTCAGTCGTTGCAACCAGCCTCTTAACTATGCACAGTAAATAATAAGCTTTAAAAGCTGCAATTACACCCTGGTCCAGGTGTTGAAGGAGAGAAGTTGTGTTTGGGGGTAGAAATGGCACTTTGATGTTTTCAGAAAGCTCACCAATGGTGGGAGGATTGGCGCACTATCCAGGATGAGGAAAGTCCTGAAATCCATATTTTTTTTATCCCCACAATACTTTCTCAACACATCTTTCAAAACAGCAACAGTAAGGTCAGAAAAATTTTGCCCTGACGTGCAACCTCTTTTGCTTGACCTAAAGTAGACTCTAGAGTAGACTTAAGGTAACTTAAAGGCTTGCAGGTTGGCAGAGTGCTACGCCACAGGCTTCAGCTTTAAGTCTCCACAGGCTTTGGCACCCAGCAGCACAGTCAATACAATTGTTTGCCAGCTTAGAGCCTGGAGCATGTGCTTCATTCATAGAAATGTAGGTCATTGATGGCATTTGCTTCCAGTATAAACTTATCTCATCCAAATTGAAAACTTGATCTAAGTTGTAGCTGCCTTCAATTATTTTTTTTACTATGGGAGAAAATGCCATCATATGCTCCTCATCTGCACTGGCAGCTTCACCACATAACTCTACATTCCGAAAAGTACAGTGGTTCTTAAGACCAGCAAACCAGCCACTGCTAGCACTAAAGGCAGGGACATCTGCAGGATTTTCAGCTTTTTTTGTTAGATCTTCATAAGTGGATAAGACTTTCTCTTTTGTGGTGAGAAAGGTAATCTCGGATCGCTTTTTCCTCTGACCTTCTATTAATACACTTGAAAGCCGCTTCATTTCCTCAAGTTCCTTTTTGTGTGACCTCACAGATTTGCTAGCACTCAGACTTGTTCCAGCAATATAGCTTGCTTTAATCTTTTCTGTGTTGACTCTAATGGTGTGTAAGGTGGATTCATTTATTCCTGTTTCCTGATCTATCTCACATGTTCTCTCATTACACTCAAAACACTTGATAACTTCTAGCTTCTCTCCCAGCATTGTAGCCTTTCATTAATGTTCACCCAGCTGCTAATTTATCACCAGGTCACTTCTTGCTAACATCCTTGTCACTTTGTCATTACAGTTTTGTGGTTAACGCAGCAGAATTTGCAAAAGAAAAATGAAAATCATGGAGTACTGTACCTCTCTCAGCGCTTCACAAAAAAGCCTGTAAAACAATCTTGTGATGCTGGTGCGAAGACTCCTTAGGCGCTAACATTGCACACACTAAGGATAAAGCCAGTGAAATGATCATGTGATATCGACACGTACTCATCTGTGCACCGATGGAATTGCATTATAGCCAGCAGAAGTTCACATTTTAGCAATATTGTACCCCTATTCGTCAGTCACGTTATAGCCATTTGCATTGCTGGAACATATTGTAATGAATCGACTGTAATCTGTTTTCAGGAGCCTGTTCTGTGAAACCTGAGCGGTGACATGAATCATAGATCTTTTTGTTTTCTGTTCCTGCAGCAATTGACCACTCACTGCTTTATCCTAAGAGCTTGCTTGAGGCTGTTTCTTCTGGTTCTCATTATTGAAATATTAACAATTACAGTCTTGGGATGAAGAAAGCTGTGTTGGCCACAAGACTCATAATTTTTGAAAGGGAACAGGATCAAAAGTCAGTATGTGCAAAAAGACACGTTGGGATGGATTTTAATTTAAGCTTTGGAACCTCACTATTGGTTCCTGAAGGAGTCCCCAGCCCCACTTGTTAGCAATGACACTGATGTACAGTCTTCCTTGCGCAGGGTGGGAGCTCCAAATTGGCTATTCCTATCATCTCAGTCTTATCAAGAAGGGCACTTCTGATCTTAGTGTTGGCAACAGTTCAGAACGCACAGCAGCATACTGGGAGGGAAGGTGCTGCTGAGGATAAAGAAGATAACTTGGCCTTGACCTGCCATGAGAACCGAGGATATAAATTAGGCTATGCAAAACAAAGAATTGGCCCTTCTAGATAAATCATATCAGCTCCATACGAGATCGTTCGTGGCCACTGCTTGCTTTTGCAGATGTGAATTCTCCAACTCTAATAGCTTCTCAAAGGCCCCTTCTCCATGAAAGCATATGAAGTTATAAAGTGATGGTGCACTTGCAAAATCGCTCCATTATTGGAGGCTTAAACATTTTGACTGTCTACTCACTTTCCCAAAGCCTGTCATTGGTGCATATGCATGCAGTAGCCATCACTTTGCAGCTCCTTGCTCTCTTCCAGGCCTTTTCTGTCTCCAAGCTCACAGTCATGTGGGAAGGAAAGTTCTGCCCATTTTTGCACTGCTGCATATTTTATGTAATTCTGGTGTAGTGTAAATGTTTGCCTTTGAACAAGGATTCAGAGATAGTGCTGATAAAGCTAGCATGTAACTGATATGTTGCCCTCCCCCACCCCCAATTAAATCCTAGAGGATTAAAAATCAATTTTCATGTAGTATTGTTGTATACAGGATAGTTACACTGATTTGCTTCACGGTAGAACAGTTTTCTCTTGCAAATACACTGTGATCAAAACAAGTTATCTTCATGTTTCTTCTTAGGCAAACTGGTTCTACTGTTTTTACCCTGGTTGACTCTGAGGAAGAGAATGATTTTGCGGAGGAGGGATCATCAAGAGTAACCTCAGTTGTTAATCATCAAACTGCCCAGACAATGAATGGCCATGCTTCTGTGGAAGGTAAATAGCCTGTTGAGGTAAATGGTGTGGAAATGTATCAAAGACATTCTTTTAAAAAGATTTAAAGATTTAAAAAGTATTTTATGAATAGCTAAAACATTTTATTTGATCTGGCATTGTTTTCCTCTTAATATTCGTGATATGGCTCAAGTCTGTCCTTCCGTACCATTCAATTTCTACAACTCGAGGGGGAACAGGCAAATGCATGTTTGTGATTTGGTTTAAATTCAGGAACTCTCCATGTTTAGATTGTATTTGCAAATGAGGAATGTAGATCTTTATGTAAATTATACTTGACATTGAGGTTTATATAGCATTTACAAATCTTGAGTTTTAGTGTGTCTATATTATAATATGCAAAGCTGCTTATCACTTGATTTTATTCGATCCTTCACAAACACCATACAAAATTAACAATAAATTAAATCAGTGCTGGAGAATCTCCAGCCAGTCTAGTAGCATCAGTGGAGAAAAAAATAAAGTTCATGTCTGATGATTCTTCAGCACAGTAAGCCAATCTTGAATTACCCTTCACCCCAGTCTTCCTTTTAATACGTGTTTTGAACCTTAACAAAATGGCTGTTTTTGGTAATCCTGCAAATCATTTTTTTTCCCTTTGGCTCAGCATCTGGTTTTTCTGGAATTTGTAAAGAGCTTTGGGATTTTCTGCTTTGAAGGTGTTGGACAAATGAAAGTTGTTGTTGTAGTGGTAATAACTGGAGTAAATCTATGCTATTGATCTTTGGGTAATATTTTTGCCAAATCCACAATAATTGATCAATATGGCTGACTATAACATTACCTCCCTGCAGTGGGAGAGAACTCAAATGGGCTTGGTTTCCTTTCTAATTCTGCCAAATTACTTAATGTATTTGGGTAATAGTCCATGCAAAATTTAGTAACAAAGCCATTGAGCAGACTGCTTCAATTTGGAGAATCTGTCTCTAATGGTCATTACCCTGAACAGGGTTTCATTTTCCAGCATCTGCAATATTTCACATTTACCCATAGAGTGCATAATATGAAATTATATTGAGGCACGTCAAAGCAAAACATGCCATATGAGGAACATTGGACTTTTACTGTGTATTCTGTAGGATTCAGGTTGAAATAACTTGTGACGTAATATTACAAAGCTCATTAATAATGGTCTTACAAGTGAAACACTGCAGTGGTTTGCTTTGTCTATCTCCAGGACACTAACCCAGGCCTGTTGCCTGTTGTTAGGCACACCAGGATGATTTACACACTAACAACCTGTTTGGCCAAAACTCACCATCAGTAGCCAACAGCCCTGGCCTGGTACTCAAACTCAATGCATCCAGTCCAGAGATAACACTGTGCAGAACTGGAGGAACACAGCAGGCCAGGCAGCATCAGAGGAGCAGGAGAGTCAGCATTTCAGGTCAAGACCCTTCTTCAGAAATGTAGAGAGGAAAGGGAGCTCAGAAATAAAGAGAGAGGAGGGGGTGGGGCTGGGGAAGGTAGGTGGGATGGTGAAAGATGAGTGCTGGTGGGGATTGGTCAGTGAGGTGGGAGGGGGGGATGGACAGGTTGTGTCAAGTCAAGGAGGCGGGGATGAGAGGGAGTGTTTGTCATGGGATGAGGCCAGGTGTGAGGGGGATTTTGAAACTGGTAAAATCCACATCATTGGGATTTTACCAGTTTCAAAATCCTCCCACTGCTGGCCTCATCTCATGTCTAACCCTCCCTCTCATCCCCACCTCGTTGACCTGACACAACATGTCCATCTGCTCTCCTGTTTATCCGCCCCTCCCACCTCACTGACCAATCCCCACCACTCTCTACCCACACTCACCTTTCACCATCGCACCTACCTTCCCCAGCCCCACCCCTCCTCCCTCTATTTATTTCCCACCTCCTTTCTTCCTCCCCATTAGTGAGGAAGGGTCACAACCTGACACGTCAACTTTCCTGCTCCTCTGATGCCACCAGGCCTGCTGTGTTCCTCCATTTTTACACTGTTTTATCTCCGACTGCAGCATCTGCAGTTCTTACTATCTCTGCATCCAGTCCAGAGGCAGGGATGTTGCCTACTACAGCACAAGAACTCCTAAAATGGGAGAGAGGGATCATCGATTTAATGCCCTTGTCTTTGGAAGTTGCCCCGCCAGAGGAAATATTGCTCCACTGTTACCTAATCGGGAACCAGTTTATGTTTTTGAACACTGTAGTGATTGTGATGAGGTCAGCCAGGTGGACCTCATAGAATGAGTTCCCCAACTTGGTCGAATTGGGAGCCCTGGCTAATAGATGAAAACAGGAGTGTTAGAGGTTCTATTCACTGAGAGCTGGCTATGAGGAAGCCAGATCTGTGTCTAAAATTCTCCACGTGTAAGTGAAGGATGCCTCCGGCATGACTCATGGAAACTGGCTCTTGTGAAGTTATTTCAAACTCCTCAATTGGATCTTCCATTTGGGTGGTGAGTTTGTACTGACTATTCTGAAGGATAATTAATAATAACACAGGTAAAGATCTCTCGGGTAAATTCCTGCCTATTCCTGACAATCTTTCGTGCCCCTGATGGAGAATGCTGGACTTTTTTATTTCTGTATTTTTCTAATTTTTTTTCCTAAGGACTTGTCATAAAGAATATGTACCTTGGCACCTTTTATACCTAAGACGTGGCCATAGGTGGCAACTTGTAAACTTTTCATTGCAATCATTTGAGTATATGTAACAATAGAGTTAATTCAATTCAATGGGTAGTAATTTGTTGCTTTTTTTAAAAAAAAGTGCTCAGTCATTACCAATGGAGCAGAATGATTGTGGTATAAATCCGTACTGTATCATGAATGTGGCAGAGACACTGAATGAATTTAGCTCTGAGGCTGAAGTTTGTGACAAATCTCTCTTTTGGTTTGACTTGTTTTGGCATATTTCCCTGGAGAAAGAGATGTTCAGGTATGTGAAGTGAGCAGCAGGCAAAATTCTCCTCTTATCTGCTTTTGTCTACAATGTATTACAAATGGTCAAACCTATCTGCATATTCTACCACTAAGAATCAACAAATGCAGAACTGCCACAAAAATGACGACTACTTATTCCTGTTTGTGCAAGGGAATAAATGTTGGTTCTAACTAATGATTGGATGTAACGTAAATTATTGGTGTCTCATGTTTCTGCATTGGCTTTTAGCTGATCAGGGCTGACAGAAAAAAATGCCTTTCCACGCAAATGCATTATAGGCAGCCTGCTGCAATAATAAAGGGCAAATATTATCATACTACAGGAGCTCCTGTTGCATGGTATGTAGTATCCCTGCCTCTGAACCGAAGCTCCTGTTTCAAGACTCTCCAGACATGCGCATTATGTGACCAAAAGAAGTTGTTTGTAAACCTTGAAATCTTACCAATATACCCAAAGCAACTGGTAAGAATGGGAGATATTCCTGGTCAGCCATGCCTGCTGAGAAATAATACCTTTCAGTCTATAGCCTCAGACTTCGGACTAGCAACCAGTTCCATGAAAAATAAGCGATGGAAACAAAGCAAGTAGATGCTTTGTTATCCTTGTGCATCTCTGGATGTGGAAAGTGTAAGTGTACATCTTTAAATACTAAAGTAACTTTAAATCTGTACATCTCTTGAAGGGGAGCTGATGGCTTAGTGGTTGTATAACTTGGCTAGTATTACACAACCCCAGGCAAATGTTCTGGGGATGTAGGTTCAACCCTGTAGTAATTGGAACCAGGGCCAGTTTTTTGTTTTGACTATGAGATCTTTGAGCCAGGTGATAACCCCAATCAGGGAGCCCAGGCTGATCAATATAAACAGGAGTTTGAGAGTCTCATTCTAGGGACTGGCTGTGAGCTGGCTGGTCAGAACCCATGCATTATGCACATGTGAATAAAACGTGAGCGGTGACTCGGTGACAGGATACCGGCCTCTACACAATTATTTCAGAACCTCGCAATGGCAGATGTCATTTGAATTCAGTAAAAATCTGGACGGTTAAGCTAGTCTAACGGTGACCATGTAACTACTGTCTAGTGTTGTAAAAATCCGATCTGGGTCACTGATGTCTTTTAGGGAAGGAAGTCTGCCATCTAGACCTTGTCTTGTCAAACCTACATATAATTCCAGACCCGCAGCCTGTGGTTAACCTTTAACTGCCTCTCTGGGCAATTGGAGATGGGTGATAAACGTTGACCTCGGTAGTGATACCCAGATCCAATGAACAATTTTTAATTGTCCCTGTATTTCTATTATCCTTTACTTATTTATTAATTGGTGATTTTCTTAGCATTTCTGTTTGTGCCTGCTGTATGAATTGTAGACAAATTATGTTAACTTTTATGAAAAGCCTCAAAATCTGTGCTGGAGAATGGATTCATAAATCTTTAAATTAGTCAAACTATTTTCTGATCTGTAAACAAAAACAGCTTTGATATCTGGAAGACCCTTTGAGATGAAGCATCATGCTTCCTATTATCTATTGAGGACATTTTGGAATAAGTTGTGAATTTGTGCAGTGGTGATCTGATTTGGTTTACACAGTTGTAGCAAATATCACTTGCTGAAAGATCTATGTTCAACTCCTGCCAATACCCATGGTCACTGTGTTGGAAATTGAGTCCCTTTTTAAAACTCAATTTTCTAAATATTTACTGTGTATCGTGAGATTTCATTAGCTGCTATTACAACAATAAGTTTCTAAATTTCAAGCATAGGAAAACCATATGACAGGTCTCTATGTCCAACTAAACAATCATCAATGATTTATTTGATGTCATATGTACCATACTATCTGCGTATTGTTTGAGAGACTGATTCTTGCTTTTTAGAATGAATGGTAATCTAAGATGAAGAGGATCAAGGCAACAACAGTGATCTTGGCATCATGAGTAGTTGCCCGTGGATTCAGAGAGGTGGTTGACACAGCATGCATTGATAGCCCTCAAAATAAGGAATATTAACAGGGGTGGGAGGGAGAAAGTGAGAGGGCACCCAGGGGAATAAACCAGCATCTTCTTGTGAGAAAACTAGGAGTTCCACTACATCAGCCAGAAGGAACAACAAAATCTATTACTACTAAAATTGTGCTCCAGGCATGCATGTTGGCAAATTGGAAATATTTTGTCGTTGTGTCTTTATTCTATAATTGTTAATTGAAATAATGCAGTGCATGTTATGACTTACTACCGACAAAGCAAAAAGTTCAGTTTGTATTCTATCCAATTTCCTCTTGCAGTTGCTTCTCGTGACTCTCAAACACCGACTAAAGATCAGCTCCCGAATAAAGAAAGAAATGTATCAGATGTTTAAAGGTATGCAGTTATTTTCTGTTGTAGAGTGTTAATTAACATGGAATTATCTTTGTTTCTGTTAATGGGTGATGACCCAAGATCCATGGATAGGACCTCAGCAAAACCAAAATCTTATGGTGCCATAGATTTGGAATTATTTTGGTGACACTTAGATTAGGGATGATGAACCTCCATGTCTGTTATTGTCTGCTTTTAATGTGCCAGAAATTCACCCTCCTGTCTCTGCAAACTATTTTAAACATGGACTCACATGAGAAACTAAGCAGCAGTGTTCTGACTAACAGAGGCTATTTGAGACACTGATCATATATAGGACTTTGTGGATAAAGAGCATCTCTACACTTCATCTTGTTCCTTCTTGACCCTTTCATCCATGTTTGTGGGCCTTGTAGATTTTGGCTTGGAGATTATGTGGGAAACGAAAACTTGACTTTTAAAAATACCCAGATGTCATCCAAATTGTAAAATCTTTGGTGGCTGATAGTGCCAACAACCTGAAAGATGATGTAAAAATAGTAAGAGAGGCTTTCCAGCTGTTTAGAAGCTTCTGTGTGAGAAAGGAAAATTCCAAAATTTGAAGCCTGCATTTTTTTCCTTTTGGTGTGATTGTGTGGCTCATTTTGCACCTGTACGGCATGAGCTGCCATGAATGAGAGCACAAAAGGGCTGTGCACAAACATTACCCTGTTACATATACACCATGGGCAAGGTTTTTTACCTCTGAAACAACCATTAACAACTATGGTGATAGAGGAGATCTTTTCTACGGTATGGCACTGCTCTCCAAGATAGGGAAGGGGAAGAAATGAAAAATAAACTCTAAGCACAGTTTGCTTCCCCACAGGACCTGCCATGACTGCTTCTAGCTAGTTGCCATTCACTGAGTTTTCTTTTTTGTTTGGACTGCAATTTCAAAGGACAATGAATTGTCAAGCAACTTTCAGCTCACAAAATGTCAAAATAATGCCATACATTAATATAAAATCAGAGTGTCGAACAGTGCTCACAGCCAGTAGCAATATTGATATAGTTGCTGTAAACAAAATCAGGTTAGCAGAGGAGTCTCATTTGAGAAAGTGGGTTCCAACCGCACATTCAACTGGATTGGCAAGTTCAAGGAGTGGCCTTGACAGTCAGGTGTCAGCTATGCCGTTCAATCCAAACTGGCAGGTATGCACAACACATTTCTCAAGGGCATCAACAACTGATTTGATACTTTGAATAAGTCTTACCAGTATGTTACACCCATCGGTGCCTGTGCAGCAACAAATATGATCAAAGAAGCAATCCTGAGATGACCTAATCAGGGTTACCTGAGGAGTAGCACACCAGGACTGGCTGATTATCCTTAACGATTTCAATGCCCATGTAGTCACTCATTTAAAATCATGGGAACTACTCTGACCCATAGCATCGGTGGAGTAAAGCCAACAACCAGCCTCTTCTCTCAAAGCATATCAAGTTTAACCTCACCATCACAGACACAATCTTCCAATGAGCTGATAAACTGAAAACTACATGGGTGCACGTCAGATCTTTTTTGGAATGTCAGACTAAATTATCACTTAAGTTGTCAAAGACATATGTTACTCTCTCTACCTAAGAGGTGTTGAACACTGATTTGGCTTGTCAGGAACAAAATGATACAGTCTAAATAAAGGAAGCTGGATGTAACTATTAAGTCTTAATAAGATAGGAATAAAAAGTAATCTCTGAACTTGATGCTATGCAACAAGAACATCTAGATAAAGAAGTGCCAGTAGGCATACAATACACAATCCAACGAATCTCAACATAGACCATTCAACCAGAAAAGCCAGGTGCCATCCAGGAAGCCCTCTTGCAGGAACAGCTAAGATGAACCAGAGGTGGAAGAACAAGGCTGTAAAAAGCTATTGATAAACACAACCTGGAGATATGCTAACATCTGACCCCAAGACCAATGGTACAGAATCTGTCCTCGGCAAGTGACAGTCAGCTCCAAACCAAAAAGCATGAGATATTCTTTCAAGGGAAAAAAAAACAGATAACGTTTCAGGTCCGGTGACCCTTCCTCAGAACTTCCTCCATTCGGTCACCAAGCCTGAAACATTAACTCTGATTTTTGTTTTTTTTTTGCCTTCACAGATGCTGTCAGACCTGCTGAGCTTTTCCAGCAACTTCTGTTTTTGTTTCTGATTTGCAGCATCCGCAGTTATTTCGGATTTTGAGATATTCTTTTATGAACAGAATATTCTAACAATCTGACAAACCAATAAAATACACTTTGTGATAACACTGTTTGAATCACTTCTATTACATTGTGTTTTGGATGAACTTGCCCTGTGTCCATCTCAATCTAAAGTGATAAAGCAGTTGTCTGTTTTCCCTTCTGGCCAACTTTTCTGCCACTTTCAAGGAGGGGAAATGCTAAGCTAATTTGGACACCACCACATGAAGTACAAATCGTGCTCTGACAAATCCAAATGCAGGAGTTTCTGACATCAAACAATCTCCACATTTGTGACAAAGACAATCAGGTTTCAACTGGATAAATGAAGACAATGCAATATGATTACCTTCCCCAAACCTGCCAAAACAGTGACCTCAAGTAATATTTGCAATGAAAACTGCAAGGCTAAATTTGACACTTCACAGTTGAGTTCAAACTAACTTCATGAATAATTGGTCTTTTAACTAAACTCTTTTCATTTAAGTGAGGGGAGAATAAATGTTAGACTAAGTCTGCAAACCACCAAAGTTGACTCGAATTTCATTTTGATTTAAAATTTACATTTAAATGGAAGGTTTTGTCTCTACTATTGATCCTGAAGCTTCAGTGCCAGTTGATTTTTGGTTGGCTGTAAGTAGGTTAGAGATTGTGATGTTTTACCTACTCCTGAGGAGCAATAATTATTGATCCCCTATGGTTTTTGAGATTCAAACCTAGGATATTCCTTAATATGTGTCAAAGAGCACCAGTAATAAGTGCTTTTCCATTGAGGCACCAGAGGAGCATTCTAGTGTCAAGTATTTTAAGTCTTAAATTACTGCCTTTGTCTTCAGAACAATGTTCAGTAAAGTGTTAACCTACATGTGTGCACAATCCATTTATAATAAATGGATCAAAATTACTACTGCAACTGTCAAATCCAACTTCTTTCAACAATATAAATATTGCACCATTGTCTCTAGTGTTATTGATGTTCAAGTATAAAGACTCCTTGACTGGATTTAGTAGATGCTTGTGTCATGTAGGCATTGTGCAAGAGGAAATACAAATGGTTCTTCATCTTTAATTTTCCAAAGCAATTGTTGCAGTGAGGGTGGTGTTTCTGAGAAGGGCTTTTGTTCCCTGGAACCATATCCAGTTGAAAGTTCTGATCAACATTTTAGTCAAGGTGAGGTTAGGGGGATTGATTTTTCTCAAACTGATGTCACTGCAACTAATTGGCTGTCACGAGAAAAACAATGGTACTAATTGAAAAATTGGAGGTACAAATATTTGTAAATCCAGGCTGCCCATCATTTTAAAGGAAGAATAAGGCAGAACCATATACAATTAAGTGCAGACCTTTTTCCTGTAAATCTTCATACTATAGTCAAAAAGGTAGGTAAGATTTGATAATTTGTTCCTGCCTAAATAATTTGAAAATTCCATTAAAATATTGATTTATGTATGTGGCTTTGCATTCACACATTGCCCATCCTGTAGATAAGGTAGTCCACAAGTTAAAATTCAGTGGCATTTTTTTGGTTTTCCGAGGGGCGAGAAAAGGAATATTGATAAATATTACCTATAATAACACTGCCCACAAATGTGTGACACTTGCATTTAAAAATGAATTCACTATGTCACAGGAATCCAGCTCAACAGGAGTGGCAATAGAGTTCTGAAAAACCTCTTCTGAAGCTGCACATTCTACAGCCTCCTCTTACTCTGAATTTTTGAGAATCTAAATGATTTAATTTTGTTAGTTGTAATGATAGCAGTTTAACAGAAATCATTCCCAGACTGTAATCTTGATTGAACTGTTTACCAAGTCATTGTACTGTTTCAGAGAACAAATGCTGTCTTCAGGGACTTCACAATGCAGTCCTCCAAAAAGTCACCATCAAAAGCCAAAGTTTCTCAACTCAGTAGTTGTAATTTGACCAGGAATTTCTCTATCTTTCAAGACTGAGTGAAGAAAGACAATGTGTCCCTTTCATTGTCTGCTAAATTGCTAAATGATATAAATCCTTTTTACTACATTGAACATTGTGAACAGAAACTTAAAAGCTGAAGTTCTTCTTAAGAATTAAGTTTCCTTATCAAACATAATTTTTGACATTAATGCAAAATATTTTTTGTTACAAATGGATAATGACTCCATCTGCATGTAAAGTACAGTCTTGTCACTCGAAGCATGAAAAGCAAAATAATCTCAATGGCTTTAATAAAGCTGTGCCTGATAGATAACATTTTAAAATCCAAATCATTCCATTAGCTGACAGAATCATAGGGCAACATGGTGGCTAAGTGGGTAGCTGTGGTGCCTCCCATGCCACGGATCCATGTTTGATTCCACTCCCTGGTGACTGCAGAGTTTATACATTCTCCCTTTGTTTGTGTGGGTTTCCTCCAGGAGCACCTGTTCCCTCCCACCGTCCAAAAATTTGCAGGTTAGGTGAACTGGCCATGCTAAATTGTCCATAGTGTCTAGGGATGTGCAAGCTAGCTGGATTAGCTTGACTTCATGTCAATCTCTTATTTCCCCCACAGTCTTTGCATGTAGTAAATAATCATTGAATAGCTGAATTGAACCTGCATCCACCACTCTTTTAGCAGTGTCTCCTGAACACGTCCCACATGCTGTGAGAATTTTTTTCTTTCCTCACTTTAGACTTCATTTGCAAAATTTTCAGAATTGCGCCCTTGGATCTGATCTTCATCCAAACAGGGGCAGTTTTTTTTTCCTCCCAATCTACTCTGTTCAGACTTCTTGTGGCTTTGAAAATTTCCATCAAATCTCCCCTCCACCTTCTCTTCAAAGAAACCAGTTCCAACCCATCAATGTATCTCCATCTCTGGAACCATTCTGGTAAATGCCTTCTGCACTCTCTCCAATACATTGACAGCGGCAAGTTTAACTCTAACTATTATGGGGGCCCACTTGTAGCACAGTGGCAGTTTCCCTATCCCTGAACTGAGAAGCCCAGGCTCAAGTTCCACCAACTCCAAAAGTTTTAATAACATCTCTGAACAGATTGATTTGATAAAATTGGGTTAAATCTGTTGATTATGCCATTGCACTATTTTGCTAAAGATTGGCAAAGATGGGAGGATGATGTTGATGAGAAAGATCTAAGAAGGAGATAATGCTGTCCAAAAGCTATTATAGCTTATAAACTTTTACTGTCAATATTTACTTGTCATGCTTGTGATTTAAGTGATCGTCTTACCAAAGCAGTCTGGTAACAACTTAGCTTTTGAAGCAAAGTCAAGTGATGTCAAGTTTTCAAATGCTATCATTGATTTATTCTTTTAGGAACAGAAGAAACATGATTGCTTCTGTGCAATATTTTCACTCTTAATGAGAAGTCCTCCGTGAAAGTGCTTTCAAACGAGCTCTGGTTGAACTAATGTACTAATTTGAAACATTTTATATTTGTGTTACTGTAAAGACTAGCCTATTTCTGGGCGTATGGGAACAAATGACATCAGCATTTTGTATTGCTTTTTAAACCCATATATAGGCTAGCTGAAAATGTACTATGTACTCAGGATATGACTATGAAAGTGTGTTTCAAGTATCTGTATCTAACCTGTTAAATTGTAGCTAATTTAGTTTGAGTTTATGTGAATGTGCTCTGTGCTCTGTAACTTAATACTTTGTCCTCTAGTAAATGTTTTGCATTCACTCTGAAAATTGTTATTCACAAACATTGCAAACATCATTTTAAATATCTTTTGTAAGAGCAATTTTGTTCAGAGATTGACTTGTTTATGCAAATAGCAATCTGGATTGTATCGATATGTGAGAATCAAATAATGTATTTAGTTTTTGTAATTTTTTTGCTACTTGTGTAGTAAAGTCCGTATATCTCTTTTTTAATTAAACTAAATGTGTTTTGTGTTTTAGGTTCATGCAAAATAAAGATTTGTTTCTACAATAATTTGGATTTGAACAGCACTTTGTGGAAAACATCACTAACTTGTGTTTAAACAACAAATTTAACCAATAAAAGATTGCAAATTTAACCAAAAAGACTTCCTTCAGAGGTGGAGTCAGAATTTGACATTGAGCCAAACAGACAAATATTTGAAGGGGTCACCATGATTTTGGGTCAAGATGACATTTTAAGGCAAACCTTAAAGTTGTGAGAAGTAATAAGATCAAGAGGTTAAGAAAAGGAGATTCCGAGTACAGGACCTGAGGACATAGCTGCTCATAGTGTGATGAAATGAGAGGTAATGCACAAGGGATCAGACCAGAGTGAGGAAAGATTGTTCTGGGTTGGATTATAAGAGTGGAGGAGGTTAGAGGAGCAAGGTCATAAATTCTCAACCTCCTGTCTGATTCACTTTTTGTTTGAGGCACTGTGAAGAATTGGATTTGAAAGAGAATTTGAGGGCAGGTGGTCACAAACTGCCTCAGATGAAAGATAATTTTAATCAAATCACTATCCTATATATATATATATATATATATATCTGCAAATATGACCCTACTGCCATTTATAAAGTGTAATTTCAAGAACTTAAGAACAACTCAACAAGTTTAACCATTGCAAAACATGAGTACAAAAATGCAGGTCTTAAGTACACACCTTCATTTTTAAAGCTACTTCATTTTGCCTTGAGTGGCAATGGGACTTTGTTGGGAAACCAAGGACTGGGCTGTGGATTTCCCTCATGAGTTCATAGTCTACAAGGATAGTGGTACTGTGTTCATAGAACAGGATCAAGTTCGCCGCATCAGCTCCCACGATGAGGCATTCCACTCTCGCACATCCCAGATGTCCAAGTTCTTCAAGGACTGCAACTCTCCCCCCCCCCCCCCTCTCCCCCCCCCCCCCCCCCCAACAGTGGTCGAGAACACCCTTGACCCTGTCTCCCGCATTTCCCACAACACATCCCTCTCACACCCTGCCCCTGCCACAACCGCCCAAAGAGGATCCCCCTCGTTCTCACACACCACCCCACCAACCTCCGGCTACAACACATCATCCTCCGACACTTCCGCCATCTACAATCCGACCCCACCACCCAAGACATTTTTCCATCCCCACCCTTGTCTGCTTTCCGGAGAGACCACTCTCTCCGTGACTCCCTTGTTCGCTCCACAATGCCCTCCAACCCCACCACACCCGGCATCTTCCCCTGCAACCGCAGGAAATGCTACACTTGCCCCCACACCTCCTCCCTCACCCCTATCCCAGGCCCCAAGATGACTTTCCACATTAAGCAGAGGTTCACCTGCACATCTGCCAATGCGGTATACTGCATCCATTGTACCCAGTGTGGCTTCCTCTACACTGGGGAAACCAAGCGGAGGCTTGGGGACCGCTTTGCAGAACACCTCCGCTCGGTTCGCAATAAACAACTGCACCTCCCAGTGGCAAACCATTTCCACTCCCCCTCCCATTCTTTAGATGACATGTCCATCATGGGCCTCCTGCAGTGTCACAATGATGCTACCCAAAGGTTGCAGGAACAGCAACTCATTCTGCTTGGGAACCCTGCAGCCCAATGGTATCAATGTGGACTTCACCAGCTTCAAAATCTCCCCTTACCCCACCGCATCCCAAAACCAGCCCAGTTTGTCCCCCTCCCCCCACTGCACCACACAACCAGCCCAGCTCTTCCCCTCCCCCCACTGCATCCCAAAACCAGTCCAACCTGTCTCTGCCTCCCTAACCTGTTCTTCCTCTCACCCATCCCTTCCTCCCACCCCAAGCCGCACCTCCATCTCTTACCTACTAACCTCATCCCACCTCCTTGACCTGTCCGTCTTCCCTGGACTGACCTATCCCCTCCCTACCTCCCCACCTATACTCTCCTCTCCACCTGTCTTCTTTTCTCTCCATCTTCGGTCCACCTCCCCCCCCCCCCCTCTCCCTATTTATTCCAGAACCCTCACCCCATCCCCCTCTCTGATGAAGGGTCTAGGCCTGAAACGTCAGCTTTTGTGCTCCTGAGATGCTGCTGGGCCCGTTGTGTTCATCCAGCCTCACATTTTATTATCTTGATTCCAATATGGCTCCTTTTCAGAATCATATCTGTCTTGAATTGTTGATTCTGTTTCTGTCCACAGATGCTGTCACACGGTCAGTCTCTCTAGCATTTTCTGTTTCTTTCAGATTTCCAGCATGTGCAGTATTTTGTTTCACTTTGCTGAATCGTAAGTTATTTAATATTGCCATTTTATTTTACAAGGAAGGTTTTTCTCCCCTGTTTCCTTCAATCTAAAAGTTAGTCATTCCTCCCATACTTGCAGCCTAAGTTTAGTAAATATTTGACGTGCTGAAGGGTTGACTTTGGAGCCAAGCTCTATCTAATGATTTGATATGTACACACCCAGTTTGCTTAAAGGATTCTTGTAAGGACCAGGTGTAGTTATTATTGTGTGAAGTTCAACTTAATCCTTTATTGAACCAGATATTCCCTCACACCAAAATCCTCTGGTCAGATTCTCCCATGTCAATTTTGTGCTTGTGGTCTCTCAAGTTTCATCTTTTAGTATACATAGTGACAGTCAGTGGATAATCCATTCCAGAAATTGCGACATTTCCTCCATTTTTCAGTGACCATCTGCCTTGTTGGTTTCTTAATGATTGTTAACCACTTCCCATTTCTTATCTCTTGAAATTAATCCTTTAATTTTCACAATTCCCTGTTTACCGATCTCCTGGGCTAAATTTCCTTCATTGGATCTTCAACTAATAGCTTACACCACATATTTGCTCATGCATTTGAGATTCACTTACTTGGAATACTAAAATAAAATAGAACTGTGGATGCTGGAGATCAGAAACAAATAAAGACATAAACTGTTGATGAAACTCAGCAGTTCTGACAGTATCCGTGGAGAGAGAAACAGAGTTAGTATGAAGTCCAGTGTCCCCCTTTTTCACAAGTTTCATTCAAGACTTAAACACAAGTTCTTGGCTAACCCTCCTAAATAGTATTGGAGTACTACACTGTGGGAGGTATCCTTTTGGATGAGACCCAAAGGCCCATTTTATCACCCAGCCCCCCTTCGAGATAATATTTCATAGGGAGCAGGATATTATTCAAGGTGACCTGGTCAATATTTATTCTTCAACCTGCATCACTAAGAGAGATTTTCTGGTGCTTATCCCATTGCTGTTTGTGGGAGCTAACTGGGCACAAACTAGCTAATGAATTTGGTACAAGCAGCCGTGACTACATTTTGTTTTTTATAAAGTGCTTTCAAGAAGTCATGTAGGTGTGAGAGATGATGGTGAAAGATAGATCTTTCCTTTTGAAATGAACTGAATAGTTACAATTCTGATACATTTCTGCAGTGCAGTGGTGTCGGCCCTGGAGCATGAACTCGCAAACTTCTGACTCTTGAGAGTCAAGTACTAGGGTTCTGGAGAATGGTCAATAGACTCAAAATGTTATTTCTGTTTTCTGTTCACAAGTGCTGCCAGACCTGCTGAATTTCTCCAGAAATGTCTGTTTTTTTAATTCCCCAAGGCTGCCCATTATCCATTCTACCCATTCATTTGTTCAACAGTTGACCTGGTTTAATCAGGCCAACCTCTTGCCAGAGATATCTCATTAGATATTCCTACTCTTACCCTGACCTGATGTCCTGCTAGCAACATAGATTTTATTGTTGAGATTCATTTTAGCCTTTCCCCTTACTGTTCTGGCAAATCACCCTTCAAACATCTCAATGCGCCTCATGTTTGAACATCTTGCACAATCAACATTGCCTGCTGCCATCTCACAGACCTTTATAGAAATCAAATCTGTTATATTAATTAACTGATTGAAAATATAATTTGGCAGATAAATATCAATACAGCTAAATGTAAGGTAATCTATTTTGGTGCATTAAAGGTTAGATTAGAATCAATTCAGTGGTGACAAATTTAGAAGAGTACAGATTCAGAGATGTACGTATCCATGTACACAAATCGGGGATAAAGGGTTACCAATGACAATCAAAAAGAGTAAACGAAAAGTGCCCTTTATATTCCAGACCACTGTCTATAAAGGAGACCTGACATTGGAAAGGATATATTACGTTACAAGGAAAACACCATAGATTTACCGCAATGTCACCAGCCCTCCAAGAGTTAGCGTGAAGAGTGATTTTGTGAAGTTCTCTCGAATATAAATTGCTCTGGCTTGAGTCATTTCTCGGATTTTATAAAGAATTGATGGAGCAGTTAGAAGAGAAGTGCTTTTCGACATTCAAGAGAGTTAGGAAACACGTTTAACAATGAGGGTAGGAGTGTAGATCTCTCTCTTCCATGAACAAAATCAGTAGATGCCTGCTTAGTTACTAGTCTTGAAATCGAATCGATAGGGTACAAAGGAATATGGAAGAGCGGGTATTATTTGGTCCTCCTTACCGCAGGGAGCAGCAGTGAGCAGGTCACATGTGCCTGCTCAGCTGGTTACAGGGAGGGTCCCGTGTTGCGTTTAGTTGCTCGTCCTGGGAACAGCTGTTACTTCAATGTTACCTGTGTCTGGAGCTTTCAAACACAGGGAAGAGTAGCTAGTTACCGGTGATAATGAAGCTGATGGGGAGCTTGCATTTTTTACAATAAAAGCCGGAATGAATTGGAGAAAGGGAGTCGATTTAAAGCTGCTTTGAAGCCAAAATACACAGTAGATTGACCATTTGCTAGCTCCATGAGGACCCAGTCGAATATTCTGCTGTATTGATGGACGGAGCTACCGATTGCAGCCCCCAGACTGCAGGTCAGTGAATACTGCAAGGACAGGTCCCTATCCATATAGCTGTTTTACAATGTAACCATGTCCAGGGAGCGCCAACATTTAACCGACGGAGCTTTTTTGGGGATGTGGTCGCTTCATTGGAGTCTCGTGTGAACCGAATGGTTAAATAATTGTATGTGCCACAGGAAAGTTGACGTTTGTTTCCGACCCAAAACGTCAACTTTCCTGCACCTCTGCCTGACCTCCTGTGCTTTCTCCCCCAGCTCCACACTGTGTTACCTCTGACTCCAGTATCTGCAGTTCTTACTGTTTCTGGTTAAATAATTGCTTTAAAATTCAATTTTGTGAGCTAATGATATCAACCAATTCTCAGTCAAAGCTCAGTTGGTGGTATACTCGTGCCTCGAGACACGTTATGGGGTTCAAGTTCTTAGTGTGGAGCTGCAGGAACACAGCAGGTCAGGCAGCATCAGAGGAGCAGAAACAAACTTTTTCTGGTCGTTATCCCATTGTGCACAGCAAGCTTCCACAAAAAGTAAGCTAGCTAATGCATTCCGTATAAACAGCAGTGATTGCATTTCGTTTTCTGTAAAGAGACATCATGTAGATGTGACATGATGGTGAGAAACAAGTCCTCTGAAATAAACTGAAGTTCCAACTATGATACATTCCTGCAGAGGAATGGTGTCTGATCCGAAGCGCTCACTCGCAAACTTGCTTATGAGACTAGAATACTATATAAAGCCATAGATCATGCACTGATCAGCAGTCCCAAAGATTTGATTAAATGTTTCTCTTTTAATGGATGGGGAGGGTTCAAATTATCTTGAACGCATGACTCCTTGTCGATGATAACACTGTGGGGCTGGAGGAATACAGACCAGGCAGCATCAGAGGAGTGCGAAAGTTGACGTTTCGGTTCGGGACCCTTCTTCAGAAAAAGTTCTTACCATCTCGGACTCCTTGTCAATGTAGCTCTGGCTGTGAGTGTGAAATGTTTTTGTTCTGTTGGGTTCACGCTTGCATTTCGCTCTGGTACCGCTGTGTTGCACTGTTCGATATTGGCTGACATGGGAAGAGTATCACACCCCCGTTGGCTAAATAAGAATGCCGGAACTGGGTGTAAGGGCTCCCACTTGGAGACACGCGAGGGAAAGTCTGATAACTAGCTACAATGCTTTCGTTACAGAGTGCTGAGATCCCTCATTGGATTGCTGGTGATGTTTAATTTTGGACTGTGACCACTGGTTTATGCTTCCTCAAATCAGTTAAACAGCTAATAAGGTTCACGAAAATGTCATTTTTAATTTGAAACGAACATTGCAATTAACAAGAACGGAGAGTTTCACTTTCCACTTGAGAATTTTAAAGGGGAGGGGACTCGGGGTCAGAAACAGTGGAACAAGTGACATCACAGGAAAGGCTCTACTTCATTGGTTGGTAAGTAACCGCTAATTTAAATTTTAGATATAAAAACTAAAGACCAATACGTGATATTTTATAATGAATTAAAACTAATTAAATAATTTGGAGATGCAGGGCTATGTGCACAGGTGCTGTGTTGTACCTGCATGAGAGCTGGTGGATCCCATTGTGGTTCAGAGAGACCACATTTTACTTAAGTGTTGGTTGCTCAGGAGCACAGTGACTCATCACGGAGGGAGAGAATTACCTTGATACTGTCATCAAGAGGATGAGACTACAAGTAAGGTTGATATAGGGAGTCCTGAATTTAGCGTTGGAGGAGCCTCAGCTCCTGGCCTTTACCATTAGGTATGAGGTACTTGCTGTCTTTGTGTGGATGAGGAAAAGGACTGTAGGGAGGATGGGCAAACCACTGCATTGTGGTACACAAGGCCATGCAAGCGGTTTGGGGGGCAGGGAAGCAAAAATTGCTTTGGTCCTTCACAATTGATCTATCGGCACCACAAATCCATAGCAGGCATCATCTCCATGGCCCTACGTTAGTCTCGAACATCTGGAGGATACCTACATCTGGCTCCTACGTATTGACTACAGCATCACCTTTGACACCATAATTCCAAACAAACTTTCTCCAAACTCCTAGACCTGGGTCTTGGCACTCCCCGTGAAACTGGATCCATGTCTATGGGGGTCAGCATGTCCACAATCAGTAAGAACAGCTGACAACACCACCTCCAGCGTAATCTGCAGTACTAGTGTCCCGCAAGGCGGTATACTCATCCACCTACTGTACTCCTTATACACTCATGACTGTGTGGCCAAGTTCCTCCTCAGCTCTATTTCCAAGTTTGCTGACAACAGCTGGGATCACAAACAACAAGACAATACAAGAAAGGGACTGAGTGCTTAGTGGCATGGTGTAAAGATGACAATCTCTGCAATAACATCAGCAAAATGGAGAAGGATCTCGGTCCATAACGCCAGCTTTCCTGCTCCACCGATGCTGCTTGGCCTGCTGTGTTCATCCAGCTCTACACCTTTTGTTCGCTCAGATTCTCCAGCATCTGCAGTTCCTCTTAGCTCTGCAGCAAAATGAAGTCACTGATTATTCCATTCAGGAAGCAGAATGGAGCGCATGCCTCTGTCTGCATCATTGATACAGAGATAGAAATAATCATGAATGTCAAGTTCCTGGGATCAATCCCAGGAAATCTGCCCTGGTCTACCAATGTGGACGCAACAGCTAAGAAAGTACGACAATGCTTTTACTTCCTCGGGAGGGCTAGAAAATTCAGCATGTCCATGAGGACTCTATCAACTTCTATTGATTCACCATAGAACCCCCTATCTGGGGGTATCACTGTCTGAAAAGGCAACTCCTGTTTCAACAAGACCACCAGGAACTCCAGAGATCCATGAACAACGCCTAGTCTATCATGCAAACCAGCCTTCCTTCCATTGACCCCATCTATACTTCCTGCTACCTAAGGAAAACAACCAACATCATCCAAGATAATAAAACGTGAGGCTGGATGAACACAGCAGGCCAAGCAGCATCGGTGGAGCACAAAAGCTTTTGTGCTTCTGAGATGCTGCTTGGCCTGCTGTGTTCATGCAGCCTCACATTTTATTATCTTGGAATCTCCAGCATCTGCAGTTCCCATTATCTCTAACATCATCAAAGACCCTGCCCACCCAGCCCCACACTCTTCCATCAGGCAGAAGATATAAAAGTTTCAATACACGTACACACGGATTTAAGAATAGCTTCTTCCCTGCTATTTATCAGACTTTATCAGATAGATCTCTCAAATGTTAGAGATAGTAGGAACTGCAGATGCTGGAGAATCTGAGATACCAAGGTGTAGAGCTGGATGAACACGGCAGGCCAAGCAGCTCCAGAGGAGCAGGAAGGCTGACGTTTCGGGCCGAAACCCTTCTTCAGAAATGGGGGAGGGGAAGGAGTTTCCGAAATAGGGAGAGGGGGAAGGTGGATAGAGGAGAAGATAGGTGGAAAGGAGACTGACAGGTCAAAGAGGTAGGGATGGAGCCAGTAAAGGTGAATGCAGGTGGGGAGATAGGGAGGAGATAGGTCAGTCCAGGCAGGACGTACGGGTTAAGGGGGTGGAATGAGGTTAGTGGTTAGGAGGTGGGAGGAAGGACAAGTTAGGGAGGCGGATACGAGCTGGGCTGGTTTTGGGATGTGGTAGGGGGACGGGAGATTTTGAAGCTTGTGAAGTCTACATCAATACCATTGGGCTGCAGGGTTGGTGCTGTTCCTGCAACCTTCGGGTGGCATCATTGTGGCACCGTAGGAGGCCCAGGGTGGACATGTTGTCTGCGGAATGGGAGGGGGAGTTGAAATGGTTCACGACTGGGTGGTGCAGTTGTTTATTGCGAACCAAGCGTAGATTTTCTGCAAAGCGGTCCCTAAGCCTCTGCTTGGTTTCCCCGATTGTCAAGGAGGCCACAATGGGTACAGCGGATGCAGTATACAACATTAGCAGACGCGCAGGTGAACATTTTGCTTGATGTGGAAAATCTTCTTGGGGCCTGGGATGAGGTGGAGGGGCACGTGTAGCACTTCCTGCGGTTGCAGGGGAAAGTGCTGGGTATGGTGGGGCTGGAGGGGAGTGTGGAGCGGACAAGGGAGGCATGGAGAGAGTGGTCCCTCCAGAAAGCAGATAAGGGTGGGAAGGGAAAAATGTCTCTGGGGTCGGATTGCAGATTGCGGAAGTGTCGGAGGATGATGTGTTGGATCCGGAAGTTGGTTGGGTGGTGCATGAGGACAAGGGGGATTCTGTTTTGGTTTTTATTGCAGGGAGGGTGCGTGAGGGATGAGTTGTGGGAAACATGGTTAAGAACATCCTCGACCACTGAGGGGATGGAAGTTGCCGGCCTTGATGAATGAGGGGATCTGAGATGTGCGGAAGTGGAATGCCTCATCCTGGGACCAGATGCAGCGGAGACGAAGGAATTGGGAATAGATGATGGCTTTTTTTTTTTGCAGGAAGGTGGGTGAGAGATATATTCGAGATAGCTGTGGGAGTCGATGGGCTTGAAATGGATATTGGTTTCTAGGTGGTTGCCAGAGATGGAGACACAGGTGCAGGAAGGAGAGAGAGGTGTTAGCAATGGTCCAGGTGAACTTGAGGTTGGGGTGGAAGGCGTTGAAGTGGTTGAACTGTTCGAGCTCCTCATGAGAGCACGAGGCAGCGCCGATACAGTCGTCAATATAATGGAGGACGAGGTGGGGTTTAGGGCCAGTGTAGGTACGGAAGAGGGATTGTTCCACATGACCTACAAAGACTGGCAGAAGGCAGAGAGTGAGAAGGGGTCTCTTTTCAGGATGCCAGCTGGTGACTAGTGATGTTCTGCACGGGTCAATGTTGGGACCACAACTATTCATGTTTACATTAATGAATTGAACAAAGGAACTGAACACATTGTTTGCGGATGACAAATATATATGGACAGAGAAGTAGTGTTGAGGAAGTGGGGAGGCCAGAGAAGTATGTGGATAGGCTAGGGAAGTTGGCAAAGAAATGGCAGATGGAATGCAAAGTGGTAGAGTTGTGCATCTTTAGAGGAAGGATAGAGGAGTAGACTATTTCTGTACTAGAAAAGACTTCAGATTTCTGAAGCACAACAGGACTTAGTTCTAGATTCTCTCAGTTTACACGCAGGTTCAGTTGGCAATTAGGCAAATGCAGTGTTAACATTCATTTCAAGAGGGCTAGCATACAAGAGCAGGGATGTACTGCTGAGGCTGTAAAAGACTCTGGTCAGACTTCATTTGGAATATTGACAGTTTTTGGGTTCAGTATCTAAGGAAGGGTGTGCTGGTGATGGAGGGAGTCCAGAGGAGGCTTACACGAATTATCCCAGGGTGAAAGGCTTGTCATATGAGGAGTAGTTGAGGGCTCCGAGTCCACTCTAGAAGGATGAGGTGGTGTCTTACAGAAACTTGCAGGATACTGAGAGGCCTGGATAGAGTGATGTGGAGACAAAGTTTTTTTTTGTTAGTGGGAGAGAGCCTCGGATTGAAGGGACCATCCTTTAGAACTGAGATGGAAAGAAATTTCTTCAGCCATAACATAGTGAATCTGGTGGCGTGCATTGCTGCAGAAGGCTATGGAGGGTAAGTCGGTGGATGTATTTAAGATTGAGATGGGTTCCCGATTAGTAAGGGGAGAAGGTGGGAGAATGTGGTTGAGAAACACATCAGCCATGGTGGAACAGACTTGATGGGCCAAATTACCTAATTCTATTCCTATATCTTATGATCGTATGGGGAAATAATGACTGATTATATATTCTAAGCTTTATTTTAAAAGAAATGGGAACAGCTGGTGAAGTTGTAGGGATATGTGGGTTTACATAATGGATTAACCATAAGGTTAACCATACAAATATAACACTTGCGTGAATATTAACGGTGCATGTTGTGCAAGAAAATAGAGTATGGTGCTGGTTATAGAGGACCTGAAATGAGAGGCATTGTTATGTATGTTATCTGCTTAATTTTTTTTTAAACAGCAGCAGAGCCCCTCTTGCTGGCGAAGTTTATACCTAACAGATCACGTGAATTTGATTGGACATCTGGCTGTGAGACTTGGGGTGTGGCATTTTCCCCTGATGGCTCATACTTTGCATGGTCACAGGGACACAATATCGTGAAATTGATTCCCTGGCCGCTTGCAGATCGCAAAACGTAAGATTGCAAATTAGTTGTTGAAAGAATGTTGCTTTGGAAACAAACCATTATTGAAAATGTTTATTCCTAAGCTTTTCTTTCGTCGTGTAATATTTTTTTTCATTCAATTGTTCCATTGAAACCTTCATTCCCTAAGTCATGGGTCCATAGTCCTAGAGTACCATAGCATGCAAGCAGAACCTTCAGTGCAACTCCTCCATGCTGACCATGTTTTCTGACCTGAACTAGTCCAGTTTGCAAGCATTTGGCCCACTACCCACTCTGAACCTTTCCTATTCGTGTACTTATGCATGTCAGGAAATCAGTTACTCAGTGTAGCACACCCAGCTTCTGACCTGCTGTGCCAGTTTGTTACAGTACTAACATGGCCAGTTTGCTTAAATTTTCTGATCTCTCCCAGTAAATTTATGGTGTTGACTTTGAATGCTCTGAAATGTTGTGGAGAATACTACATTTTCTCTCATTCCCTACCAATTGCATGTCTTTCCCCCATCCCAGCCCCACAAAATATTCAGATGGTTGGGGTAGAATATTCAGTGTCTTGTTTCTTAACCCACCCATAGTGGACATGGGAATAAAGACAAACGTAATGGGAGAACTATAATGCAATCCTAATGCTATAGAAAATTTGATGCATTTAATAATCGTGCGATGTCAGTTAGCTTTTTGGGCACAGCTGTGGGTGTCTTGATAACATTCTACTAATGTGCAAAACAAAACTCTGCTTAAATATGAAAGGAGCAGGGCATAAAGCCACCAATAATTAATTGTATAAAATATCTAATGTGTATAATGGGAACATATAATAGAAGTATTGAGTTCTTTCTGGCTGAATGTAGCTGCTGCCACTAGCAATAGATGTTATGACTTTAGGGGATGATTACCCATGGAAATTCCCTTACTTTGTTTTCTTTTGAGGGGCTTTCTGCTCTGATTTTAATTTGTAACGATCCTTTTGAGATTTATTTCTGGTTTAGGTTACCTGTTGGGAACCAGTGTTTTAGATTGCATCAGTCCCTGCTGGTGCTAACCTCCCATTCTGGCACCTTTTTATACTTTGACTACAAGAGAATTGATTTGTAACTATTTCCAGTCCCCAAAGAATGTTTAAATGTTAATTTATTTGGCCACACTCCAGTTCCTTCACCTTTCCTCTTTTAAGCTGGGCCTTATAAACTCTGGGAATAGCATCTCATAACATTTGGGAAAACAACATCAGTTCTGAAGTGTCACTGGCCTCAAAATATTAACTGTTTTCTCCTCCCAGATGATGCCAGACCTGCTGTATTTCTCCAACTTCTGTTTTCAATTCATAGACAAACAGAAAATATTCTCAACAGATGAAGAGAAACAAAAATGTCATGTTGGAGTTAGTCTAAAGCAATTTTTGAAAATAATATTGGTGGGGAAACCTTCAGAAATCCCAATTTTTTTCTCCCCTTTCTTTGTCGCAAAGATATTATTTTTCTATTTCCTTCTAACTGTGGATTCAGAGTGCAGTTCCAGCAACTTACAAGATTTGTGACACCATCCACAACAAAGCAGCCCACATATATAGCACTCTATGCATCACGTTAAACGTTCCTGCCTTCCAAAATTGGACACTCTGGTAGCAATGTGAACCATCTGTTAGATGCCTTGCTGTGATTTGCCATGGTTCTGGCAACAGCAGTCGTCGTGCAACCACAAAAAAGGGGAATGGGCCATGGAAACACTGCCAGCTACAAGCTTCCATCCACTTCATACTGGTCTATAGTGCTGTTCCTTCATTGCCTCTGGGTCAAAATTCTGAAACTGCTTGCTTAAGAAGGGATGGATTTTTGTTGGAAATATTCTGAGGGTTTACTGAGCTGAAACAAGTTGGATTTGTACTCCAAGTTCAAAACAAAGTGGTGATTTTATTGAAATAGAAGATTCTGATATGGCTTGATAGGGTAGAGGGTGAGAGGATGCTACCCATCATTGAGAAATTGAGAACAAGGGGTCTCCCATTTAAGAATATGAAAGGAAATTTGTTGTTTCAGGTGGTCATTTGGTTTTTGGAATTTTCTTGCTCCAAGCACCACGCGTCAAGTCATCGAATATATGCAAGGCTGAGCAAGAAAGATTTTTAATAGGGAAAGCAAGCTTGTAGGAGGCCGGCAAATGGAGATATGGTCACAATCAGATCAATCATATTATTGAATGGGCTAGTCCTTTTCCTAATTCTTAACTCATCATGAACTTCCTGTCTGACAGCACTTTTTTTTGAAAAGTTTATGTGGGCTGTGGGGGTTACTGGCTGCATCAACATTTATTGCCCATCTGTAATTGCCCTGGAGAAGGTGATAGTGAGCTGTCTTCTTGAGCCACTCCAATCTTACTGGTGTAGGGGCACCCAAATGCTGTTGTGAAGGGAATTCCACAATGTTGATGCAGTAACAATGAAGAACAGTGGTATTGTTTCAAACCTGGATGGTGGCTTGGAGGTGGTGATGCTCCTGTGTGCCTGCCCCGACATCACCCACCCACCAAAAAAAGCAGGAGGAAGCTTGGAGGATGTAGTCAAGGATATTTGATGAGTTACCACTACATCCTCCAAATGATGCAAGCATTGACAACAATGCCTTCCAACTCTTTTCTGATGGTCGTAAAGAGACTGATTTAGGGCAATAACTTGCTGGGTTAGATTAGTCCTTTGTTTTTAGTTAACAAGATACATCTGGACAATTTTCCACATGGTTTGGGTAGATCCATCATTTTCGGACTACGTACATACGCGGCAAGAACTACAGCTCAAGAATGTAACCCACCACTTTCTTTAGGGCAATTGGGACAAGCAAATCCTGATTTTGGCCATTGAGTTCACATCCTGAGGTCAAAAATAATTCCATTATTTGAGAGAGAGATAATGGGAACGGCAGATGCTGGAGAATCTGAGATAACAAAGTGTGGAGCTGGATGAACACAGCAGGCCAAGCGGCATCTTAGGAGCACAAAAGCTGACGTTTCGGGCCCCTTTTTAACTTGTCTGTCTCCTCTCCACCTATCTTCTCTATCCATCTACGATCCGCCAACCCCCCCCCCTATTTATTTCAGAACCCTCTTCCCCCTCCCTCTTTTTCTGATGAAGGGTCTAGGCCTGAAACGTCAGCTTTCGTGCTCCTAAGATACTGCTTGGCCTGCTCTGTTCATCCAGGTCCGCACTTTATCTCGAATATTTGAGAGATCCTGGTTAACAAGTCTCTGCAGCTGTTTGACCATTGAGCCTGTCCTCATTTGACCTTGTCTTTATAGGTGCATGTTCCAGCAGAGGAACTCTGGGTAATGTTTTACTTCCCTAGCTTTTAAAGGCTGAATAGGACCCCTTTTAAAGATCAGCAAGGCTGCCTATGTGGAAACTAAATGAGTATTTTGTGTCAGTGTTTATTGTGGAGAATGATATGGGAGGTAGGGAACTTGGGGAAATTAAATAGTAAAATCTTGAAATGTCTGTATTACATACGAGGTGGTGCTGGATAGCTTAGAATGCATAAGGGTGGATTAATCCCTGGCACCTGAGCAGGTGTACACTAGAACTGTGGGAAGCTAGGGAACTGATTGCTGGACCCCTTGCTGAGATGTTTTGCACCACGCCTGTGGCTAAAATGCCACTACTTAAGGAAGGTGGTAAGGAAAAACCAGGGAACTATAGGCCGGTGAGGCCGACGTCAGTGGCAGGCAAGTTGTTGGAGGGGATCCCGATGGACAGGATTTACAATTACTTAGAATGGCAAGGACTGATTATGGTAGCTAACGTAGCTTTGTGTGTGGGAAATCATGTTTCACGGACTTTTGTTGAGTCCTCTTTTGAAGAACTAAGAGGATTGAAGAGGGGAAAGTGGTGGACAAAATCTATTTGGACTTCAGAAGGCGCTTGACCAGGTTCCTCATGGTAGACTGGCTAGCGAGGTTAGATCACAAGGAATACAGGGAGAGCTAGTCTTCGGACACAGAACTGGCTCAAAAGTAGAAGATGACAGAGGATGGTGGTGGAGGATTGCTTTTCATATTGGAGGCCTGTGACCAGCGGTGTGCCACAAGGATCAGTGCTGGGTTCACTGCTTTTTGTCACCTTTTATATAAATGATTTTGGATGTGAACATCAGTACGGTTGGTAAGTTTGCAGATGACACCAGAATTGGCAGTGTACTGGATAACGAAGAAGGTTACCTCCAGAGTACAACAAGATGTTGATCAGTTGGACCAACAGGCCAAGGAGTGGCAGGTGGCATTTAATTTAGAGAAATGTGAAGTGTTGCATTTTGGAAGAGCAAACCAGGGCAGGACTTATACACCTTTGTGTGCCACAAAAAGACCTTTGAGGTGTGGGTTCAGAGTAACTCGAAAGTGGAGTCACAGGTCGACAGGGTAGTGAAGAAGGCATTTGGTATACTTGGCTTTATTGGTCAGTGCAGTAAGTATAGGAAGTCATGTACAGGATATTGGTTAGGCCAATTCAATTCTGGTGTTTCTGTTAAAGATGTTGTGAAACTTGGAAGGGTTCAGAAAAGATTTACAAGGATGTTGTCAGGATTTGAGTTTTAGGGAGAGGCTAAATAGGTTGAGTCCATTTTCCCTGGAGTATCAGAACCTGAGGGGTGACTTTTATAGAGATTTATGAAATCATGAGGGGCATGGATAGGATAAGTAGACAAGTCTCTTCCCTGGGGTGGGGGAGTCCAAAACAAGAGGGCATTGGTTTAAGGGGAAAGGTATAAAAGGGATCTAAGGGACAAACTTTTTTTCATGCAATGGGTGGTATGCGTATGCCAGAGGAGGTGGAGCCTGGTACAATTACAACATTTAAAAGGCATCTGGATGGGTATATGAATAGGTAGGGTTTAGAAGGATATGAGCCAAATGTTGACAAATGGAACTAGATTAGTTTAAGATATCTGGTCACTGGATGAGTTTGACCAAAGGGTCTGTTTCCATGCAGTACAGCTCTATGATATCAGTTTTCAGCTCATTACAATGCTGTAGAGGCACACCAAATTTCTTCTTTAGCCTAATATAGTTTTCATATCTTTAATTAGTTCTTGTGTTTTGTCCTTTTCTCTCTTTCTCCAGAAATTGTAAAAGCGCACACAATTTTAAAGTGGATGAGAGTTCAGATGACCGGTGCAGAGAGATGCTAATTGATTGTGGTCAGACAGTGTGGGGATTATCATTTGGTGCATCTCCATCAAACAATGGAAAGCAGTCATCTGAGAACCAACGCAAATCCAAACTTCAGTTCCCTGATGCAGTCCTTGCCACAGGTCTCTCAAATGGTGAAATCAAGTTGTGGAAAGTGCCTACTGGTAAGATATCTAGAGACCTCTCAGCTCTTCTGCTCTCTTGGCTCTAATCTGGACTGAAAGAATGTAATTTCACTTGGAAAAACTGTGGCCTTTACTGTTTTGATTGCAAGTTGCTTAATTTTAACCACGCCAATCCTTGAGAGATTAACTCTTGTTATGGTTATAAGTTTCAAGATGCAATGTTTCTACTTTTAGCAGTTCGCCATTCTGTGTCTGAACTATGTCACTGAGTGTTGGTAGTGAATATGATCCTAGGGTTAGGTTTGGCTGTGATTTGCTCTATCCCTTCAATTTTTTTTTAAGTGTTCTAGTGTTTTCCAAACAAGTAAAGAAAATTTCTGTTTTAAATTTTCATCTAGCAGTGTTTAGAACAAGAATGCTGACCTGTAGCAGATTGGGAACTTGATATTCTTGGACGCATTTTCCAGAGATTACGCAGATGAATGTTTCATGTGCCAGTACTCTACTGACTGCATGTAGTTTTGAACTTACCATTTTTCTGTTGCAGCTCATCTTCTCCACTATTTAAAAGGGCATCAGTCTGTCGTGAGATCATTTGCTTTTATCACCAATGAAAACTTCATGTTGGTTTCTGCATCACGAGACAGAACTCTGCGTGTATGGGACCTAAAACAGAATGGTGCGTAGGAGAAAATGATTCCATCTTTCTCATTTACTTTGAAGAAAGGCTACTGAATATTTGAGAGCATGTACTACCTCCAACAGGAATATGTGACAAGAAGTGGTCTTCTCTGTATAAAGCTGTGTATGTGTGTAACCGTTAAACTTCAAAAGATTTGGAAGGCACTGATTTCAGGTAGAACAGTAATTTGAGAATGGATTAACAGCATTTTGAACTCTGCCCACTAGCTTGCTAAAATGATGTTGGTGTGAAAGACCACCCCCCCCCCCCCCCCCCCCCGTATTTAACTCAATGACATTGTGCTGGAACGGTTGGTGCTTAATGAAATTGAGATGAAAATGCCAGATGAGCATTCCCCAGTTCTTGTTGCCTTCACCTGCTCAGTGAAATATGAGCTATTCAAAAGTTTTCTTAAAATTATGGAATGAAGCAGTGAAAGACGAGAGAATATCTGGCCCTTTCTCTGCCAGTATCTGCTCTTTTGGCTAATTTGGACAAATTTTTCATACTGCTACTCTTTCCCAATAGCCCTACAACTGTGTATCTTCCAAATAATTAACCAACTCCTTTTTTTTTTTGCAAAGTTAGTCCTGAGGGTAATGGAAGTAGACTTTTTGAGGTTCAAAGACTGTGTGTAATTATTCTCATCTTGCTCCTTTTTGTATTTTTTTTTCCCATTGCCTTAAATTTACGTTCTCTAGTTCGTGACCTTTTTGGCACTTGAAATAGTTTATTTATTTGTTTGTTCAAAATCATGAATGGTTTGAACAACTGTCAAATCTCCTCTCCAAAATAGAACAAACCCACTCTCCCTCAACATAACTAAATGAAATCCATCATTTGTGGTATCATTCTAGTAAATGCATTCTGTTCTTCAGGGTGCTAACTTGTCCTTGAGGTGTGATGTTCTAAATTGAGCAAAGTACTCCAGCTCCGTTCTAACCAACATTTTTATAAAAGGTCCAGCAAAACTGCTATGCTTTTTGCATTCCATGCCTCTAGTGATCAAGTCAAAGATCCTGAAAGACTTTTAAACTATTCTCTCAACTTGTCCTGCCACAGATTTCTGTCCTGTATCCCTTTCATTATACCATTTAGTTCATTTTTGTCTCTTCTCATTCTTCTGACCAAAAGATGCCAGCTCCAAATTCTCTACATTTAAATCTGATCTATCACTTCACCAGTCTACCAATGTCCTCTTGAAGTCTTTTATACCATCTATTTTCTCCACAATTTGTGGGTATTGCCAGGATAATGAGCATTTTTTCATGGTCTGGTTAGGAAGGAAATTCATTAAAGGCGATTAGGAAGAGGTTACTAGATTGCTACCTGGAATGAACATAATTGTTATGGAGATGGGTTGGACAGGCTGTGCATATTTTCAATGGCATTTAGGAGAGTGACAGCTGACTTGATTTGAATTGTGTAAGATTCTGAATGGATTGACAAGGTCAATGTCAGTAGGATGTTTCTCCTCTTGCACCAGTTCAGAGTGAGGGCGCGCTGCTTTTAAAAGTAGGGCTGCTGTTTCAGGACAGATATGGTGTTTTTCTTTTCCTGAGTTGTGCAGCTTTGGGATTCTGCCTTAGGATGTAGTGGATGTTGAATATTTTAACACTAAGGATAGATTTTGGTTAGGCAGGTGACCTCAGGGTTACTGGGAGTTGGAGTTGTGAAATTCGAAACAGACACAGATCAGCCAGATCTTACTGAATGGCAGAGCAGGCTTGAGGAATCTGATAATCTACTTCAGATGTTCTGTACATTTGATTGGGCTTTGGTCCATGGGTGGCGGAGGAAATAAATGTTTGAGATGTTGAATAAGGCGCCAATCAATAGTTCACTTTATTTTTTTTGTTCTGGAATTGAGTTATTTGAGTTGTACTCATCCACTCACCCAACTGGAGAGTGTTCAGTTGCAGTCCTGATTTGTGGCTTGTAGATGACAAACTTGTTTTAGCAGTCATGAGGTGAATCACTTGCTACAAAATACACTCTTTTCCTGCTCTTGTAGTTGCAGTATTCATGGGGTTGGTTTGTTTCTGATCACTGGTAACTCCATGATGTTGCTTGGAATTTAGTAATGGTAATACCAGTGAATGTTCAAGGAAGATGCTTAGATTCTGTTGTTGAAATGATCACCTGGTACTTGCATGGCATGAATTGTACTTGTCACTTATCAACCCAAGTCGAAATGTTATCCAGGTGTCACGAGCAAGCGTGGACCACTTCAGCATCTGAAGAGTTGTGAATGGTTCTGACCACCATGCAGTCGTCAGTGAACATCCCTACTTCTGATGGAAGGAAGGTTACTGAATTATATGAAAACCGTTATGTTCCTCGGGCAGGGTCCTAGACTTCAACAGCGATTTCCTAGGACAGATTTCCAGCAACAACAACCACCTTCCTTTTGTATAGGTGTGACTGTAGCCACTGGAGATTTTCCTAACTTCTAGTGCCTTCGAGGTTTAGAGTTCCTTTAATGCTGCCATTGGTCAAGCAGCCCTCGATGCCAAGGGCAGTTACTTTAACTTCATCAAAAGTAATTTTTTTTTGTGCTGCTTTTTCTTTTAGACCAAAGTAGTAATGAGGTGTGACATTAGTGCTGCCTCAGCAGGATAGGTGACAATCCTTTCATTAGTAAAATGAATCAATATGATGGACGTCTGACAGCTGAGGGTTGGGCTTCACTGTCATTAAGGTTGGATATGTTTTTGGAGATCCTGCTGCCACCTTTTCAGCTGTTACTCCAATTTCAATTCTCTTACTTTTTTTTGTTAGTTGCCTTTATTTTAGAAAGAAATTTGGGATGTACTTTTTGTCCAACTTTTCATACCTCTGTTTGTTTGTCGCCCAATATATTGATTGTTCAATATCATAAGTAAATGAATATCTATAAATACAGTAGACTGATTATGGTTAGACAGTAGCAAAGAGCTTCAGGGTTGGGGGTGGAAGGTGGGTGTGGATGCCAAAGGTGGGGGCGGGGCAGACATTCAGTCATTCTTACCTATCCATCAGCAATTTGGATTATAAGTAACTTGAGCAGCAGGCATTATATAGCAGAGGAAATCAAATCAAATGGTACATAAAGCAAATTTAAAAGTGCAATTGTTCAGTCAGCATTAATGTGTACTTGCAAAATAATAGTGGGACAATAGGATTTTGTCATAAATTTAGCATTTTATTGGATGCTAATATTTAGTCAACCAATTTAGTCTTGTCATCTTTTGATCAGTATTTGGAAACAGTGCTTCAATGTTCACGAACTTAATGAATAACGTTGACTAAATGTTTGAATCAAGTTTGATAATTGATGCAATGTGATGATTAAGAAGCTAAAAAATGTACTTGTTGAACAGATGATATCACATTTCAGTTCACTGGAATTCCTGATAATCTGTCACTGGAAATAATTCTCATAGTTGGGATACTATGCTGCTACTTTTGAATGTGTCTTATTGTAACAGTGAATTAAGCAACCTTTCTTCAGCTGAGGATTGTTTCACTTTGCATTGCTACTTTCTACTCTCCACCCTCCTCCTCCAGGTAAACTACTGCATATATTAAATGGTCATGACCAGTGGGTTTATTGTTGTGCTGTCTCCCCTGATTCGACGATGCTTTGTTCTGTAGGAGGGGGAAGGACGGTAAGTTTCTATCTGTAAAGGTCAATGAGTTGAGCTTTTTGCATAAGAAACATTTTCTTTTTACACGCATGCTTGTAGTTTTTCCTTAAACTACGACACTTAAATGCTACTTAACTTTATACTTAAAGCCATTTTTATAAAGTGTCCCTTATTAGAATTCATTAGTAATTATAAAAGAATTGCAGGCTGTTCTTTTGAATATTGGAAAGGAATTCTGGAAGTAAACTCCCTCACTATCTCTAATGTTCACAATTTCCTCCTGCACACCCAATTTCAGGTTATGAATAAACGCTACCAGCGTTTGAGATGTTTGCAAAATTCACACCCTTGTGAACAAAGTAGATTGCTTAACTTTGTGTAGCTGTAACTGGGAAATGAAGGTTGCCTATGACTGTGTATAAGAAAAATGAACCTGTCATTTCATGACTGCTCAATCAGAAACTATGCATATTTTATTGCTGCACCTATTTGATGTTCTACATTCATTTTCAACCTTGTTCTGGCATAATGTTCAGTCGAGTCTGTTAACCTAATTCTGTGGCGATGTTGGAAGTTAATGTAGTGAATCTAATTCATTTAGATTTTACTTTTCCATCTCTTTATTTCTTTCCGTCTCTTACCCTTTCCTTTCTTTCCAGGATCTCTTTATCTTGACATTACTGAAATAGCTGAGCTATCTGCAGCTGTGTTGAAGGCCGTCAGCAAGAATTGTGAAATAATAGTGTATTTTGTGACCTAGCTACCTGTGTGCCCTCAATAATATGGTGTGGCAATCTTCCAGGAGTTCAGTACAAACTCCTTGTAGATTTGGCACATAAGCCAGTATATTTTGTTAATACCTTGCTTTTGATTTCATTCTAGAATGGCAGTTGATCTTTGTGATTCAGTTTACGTTACTGGAGCAGTGTGGGGATAGCTTTCTGAATCAAGTTTTAGACTGATACAAATCTGTGCTCTTCTGTATCCATTTTTTTTTTTTAAAAAAGCTATTTGTAAACTCGTATGTTTCATCAAGCTTTTTTTAGAATAAGTCACTTGTGGGCTGGGCCCACATTCATTGCCCACTCCTAATTGCCCTTGAAAGGATCTTCTTTGGAACTGCTGCAGTCCATTTGTTATAGGTACATAAAACACCTTTTTAGGGAGGGAGTTCCAATTTTGACTCTGACACTGAGGAATGGTGACATATTTCCAAGTCTGGGTGTGAATGGCTTGGGAGGGGAACTTGCAGGTGGTAACATTCCTATGTATCTGCTGCATTTGTACTTCTGCATGGTAGTAGTCATGAGTTTGGACGGTGTTGGCAAAATTACCTATCTTGTTTTGTTATTTGTCTGTCAAGCATGATGGATTGCTTTTTGTAATGTCAAAGACATTAACTACTACAGTTTAGGTTATATAAATTATGGCCTCACTTTTATAGGAATTAGAAAAGTGTAGCAACTGTATTGAAATTGACATGTAACTTTTATTTTGCCTTGGCTCAAATAGTTTTGGCATAAAATCCTTCTGCAGATGTACTGCCTTATGTGGATGAGTGAAAGCATTGAATTTGCCTTGTAACAGCAGAAGGCTGTTCTCAGATACCTGAATTTTTATAGATGTATAAACACTTATGGTAAGAGTTGTAGACCCATGAGACCTTGCAGAGGCACTTGCTATGTTAATGGATTGGGAACTGTATCTTAATTATTGAGAAATCCTAATTATATTTTCGGCCTCATCTTTAAATACGGCTTGCTAGCTAATTCCATATAAATTCTGATTTCATTTTGATGCTTTTATAAGTTTCTTAATGTCATAATGTTTAATTGCATTGTGATCACAGGTACTACTGTGGAGTACAGTAACATATAAAGTGATTCGGAAACTAGAAGGACATGGAGCTGATGTTGTATCATGTGAATATTCCCCCAATGGAGCATTACTAGCTACTGCATCTTATGACACCTATGTAATTGTGTGGGACCCATACACTGGAGAAAGCCTGATGAAGCTGAGGTAAAGAAGCATTTGTTTGAAATTAATTAGCTACACTTGGAAAACATTTTCCATGCAAAAACAATGTTGTGTGAACATTAAATCCTTATCCTAAGTCTTTGTATACTTTATACAATAGGCGGGATTGATCTCAGCCTCCTATTTGGCTAGAAATTTGAAGTTTAAACAAACAAAACACTGGATATACTCCAGCCTGGCAATACCTGTGGAGGAAAAAGGATAGGACCAGATTTAACATCCACAGTAGCATGGCTGTTCACTGTCTGGAAAGTCAGTGACAACCCAACTGTGGCCATTTCAAGTAATCTTTCAGTAACTTAAATTGCTATCAGGCACCCAACATTCCTCCAAGTTTCCAGAGCATTTAGACTAGATTTCCCAGCTCCACGTGGCCAATGTTTCTCGGCTGGCTCACTAGTACTGGCAGTACCAAATAGTGTGATTTATCCTGGGCACTAAATCTACTTATTCCAGTTCTTCAAGATGTTGTGCCAGTACAAATGATTTCATGCTCATCTCTGGAATCTCTCTGGTACAATAAATTTCAGCAGATTTCCTCCTTACAAGTTGGGAGGGGGAAAAATGCATTTTATAGATTTGGAAAGGTGCAAAATCTATTTTTAAAAACCTATTACTGATAATCCAGATTTAAAATTTGATTTTTAAACCAGAACAACCTCTGTTAATGTAAAGCTTTGGTACTGCAGGCATTGTTCCCCACCGGCTTCTCTGGATGTTGATGAAGACTTTCGTACTGGATTTGTAAGAGCAGTCTCCTTTTCCCAGGAGGAACTAAATGTTACCTCAGTAGCAGATGATGGGTGAGATCGATATGTCCCAAACTACTGTACACTGATTTAATGTGTGTGTGTGTGTGTGTGTGAGAGAGTCGTTGTTGTCACTGCATGCTCAGCTTCTCAGACTTATGCAGGCCCTCCAGGATATGCTTGGATTGCTGTACATCTTAGAGGGAATATTGCAGTTTATTTAACAAGGAGCTCCCATGAAGCAACTTGAGTACGAAGTCTTTTACATCTTGATTACTCATGGAATCGTAGACTGGGTACAATATAGCAGGAGACCATATGGCATTTGGTCTCAACCCCAGTTCTGCAGATGGCAACTTGACTAGTCCAACACCACCTTCGTAGCATGGCTACATATCTCACTTCAGGCAATCGTCCAATAACCATTCAAATTCTAATTGAAATTTGCCTTTTCACTTTCTAAAACAGTTCATTTCAGATTTTAACCACTGAGTTGTGTTTTTTTTCCCTGAGTAAAACAACTTTTCTTCAAATCATTAGTTGCATTGTCATTCAACTTTAAAATAAGCTAGTGAAGTTAATGTTTAATATTGTACATAAATAGAATTTGAAATATTCTGTATTAACTTTGTTAAACTTACAGGCTTGGCTTGTCAGTTTGCTATTTAATTTGTTCAGGTTTGCAATGCCAATTTAGACATCAGCCAGTCAGTCTTTGTACATTTTATATCAAACAAGTACAATTTGTAACTTAAAAATTTTATTACATCTAGATTGCTGAGAATTTGGTGTTTGGATTTACAAAGGCCAATATATGTTGCTCCCCTGGCTAATGGGCTCTGTTGTACATTCTCTCCACATGGTAGAGTGTTGGCCACAGGGTAAGGATGCTTTCAAGTCCGGTATTGAGCTACAAGTTTAATTGTTGTTCTGCTTGATTTTAGCATACATGCTTAAACAGTAAGTTGAGTCATTATGTAACCAGAATGGTGTAGGGGATTCCCAATGATGAGTTACAAATCTTTGCTGTCCTTTTGTGAAGTACAGTTTTGAGACTGTACAAATTTCACACTTGTTTTTGTGGGATCGTAATTATGCTGGCTGGAACCATTTCCCATGAGAATGATCTGTTTTGGCACTGAATAATTCAGAAAAATGACTTGCTGAACATTCTCTCCAAGGTTGAGCATGATACGTATGTGTACAAACTAGTTTATAACTTAGTCTTTTCTCCATCCCATCCCAATGTTGTTCCAGGACAAGAGATGGTCATGTTACATTCTGGACCGTACCGAGGGTGCTGCCAACTCTGCAAAACATTTGCCGCAATGCTGTGCGCCATGTAATGACAACCCACCAAGTTATGCTGTTGCCAGTTCCAAAGAAGATAAAACAATTCTTGATTTATAAGTTCTAGTTCACACTTTGGAGGTAAAGTGACAGGATGGGAGGGAACCCTTATCTCAACGGTAGCAGATAATGAATAATATTTTTTTACCAGGATTTATTTGAATGAATACTATTTATTTTGATTTTAAAAATGTATATCTAGGTTCCAGTACAAATTATCACTAGAGCCTTTCTGATTATAAAAGTTGCTTAGCATTACATCCAATTTAAAACAAAAAGTACTTCCCCCACCTCACTCAATCTTTTGCATATCATTGGCATATTCCACATTGTGAAGAGTCATGTGACTGATTTAAAGTACAATATTTATTCTGAATGTGGAAATCCACTAGATCAGGCCAAAGGTTTAAAATGTTATTTAATTATGAAACTTCTAATTATTTACAGAAGCAAATCCCTCCAGTATAGTAACATTTTTAAAAAATCCTCCAGTTTAGTTTGTAAGTTTGCACAAAGAAGATTTCTAGCCAGTTAATCATTTATTGATCTATCCAGATAGACAATGCATGATTTCATAATTGCTCCTTTAATTTTTTTTATCTTCACTGATTTATGGATTTACTGATTCAAATTTAACTTGGTGTTGGGGGGTGGGGGGGGCGGTTGCATGGATGGAAGTGTCTTAAATTTGCCTTTTTGAGGTTTGTACCTTATGACTAACTAGAATATTCCAGATTCATCTTTTAATTATTTTTGGAATCTTATTGTTGCTGGATGTACCCATTTTTCACTTTTAAAATATTTCTTATTTAGTCACTGTTCCATCCTTGTCATTTTATCACCTTTATGCTAGAATTGAATATTTACAGCCCAGATGTAGATCTTTGTGACCCAAATGTAACTTCTGGTCTAGCCTGCCTTCTAACGGTATTTTTATAAGCTTTCTGCATGCACTTGCTTTAATTCCTGCTGGTGTAGAACTATAAATGACAAACTTTCATATCAAAAAAATGCAGGAAAGAAACAAAGGTTGACCAAATACACATGACAAAGAAAATTGGCAAAAGGTGCAAGTTTAATTCTGGAAAATCCATATCCAAGCAATTGTGCTAAATTGATGGGTCATGGAGGAATTTTTGTCTCAATGGGTTTTGAAAGTCGGTTATGATCAGTTGTAGATTTTCCATGGAATGCAATTTTTTTAAAACATGGGTTTGTCACATGTTTTTGATTAATCACTTGCAACTATTTAACTGCACACAATTAGTCTTGTCACTGCACTAAAATTTTTGTACTTCCAAACTGATTTAACGAGTGCAACTGGAAAAGGCTTGATATGGAACATTTATTTGTACAAACCTGTTGTTTATTTTCTCTGTATTTAAAGAATAGAATACTTTCAGTATTTATTTTTCTTCTGATTTTTAGAAATAAAATTAACTTAAGTTGTTTATAATACATGTCTGCATCTGTCACATTCTTTTGTTGGGAGTGTAGATAAGGTAAAAGTGTGGAATCTTTGTTCAACCCATTCTTTTCCTCTACCGGTTACCAAAAAAAATCACTTAGTCTGACTAACGTTTTCACTATTTTAATCATACTCTGTCTGGAACAGAATTCCAAAGATTAACAGCCCTCTGAAGAAATTCTTTTGCATCTCAGCCTAAATGAGACGACCTCTTAGTTTAAAATTGTACCTTCACTTCTACAATTTTCCCCACAAAAGGAAACATCCACAAGACTTATCTCATTAAGTCTCCTCGATCATCCTTTCTTTGTAGGATCACTGCCTGCTCTTAATACCATAGAGTGTAAGATTTAACCCACCCAACCTTTTCATGAAATGACGGGATTGCCTTGAGGAACTGGTCCAGTGAACCACCACTGTCCTTCCACTGCAAGTGGAATTTGTACAAATATTCCAGGTAAGAATGTGTCAATAGCCTGTACAGTTGTAACAGTATTTTCTTTCTTTTGGCCTTTACTGCAATGGGGCTGGAGTATAAATGTTTCACTTCTTAAGTGGCTAAGAGGACACTCCAGAGAGAACTAATTTTTAGATTTGAACAGTATGGTAGTACAAGTTTTTGTCCTAATAAAATTTCTTCCTTTTAAAACCATCTGCGGTTTTGCAATAGTTGAAAATGCCTGTATGTTGGACTGTTGTGGAAATAACTTTATTCCCCCACCCTCTCATCTTCCTCCATTGTAATGCTGTAACATGCCATGATCTTTTCGGAGGTTAAAGCTGCTATATATGTGTAAATTCATACTGCCATAGCAAATGAGATGAACTGTAACAGCCTTTAAAGCTGTTTAGCTTTTTATCAAGGCAAGGCAAGAACCTGTTCTATATCCCATAAGATGTGTAACAACATTACAACTGAACAGATTTGAAATTCAAGATTTGGGTATTTTAAAACTGATATTTAATGTCAGTTACGGCCTTCAGTAGGCTAAATCCTCTAACACTCCACTGTCCACTAGGTGGCACTTGATTAATATGCAAAACCCAGTGTGAAAATAGAATCATTGCCTGTTTTCCAGAACTACTTTAAGACAAATGTTGAAAAACAAGTGAAAAAGTAAAAACGAAATAGAGACCCGGGGGGGCGGGCGGGCGGAGGACGACGACGAGAGGGGAGGAGATACTGAACTGAACACCAAAATCTTGGTTTGGGAAGTCAATTTAATTGTAGGTCAGTTCTCAAACTAATATTTGCTGGAAATGACTGGCTTACAAGTCAGTACTGTGTTCTGTACGAACAAATGAACATGCATGCAAGGTCAGTTTCTGCATTAGCTGCATCCATCTTGCTTTATAAGTTTTTGTGCTGTTTTAAAATTCCATTGAATAACTTAGGACAAGACACAAGGCAAAACCACCATGAGTGAAATATTTTAATGGTATCAAGTTATCAACTTTAACGTACAAAACATTTACAAACTCATTCAGCTTCAGCAACAACCATATCACGGGCAACTTGAAATGCAGCAATGAGTGAACTCAGTTGAATTTTCTCACTAGTTCCTGAAGCCAATCTGTACCTGTTTAAAGCAAATTTTAAAGCAGTCAGCTGTTTTCATTAAAAGCAAACAAACAAAGGAGCAGGTAGAGGCAATTCAGCCCTTCAGGCCCGTGTCTTTTCCCTTCCATATCCTCCACCCACCCAGCAACCCTAGTCACTGTGCAACCTACAAACACTGCAGATTAGTTTGACATCGCAACAAGGTTACTATGAGCAGTTCGATTTTAATATCCACTGTAAGCCTCTTTTTTATTAAACTTCCACTTTCTCTCACCCTACTTCTTCCTGTAAGGACTCTGAGATGTGTTGTAACAGAAATTGACCAGTTAGCCTCCTGTCTACATGAGCTATCCATTGACCACTAATTAATGCCATTCTCCTACCTCTTTCCCTCTACTAATGCATATCATTTGAATACAAACAATTATTTAATGCCCTCTCAGCTGTCTCAATTGAACTGATCTCCATCACACTTCCAGGCAGACTCAAACACTGAAGAGTCTTTCCCTCATGTTTTTTTTAAAAATCTGCACCACCTCAAAGATTGAGAATGAGACAGATGAGAGCTCTCTTTCAAACAATGTCACCTGCGTGCCAATGCTTTTGAAATTTTTCTTTCAACTGTGTCTATCCCATTTCCTGTACTTCTGCTTGCTTCTTTTCACCACTCTACGATCACAGTAATGTTTCAAGCAGAACTGTTCTCTGATCCACTCTTCAAAATCCCCAGAACCCATACCATGTCTGTTTGCATAATCAATCCTCTCAAACAACTATCTTCAAAAAAAAATCTGGTAGATAATAATAATGATGAATCAGGACAACCTCAAGCCTAGTACCAAACTAATGGCAATCAATGTCTGATACTTACTACTGTCACAAATTGCTCTAAATGTTAAACAAACATCAAACATCAATCTTGTTTTTGAAATGAACAGTTGATCTAGCACCAATTCCCATTAATAGAAGAGCTCTAAATTTTACCAAAATTTGTGTTTTTAAAAAGAAAAAGTTTTCTTGATTCCATTCCCAAAAAAAGTCTCATTCTAACTTTCCCTAGAATTTTGGATTGAAGGAAAGATGTGGTATCCTGACTACTCTATAAGCACCAAGTCTAGATGGTGCAACAGGATGTAAACTAAAAGTAGCTGACACAACATGAAAATGGTTTATCATCTTGCTGTAGCCTCCCTATCGCTCCCATGCAAAAATGAAGACTGTCTCCCACTGCTGGTCTTGCTCCTGCTGGGACCCAAACCTCTGCCTCATCTCCAGGACCCCTGTCATCAGCATATGCTCTAATGACCTCTCAGCACCTGGAATATATTAATATTGATGGCACGTGCAGACACTTCCTGTACCCTGTCCTTCCATAGCTAGGTAACATCACTGACCACATTTGCATATATCCCATACAACAACATTATATCTAGTACATTAAACTCCATTTATCAGCCCTTAGCCACCTTAAATTCTTGAGTACATCCTATACTTGACAAAATCAATGTAAGTTCCCTGATCATGGGACCATCCTTACAGCTGTAAGTCACCCCAGCCACTATTATAGATCAAGGCTAACTATATTACCTGTTCTCTCTTTCTCCTTGATCATGGATGAAAACAGTGTTAAAATGCTTACAACATTTTGTGAAATATACCATGTTTAGCGTTTGGGCTTTATTTTATAAAGAGCTGCTACACGTGCCACAGCCATAATCTCAAATTTCTTGCTTAGAATAAAATCAATTCAGAAGAACTCTTTCCATGAAAATGTATTTAAGACAGTTATAGATCTTATTCTCAGTTACCTACCTCTTTATATTAAAAGTTACCCAGCTGTTTAACTTTTAGGATGGTAACCACATTACTAATTTTCAGTTTAGCTTATTTGGAACTCAGTATCAGGCTTATAAAAAAATTAAAGATTGTTCTTTCACAATAAGAGCTGTTGTACTATTCAGTACGTGTAATATTTATAAATCTCTTCTGTCTTCTGCTGCCACCCAAACACACAATTGAGTTAGAGTCACAGTCACGTTGCACGAAAACAGACACTTTGGTCACATCAGTCCAGGCCGACCATAATCCCAAACTAAAGTAGCCTGCCTGCTGCTGGCCCACATCTTTCAACCCATCCAAACCTCTCGTACTTGTGTATTTACCTAAATGTCTTTTAAACGTAGTACCTGTAACCACATCCACCACTTCCTCAGGAAGTTCATTCCATACACAAATCACTCTCTCCGTTTTTTAAAAAAAACTTGCCTCATCCCTTTTTTTTTTAAACTTTCTCTCCTCTCACCAAGAAAAATGTGTCCTATAGTCTTGAAAGCTCCATCCTAGAAAAACAACAACTCTATCTAATAAACTTCAATCAGGTCACCTCTTGACCACCTATGTTCCAGTGAAAAATTGCATGCGCCTCTTGTTTTCTGAATGGGGACTGTCGGCTAAATAAAAGGAGTTTATTTCATTTGATCTTAAATTCAGAAATGAAGCTACTTCCCAAGTGCTTCTGGGGAAGGAGATTCACACTGCATGATGGTAAAACTAGATACAACTTTTAAAAGTGTAATATTATCTTAATGAAGCTGTTGACTAAACTATTTTTAAGCCTGGCAAAAACTCAGCTTGCCAATGACCTCCCACAGCATCACTATCCTCGCTAAACAAACAAAGAATTTTTAAAAGAGATGGATAACCCTAGGATGTGCACTTATGAAGAAAATTTTGATGTAATACTTACTCAATATCAGCCATCTTGATCAATAAATGAGTACGAACCGAAGGTGGCAAATCAACTGAAAAACAGGAGTTTAACAGCATGAGCGAAGTTTCAACATGATGAAAATAGCAAGTCCATGGTCTGGTGTCATGTACCTCCTAGTGGTCTGCTTTACATACTCTGCAACAGAATCAAATGATAAACTCCTTTGTTTGGAATATAAGTTTGAGCCTAACAGAAGACACTTGTTGAGAAACTTGCTTGGTTCACAAGTTCTGAGGTGATTATATAAACTGTAATTGAGAGACCAAGACCAAAAATCCAGAGACATGGGTTGAAAGCCAATCTTGATAGCTGACGAATTTGAATTCAGCTAACAGAATAAATCTGTAGTTAACAAGCTACTAAGTATAATGATGAGCAAGTAACTACCAGATTGCTTAAAAAAAAATCCATCTGGTTCACTAATATTTTTTAGGACAGGGGTATCTCCCATCCTTACCCAGTTAGGTGTACACAACTCCAGACTTGCAGCAATGTAGCTGGCTCTCAAGTAAGTAGCTTGCTAGGTTATTTAGGAGAGTAGTTAAAAGCAATTTCTGATGAAAATAATGCTAGTCTTACTGGCCCTCATCTGGCAAGTAAAAACTGACAATTATTCAGATATTTAATTGTAGAAAAAGCATCCAAAGGCCCTCACAAAGCCAGAAGATAAATTAGGGGTGTTAGCCAAAGGCTTTTTCAAGAGAGAGCATCAAGTAGGAATAATGTGCTGTGCAGGATATTCTGGAGGGGAAAAAGTAAGCATCTAACAACAATCAATTTGAGAAGAGGGAAAGAGACAGCAGCAGAAGGGGTGCAAAGGCAGGAGATACATGACACTTGAGATTCACACATTGAATAATACCAACAGTACATTTCTCTATCATAACTGTAAGTTCTACTTAGAAATTAAACATTAATCCTAACATGCACACGCTGAGAGAGGCCAGGTCACAATAAAGTGTGTAATTGTCGACTTTCTATACTGAATCCAATTGTGAGGTTTCTATTACATACAAGTTAATTTGTTGTGTACAATATTCTGAGGTATAACATCACATATTCTAGAAGCAAACTGACAACAGCAGTAATCCAACACAGAGCAGTAGTTCCAAAAATAATGCACTACTATGAAATCTACAAAAGGCAAATCTTGTTACGTAACTAAACAGTTACATTAATAACTTATCAGACTCTATTCTTAAAGGCCACCAATTGGCTCCACCTACCAGTGAACACGTTGTTATGGAAATTGCAACAGTCTCCAAGGAGACAAGAGCAAGAAAACATCCAGCGTCACCCAGCAGATGGTGTTGGTTGCAAGCGCTGGTTTGTATTGAGTATGTGAATGCACACAGCTGTAACAATGCTATCAACTACACTGTTTACAGAATAGACCCTGGGAGATTGCCACAAACATCTCCATAGTAATGGGGAGTGACATGTATGCTGAGTTTACATGACAGACTGATATTATACCTGATTTCACAAAACATACTTTAAAATAAAAATAAACTGTTTACAGACCTATTTTGCAAAATTTATTTTCAAGGTGTGTCTTAAT